>NC_134042.1:32487826-33102141 GCF_965140245.1 Athene noctua | reverse complement strand
CTTTGCTTATCCTGTTCACCCTGGCAATAAATTCACTGAAATAACCAAGGCTAAAGCATGGTGACAATGTTTAGGAGGAGGAGCAAATGTCAGAGTGAGAGAGAAGGGGAAGATCTGGCAGTAGTGTGAGTAGCATGATAACAGCAACGGGAAGTGAGGTTGGAACAGAATGGGAGAAAGGCAAAGAGCTGGAAATTGTAAGAGGCAGAAAGAGAGAAGCTTGGTTCCTTTGCATTCGTTTTATGGAAATTAATCACAGCTGGGAACGTTTGAGAGGGAGAGCTTTACTTTGAAAGGCAATCATTTTAGCTGCTCTTCCAGAGTGAGGTCTGAATTTCTCTACAACAGGCCATTGCATGAGATCTACAAGCAACTAGAGATTATGTGCCAAAGGGCATCTCAAAAGTGAATTTAGAGCAATTCAGCTGAATGTGCCAGCTTCTGGTGAGAGAGATATTTCTGTGCTTTGGAGGCTGATGTATTTAGCTCTATCTTCCTTTGGGCTGTGAAGCTTCAGTGAAAGGCAAATGTGTATGTCCCCATGATAAAATATGGTGCACTTTTAGAAACTCCCAAGCAAACTTTTAGCAGGCTGATATGTCTGCCTGGTTCTATTCAGTGCTGTGTGAGACGCAGCACTGTGACCTGGAAGCAGTATAGCTACCTCAGCTTCTGTTCTGGATTTAGTTCATTCAAGTATTAGCTGGGAGTCTCTACCATGATGTATTTGTGGACATGCAGCCGTGTCCAGTGTGACAACTGGGAGGTTCTATCTGATCACAAAGTTGTTTCATGATGTTTTCATAGCTATCCTATTTGTTAATTTCAAATGGGATATATATATATCTCTCCTATTTTTTCTTCAATTAGCATAAAATGTAAATACCTTAATTATTAATTGTCTGGGAATCAAAATCCTTGGCTGACTGGCTTCAGTTGACTTCATGAACACTATTTGCATTTACCACCCTTCTTGCTGCTTCTAACATCAGCTGTTCTCATTGGAGAATTTTTCCTCTGACGGTTATTACTACAAGAAAAATATTTATGGATCTCTTTGTGAAGTTGGTGCTCTACTTTTCAACTGCTTTGTATCTTTTGTCATTTGTCTATGCATTGTATTTTTCTTCCACCTTAATAGCGATTTAGTTCAGTCATATATTCAGTTCTTGTCTACAGGGGATGTTACTATACTTTGAGCAGGTATTTAAAAGTTTAGATCTAAGCTGTTTCCATGGTCCTAGAAATTTCATTTTGGAGCATATAATGACTTGCACAGGATATGGTATGGCATGCATAAGGCTGATTTGTTGTCTCTTTCTTTGCAGCATGCTATTGATGCTGATAATGCAGGAGTCAGTCCCATAGGAAATTCCTCTAACAACAGCAGTCATTGGGACCTTGGAAGTGCCTTTTTCTTTGCTGGAACAGTCATCACAACTATAGGTATGTTTATCTTTTAAAATACATAGTCACACTGAGAACTGGATAATGCAATAAATTTGATGAAGGTAGATCTTAAAGAAATAAAGTGGCCAAACTGTATTTCTCTCAGTTCTTAGAAGGCATGCCTCTGGTATGTGTCAAGGGCATTGAGTCTCCTGGTAAAGATTAGAAACTGTTCACACAATTAGGGTAGAATAGCAATGCTGAACTGCAACCAAGTAGCACTGATGTAGCTAAGGCTTTATAACCCTGTTGATGCAAGTGGTTTTAATTTTTGCTAGAAAGATCAAGAACCAGTACCCAGTGAGATAACTATTGTATAGCTGTTGGGAACTTAGATTTTATTAGTATAGATTAATTTATCCATAAGGGTAGCTTTCTTCTGAAGTACCTCAATTAATCTTGGCTTATGCTCTGAACCTACTCCTTGTAACTGGAAATGTGTTCACATGAGTATCACATAATTTTTAAAATCCTTCCTTGCTATCATACTAATAGTTGGAAGGAATTTAATGAATTGTACATTGTATAAGAAAACTCTGCATTTTTTTTTCCATTCTAGAATTCATGTCCTTAAAATATTGACACATTTCTCTGTATTAGATGAAGGGTATACTGAACTGCTCTATTTACTTTTCTTGAACAATTAATGTTAGTAATTTCATTATGTAGATCCTTGTTGTCTGTGTCCCCTATATATATAGTATACAATGTACTTAGTCTCTTGATCTTTGAATGCTGGCCTTAGATATACTAATGATTTTATCCTCTCCTCTGTGAGCCAGTTCCTCTGTTGAAGATTGTTCAGGCAACTGGGATTTCAGAAGATAGTCTGAGGGGAAAAAAATGATAAAAAGATAACAGTGATGATAAGGTTAAACTGCTGATAGTTATACAGTGTTTTGACAATTTTAAGCTTGATTTCATTGCTGTCACATTTAGAAGATTATTTGGAACCTACTGGCAAATTACTAGTTTTTATTTGCATTGGCTTTGAGTATTCTGATTTAAATATGGGATACAGTTCTTTTCCATATTATGAGATACACACACTAGTGACTGTACAAATAATCTGACAATCACGCAATCCTTCATTTAAGTGTGAGAATCTGACTGAATTCGGCAAGTTCTTTATGCAGCTAATAGAACAAAAAAATCCTATGGCAGTTCCAAGGCTTGCTGTGGTGATCATCTCAAACAGTGGAGTCTGTTCCTTTGGCTCTGCCTTTTCTGTGTTCCCAGAGTGATTGTATAGAGCGTACTCTTCTCTGCATTCCTCTACATACTAAGCCACATTACCATGTATTTTTAATGGCAACATAAAACCAGGGTGTGGAGAGAAAGAAACCATTTCAAAATAAAATGTAAGAAAACCCTCCCTTAATATTTGTTTACTCAATATACCCAAGTGACAAGCTTTTAAATTGCTCATTAAAATAAATGCCACTATGTAGGCATAGTTTATGTAGGCATATTCATTGACATCTGCTATTTAAATAACTTATTGAAAAGAGCTTGGATTTTTGCCCATATTTGCTTTAAATTCTCCATGAATGAGATTTTTGTAGGCTGTATAAAGTCTATGTATTGTGTCTGGGCATGAGAATTATTTTATTTCATCTTTCATTCATTCAGCCCTGTTAGAGCTCCTCTTAGGCAGACACTCAGCAGACTACCTGGTCAACCTCAGTCCACTGGCCTGTGTACCCTGGATTTTCTTGGACTTTAAGGAGAAGCCTGGAATCACAGATACAGCCATCAAAAGGACTGTGGGTTGGGGGGTAGGCAGTGTTGTATGTCAGCATAGTCCTTTCAGCATCCCATAATAGACAGACGCATCCAGTGCCAGTGTCACAGACCTAACAGGATTAGGACCTTGGAGCCCAGCCTTAATTCCCAAGGACCAGGAGTAATTGCTGTAGATGGAGCAGGCAGTTTCGTAGATCTCCATCTCTCTGAATGGTCTGTGTTTCCACTTTATCTCATCAGTGATCTGTACGTGATCATTTTTAATTTCCAGATAAATATGTCAGTCAAAATACAAATCTCTGCAACATTTCAGTAAAGATACCTGATCTTAAATAAAAAATTGCAAATACCGCTGTGACAGTTTTTGGTTTTGCTTTTTAACATTAATATTTTAACAGCTACTAGAGTCATAATGCTCTACATAGATTCCTACAGTCAAATTCACATGGGTGATGCGGGGAAGAGAAGAAGTGCCTGAACAAACTGTGGTGACTAAATGTAGTTTACTGCATGGGACAGGTGGAAAACTCTCCTGTGCATTCATCAGAATGTTAGACTTTTAAGAATACCACAGAGGAGTGCTCCAAACGAGATTCCTGCTACCTTTCAGGGTGAGAAGGGCCCATTATGTATGCCTTCTACTTCATTCTCTCTCGATTGCCTGATCAGCTGCCTATTTACATGTTGGCTATAGAAAAGCCAAGGTAAAGATGATTTTGGAATAGTTAGCAGAAGACGATGACGGACTCAGGCATCTAAAAGACAGATGGACTTTTAGGTAACCTGTGCTGATAATGAGACCTTTTTTTCTGCCAGTATTAGAGGAGTTACAAGGCTGGGAATGGAAATTAAATGTAAACAAACATGCCTGGGCCAAAAATAGTTTTCAGTCAGGACATGGAGCTGGATAATTATGTCTTGGTCAGAATCTATCACCTTTTCAACAGATCTGGGTTACCCTAACAGAGGGTGGAAGGAAGGTATGTATGTGCCTTTATTATAGGATCAATGATTTTAAAATATAAATGTAGTAGGATCTTCAGAGGGGAGGTTAAAAAACTTCCTTGTTAAAACCTATTAAAAAACCTCATGAAATACAAATGTTAGACTCTTTATTGTCAAATTGAAAGGGGAATTGAATGAAGAGTTCAAGCACAGATTTGTGCAGTTTGGAGGCTGTGGTGTAACTAGTCGGTGTGATGAGTGGCTGAGGAAATTATTGAGCTAACTGCTGAAAATGAGACTTGTCAGGTGAGTTATACTCCTGCCAGGAAGTCATTGGCATGGCCTGAGAGGAGCAGCAGCACACAGGCACCAGGCCAGGATGGAGTGATTTTTGTGCCATGATAAATTAAGCTGGATTAATTCATCTAACAACAACTTTAGATAGGACCTGAATCTATAGAAAATATGGGTAACTGAGACTACAAGAAGAACTAAATCACAAAGGGTAGCTCGCTGGGAAATGGCATCATGCCATGGAAAGTCTGTAAATAGGAATTACATGTTGAAGAAAGATCTCCCTGCAGGAACAGCCCATTAGTTCTTCTAAAAAGCCATGTATAAATTCTGAGAGTCTGACAATTGTTTTTCTCCTCAGGATATGGGAACATAGCTCCAAGCACTGTTGGAGGCAAGGTTTTCTGCATTTTGTATGCCATCTTTGGGATTCCGCTGTTTGGCTTCTTGCTGGCTGGGATTGGAGACCAACTTGGAACCATCTTTGGGAAGGGTATCGCAAGGGTGGAAAAAGTTTTCAGAGTAAGCTCACTGTCAGTTTTTTGCTTGTGTTCTATAACTGTTTTTTAATACTCTTGCTACTACCTGCAGTCCTTTCTACATGTTGAGCACCATGAAATATTTACATGTCTAGTTGAGATGATGCTTAATCTCCTTAGGGGCCTCTGTAGTCAGTGGAGAGAAATTGACTTCTGTAGGTGGTGATTGCAGGAATTATAGATCATGCTCTGAATTTCCATCTTGAGGCTGTCTCTGGGGGATATATCTCCTAAGCTAGGTTCCTTGCAATGACTGTAAAACAGCCTTCAGGTTGATTTGGACATGTATGTCCATTCACTGAAAATAGAGAGAAAGCAGTATAACTTCTGGAGGAACAGGGACGCAGAGTAGGTTCTGATGTATTACTAATAAAGCCTAAAAGACTTGGAAAGCAGGGTTACTGTAGTGAATGTGAACTGGGAAGAGAGACGGTTGAGTGGTATACTTTCACTGCAAGAGGACAGATGTGTTGAAGTAGATCTACAGCTGCCAAAACTGGCATAATGCCACTGACTGGAATCATCTTTATGGTATTCACCTGCCCTGCCTATCACCCTACACTAGATTTCTGTATAGACTTTCTCATATGCATTTTCCCTTCCCTCTATTTTTGAGTCTGTATCACTGTAAGCAATTCTTTTGCAAGCACTGCTGCAGACCTGGCAAATGCTGTTTTGCTAATTTGCTGATGGTTCACTTCAGGGATTCTCTCTTTGAAGCAGAAATTCTAGAGGTGACCTGTGTGATGGTTCCCTTGGAGGCAGTGTAACTGGAGGTAAATTCTTCCAGGGATGGAGTGGATGAGAAGCTGTCCAAGCTGGTTAGTTTGATAGGCATCTATTTCTAAAACATTCCCACAAATGAGAACAAATTACTTGTAACTGTTTTTGAAAGGAAGTAATTGAGTATTAGACTGGAGTATGAGCAATTTCCCTTTTGATTAAATTACTGTGAAGTGTCCCAGACCAGCCATAAGGAGTCTCTCAGGCTAAATGTGGAGAAAGGTGACTAGTGATTGTGGGTGAGTAAGCATTTACATGCCTGACTGGAGAACACTTGAAAATGGCTTACATTTTCATGAAATGAAAATAAGGTTATTAAAAGCTGGATCAGGTTGGGCCTGAAAAAAAAGAAGTAGCTAAGATCCCTAGTTTCTTTCTCACCTAACTTCTTATTGTACCTGCTTCACCTCAAAGGAATACCTGAACCTTCCAGCCTGCTTCTACCCAAGAAAAACTACAGTCTCATAATCATGACATGAATTGAGAGTCAGAGAATCTTTGATTAATTGTCAGCTATACTATTGGCTTTCTGGGTGACGTGATCAAGACCATTAAACTGTCAGCATGACAGTTTATGAATAAAATAATACATGTCTACTTGGAGTATTTTAAGATTCAGAGATGAATGCTGATACTAATTTTTTATACAGAATATAGCCCTTTGGCACGTAATGGAAGTTCTTTTGGTATTCAAAGTACTCCTTCCTTTTCTTGAGCTAATGCAGTTGCTTGTTTATAACTGTCTAAACTATTTCTTTTTCTCCTTGGTATTTTGTCAGCTTCCAAAGCAATTTAGAGATCTGTGGTCTCCTTGTTTAGCCGAGATATATGTTTATTCCTTTTATTTTGATTCTCATAAATCCATTATATCCGTTCTTTTGTGATTTGGCGGACGGGGTTATACATAATTTCCTTCAATATTCCTAACAATGAGGTTCAGCTATTTGAAATATTCATGACATGGTTTACAGTTTACATGCATCTTAGTAAGTGGTCTTAATATCTGTGGTTTCATTTTATATGATTGCATAGTATTTCACATATATATGATCATTAATATATTATACATGGTACATACTTTATACTTTTAGCTAATGCAGAATATAAAAATCAGAATTCTAGTAATTATGTAAAGTATTATTACACTGTGTTTATGTTGTTAGACTCCATAAATGTCATAAATGTTTGGACCTAATCAGAGAATCCACAAATGGAGTAACAGTTCTTGATTTAATCCTGAGCAGTAAATAAAATTTAGTTCAATGTTTAACTCTTGTTTCTTACTTTGTAACTGCCTCATAATTCAAATTCAACATGTTTGTGGGTATAAAGCAACCTGCTACAACCTTTAAAGGGAGGGCATAAAAGTTAGGAGAATAGTTAGGAGGAAACTAAAAGAAACAGATGTAGGCCAAAAAGACATTGACAGGGTAATAAAATGTTGTGTGGTGTGCCTCAAAAGTCTTTTGGAGCTAGCCGCGGTGTCACTGAGTGTGTACCAATGATCTAGTGCTATAACAAACTGAATTTCTGGAAAACTTTTGACAAGTTTTCTCATCAAAGTCTGTAAGGAAATGAAACTATGATGAGGTAAAAGAGAAGGTCTGACATAACAGTATGTGCTTAAAGGGTAAATGGACATTAGGAATAGATGGTAGGGTTATCAGTGTGATTCTATGGGAGTCCTGGGATCTTACTGTTTTATCAGAAATGTCCTGGAATGGTTCAGACAAGAAGATGAATATGCAGGGGACAAAGTCTGCAAATTATATCTCTAGGTGTTTCAGAATAGCTAAAATGGAAGGTGCAAAAGGATGGTAAGATGATAAATGGAATCTGGTATTGGCAATACAAAATAATGGATATTTCTTGAGTCTAAAGAAAGAAATTCTAATATGTTCATACAGGCATGATATCAAATGTCGCTTTTCCAAAAGAGACCTGGGATTACTATGGATGTTTCTCTGAAAATAACACTGTGAAAGTTAGCAGCAGTTAAAAAGGGAAAAAAGTGTGCCAGCAAAGGGGCTGAGAACCAAAAGACCACTTTGCCACTGCACAAATCCATTGTGCTTTTACACCATGAATATCACATGCAGTTCTAATCCCATTTTGAAAAGCAATTAACAGAAATGAAAATCAATGCTAGGTCTGCCTGCATAGCCCTTGTAGCTGAGTCTCTGAGGTGTCATTCACTATCTACCTGTATTATTTACCTTCTAGTGGGCCCTCAAGGGCAATTTGGGAGAGTCCATCTTGTACCCTTGGGGAAGGGAATGGGAAGAAACTTTGGATGTGTCCTGGACGTTCTAATGTATCAAGTTTCCACGTTCATATGCCTCAAAACTCTGCTTCTGTCTGTCTCCAGTTGCCTCTGTTTATCCTGTTCACCCTTAGGGATTTCAGTCCCTGAAATCCTTGCAACTTTGCGATCATTGGTGCAGGTGGATGGGATTTGAAGGCAACTTGGTCTTGCATTGTGGTTAGGATAATTTCTGAAGCTAGGTAAGAGGCAGTATGAATACACTGGCAGGTGAGGAGAGGAAGGTTTCTGGATCGGCACAGCAGTCTTTTCACCAAACACATGTTCTTAACAGGTCTCTGGCTCCACCCAACAGTGTAGGTGTGAGCATGAGCCCACAACCACAAGGGACAGCTTGCCCCTAGCATCCCCCAGCATAGCTGGAAAGATGAAAGAAGGGTTCCTCCCAGAGGAGTTGTGCTACTGCACTTCTGCTGCCTCTGACATGACCTGTGCAGAGCCCCACCAAACCTACGTTAATTAGCAGCATAAATTAAAGCCTAAGAATGCCACATTTAGCTATTACAGTGATCGGCCCACGCACTCTGTGGGAATTTTAAGAGCAATTTAAACTCCATAAAGGGGGAAAGAGATCTGTTCTTATCAAATACACACTACCCCCACAGTATTGACAGAATTTTTCAGCAGAGGAGCTGGACACATGCCACTGCTCATCTTGTAATCCAAAATGTTGCCAGTATTTAAGTGTGTAGATAACAGGAAAACAACTATTCATTTGTGACTAGGTAGGGCTGGAAGTATTTAATTGCAAAATAATGCTTTCTAAAACCAGGAATTTTTATGTACCACTTTAGGGAAGGGAGGCACTGGTAGAGTGACACTGCCTGGGACATGGAGAGGTATCCCAAACACCACGCATTGGCTAGTCTATGCCATCTGTACTACTGGAGTATTCATATTTGGTACAAGTAAATAAACAGGTCAGAGATGTAAACCAAAGCATTCCACACACAAGCCCTACCTACTCAGCTACTGATTGTTCCTATATGTCCCATCTTCAATACTCTGCGGCAGAACCTGGCTACTAGTCTGTTCTCACATGCATACAAGTGTGGTTCACCAGAAAAAGGATATGTAGAGGGTCACCAGATTCGCTATATAGGCACTGGTTACAAGCACTGAATATGTGGGTGTAGTGATCAATCAGTCCTCCCGGACCATCTGAGAAAATCACATACAAACTCAAAATGTAATTAAAAATTTGACAATTCTTGTAACCTTTCCAGACACTACAGAAATGGAATATACATTCCAAGGTGGCATAAAACTATAAAAGTACTATTGCTGTCTTACATATGTGAGGGATCTTATGAATGACCTGAGACTGTTTCTATAATAAACAGCAGAACAAACCCCATTCTTTTGTCTTGCTCTGTACACACAGAGGCTGCAAACATCTAAAGATAGAAAGGAAAGCACTCCACAAGCAGAGTTCACAGTTACAGAATGCAGCAGCTGTCATTATCATGAGTTAAATATAGGCTAAATTCAGATAGTCTTTATTCAAACCTTGAAACAAGTGTTTAGATTCTCACTGGAAGTAGAAGGAATGAGCATAAACCAACAGATCTTCTCTCATCTTGCAGCTGGAATTCAGGACAGATGAAGATGTTCAGCCTGGGCATAACATGCTTCTGAAAGCACGCCAGGATCTTCTGGCTTCTGAGGTGAAGCCACTGTGAGCAGTTCCTGGACTTGGTTAGTGCTTTCACTCCCCTGGTTTTCAGCATGAGGCTGAGGACAGGACTGGCAACACAGCTGGTAGGGTGTGAATTGCAGTACAGGGATTGCAAGCAGCCAGAGACATGGATGGTGGCAAGGCTGCACCCCTGAAGTTCACCTCTCAAGAAAATACACTACTCTGTGCAGAAACACAATGCATCTGTAAACAAGTCACACTTCACTGAACAAGGGACTTGTCAGAACAGACACATCTACTACCTGTCTTTTAGGTTTTCAGTTTAGAGAACCTGTTTGCCTGTTGATCTCTTGGGAAATGATGTGCTCTAGATTTAAGAGATGTGTAAGTGTTATGAAAATACTATACTCTTTCTCTCTTTCTCTCTTTCTCTCTCTCTTTCTCTCTTTCTCTCTCTCTTTCTTTCTCTCTCTTTCTCTTTCTCTCTCTTTTTCTTTCTTTCTTTCTTTCTTTCTTTCTTTCTTTCTTTCTTTCTTTCTTTTCTTTCTTTCTTTTCTTTCTCTCTTTCTCTCTTTTTCTTTCTCTCTCTTTCTCTCTCTCTTTCTTTCTCTCTTTTCTCTCTCTTTCTCTCTTTCTTTCTTTCTTTCTTTCTCTCTCTCTCTTTCTCTCTCTCTCTTTCTCTCTCTCTCTCTTTTCCTTCCTTCCTTCCTTCCTTCCTTCCTTCCTTCCTTCCTTCCTTCCTTCCTTCCTTCCTTCCTTCCTTCCTTCCTTCCTTCCTTCCTTCCTTCCTTCCTTCCTTCCTTCCTTCCTTCCTTCCTTCCTTCCTTCCTTCCTTCTTTTTCTTCTTTTCTGAAAGACAGCAGTAGGCATTACCTTAACCTTGAAACAGTCCTAGAAAAAGTAGTTCTTAGTTGGAAGATGGGACTGGAGCTGGGGCTGTAGTAAGACAGGTCCCACTGAGCTGGTAGAAAGCTTACTTTTAGCAACTGCCAAAGCTCTACCTTTCCTAAACTTTGCTTGTCTGTCTGAATACAACAGATATGCCCTAGCTACTCTTTCTCTTAGAAATTCAACTTCTTTTTAGAGATTTTTGGCTTCTCTGATGTCTTTTATTACTATACAAGTGACATATTGTCTACAAATTCCTTATTCAAAAATGAATGGAAAATAGCTCATGGGAAAAAACTTTGTATAGGAAGGTAACTGCAGGGGAGGAACACTTAAAAATACAGCCCTTTGTCTCCCTTCTGTCTTTCCATTTGCTCTATTATCTGTCCCCCTGCTCTATCTCATCCTCTTCTTTCCCTTTGCTCACATAAAACCTGTAGCATTATACCTTACACCATTGAAGTACTGGTGAGTGAGTTCTCAGAAAAGTTTGCTGTTCAAAGAGCTGTTCAAGGTTTCCATGCTGTACTACCTTTACCTCTTCTTCACTACGGCAATGCCATATCCAGGGACCCCATCTGCTTCCTGCCAGTCAGCCCCCACCCTGATCTTTCTCACCCTGCCCCGTATCAGCATTGATTCTTCTCATCTTTGGCAGCTCAATCAAACTTTCAGATAAGATTGTTCCCAAACCCAGAAATTCAAAAACAGATCACTGCTTAGGCAAACTAGTGAAATCATTCTGAATTTGCAGTATTGTTACGGAATTCAAAATTTGGCATGTGGTTAAAACATGAATGTATTATGACCTAAGTGATATATTAGCTAGTGAGAGCCTATTTGTTCTAAGACATGACACGTGTGCTTTTGAACAGATAAAGTTATTGGAAGACTGATGGAAAAGTTTTCTCTCTACTTCCTGATAGATAATCAAAATATACCAAAAATCTGCATAATTTATTTTGTTTTATTGCGTTTTGTTTCTAGCCAGCATCAGTGTGTTATTACACCAGCTGTTATTACACCCACTGTAGGTATTAATATCCTAGCTTTTCTTTTTTAATGTAGTGTTATTCACTATATTATCTCAAGAGTTTCCACAGGGTAACAGTCCAGTACAATGATCAATCTGCCATCTGCTGGCATCCTGTCTCTGGACAGAGCTGTCAGGGCGGGGTGTGAAATTCAACCTACTGGTGCATGTACACAGTATTATTCCAAAATGACACAAGACTTATGAGCTGAAATGTCAGTGTTCTGAAACTGAATGCTTAGCCTAACAGTTTCATGGGTCATTTCAAACAAAACAAAATGGCTGATACATAAAAAATCAGTCACCAGAAAGTAATCTTACATTTCCGTAATCTTACATTTTCATAATCTAGTAAGAATTTCTTATTACTGCAGTAAAGACAGTAGATCTAATTACATTCTATTATTGGTTATTAGCACTTTGATACCATAGAAGCCAGACAGGAAGAGAGCCTCAGTGTACTAAGCCTGTGGAAACGCTGTTTTGTAAACAGTGTTTTTAAATGGACAGGAAAATATATAGGCAGAGAAAAGAATGTGATAGTAGCAAATGTCAGGCTGATTCTGAGGCAGAAAGTTTTGGAGATAAGTCAGGTGGAAATTAAAGATGAAGTAGGGCTGGCTGAGAAGCTGGAAGAAGTGGTTAGGGATAATAGAAATTAAGTGAAGCTTGTGAAGATGCTGCTAGAAGAATTGAAAAGTAAGAGCAAACAGCCACTCACTACGTGGCAGAGGAAACTTCTCCTCATAATTCCCAGAATTCCATCTCACCATCAAAAATAATGTTTCATATGAGCTTTGTAAGTTACCTGCATGCAGGAAGAAATGATGCAAGTGCTTTCCTCACACAAGATCTCCTTGTTACAGGAAGATGAAAGCTGATGTAGCCTTAGGGAGAAGAATTATGCAGAGCATAGAGTATATTGACTTGAAACATTTTTCATTTGATTCCTGCGATTCTGTGCTTCTCTCACTAGTTGGAAATTTGGTTCTTTGAATATGCTTTTGATTTGCTCCCCACACAGCAAAATAGCTTGCTCAGGAAAAAAAGTTATCTGTGTGGTGAGAGGTTATACAGATAAAAAGAAGTGTTTTAGAGCACTGATTTACAAATCCAAATGAATGTAAGCACCTGTTTTTTTGCCTGTAACACCTTAAGGGTCCATCTGAGAGTCACAGTTCCCTGAGCAAGGTTACAAAAGGGATGCTTGCATGTCAGCAAAGGATTGGTTTATGTATGTAGATATTTACGTGATGTTTATTTCAAGTAGCTATGTACCTGAATGCACATTTCAAATCTGAACATCCTGAAATTTAGGGGTGATTTAAAACAAAACCTAGACCCAGATCTGAATTTTGCAGTTAGTTATCACTAAGTTTATGGATGCATGCATAGTCAAATACCATCAGAAGAGATCTGTGGGCAATGGTTATCCTTTATAATCCTCATTAAGCGTATTTGGCTAAAAATGGACTTTACAAGGTAAGAATAATAAAAAAATCTACACTCTAGTGCTTGCCAGCAATACATCCATAGCGTTTTATGAATCTGGTGAGTATTTTAATTTCATTATCAGTTCCCCTGTTTTAGATCTGCAGACATGCTTTTTGTAAATTAGCTGATGATAGAAGTGAAATTAAGGAATGCAGGTACTGTAAGAATCTGTAACTTGCAGTATCTGCATAGGCACTATACAGAACATGGCAGAAAGAGCAGTTTGGAAGAGTACAGCAGCTAGCATACTGAGCATGGACACACCAGAGTTGGCAGATGCTCTCCCTCTGTTTGTATCAGCTTGACTTCCTCATCAAACTTTGTTTAGACCAAAAGTAACTGTCTAAAAACACAGTCATCACTGGGATGTTAGACTGTTCTGAATCATCTGTCTGTAGCAATTTAAGGCTGATGTGCTGTCCTCAGGAAAATAAGACCTCAGCACAATAACTTTTTTAAGCATATGGAATTCAAACAGTGTATCTCCCACCACACTGGTGTGCACTGTGAACTACTTCTGGTGGGTATACTCCTCAATCCATTGTCTTGAAAAGGAGTTTCACTATGCAGAAAAAAAAAAGAGGGAGATATGAGGAAGCATGTTTCAATCCTTCTTTCAAAAAATGTTGTCTGACAACAGTTTAAGTGAAAATGCATGAATGTTTCTGAAATCCAGAACTTCAATGACTAAACAAGTGCTTCACTTTGGAGAACTCTGGGTGCATTCTCCTCTAGTTCATCAGCAATTTATCTGTTACAAAGAGGACTGTTAGTCTCTCCATACTCTACAAATGTGTTCCCTCTCTCTGCTCATTCCTGCCTGGATTCCTTCAATGCCCTTCTTAACAAGAGTAGTTTAAGTGCTTTTCTCGGATGTAAAGCAATCCAGACCCAGGGCCATCTGGACACTTCACTGTAGTATGTCTACCAGAAGTGTGACTGTAGACTCTTACAAAGTTGAACTGGAGGATGAAAGTCAGGAGTGGTAAATTTACAATGCCTGTCTCTGAAATACCTTTCTCTTTGAGATGCTGCAAGCCACATCTTTTATGTTTCTAACTGGTGCTTTAATTATGGTGATGGAAAGACAGAAGGAAGTTTTATTTTTGCTTTTGATAATCACTTGCTTTAGTAGTCCTTGTGCTTCACTGCTCGATAGCAGATACGGGCAAATGATAATCCTATGGGTGAACCAAGCAACTAATGGTGTGGGCTGTGACTTCACTACATGCAGTGACTCTTCATCCACCAGAGCCAAATTTGTCTCTGGATCCTATTTTAGGTTCAACTACTGGCTTGCAATATGGTCTTGAATATGTTGGTTTTACTCGATGGATCACTTTCTCTCACCATTATATTTGAGATGAAGTAAATTATCTTTTTCTGCACAGTGCTCAGATAGTATGATGGTACTAAAAAATTCATGACAAAATCTATGTATCCCAGCTTTTGGCACTTTATTTCCTCTAACTGGGTATTTAATTCAGTTAGTGATGCTTACAGCTAATCTGCTTCAGGGAAAGTAACTTAAGTAAGTGCAGCAAACCGTGGCTGATTTGTTCTTATCCACTGATCTTTGTTTCTGTGTAAGTTTAGTCTACAGCTTACATGGGCTGGCTGTGAACCTATAAGTCAATAACCTCTTGCAAATTTGCATATAATTTAAGGGTTAATATTAATCTGAACAGCTAAATTCAGATCTTGACATCTCTGCAAAATCTTTTAAACATTTCAGTTTTATCAGTGATGTCTGTTAGGCCTGTAAGGTCTAGTGAGAAGTATAACATCAGCCTGAGGCAACTTCAAAGAGAGGATCATGAAGGTATTGAAGTGAATCTGCCTCTAAAGAAGGCCCCACCAGGTGTTGAGTCTGGTGATATTTGAAAGGGCATTCTGGAGTTGCTAGAAACAGAAGGCAGCAGCTCTAATAAGGGAGAACATGTCGACACCAGGAAGAGATAATAATTGCTCCAATTTTAGAATCAAATCAGTCTCACTAAAAAAGATGATCATATAAACAGAGGAGAAAAGCCTATTCTAAAACTAGGCTTTAAAACTAGCTTAAACCTATAGTGTTATCTGGAAATCTCATCAGCTCTAGTGCACCAAAACTGAAACCCGGTATGCACTGAAGTCCGTCCCCCAAAGTAATTATCACTGGCATTACTGTAACAATTCTTTCTGTGAGTGTTAGACACTGCATAGTGTAGCTGTTGACTACAGGGCACTTCAGAGGAAATCTTATACTCTTTTGCCTGCTTATGTGAGACCTTTTAATGTCTTTTCATTATTGTTTTCTTCATTATTTAGAGTTATTAATTAGAGGTTCATACCTTCAATGATTCCTACTGGAGTAATACTTTTGTCACTGAACTGCAGTGCCCATAATATTTTACTGATCTTAAAACCAGAATGTCATACAAAACCTAGTCAGGAATCCATGATTAGTACAAAGGCTTTGTTTATTGCTGTTTAGGTATATGTCTGTATTACATTAAATTGTAATGGCTCACTTTTCATTGGGGAAACAATTTTCATTACGTTGCTTTCTGACTGTGGATAGACTGAAGCTATTGTAGTATAAGAACCTAAGATCCTCTGTTATCTTCAGAGTTTTTCTTCATCTACCTCAGCCTGTATTTTGTAGGGTGCCAAATATTTTAGCACCTGTTTGAATTTTTACACAAAATTAATTAATAAACCAAAGACAGGTGTAGTAGGCAATTAGTGGCTAAAAACCTGATTTTAACGCAAGGTAAAAGAGTATTTGGCAATTGACACGGAGTAGAAAGGTTTCCAAACCCTTCTATGGATGATGGATTAATCTATGGTTAATGATTTACCACCCTTAAAGAAGAACATAAAAAGAAAGATGAAGTAAGTTTTCAGGAAGAGTTTTTCTTCCACTGTTAATTTGAATGTACTCAGGCTATTTTTATGTACATCGGGTACTATTTCTGGAATATGATATCTGTCCTTTTGCCAGATATTGTTATCTCTATCTGCTTCTTTTCTCCTTTCTATGGTGAAAAAAGATGAGCACTGTTTCTTTCTCTATATCAAAGGCCAATCTTTGCCACCTCTCATTTAGTTTGAAACCAGGTTAGTATTCAGAGTGATGTCAGGATAAGCAGTGACAGAGTTGTATTCCCATGCAGATCCTGAATACCAATTTTCTTGTTAAGGAAGTAGGTTAAATGGTTCTTCTTTATGGTTTGAAATGTTCAGGAACCACTATTCTAAACAGTAAAACTATACCTGCCTACCTCCTGCTAAAATGAATATTAGTCACATAACTTTTACTTGCAGTGAAGTGCCCTGGAAGTAAACCCCATGAGTCTCAAGCAATTATCTGTCATGAAACACAAGACAAACAGGAGCTGAAAGCATGATTAACACTTTACTGAGCATCTAGAGTTTCTTAGATACTCTGTGTGAAGCTTACAAAATAAGATACTTCAGTGGAAGCTGCTGATTAATGCCAAAGAACATGTGACCGTTGGTCTGAAAGTTAAACTCTTTCCTAAGCACTAATAGTGAATATCCTCCTTTTGTTATTTCCTTGAGTTTTGGTCATATTGCTATGGAAAATTCTCTGTGTTCCTGACAGTGCAGTGTTGAAATACCAAATCCTATGTGCCAGAGTTTTGATGTAGGTGTTGCCATCTCTGAAAACCTGATCTATATCCTAAAGAAAATTCTAAATTCAAGATTGTTTAAGTTTGTAATGCAGGGAGTAAAGGATAAGCTAGACAGAAATGCAACTGCAACACAAAATCACTCACAGTAACTGTTGATCCACCCTCTCCCCCAACAAATACGTAGAGACATTTTTGTTAATGTTTATCAGCATGTTCTCCAAAACTCCCTTGGGCAACCTTCAGGGAAGCATCAAAAGCTGAGTGTGAGGGGCTGATGGATCTTGACAGGCAATAGATAGAAATTGCTTCATGAGGGTGCCTGTACATAGTGCCTCATCCCAGGCATGAGGACTGTGCTATTTTCCCACTCAAGGGATGCTACTTCAAGGTTACGTATGGGCTGGATGAAGGTGGTGAATTTAATGTTATGTTGTTTTACGTATTCAACCTTCACCTTTCAGGACTGTCAAACTAACGTATTAACCACTCTAATGTAACTTAACTGTTCATATTTTCCCTTGGCACATATGTGTGTCACTGTGGCAATAAGAACTGTTTTGAGCCATGGGACAAAGTATTTGATGCACTCTTCACCCTATGCCAGACCTTTCCTTTTGAAGGTGCTCCCTGCTCTCCTTTTACCTTTGCAGGTAAGCAGTGACAGCTCCTGCAAAATGTTGGAGAAGGCTGGGAGGTGCAAGGGGAGCAGGGCGAGAGCTGTGGCATGGAGGGACACTTCTAGGGGTTACACATTTTGCACTTTCCATGTTTTTGCCTGGGGGGAGCTGCTCTATCTTCCTCTTTTTACTTTCCTTCTGCTTTTCTGGGATCTGTATCCCACCTAGAGTAAAATTCACTCCCTGTGGGCTAGTTACATGGGAGAATGCTCTTTGGTTATGGGCTAGTCACAGATAGTGTTTTTCTTCAGAAATACTGCAATACTGCATTCTTTATAGTGTTAGTATCTATAAGCAGTCATATGGTAAATACAAAATATGCTTTGTAGGCTTCTGCAAGAATTCCTTTCAGAGAATGATGTATGCTATTGTACCCAAGAAGGGGAAGGCTGATCAGCCAGTTATTCCAAACTAAGCAGAAATTGAAAACTGCTAGCTAGAAACAGATAGTGATAGTCTAGCCTGAAGATCTACTCCCTGTTTCAAAAGGTCACTGTTTTCATTGTCTATTCCAACAAAATATCCACTTTATCCTTACCAATGCTGATGGTGTTACATTCCTAATGACTGGGGAAATGTTTTGAAAACTCAATAGTATGGAGGAATCTGGATGCTTTATTCCACTGTAGAGGAAGAAAACAAAACAAAGCAAAACAGAGCAAAACCTAAAAGTTCAAAGGGAGCTAAAAAAAGGAATATTGAATTTCTCCACCCTGCTAAGAGGAGATAATTCCAACATGAAGTTCAATTTTCTTTTTCTTGCCAAGTCTTTGAAAGTGGCCATGTCATGCAACAGATAACAAGATCTCTCATTGATCGAGCTACACTAATTGTCTTTATGTGTCTCAGTGCATTTCTTAATTAGATGCTGAGCATATACTCACAAATCTTGCCTTGCTGCTGCATGGCACTTTTCTTTGCATTTTATTTTTTCCCCTGAATTGCACTGATGAACAAGATGAAAGCATTGACTCAACACTGATCAAAATCAGGGTTACTAGGAATGGCAAGGTAAAATCCATTCAGGTACAGGGAAGTGATGTGGAACAACCATTGTTAACCTATTCTTGCACTCCCTGGGAGAGGGGAATATAGGTGTATATTCCTCTGCGAGCATCCTTTGAAATGTGCCATGAGCCTCTGTTGTCCTTTGTCTGGTCCAATGTCTGAGAAAAGCATATATATACATGGATCCCCCTTCAACTTTTTTTTTTTTTTTTTTTCCCTTGGACTGAACACATCTTAGCCAGAACAGAGGTTTGGGCTCATGGTTGTTATTTTTGTTTCTTCAGTGGCATAATAAACGATGTGCAGAAATTGGTGCATATTGGAAAGCCCTATGTGTGCTTTCTAGAGAGAGGAAGAAGGCTGAAAATAGGTATACCAAGCCTAGAAAATTTCTGAGCCAGGGTTTCTGTATTTTCATAACACAGTATCAGTACTCACATTATGACTGCAGCAAGATCCATGCCTAGAGCTTTACAAAAATATCATTAGAGAAAGCTTCTGCTTTGCGAGAAGCTTGCTGCATATTCCATCTGGCTCTAGACAAACACTCTGCAGAAGTGTGGTTTTATGGGGAAAAACAATGATGTAAAAAAAATTATTCTTTACTCTGACCTGTGCCTTGCATGTATTCAGAACTGTCTCTCCCAAGCTTAGTAACAAATGTGAGTGCTTACAGCTTTTTATATCTGTCTCCCCTATGGTACTTACTACAGTTAAGAAATAGGGGATGGATTTTGCATCTTGTGCAGCAATAGCAGCATTCTTTATAAAACATGAGAATTAAAATAGCACTGAGGCATCAAAAGAGCTGGTTAGACAGAATGGGGAAAGCCCATCTCTAGTGGAATGGTTCAAACCACTGTTCTTAACCCAAGGAGGTGTCTGAAATGTCATATGTATTTAAAAATATGTTATTTAGAATTCTGCTTCTATGCTTTCAAGGAGTGTTGCCTTCTTCATTAACATGGTGAGTAGGCCCTGACTGGCAGCAAGCACCCACACAGCTTCTTGCTCACTCCCCTCCCTGCAGCCGGACAGGGAGAAATATGAACAAGAGTCAGAAAACTTCTGGGTCAAAATAAAGAAAGTGAAATCACTTACCAAGTACTGTCATGGGCAAACCAGACTGGATTTGGGGGATTTAATTTGTTGCCAATTAGTATAAATTTTTAATTACTGAGTTGGGTATTTGGAAATTTTTTTTTTTTTTTTTTAAAAGAAGAAAACATTCAAATTGCCTTTCTTCCCCCTTTCACTCCCAGGCTCACTTCACTCAGACACGTCTCCTCCACTCATGTTATTGCCGCAGGTCACAGTCCATCCCTCCAGCGCAGCAGCGAACAGCACAGGGGTTGGACTCAGGACCCAGTGTCTTTCTCTCTGTCAATCCTTCCTTCTCAACTCTTTTCCTCTGCTCTGTGCTGGTCATCCACGGGCCACAGTCCCTCCAGGGAAGTACCTGCTCTGTCATCCAGCACCTGCCCCTCCCCTGACCTTGTTAGTGCCTCCTCTGTTCGCTCTTCCTCTGCCTGTCCAACATTTCCCAGAGGTGCTGAGGGGCTCAGTGGTGTCCTGCAGTGGGTCTGTTGAAGCTGGCTGGTACTGGCTGTGTTCAGAGAACACAGTAGAACAAAAGATTTGTATATTGTTATTAGATGTTATCTCCAAGACAGTGATATTTAATTTCATTTCAGTCTCATTTTGAATGTGAAGCTAGGGCAAGTTAGAAAGAAATCCACAATGACAGGTATAGGCAGCAGTGAGGTTAATGTGACCATACCGGTGATGACCGAGGAGCTTTGTGAGCCCAGTGCTGTGCCAGTCTTTCCATACATCCTGTTGAGATGGGCATCACACTTTACTGAGGTACGTGCCAGGCTCTGGACCAGGGCTGGATTGCATTTGACTGACCTGAAGGGCAAGCAGAGTGAATCTATGTCTATCTGCATTGCCTACACTAGCCTAGCAAAAATGTTTTGACTAAGGACATACCTAATGTTTGTGGCAGAGATAAAAATCGAACCAATATGTCTGATATTCTGTTTTACACTTTGAGTACAAAGACTAGCTTCCCTCTTGTTAAAATATTTTGATCTGGAGAAAGTGATTTAGAAGACAAGCTGTTTAATTAGTGCATGGTCAGAGACAATCTTTTCCAAGAAAAGCTGGCAGCATGGAGAGGGCATAAAGTTAAGAGCAGATGAAGGGGACAAAAGAAATGTTGAAGAAATGTCTTTTCTTTGGAGGCGTGCTCCAAAATGCAGAGCCTTGCAGACAGATGAGGACAGCATGTTCAATGAAGGCACAGTATACTAGCACTGAAATATGCCATTGGTCATCTAGCAAAAAAGGTAAACAACTTGCTTGGAGTCTTGGGGATATTTGTCAGGAATTCAGAAAAGAAAATGTTTGGAAGACAGAGGAACCATCTGAGCTCACTGTGAAGCAGCAAATGTTCCAGTGCTATTTTTGGTTGTGTAGTACTGTATATTGGCAGAGTTTCTGTGAAATGGGAGGTGACACTACAAAATCTTGGAATATGCATATTTGAAATGTGCTGTTAGTGGGAAAAAAAAGATATATTCCATATATTTAGCATTTAGTCTATTCCAAAAAGTGGATGTACCATCTTTTTATTCCATGCTTAAAGTCTTCTACTTGGAAAAAACAATATCTACTCTGTTTTGGAAGGAATATATATCATCCTGGTTGCCTCAGCTTGGAAACACTGTTTGGTCCTTTTGTTGTCAACAGTTAGGTCAGAAAAATTGTGCCTGAGTTAATGAGCAGAGAGAAAGAAAAAAAAAAGGAAAAAGGGATTTCTTTTAACTCTTGAAATAACTGGATAAGACAAAAATCAATAAGACCCCAGTGTATGTAATAGAAAAGGAAAAAACAAAATCACACACACTGATGGAAAAGATGCATAAGAACTGAATTGCACTGATAAGGACATTTCCATGAGAATGTCTGTCCTCACCCTTCTTGGCACTGGAGCAGATTGACATTAGGTTGTGTCCTGGTTCATCTAGGATAGGGTTAAGTTTCCCCAGCAGAGAGGGGGAAGGGATCTCCAGCTGGGTTATTCATACCATGCTGGCGTCAGGTCCAGTGCGGCAGTGCAGGAGCCTTTTTCCTTTGTGGCTTTGGTCGTAGGAAGCACGCGTGGCGGGCTGGCCGTGTTCACTGCAGTATTTCCCTGTGTATCTTTTGTCTTGCTTATTGTAATTACTGTTTATTGTTGTTATTATTGCTATTGTTGTTCAGATTGTTTATTACACTGTTGTATTAAATTCTTATTTCAGTCCCGGGGTTTGTGCCCTACTCGGTCCGAGGGTGGGGGAGGGACAATGGCAACGTGGTCTCCGGTCCCGGCAGGACTTAAACCACCACAGGTTGTTTGAATTAATATGAGCAAGATGGTGTCATATGCAGTGATGTTGCCTATTTAGCACTTAACCACATTCAGAGTAAAATCAGCACCTTAGTAAATGGAAATAACCCCTCATAGGCTGTTATATGATCAAAAAGTCTCCAATTTTTCTTCTTAGATTCCCCATTTAATCTTTTCCAGATTATCTCTAGGTGGATTTAAATTAAATCCTCTCTCATTAGCAGCTACTAATTTATTTATATTTGATAAATGTCTCACAAATTATCTGTTTCATCAATGTGTATGTTGGTAAGACAAAATTAAAAGAAGTAGAAAACATTGCTTTCAAAAATATTTTCATTTTACTTAAACCACTATGAATTGAACTACTATTCATGGAGAAAGGCCTCTCTTACTGTTTCATTTTGACACCTATAGAAAATTCTATATTTATGCCACAAAATGGGCTCAGAGGATGTGTAGTCTGGATGGAGTTGCTCAGCTATTTGCCAGTGTTTGGCTTCAGATCGCAAATACTATTTAAAACAAAGAGTTCCTTAATTGTTAGAATCCTAAATGCAATTCTTGTTTGTTAGCAAAGCCAGCGTAGAGCTGGAGAGCATTTTCTGCAAATGTGTTAGAAGTTCGTATACTGTGGGAACACTGGATATATCTAAGTTTATTTGACAGGCTGATCTATTACACTGTAATGACCTGCAGTACTTGATGAGTTTATCTGGAGTCCTATTACATGGTAAGACGAGGCCAGATAGAAGGAGTGAGGACAGGTGGCAAAGACAGCAAGCAAGTGGGAAACCCATTCTATACCATGGTAATCAGGGCATTAGGCTAGAAAAAGAGAGGAAAAGTATCAAAAAGGCATAAAATGGCTGTTGCCATGAAATATATTGTCCTGAGGAAAAAAACTTATTTTGAAGGATTTATGAGTATTTTTTATCTTGTAAAAATACCAGCCTAGTTTTTCAGACTCTGTAAATCAAAGGTTTGAGGTGTGAACCTTTTCACATTTCTCAGCCAGATTTTTTTTTTAGTATATATTTCTTTTAATAATGATTTGGTACAGTGTTATACTGCAGTGGTTTAGGCTCATCTAGTCTTGTCTTAATACAGCTATGCCAAAACTGGAATGTAAAAGCTGTGTTTCCTTATTCCTGAGAAACTAGGCATCACAAAATTACATTCTTCATAGGAAAACAGCAAAGCCAACTCCATCCACAAAGGAAAACATGCAAGGCAACCTTTTTGCAATGTGTGACTACTACAATGTACATATTCCATGAATAATGACATTTATGCCTTAGCATTTTGGGGATCAGTAGCGTTTATACTGTACTGTGAATGTCCTCAGAATGCATAGCTAACTGCAGAAAGAACCCCGTTTTACCTGTATCCTGAATTCATGTGTCATTGTCCAGTAATTCATTCTGCTTTTGTGCTCTTTCCAGTAGCTCTAAAAATGCTGTGCTTGATTCACCATTGATTTCTGACTTCCTTTGCACCAGTGCAAGAGTAAGGAAAAATAGACCCTCAGCTGCTCCACTGTTGTGGGAGTGACTGAGGTGTGCAATAACCATGAGTCAGGCCTTTCTGAAGAGCCTCTCATTAACATTGTTACTATTTTTACTTAAAAAACCCAACAACCTTTGGCTGAATTTGTCATGCATGAATAAGTGGATGTGCTGAACATTTGGTACTGATTTGTAGGCCATTCATTGAGCTCTTGTCTCAACCATGAGATAAGACAATCCTGACACATACTGAAATGGATTTTAATGTTGCTGTATGGGGACTGGAGGAAGGTTTACTATGCATAACTTTGCTTTACTAGTAGTGCTTGGCAGCTCCAAAGTACCTTTTGTTCAAGGGTTCCCAGTACTATACAGCACTGCATGTGCCTTGTAACTTCCACTGTAGAGAGTTGTCTGCCATTTCATTTTTATGTACCAGGAAGCTGAAGCATTTAGTAGAAGTGAGTAAATCACCTTGGCCAAACCAGTAAATAAGAACTTGGTTAAATTCTAGTCCTCCATGACAAAAAGGAAGTGTGCCAATCCAAGACACCATGTAGCATCCGTGTGATCAGTTGTTTTCCCTTCACTACCCATGAGTAAATCTGAAATCCTGCCATTGTGAATGTGTGTCCATAACTCTTAAAGAAGCTAGATCATCCTTTAGTACTTTCGCAGACTTCTCAAAATGGTTCCCCAGGAAAAGAGGAAATAAGAAGTCAAGTCAGATTTTATATTGTATTGTTTTTCTCTTTGGTACTTCAGTGGAAGTTTTTTCCATGTTTTGTATTTGATTAATCTTATTTATGGCATTATATTACTAATCCTATTTAACTGTTTTTGTTCAGCCAGACACAGAAAACAATGCACACACACAAAAAAAGAAAAAAAACCCTAAGCATTGAGATGATCTCAAACAGTTCCAGTTGTAAAACTGTTTCTGAAATACGGTATATTTATTCTGCTACCTGGGTTCTAAATGCAGAGCATACCAGGCCTAATGCCTAATGAGGGTCAGACATTGCACCTCTAAAATAAATGCTCATGCTTTTATAGAAGCAGTAGTACTGCTCACAGTCTGGTTAGTTAACCAGTTGAGACAATAGCCAGTCTGTATATTATAAAGATAACTTCTGAGACCTTATTTCCTGCCTAGGCAATGTCCTAATCTGAAACGACATCTTATTTCTGGGTTAAGGGAGATGCCTCATTTGGAAAATTAACTTGGAAATATGTGATTTACAGTGACCTCCACATTCCTTTCCACTATAAATACAGAATTTACACTGCCACTGTAATTAATCCACAGTAAGATTTCTAGTAATTTCCAGGTTTCTCATTAAAATCTACTGAATTTTGAGATTATTTACAGCACAGAAAATCTGAAATACATCTATCAATTGTGTCAATCCAGGCTTGCATCAGTATTACTGGAAACAAAAACCTAAGTTTGAGTTAAATAAAGTGGGAGTTTATATGATCTAGGTGTATAAAATGTTGCAATTACACTGCTCATGTTTGCATTCAGTTTATAGCAACCAGTAACACCCATACTCTTTGTTCAAGAGCTTTCCATTATGGATTTGCATAGGCAATTTTATCTCAGGTTGTTTGATATTTGACATTATTCCTTTATTTCTGGAGTGAAACAACAGTATAGCTATCTATTTTTGAAAAAGAGATTTAACCTTCGTATTTGTGAATGAAAGCTGGAAATCCTGAGTCAAAGAAAGTCTAGAAAACCTGAAGCATTAATTATTTCTACATAAAATCTCAGGGTTTTAGAAGAAAAAAGGGTTTGTTTTCATTTCACTCTTCATCTTGCTTGCTGGATGCCTGGGGCTGGTGGAACAATGTGAGTACACATACATGTGTATGGAGGTGTGAATGTGCACTTTTTCTTGCACATTGAACCCAAACTGGAGGGTACTGGAGCCTTTCTGAAGCTCAGGACTGTTTTTCCAGGATGTGTTTCTGGTAGGTTAGTAACTGCCTAGTGCATGGAAAATGGGAATCACCATTTTTCTGGGGCCAGACGTAGAGGTTCGCTATTATCCAGGGAGGGCTCTCACTAATGGGGAGGGAGGGTTGTTTTCTACCTAATAAGCCCACGAAAGACAGAAAGAGAAACACAGGTGACACCAGCACGATCAGTCTGCCATTCACAAGGTACTCACAGTCCCAGAAATCCACTCAGAAACACTTGTTTTATTTTGTTGTTTATTTTTTCTAGAAAAAGCAAGTGAGTCAAACAAAGATCCGGGTGATCTCTACCATCCTCTTCATCCTGGCAGGCTGCATTGTTTTTGTGACCATTCCTGCAGTTATCTTCAAACACATCGAGGGATGGACAGCCTTGGAGTCCATCTACTTTGTGGTTGTCACTCTGACTACTGTTGGCTTCGGTGACTTTGTAGCAGGTGAGCAGCTTTGAGCCTAGGTGCTGTGCATGAGGGCCTTGGCTCTTAGAATTTGTTTTCTGGTGTAGAGAGGAGGCTTTTCACAGTGTATTATATTCCAGTGAAATGATGCCAGGTGTTTCTGTTGGGGCTACTGTGCAATAGGACACCAGGTTGATTTAAGATCCAGGTGTCTTGCCATCTGCAGGTTGCAAGATTTCAAAAGTGTAGATAATGTGAGCCTGGAAAGTCCTGATTATTCTTTATCGTGCAATGAATTATGCACAAGTCAAATGACTTGCCCATTGAATTAAAGATTTGTATTAGTCCATTAGAGCTCAATCTGAGGCTGATAGCTGAAGCAAGTTGCCAAAATGATGAATAGATGAAGCTTTTACAAAGTAGGGCTGAGCCATAAGGCTGGAGAAATCTCTGGTTGGATGCAGTAGTGGAGTGCTACTATAGGAGCTGCAGAATTTCAGAAGCTGCATTTTGTTCTCTAACCTTTGCAGAATTTTAGACATTGAAGTTGCCCTGTTAAGGAAAACAGATGTAGACAGAGAAGGATTAATGAGGTATGCATCTCAGTGCTAGGATACTCTCCAAGATTAATACAGTACTGGCAGGAACTATAAATATCCATCCTTATCAATTTCCAAAGAGGGAGTTACAACTGTTGTCTGGAGATTTTTTTTATTTTTTTTTTCCCACGCTACAGCTTTGCTAACAAAAAGGTGGATAAAATAAGTGGATTTTTTTTCCCATTAGTGCATGACCCCTACACCTCATTCCTATTAGTGGTCCTAATTGAAGGCATTAAGATACCTGTGTTACAATCAGCCATATTATGCTACTGTTTTGTTACTTTCTATAAATCAGTCAAATATGAATGTGTTAAAAACATCAAATGAGACTACAGGGATATGTAACATTTTCTTTGCTGAAGAGCTGTAGACAAGTCTTTTTGTAGACGAGACTGTGATCTTCTGTTTTTTTTTTATGACATAGTGGTATAGAAGACATGAATTACTAAGGAAAAAAGGCACCAAAGAAAGAGAGCCCCAGATATGAAAAACAAGCATTTTATAAGCAGATACAAAAGTAATTGTATGAGCTCAGTCTGTTTTAACCACAGAATGTGAGAAGTTCACTGATATTCTGTCTTTGTGGTATCACAGTGTGAAATAAAAATAATTCACAATATTTTTCTTAAGCATATCACACTTTGTTATTGTTTTCTTTAATAATATAATACTACAAAATTTCTGAATATTAAATTGTTCTAAATCCAACATGATTAGAAGAATATAACCCACATCTGGGTGGTTACTACAACCAGGATTTTTCAAAAATCAAATGAAGGACCCTGAATGAGAAAACTTCAGAGATGATGTCATGAGAGGAGTTTAAGGCAGGTGATCACCAGGAGATTTGGGTTTCATTGCTGGTTTTTGGACAGATTTTCTGTCACTTTTATTCTCTGTCACTTTAAACTTTCTGTATCTCTGTTCCTTTGACATCAAAGGGAAAATACTACATTGCATTCAGTAAAACCGCATCAATGGAGCTATGCTGATTTATTCCACCTGGAATGTGTCCCAGCTCATACCAAACTGGGAAAGTTTTTGTATTACTGTTAGAAATACAACTGTGGATGGAGCCTGAAAAAACAGAATATCTGATAGGCTGAAAAAAGTGGTCTCATAGTTTCTCAGTCGCCTGATTACTCCATAAGACAGACCTCGACAATCTACTTCATAGTAAGCTTCCTCAGGGACACGTATGATCAGAAGAGCCTCGTTGTACCATAGCAACAGCAGCCTCCACCTCGCATTGTTTCCCACTCTTAAAGGCTGGAAAAAAGAGATTGATTCATGTGGTGTATGGGGAGTGATTAATATCAACACCAATATTTGGGTCCCTGCCAATTCTCAAATGTCTGAGCTTCCACAGGGATGTTCAATCACTGTATGTACACTCATACTGAGTCTGGATAAAATTAAAGAGTTGTAGGAATATCTCAAATTGCAAAACGCTCCAGGGGATATGCTGAACTGTGTTGTATGGTGATTTCAGTGGGGGAAAATCCTAAAAGATCTCTGTAAACATACAGAGGTACAATCTGGTGTCTAGCTTTTGTCTAACCAAGGCTGAAATCCAGGTATTATGCAATCTTCTGCCCAAGTCCCCTGGTAGGGTTGCTCTTCAGGCAGAGATTTACACAGGTACCAGCAAGGGTGGTGTTTCTTCACCTGCACTGAGGGATGTGGCTGTGCAGCCTCTTTGCCACTCTCTTCATCTCAGTGCTGTGCCTGTCTCTCACTGTCTCTCATCAGTGCATATAGCATTGTCATAGGACTAAGAGTATCAAAAGTGTGATTGAGGTTGCTTTCTTTTGGAAAAGTTTATTCTGTGGTAGGTAGCAGCCTGGCTGCTACTGCATTTATTCTAGGCTCTTCATAGTTCACTGAAGTTGCCAGATGTCTCACATACTTGTTTTACAAGCTCATCCTAAAACTTCCATGAAATCAATATAGGATATTTGTAGCTTCATTTGATCAGTACCTTCCCTCAAGTCACTGACCAGAGAATGCATCCCTATAACTGATACCCAAGCAAATGGTATATCCTTATTATCAGTCTGATGTGGGGTTGGCTTCCTCTCAGATATCCTAATCTGGGGGGGAAGACAAAGCTACTTTTCTTTCTCCTGCACATAGGTCTCTGGATCCTGTAGTTAAACCCCCAAAAATCTGGAAACTCTATAAAGTGAGGGGATTTAACTGTAAATTTTCTCAACTACCAGACTGCAAGCATTTCTGAATAAGAAAGTCTAGCTGTATTGAACTTTTTTCTTGGAAATGTGTTCATGCTGTTGCAAGTACTGTCAAAGCAGGAATTTCAGACTTATTTCAGAGTATGAGTGATATAAAGTGTTTACTATGTGCTCTGACAGGTCACACAGCAGCAGAAAAATAGGTAATTTTCAAGAGTCTTAAATTAAGAAAAGACTGTGTTCTTCCCATTCTGACAGGCCTCTCATCTATTATTAGAACTACAGTGGTGTTGGCAAGAGTAAAGGAACATTTTCAGGAATTTCTCAGAATTGCAGATAATTTGTCATAATTTTGGCATCTCATGATTCCTAAGCATAAGTATATGCTTATTTCAGGAGGAAATGCTGACATCCATTACCGAGAGTGGTATAAACCCTTAGTGTGGTTCTGGATCCTTGTTGGCCTTGCCTATTTTGCTGCTGTCCTGAGTATGATTGGAGACTGGTTAAGAGTCCTGTCCAAGAAGACAAAAGAAGAGGTATGACTAGTAAATTCTCAGTGGTTTGCCGTTTTATAAGAGAACTTTAAGTACCTGGTTCCTGCTTATCTAAAGGAGGTTTCTCCTCTGCATGACAAATGCTCAGTATTCCCTGTGGTTTACTCCACTGGCTGCCTTTGGTATCCAGTTAGCTCTGCTCCTTCACAAAAGGAGGAAAAAAAGCAACTGAAGCAACCTAGGTTGTTACAACTCTATCAGTACTACCACATAACAGAACATATCTGTAAGATTGCAATTATGGAATAAGAAAGGCCAGCCTTCACTCTAAAACTAGCTACAAAATTGTGATAAAAATTTCAGTGTTCTCTCTTTAAAAATCGGAGATGCATAGGTTTTGAAAGACACTGATTGGCTCTCTTCATTATGAAACAAGAATCTGCCTTTAAGCCAGGGGTTTATACGGAGTTTTCCCACCTTTCCCTATGTCAGGGAATATAGTTCTGAATAAGAGTTTAAATTCAGGCCCCTTACCGAGTACCATATTATTAAAAATTGAAGAAACTTAGTCAGCATCAGGGAGAACATGATGAAATTCACTCAGAACATGCCCTCCATGATTCAAAGACAGTATCACTAATGCTTCACTCAAATAAGAGTGGAAAGTAGAAGGCAATTACCATGACTCTAGAGCTGAAGCTGGTTGTGCAGGACATTAAAAATATAATTTCAATTCTTAAGGCAATCTCATCATGCACTACTAGCAAAGCTAACCTGGCAGAGTTAGCCAAAGAGCAGGCATAGACAAAGTTTGGCAGAGGGGTACTGCTGTTTATCATTTATGAAAACATCTGTGCTACCTGAGGCCCAGTGCATGCCCATCTCCATGAATAAAAGGGGCTTCACAGAGAGTCTGGCTGTCAGGTTGAGCATCAGCAGGCACCTATAGGTGGGAATCTGATCTCTCATGGTGAATGTGAGATGCCTCCTGCCACAAGTAATACAGTTCTAAATGGACATCTGCTCGTCTGCTCATCTGGCCTGAGGAACCAAAGATTACTTTCTTGTGGATCACTGAATGCAGAAACTACAACAGCCCAAGAAATCTATTGACCTTGGTGAGCTCTTCCAGATATTGTACTCCTGAATCTGTTCTCCTTTAGCCAAACTTTGGAAAAGGCCTGTGTTGACTGAGATATTGATTGGTCATTTATCTTCTTTTTTTCTCATTTTGGAAGAAATATTTATTCAATATAGCATCCATGTAGGTGCTTTATTCTTAGCCATTATTCTGCTCTCAGGTGCAAAGGAGTAAAACAGAGCAAAGCAGTGAGACATTTAAGGACATGCTGATGGTGCCCACACAGAATATGTGTTGACAACTCCTCCAGCTGGCTTGAGAGGATGGTATTTGGACAGTTATGCAATGGAAACCTCCATTAAAGACTGCTACATTTGTCCCTGAGAATGAACCCTAGACTGGATCAGTGAGAGGTCCACTTGGAATTATCTAATAGGTATTGTGGCACTGAACAGAACCTTCAGTGGGACTGAACAGCTCCAACCACAAGCAATATGGGAAAATACATTACTGTATTGCTACAGTGGTTATTGTGCTGTTCTGAGGCATATTGGTGTAACTATATGTGATTAATTTTGCTCACTCCTGACCATCTATCACTGACATTATAAGTCAGGAACTTGTTTTTTAACCAAGGAGGGATTAGCATGAACACCTCCCATCATGTAGCAAGCTGTAAAGTGTGCAGGGTGGCAAAATGTGAAATAGGCAAATAGTTTATATGTCACACAAACCATTAGTTAGTCACTAGTTGGTGTATTTAGAGCTTGCCCAGTATAGCCACTTTCCTGCTGAAGCTTGCGTCCAGGTGGATGTGCTGGAGCTGCAACTGTTCTCTGATTCTACACCAGATGAGAAAGTGCTTGTGCTACTCTTCCATGGGAAAGATTGTCACTTCATTTTGCTTTTTCTTTTTTGAAACTCATTTCTCTTTCTTGTTGTTGTAAAGGTTGGAGAAATAAAAGCCCATGCAGCTGAGTGGAAAGCGAATGTGACAGCTGAGTTCAGAGAGACACGGAGGCGGCTCAGTGTGGAAATCCACGACAAGCTTCAGCGGGCAGCCACCATCCGGAGCATGGAGCGCAGGCGCCTGGGCCTGGACCAGCGAGCCCACTCCTTAGACATGCTGTCTCCAGAGAAGCGCTCTGTCTTCACTGCCTTGGAAACAGGACGCTTCAAAGCCTCATCTCAGGAAAGCATCAACAACAGACCTAACAACCTGCGCCTTAAAGGGTCAGATCAGCTCAACAAGCATGGGCAGGGAGCATCTGAGGACAACATCATTAACAAGTTTGGATCGTCTGCTAAAATGACCAAAAGGAAAAACAAAGACCTCAAAAAGACCATCCCTGAAGACGTGCGTAAAATTTATGAGACCTTCCGAAACTACTCCTTGGATGAAGAAAAAAAGGAAGAGGAGACAGAGAAGATGTGTAATTCTGAGAACTCTTCTAGCACTGCAGTCCTGACCAACTGCATCCAGCAGCACTCAGACCTGGAGAATGGAGTGATCCCCAATGAAACCAAAGAAAGGGAACATGAAAACAAAGCATTACTTGAAGACAGAAATTAAATGTAGAAGATGCTTGACTTGAATTAACAATGTTAGTGGTTTTATATACATATATATATTGAGACACGTGCCTTATACAGACTCCTTATTCAGTCTGAATTATATAGCATCGAAGAATATTTCACTGTGCCATAAAGACTCAAGCTTGCTCTGCCAAAACAATTCAGGAATACAGCACTGCAGAATGGCAACAGAAAGCTACGCACATGGAATTTTCAGCCTGTATAAGATTACCAGGGCAAGACACAAAGGAAGAGACTGAACCATGGCAATATTGCCAGAGTGCTCCTACCATCACATAATATTAGACAAAGGGCAGCTATGTAAGAAGAGCGTTTGAAAGGGATGAAAAAGAGTGTATCTTTGTAATGGAGTATGCATTCATTAAAGCCTTCCCCTGGTGATTAAAAAGAGGAGAAATGATTGGAGTGAACTAGAAACTTTCAGTAAGGCTTAGTTTACGTTTTGGCACGTGATCCAAGCTAGATTTTTTTTTTTCCATTTTTGAATCAGATGCATTATCTTTCTAAACTCCAAAAGAATGTCCATGGACACAGTTACCAGCTAGATGCTGGTTTGAAAAATCAATACAGACATATTTAAGGGTCGGATTGCTCTTTTCATTAAAAAAAAAAAAAAAAAAAAAAGAAAAGAAAAAAAACTCTGTGGGTATTTATATTAACAAGTGACAAAAAAAAAAAAAAAGGAAAAGAAACGAATGGATTTTTTTCTCCCATGTAGGAAATATTCAATGTAAACTCACAGCAAGAAAGTGCATATGAAGAAAATGCAACATCTCATGCTATGTTGTTTAAAAGAAGAGAAACATTAATTTAATGGTATTTGGCTAGGTGTATAAAACAGTGGGCCAACTGTTTTTTAAAAATAATTTCTCATTCACATTTTCTACCACTGAAAAAACCCCTTCAATATTAATGCTGTAAGACTATGAAGACAGAAGGAAAGCTATAGCTTTTGCATGTCAGCAAACTGCTGTTCTCTGTAGCTAAATCTGAATTTTTAAAAATAGACATAAGAGTATATACGCTATTCAGTTGAGGGCCAGGGCAGCCATAGAATCTCAGGGCTCTCTACCCCTTTTAATGGGTTTGGATTTAGACATGAGCTGCAGTCATAATATCAGAAAAAAAGAAGAAATTTAGGAAAAGACGTTGAGAAAAATATGGTGGTAATCTTTTAAGTGCTTATAGCTTTAAGTGCCATTAATGCTGTCATATTTTGTAACTTTTTAAAGAAATATTTTGAATTATTTGTTTTATTTCCTTTCAGGTACTATCTTTGTTTGACATTTGCTATCTCTTTTCTTGATAAAATCTAAACATGAGCTCTCTGCATTTCTAGACTAAAGTGAAATGTAACCAAACTGTGGGCATTTTTTAAAAATGTTTTGTGGTGTCTGGACATACGGCTGTAAGAAGTACAAATGTCCCTAGACTTCACAGTAAATATTCAAAGAAAAGGCTGCAAAATAATGGGAATTGCAAAACACACTAAATTTTGGTAGCCTCAGCCTGTGGGCTACTGTGTTCGTCATCGCAGATATAATATTTTGCATGCTGGAAATGAGATACACGGTTACACCAGTGATGCTTTCCCTGCGCCTTCGCAAAGTCCTAAATAACCTGCAATTCAGACTGTAGGCTTATAGGTAAAGTAAGCATGAATGTAGATGGCAGAGACATAATGATTCTTACAAGCTAGTCAAACATACAGACACTAGCAGGTCATACAGACACAGACTTTTGGAATTGCATGCCCATGTCTGCGTACACAGAAATGCACGCTTAATTTTCTCCGGTAGTTTCTGAGATTTTATGCACAATGAGCCAGCTCAAAATCTAACTGGTCACTGGAATACATGTTTGCCATGACTATGAATAGAAGCATGGCAATGCAAATGAAAATTTTGAATATGCATATTTGCATATCTAACTGACTGTACAATTCGCAGGAGTGAGCCCAATACCACTAGTTGAGAGGAGGAAAGAAGTTCTGTCTGCTGGTTCACTTCACTTGAAATATCCTATCACATTTCTAATTTCATTATCTGAAAATTAAGGATGAAAAAACAATGTTTGAAAAATTTCAAGTCATTTGGGATTGCTTTAACTCAATAAGATCCAACAGAAATTGAATTCTGCTTTGCTCACCAGCAAATCTCTTAAGGTGCAGGGCAGTGCTCTGGCTTTAGTTTACTGGAGGCATGGCAGTTAAGCCCAGTCCCAGGAAGGGTTTCATATGACTAAGAGCTGCCATGGCATCTGGAGGCGTTTGTGCCATGAAGCCCTGTGCTCTGCTTCACAGTGATGCAGACGGCAGTGCAGCTTGTGGCCACCCTCAGAGTCCGTCCCTGAGCTGCAGGCAGACACCAGCAGGGAGCAGGTCTGCTGGAGCAGAGTCCTTTAGCCCTCCTGTTGCTCCTGGTTTTGGGTAGGCCTGGGATGAAGTCCAGCCTTTTGTGCCACATGTGAGCAAATCTTCTGAAGTCTTACTCAGAAATACAGTAAGTCATGTGCTAATTCTGTAGTGCCAGGATAGATGAAGCATACTTGGATGTACCAGTTTTGTGTTGCTCAGATCTGGGGTTTTACTGTGGACTGGTGGTAAGTTAGGAAACAAAGCCACAATTTAGATTTGCTTTTGAATTCCAAACAAGTTTCAGAACAGCTCAGACATCTGATCTGGGTCCTGGGTATTAAAGTACTGCCTGTTTACACTGTCCTGTTCTTTGCTTGTATGAAGGATCAGGCACATGAAAGCATCTCATCTGACTCTGAAAGCATGCAATACATACAGATTGTGCTAACAATTCTCCTTGGTTATCCAATGCCAAAACCAATATAATGTTATTTGTTCCTCAACTAAATTATTCTCGCAAGAAATGCTTGCCTGTAATGGGAAAGTCCTGCACAGATGGACAGGCAGCTGTAAGGATATGGGAGATGCATTTCCTGTATGTGAAATGTAAGGCTTAATCATAGCTAGAGCATTTTTACTGATTGGGGTCAGGGAAAATAAAAGTCTCTTTGGTAGGACTTGTCTGTGTGAGTTGGACAGTGGGCAAATCATGGTGAGGAGGCAAAGTTTGGTGGCCAAATTCAGAACCGATGTGATAGAAAGGCCAATGAAATCTTATAATATTCTTAATCTCTAAACTTTCTGAGTTCTCAGTCTGTCCCCTGTTCACCGTCTAGCTGATGGCGTGTGTGTCTCAAATGGCCATGCCATGCAGGGGTCCCTGGCTGACATTTTATCAGCTGTGTCTTCAGCAACTGCTGGTTTGGGATATGATAGTTTCAGGGACAAAGGGTGGTGCTGAATAAATTTCCAGTGAGATACTGAACAGAGCATTTGATGATCTTTTACATGAAAGCAAAATGCTCTCTTTCATTCTCACTCGTTTCTGTGTCTGTGAAACTTGCTGAGAAAGCTGCCAGTCTCCTACTGGAGTATATACTTTCTCCTATATGATTGACTATTAAATACCTCAATATACATAATTTTTATTACAATATGGGAAGTGCAAATGGTGTATTGCATAGGGAGACAGACAGACATGTCTGACAATGAAAATGACATTGTAATGTCCTAAATTGCTTCTTCCCTAGTCAAGGCTGTCCCTTGGTTTTAGTTGTATGCAACAGATTGGGAGAGAATCTCAGTTCAAACATCAAGTGTTTTCATGGCTAAAATTCTCATCCTTTGGCATTTAATAATACTTATAAAAAACTTGTGATGTTATTTCTAGTGAGGCAGTTCCACCATTATTGAAAGTTTAAGCAAAAGGTAGTCTGAACCATATCCAAAACTCCTTGCTCTAAATTACACGCTTTCACAGCAGCCTGAAAATAGAAAATCAAATAAAAGGGTGACTTACAGACTTTAACTCTTAGATCCTACCCTGAGCACAATGTGACTTGACATATTGGGACCTGAAAGAACAAAGGAAACATGGATTTTCTGTAGCCGCAGTCCTCACACATAGAGGACAATTCAGCTTCTGTTTTCCTACAGCTTTCAGCTCTGCATTCCCAATTTCTACTATCTTGTGCAGGAGTATTCTAGCATGCTCCTTTGGGGATCCTCCTGAACCACTGACCGTTACTGAACTTGTGCAGATTTTGCATGAGTAGTTTTGAAAAGGTTTGTAACTTCATCCATGTGACAGTCTATGAACTGCATTATTCATTAATAGGGAACATTATTTCTAATAAATTCGATTAGAAATAATAGTAAATAAAACCCTCAGTGGTTTATATTAATGAAATCTGGTTTTGGTTGTTGCTGTGAAATTATTAATCATCAGAGTTTCTGCCATCTGGCTTTATGATGTCTCTAGTACAAGTCTACTTCTGCCAAAGCCATTAATAGGCTGTGCCACAGATTTTCTGCAAAATTCTCTAACCCACAATAAATGAAAGTATGTCCGTGAGTTCAGGGTGTTAAAAACTCTGCCCTTAGAATTTGGCATTTTCCTGAAGAATTTGTATTTATGCTGTACATGGGCTTTTTGTTTGCCAGCTGGTTTTCTCAGGGGCTTATTTGTGTTGTCAGGTTGTATGACGTCTGCTAGTCTCACTTTTCCCATCATCCACTAAAAATAAATAACAGGCAAAAAGCAAGCTGTATATTATGTTGCATACTAACTGTGATGGTTTTAAGCCCTGCCGGGACTGGAGACCACATTGCTGTTGTCCCTCCCCCACCCTCAGACACAAGTAGGGCACAAAACCCGGGTTAAAATAAGAAGAAATTTAATATAACAGTGTGATAAACAATCGAAACAACAACAATAGTGATAGCAACAACAACAAACAGTAATAACAATAACCAAGACAAAAGGTATACAGAGAAATACTGCAGTGAACACGGCCAGCCCACCGTGCATGCTTCCTGCGACCAAAGCCACAAAGGAAAAAGGTTCCCGCACTGCCACGCCAGACCTGACGACAGCATAGTATGAATAACCTGGCTGGAGATCCCTTCCCCCTCTCTGCTGGGGAAACTTAACCCTATCCTAGCTGAACCAGGACATAATCCACCCCTTTATTCTATACCATCTGCATCATGTCCAGCTGCCATTTAGCGGTTAGCAATAATAAAATAACAATTTACAAAGGCACAGCATATTTTATGGCATGTTCTCACCCAGAATCAAGTCCCCCTGTGGTACACATCGGACCTCTCCATTGTCCTGCATCACCCACCAGGTGCACCCAGGTCCTTGCGCAAAAGCAATCCCGTGGATGGGTTTGCCTTTACCTCTGCCTGGTGCAGGACTAAACCAGACCATTTTTCCCAATATATTCCTCATGCACACCACAGGGACTTTATCCCCACCTACAGCACGTGGAGGTTTTGACTGAGTCGGGCCAGCTCGACTGGCAGACCCTCTTGTGTTGACTAGCCAGGTGGCCTTTGCTAGATGCATGTCCCAGTCTTTGAAGGTCCCACTTCCCAATGCTTTCAATGTGGTTTTTAAGTCCATTGTAGTGCTCGATCTTCCCAGACCCTGGTGCGTGGTAGGAGATATGGTAGGCCCACTCAATGCCGTGTTCTTCTGCCCAAGCATTTATGAGGTTGTTTCAGAATTGGGTCCCGCTGTCTGACTCAATTCTCTCTGGTGTGCCGTGTCACCACAGGACTTGGGTTTCAAGGCCCAGGATGGTGTTTCGGGCGGTGGCGTGGGGTGCTGGGTAAGCTTCCAGCCATCCAGTGGTTACTTCCACCATTGTGAGCACGTGGCGCTTCCTGTGGCGGGTCTGTGGCAGTGTGATGTAGTCGATCTGCCAGGCCTCTCCATATCTATATTTCAGCCATCGCTCTCCATTTCGCTGGGGCTTCACCCGCTTGGCATGTTTGATTGCAGCACACATCTCACATCCATGGATGATCTCTGCAATGGTGTCAATGGTGAGGTCCACCCCTCGATCTCGAGCCCACCTGGATGTTGCATCTCTGCCTTGGTGGCCCCAGGTCTCATGGGCCCACCGGGCTATGAACAGTTCAGCTTTGCTCTGCCAGTCCAAGTCCACCTGAGCCACTCTGATCTTAGCAGCTTGGTCTGCCTGCTGGTTGTGTCGATGTTCATCAGTGGCCCGACTCTTGGGTACATGGGCATCCACATGGCGCACCTTCACAACAAGGTTTTCCACATGGGCTACAATGTCCTGCCACACCTCAGCAGCCCAGATGGTTTTACCCTTACGTTGACAGTTGCTCTGCTTCCATTGCTGCAGCCATTTCCACAGGGTATTCGCCACTGCCCATGAGTTGGTGTAGAGGTAGAGCCTCGGCCACTTTTCCTGCTCAGCAATATCTAAAGCAAGCTGGATGGCTTTCCTCTGCAAACTGGCTCGATTCACCCTGTCCCTCAGCAGCTTCAGTGACCTGTCGTGTGGGATTCCATACAGCAGCCTTCCATCGTCGATATTTTCCCACAATGTGACAAGACCCATCAGTGAACAGGGCAGATCGCTTCTCCTCATCTGGCAGCTCGTTATATGGTGGGGCATCCTTAGCACATGTCACCTCCTGTTCTGGTGACATCCCGGAATCTTTGCTCTCTGGCCAGTTCATAATCACCTCTAGTATCCCTGGGCAGCTGGGGTTCCCTATTCGAGCCTGTTGTGATATCAACGCAACCCATTTAGTCCATGTGGCATCAGTTGCATGATGCGTGGAGGAGGCCTTTCCTTTGAACATCCACCCCAGCACCGGCAGTCGGGGTGCCAGGAGGAGCTGTGTTTCAGTGCCGACCACTTCTGAGGCAGCCCAAACTCCTTCGTACGCTGCCAGTATCTCCTTCTCAGTTGGTGTATAATTAGCTCCAGAGCCTTTGTATCCCCGGCTCCAAAAGCCTAGAGGTCGGCCAGAGGCTCCAGGTAGGGCCGTTCTCCCCGGCTGCGGTGTAGAGCATGTTCTTAACCACCTGCCCTTCCTGGACTGGCCCGAGGGCTACTGCTTGGGCAATCTCCTGTTTAATCTGTTCAAAGGATTGTTGTTGCTCAGGGCCCCATTCAAAATCGTTCTTCTTACGGGTTATGTGGTAGAGAGGGCTCACAATCAGGCTGTAGTTCGGGATGTGCATCCTCCAAAACCCCACAGCGCCCAGGAAAGACTGAGTCTCCTTTTTAGACGTTGGTGGGGCCATGGCTGTTATCTTGTTTATCACCTCCATTGGGATGTGACAACGCCCATCTTGCCATTTTATTCCTAGGAATTGAATTTCCCGTGCAGGCCCCTTGACTTTCTTTTGCTTAATGGCAAAGCCGGCCTTCAGGAGGATTTCAATTATCTTCTTCCCTTTCTCAAAGACTTCCTCGGCTGTGTCCCCCCATACAATGATGTCATCAATGTACTGCAGGTGTTCTGGAGCCCCACCTTTCTCCAGCGCAGTATGGACCAGTCCATGGCAAATGGTGGAGCTGTGGTTCCACCCCTGGGGCAGTTGATTCCAGGTGTACTGGATGCCTCTCCAAGTGAACGCAAACTGTGGCCTGAACTCTGGCACTATCGGAATGGAGAAGAACGTGTTAGCAATGTCAATCGTGGCGTACCACTTGGCTGCCTTCGACTCCAGTTCACACTGGAGCTCTAGCATGTCCGGCACTGCAGCACTCATTGCTGGCGTAACTTCATTCAGGCCACGGTAGTCCACAGTTAGCCTCCATTCGCCATTAGGCTTTCTCACTGGCCATATAGGGCTGTTGAAGGGTGAGTGAGTTTTGCTGATCACCTTCTGGCTTTCTAGTTGACGGATCAGCTGATGGATGGGGACCAGGGAATCTCGGTTGGTGCGGTACTGCCGCCGGTGCACCGTCCTGGTAGCAATCGGCACTCGCTGCTCCTCAACCTTAAGCCGCCCCACCACTGAGGGATCCTCTGAGAGGCCGGGTGAGGTGGACAACTGTTCAGCCTCCTCCAGGGCAGCTACACCAAAAGCCCACCGGTACCCTTTTGGGTCTTTGAAGTACCCTCTCCTGAGGTAGTCTATGCCCAGGATGCACGGGGCATCTGGGCCAGTCACAGTGGGGTGCTTATGCCAGTCCTTCCCAGTCAGGCTCATTTCAGCTTCCAGTAGGGTCAGCTGTTGGGATCCCTCTGTCACTCTGGAGATGCAGATGGATTCAACCTCACTGTAGCTCGATGGCATCAGGGTGCCCTGAGCGCCAGTGTCCACCAAAGCCTTATATTCTTGTGGGTCTGATGTGCCAGGCCATCGGATCCACGCTATCCAGTAAATCCGATTATCCCTTTCCTCCACCTGGCTGGAGGCAGGGCCCCTCTAATCCTGCTCAGCATCACTCACTTCTTGTGAGAATGATTTACTGGTCCCCTCAAGAGGGTCAGACATAACGTTCACCATTCTGTTCTGTCTGGGGGATTTCTGACTGGACTCTGGAGCTGCGCTTTTCTTGGAGGACTCCCCTTTTGTGATGGTCTTCCCTTTTAGCTGCTCTACTCGTGCAGCTAGGGCAGCAGTGGGCTGTCCATCCCACCTCCTCATGTTTTCTCCATGGTCATGGAGGAAAAACCACAGGGTGTCTCGTGGTGTGTACCTTCTGCTGCCTTTCTCTTGGGTGGGGAAACGTTTACTTCTAATGGCTGAGACATTAGCCCGTGCAGGTGGAACGAAGGACATGTCCTCTTCCACTTTCTGGACCCTCTGAGACAGTTCCTCCACAGCTGAGACCAGGGAATGTTGAGATGAAGGGAGATTTCCCTCATATTGCCGGAGCTTGCCAACCACTCCATCCACTGTCAGAGTGTGGGTGTCTGTCCACCAGGACACTATTGCCAATGCTTTCGAGTGCGCTTCTGGTGCGCTCTTCAGGAACTTTCGCCACATCAGGTGTGTGCAGGGGGCCTGATCTGGGTCCATGGGTGACTGCTCATCATTCAGATCACCATAGATCATCTCAAACACAGCCAGTTCCCTGAGGTTCTGGATGCCTTTCTCAATGCTGGTCCATTTGCTTAGCTGTCATAGGACATCATCCTTGTAGGGGTGAGTCTCCCTTATACTGATCAGGAGTCACCTCCAAAGGCTGAGGGTTTGAGTCTGTTTCCCTATTTCCCTATCAATGCCAGCATCCTTGGCCAAAGATCCCAGCTGCTTGGCCTCTCTCCCCTCCATCTCAAAAGCACTGGCTCCATTGTCCCAGCATCGGAGCAGCCAGGTGCAAATCTGCTCGCCTCCCAGGCGGCTGAAATCTCTCTGCATAACTCGCAGCTCAGTCAGGGATAGAGATCGGACGATCACCGCTGGCCCTTCCTCCTGTTCCCGTGCTGGGCCTGGCTCATCCCCATCCCCCACTTTGCGAGCTGACTTTCTGGTGTATTTTGTTTTCTATATTGCGGCAACTGATACCAGCACTGGCTGGCTCTCTGGCTCAGCGGCTGTGCTGGTGGAGGTGACTGAGACTGGCTCTGCCTGTTCCCCCAGCCCAGCTGCTGTACCAGTAACTTCACTCTCAGATCCTGCAGCCCTTTCTCCCCCTTGAGGGCAGTGAGTAGTATTAAAGAGGACACGGTTGGCATGGGCAAGTCCCCAACACATTGCAGCGATTTGTGTCTCCTGGGTTTTCAGCTTCTCAGGGCTCTGCATTTGTTCAGGAGTGAAATTCCAAAGCATTGGAGGTGCCCACCGACTCAGGCCTTCGCCCATCTTTTCCCACACCCCTTGCCACTAACTATTATCTGACCTCGGGGCAGGTTTCCGGGCACTGCTATTGTTAGAGAAGTGCCGCATGGCCAAAACCAAAATCAGGCAGACATTCAGAAAGCACAGTGCCACAATCACCCTGGCCTGCAGGCTCCAATGATAATTGAAACTCAAAAACCAAGAGTATCTCTTCCGCTGGCTCGCCCATAGAGTGGGTGAGACCCCTAACAAAAACTCAGGCAGCAAACACGTACCAGCTCGCCCCCACAAAGAGCGATACAAGCACATTATAAGCAATCAGGAGCCAGTACAGCAAAAAGAGACCCTTTACACATTTTCCACCGACAACAAACATCAGCACTGGGATCATACACTGGATATAAGGAGTAATCCAGCCCCACCACACAAGCAAGTGGGCCAGTATTGCAAATACTTTCTTATCAAAAAAATACAAATACAAACAGAAAAATTACACCCAACAGATTACTCTAACACACTCTGGTCAGGGTCTGTCCCTTTTTGATTCTTATTTCAACCCTCTTGTTTCCCACATTGGTGCGCCAGAAAAGGCTGTGATGGTTTTAAGCCCTGCTGGGACCAGAGACCACGTAGCCATTGTCCCTCCCCCACCCTCGGACACAAGTAGGGCACAAACCCCGGGTTGAAATAAGAAGAAATTTAATACAACAGTGTAATAAAACAATCTGAACAACAACAATAGCGATAGTAACAACAACAAACAGTAATAACAGTAAATGAGACAAAAGATATACAAAGAAATACCGCAATAGTTACAGACAGCTCGCTTGCATGCTTCCCTGGACCAAAGCCACAAAGGAAAGCTTCCCGTGCTGCCAAGCCCAACCTGACGTCAGCATGGTATGAATAACCCAGCTGGAGATCCCTTCCCCCTCTCTGCTGGCGTTCAGCTATCCTCGCTGAACCAGGACACTAACCAAGAAGTCTTCTACTCAACAGATCGGAATTTAATAAGTGTCTGGGAACTGCTTTAGTCCTTCCTGTACATCTATTTGTTCTGAACTATGTTTTGTCTAATCTAAGGCCAAAATCTGCCCCCTTCAAGTCGGTGCAGTAAAGTGGAGCTAGCTTGTTAGTATTAAGCTTTCTAGAGCAAAGACCTGCTGCTGTAACTCATCTCTACAGTGCCATTTACACTTACTGGGATGGCATTATATCAATACTAAATACAAATAAGCCCAGCTTCAGAAACAGTTCCTTAGGCAATTAAATATCAATGGAAATACAAATGCAAATCAACAAAATTCTATGAAACTCAAATAAAGGCTTGTAGATTAACATGTGAAACTAGTTGCCTGAAATATACCATCAAAGAAATGCAGATCTAAAGATTCTTTTAGGTTGTCTAATTCTTCCCAAGGTCCTCATCTCCTTTGCTACCTGTGGCAGTTATCCTCCTTAATACTATCGCTGATCTGGATCATATTTTTTTCCTCCTGCTAGTGCAACTGAAGACATGATGATGTTAGACTCTGTTGACTCATGCTGTTGAAATCAAACACTGAGGAAGCAGTTGCAAAAGCTAATTTGAGGATGTCCTGGTATAGTCAGCACATGGTCAGTGGGCTAGATCATGCTGGGTTGAGCAGGTCACTCTAAAGGCAGGTCTTACCCACAACACTGGTGAATTCTCAGGAACCAGTTGAAAAAAGGCCCCATGTGAACATGTGCACATTCCCACCCTCTACACTGAACATGTAATTGCTTCTTGCACACAGATTTAGTGATGTCCTCCCCACCTCCATGCAGGTTGATGTGAACTTCTGTGCTCCCTCATCTCTCTTTACAGGTCATGTCTGAGCCGAGTCTTGTCACCAGGAAATACTAGTGCTGCTGCTTTTGGGGGAAAGCAGATACTTCTCTAGCAGGTGGCCTTTTGAGGCAAATAAAATTTACTTTCCTTGACTGAACTCCTTGTGAGCAAATCCCAGGCAGGTGATATTTGGCATGTGAGAGAGAATATTTTAGTCTTCCAAATATATTCCACTCACACACTCTTTATTTCTTGTGAGAGCAGGATTCTTAAAGAGGAAAGCTTACGTTGTGAGATGTAAGCCAAAAATATGAGCTTTTTGCCTACCATTTAGCAGTTTCTCAAATCCTGGAGTCAAGTAATAGCTATAATTAGAAAAAGGAAGGATTTTTATCTGGATCATAGCTCCCCCAAAATTTGAATATATTCAGGCCAGTGTTCCAATGTAGTTTAAGACTGAATTTTTTTTCATTTTCTAATAGAATTTGATCTGGACCCTGGGGACAGGGCTGAGAAACCATGATTAGTCAATTTCAGCCTTGCATTTGAAAAAAACTTTCTTAAAATTTGGGGAAACCTTTCACTGGGATGCTGATCTAGTATTTTTCCCAATTAACTTCAAATTATAGTATGAGCAATCAATAAAACCACTTGTAAGGATGTTCTATCTACACTCTCTTGTCTCTGTCTTTCTCCTTCTCTCTCTGTAAGATTTATGGTGCTTTATAAAGGCATTTTCAGAAAAAAGACAATTTCATAAATGTCATTACAAGGGTACAGAGCAGAATGTGCTTGTACCATCTTGATAAGTTTTGCTGCTATTGTCTTTATTTTATGATGTAAAATTTTACAAAAATGGAAATAAAAAGATGCAACGAAGATCTTCTGGATGATGAAAACGTTTTTCCTGTTGTTTTTTTCTCTCTCTGTTGTCCTATCATCCAGCAAGGACAGAGGGGCTGTAATTAGTCTTCCCTTTTGCATATCCCTGTGGAAAACAGAACATTGCTGGTAATCTCATTGTTGCCAAATTTTTCTTCGTGTTTTTGCCCCTCCTACTTTTTCTCTTTGGTTGACAATTCAGATTGGAGTGTTTTCTGGGTTTCTAATTTGGGAAGCAGTGGTGCTGGCCTGGTTTCAAAAGAGAGGCACAAAATTCCAGCCATACCCCTACTCGTACCGAGCCATGTTTCTGCATCTCTCTTTCCTAGTCTCTCTCCATAGAAATTATTTGCCAGAATGTATGGAAGAAGTTACTAATGCAGACAGGAGAGAGGAGGTGAAGCTTTTTGAGCTTGGGAAGCACAGACAAGCTTGGGGTTTTGTTTCACTCTGAATTCTTTTGGCTTTTTGCAGCTTTTTGGTATCTTCATGTTGGCTACCTTCTATGTGAGGCCTCAGTTTCCCCTGCTGCCTTGTGGTTTTTCCATCAACTTGGGTGCAACACAGACCAGTCATAGTGCACTCACAGAGGGTGCAAACTCTTGAACTATGGTTCTTTTGTCAGCAAACAGGGGTGACAAAAAATTCCTGCAAGCATGGTTGATACTTCTGTATAGTGTATATAGAGACCCCTCATGGCTGAGCCTTCCCCTGATTTTGAGAAAGAAGAAAAAAGCAATCCTTCTCCCCTGTTTTTGTGCTACTCTTTATATGCTGTTTATGCTACACAGTCCATACTGATTCTTGCTACTTGTGTGTTAACTGTGTAAGTCAAGACATATTTCTCCAAACCCCACTCCCTATTTCCAAATGATCTCTTTTCCCCTGTGAGCATGTGTTTCTTAATCAGATGTGCTTTAGCTACTCTGTATCATTCTGTTTTTTTCTTGAAAAAATGGTTATTTGCATTTTCTAGTTTATGCACATTTTCATTCTGCTTGTTCACTTGATTTCCATTTCCAGGGCACGACCTTATCTAGGTACAGCTGTTTGCTCTGACTTTGTGACCTATTGCCTAGGATATACAGATGGCTACTTCGTTTTTAGAGTCCTCCAGCAAGCTGATATATCTAGCTAGCTGACCCAATTGTGCCTAGAGCTGACAGAGAGAGACAGTGAAAAAAAAAAAAAAAAAGCAAAAGGGTGGATGTGTGACAAGTTGTGAAATACTTTTTTTTCCACTCCAAATTCTGTGTGCGGAATGCTAAGGGTTGCACTATGATTCCTGCTGAAACATGATTTTTCTCAGTACAGTCTGCTGCTTGGCATAACACTAACTATTTTTGAAACAAATTGGTATGTGGTAGAAAAGAGATTAAAGTTGCATTAAAAAGTAATAAACTCAGAACTAACATAATTTTAGTATTGAATACTGAGTAGTGTTTTAGTATTGAATAGAACTGAATAGTGCAGGAAGGAGGATCCCACACAGCACATTGCTTAGGCTGGCAGGTATCAAGCTGCTTTCCGGCAAAGCTTTAGATCATTTTCATAGAGGACACTGGAGACTTTCTCCACTGTCAGAGACTGCCTCCTTCCCTTCCGGCACAAGGTGCTGATGTTTTTCTCAATGGTGGTCTCTTGATGGTGCCAGCTCCCTGCTCTCTTTTGGGAAAATATCATTGCTGAACAGGATAGATGTACACGATAGGTTTGGCTTGAAACAGCTAGCTAAATGTACTCTTAGTGCCACTATTTCCCTCTAAGGATTGTTGTGGGACTAGGAAGAATAAAGCAGCAAAATAAGGCTGTATTGTGTTCCAGAGCATGCTGGGACTGTGAGTATTGGTTGTGCACATGACGAGCTTGTTTATGATATCCACTCCATTAAACTGAACTGCAGTGTGCCAAATAGGTTAATTGGTAGAGATCCCAAATGGCAGTTCTTCTCTCTCATTTAGAACCATGAGAATCATTTAAAAGAAGAGCATAAAATGAGCAACACAGTCCTATTTTTTAGCACAAATCTGAATATTTCTTGAGGTGGATAATTAACTTTCATGTTCAACCAAAAGCAGGAAAAACATGAATATTGTAATTCATGTGGGAAAAAAGAAAAACAGCCAACCAACAAAAAACTCCAGACCAAACCCTTTTCCCTAAGCCATTATCACACTGAACATATCTGGACTTCTGTGCATTTCATGCTTTTGCCGGTGGCATCAATGAAAATAAAGACATGCACGCTGCATTTTGCTCTCGTTCACCTTTCAGAGCTAGTCCAGCAAGAAGAAAGTCAGATGACTATTAATCCCTTGTATGGGCTATATACAGATGTAACAATTGCAGGTTAATTGCTTCCCCTCTCATGAATATCTGGGCAGAAAGAGACATAGAAAACTCCACAAAGGACAGAGTTTGGCCTGCAAATCTCCTCTTCCTGTGAGTATTTGTGGGAAAGAAAGTATCCAACATGTTCCAGAACACGAGTTGGGAATGCAAGGATTGAAAGAGAAACAAAACAGCAGGTAAATTGAGGTGGTTTTGAAAAGAATCATTAAACACAGACAGAAACCTCACAAGGTCATCCTCATGAGGTCATTTCTATGATGTCACGTTACAGACCTGGGGATGACTTTAAGATGTTGTAGCAGGACAAACAAGAGCTCCAGTAATCATTGTCACAGTTGTTAAATGTGTTGAGAGGTTGGAGCCAGGCTAAGTGATACTCCTCCACAGTGTGAACACAGCAGCAGGCTTCTGAGGGATTAAGTTCAAACAAATAATGATGGTGTGTTTTGTTACAAGGGAAATAAGCACTGAGTAACAACAAGATTTCCAGTGAGCCTCAGATGCAGAAAGATACCAGTTGTGCTGTCAGATTCACACAAGTGTTTAATCTTCCAGCTGGGGGGGGGGTGGGGTGGGGTGTGTGTCTCAAAGAGAATAAACTACTAGGCTGTTCAGCCCAGACTCTTTCCTAGAGCAGGTCCATCTTGAGGAGAATGCATGCTGTGCTGTGAAGCCAATTGTATTATTTATTTCCATTTCTCATTCTGATGTAGCTCTAGTTGATAAACTAAACATAGTTTGTCAGGTTAAAAAAAAAAAAAAAAAAAACACAAAAAAACCCAACAAAAATCTTGTAGGCTGCAATTATCACTTTTTCTCTTGAATCCCTTCTGCACAGCTGCCTGCTGAGACTGATTTATAACAAACAGCACAGTCTTTCTGTTTGAGGGAAGTTGTATGACTGGGAAGGAAAAGAGGTGGAATCTCCCTGAAGTCTAGGCTTGTCTTAAAATAAACTGGAAAATAAAATTTTTGGTATCTCACTCTGCAAATATGAATTCCTTTTTATCAGGAAGTTATTTTATCCTTCACATCTTAACAGGAGCTTTAAATGAATAACTTCATTCCTGCCTTACATTGCTTAAGTTTTCTGCCTTAAGTCTGCTCCGATGTATTAAAATAGGAGGTTTCGTCTCTGTAGACTTAACCCCCCTCACTCAGGCTGAGCACTAATAAATCAGCCATGCCCACTTGCAATTCTGCATGAAGCAATCTGATCTCATCAGCTCTTATTTGACAGTTCCAAAACAAGTCAATTTAATGCAACAGCAAAACAAGTTCAGGCTGTGCTTGGCAATTTCTCTTACCCGTCATCAGTGACAAATCCATCCCTAGGCTTCCTATTCCTGCTCTTTGCTCCTCATTCACACCTCTAGCAAGGGGCCCACTTACAGTAAATTTAATCCAACCTCTCTGCAAGGTAGTTACTGATGTATGTTTTTTGGTATGTAAGGGGAAGATATGAAGGCCAAGAAAACTGAAGTACTTTCTATAAATTCTGTAGTGACCATCATATTCATGGTCCTGAGGCTGTTTTAAGCAACCACCATTCAGCCACTGCGTGGGTCTCTACATATTGGTCTAGACAGACTTAAGTAAATTTTCATCAAGCATCCAGATTATGGGAAAAGGAATACACTGGGGGTGCCCTCAGGTGCTGAAAGAAGTTTCAAAGAAACATAGTGTTATATGTGCAAAAAAAGGTAGCTCAATAAGAGAAAATAGTTAAGTATTTTCCTTTCTGTGTGACTCGTGTTGCTTAGTTATTTAGTCGGTTTACTGGCCAGTTTGTACTAAAAATTAAAAGGAAATCTACAGTTTCTTATGGACCCTGAAAAAAAGCTTTATTTAACAGCCCTGTGAGCTTTGAAAATGAAGAAAGACTTGTAGAGAGAACCTGCAGACTCTTTGGAGGAGATTTTAATGTCTGTTAATGTGATCATTAATAGCTTGAGTTGCAATCAATCCGTTTCCAGAGTGCAGGTCAAAAAACATTGGTTAAAATGTCAGCCTGTTAAGCAGTAAACTCAGATATATCAGTGTCCCTTGTCTAGGCAAAGATTTGAACATGTTATTGGCTATGAAACAGGTGGATTTTAGAACACTGGAGTGTCAGCATTAAATGAGAAATAGTGCAGAGTAGACAGATGTGGAGTTTCTCCTTCTACTGTTTTTTGAGGCCTTCTTTGGCATCTGCTCCATTAGAGGGCAGAAATACTCACTTTCTTTCTGAGTATTTTAATGACCATAATGACTGACGTCTTACAGGTTTTTTTTCATTGTAACAAAAATTCTATTATATCTTGACAGGTACTAGAAATAGTTTTCCAGAGCAGCAAACTCTGATAATGAATAAGTTGATCTTTAATTTTTTATTTTTATTTTCAATTTTAGGAAAGGAAAATGGGAGTGGATAGGATTAAGGGATACTATGTTTGGATCAGACTTTAAGCAAGGGTTTGATCAAGCATTAGGTGCAATATTGCACAAAGCTAACAAAACACTAGGGAAAAACCTCATTCCCTGAGCTAAGAACAGACTGGGAAAGAGATGAAATCTTGATAAAACTGAGGTTCAGAATTACTGATCTTTCAGTTCAGAGGTAAACTCTGGAAGACAAAAAAGACAAATGAAATATTATCTTCTCAGTGAAATACAAAATCAGTAAAAACTCCAGCCACATTCAATTTGCATTAAATATCTTTTCAGCCCAAACCAAAATGTCACATTTCCATTTAAAATTAACTTTTCCCTGAAATTAAAGGAACTATCTATTGCTTCAAATGAAAAAAAAAAAAAAAAAAAAAGCTTACAATGTCTTGTCTTTTTTTTTTTCCTTCCAGGTGATGTAAATCAACATATTATTGAACTGAATCTGGTTTCCCAACCCAAATGAGAAGAGTCAAACTGTTTACCCAGCAGGAGGCATGTATGATTCAAGTAGGAGAAGACTGCTTATTTCCTGTCGTATACCAAATCTCTGAGCAGTGCTGAAGCCTGCTCTCACCAGTATGCATTTAACAAAATCACTAGAAAAGACAAGCTAATTTTTGAGAAATGAATTTTTTTTCCCCCTAGGCGTTTAATGTAACAATCCAATCTTCATGTGAGCAGCCCATGATAAGGTAAGGGCACATATGAAATCTTAATAATTTAAATTATTTGATAGCATAGTAAATTCTACCTGATTATTAACTTCAGCTCTTCAGCCCAGCAGCACTCAGGATCTGTCTTCCCTTCCCAAGCTGGGACTGAAGGATGTGAATTGTAAAGTCACGATTGAATAGAGAGAGGAAAAGCAAAATTTCCTCAGGGGGTGGAATTGGGGTTGCCACCGGCTCTCCAGGTTTCCATAGCCAAGTAGAAGCTGCAGAGCAGATGCAGTAAAATATGCTTGGTCCAGGGGAAATACTGCTCTAAGCTGTTGTAGGATGTTAGGACTGCATAAAGCCAGGCTGTGCAATAGCGACAGAAACCTCTGGGCTGCACGGCATATGTTTGCTTCCTTGAGGTACTTGTTTCAGCTTCATGTTTAATGTACTGCATTATATTTTAATACTTACAGAGTTACCACGAAGGACTAAGAATATGGGAAAATGGGAAGTGTAGAACAAATTGTAGTGCTGTTACTGACATTATGATTAATATTTATTTACATTTTGAGGATTTTTATATTTTTTAAATGGAACACTTCCTTGCCAGATTTCATGTGCCAGGAAGTAAAAATTAATTCTTATCACAGATACCTAGGAAATGTCATTAATCTTACTTTATAGCATAGGAAATGAACTATCTGAGGTTACACAAAAACCTATGCCTGAGCCAGGATTTTAACTCTGACTTGCTACTATGTGCTCTAGTAGCAGGCCAGGCTTCCTCTCTTGATTATACCATGACTTTCTCATTGGCACAACTTTCCCTATAAATACCCTGATAGATTAAACTTTGATAGTATTCCATGTACTATACTTGTTTTTGGTTTGTTGTATTGTTGTTTTGGTTTTGTTGTGTTTTTGTTTGGTTGATTTTTTTTGCTAATTAATTGTTAAATTTGTAATCAGGCACTCACAAAACCAGAAAATGCCAGAATTAAGATTGTCCATGCATTCCTCCATCAATTCCTCTTATGTCTGCTTTATGAGACAAGCTTTGATTTATGTTGTCACATATTTGTCATGGGGCTTCTGTCTTATGCCATGTGTTCTGCACTGTGCTCAGCTATAAAGTATTTTACCTTTTCCTTCTTGTTCACTGTATAAAGCCTGACCTTATTTATTGCAAATTGTTTCACCCATGTTATGTAACTGATATTTTCTCATGGGGTTTCTTAGTAGCACTAATCATTAGTGTTATCTGGAATGATTCACAAGTATTACCTGCTCTTTTGTGGTGCAAGAGGGAGGAAGGCAGTGGTATTCCTTCACTCTAACAGAGGGGATGATGAAGGACAAACTGTCTTTTCATTAATCCTATGGGTTCAGCCTGAGGAGTTGGGAACCTGTGATTTTACTATAGTATTGTGTAGCACTTCAGACTTTGGGATATAAGGATCCAGCTGTTTAGCAATCAGCCCCAGAGGTAAGTGTCCAGAAAATGAGGATGAAACAGATTCTGATCACTTTAGAAAATCCTGGTTATGTGACTTGTTCAGCATTTCCAAGAAGAGATAAAACAAAGAAGCCAGTTTTCTATAATGGCATTTACTTTCCTAAACTAAGAGACATAGCTTCTGCGTCAGAGATTTTGAAGACAACTGTCCTCTTTACTGCATGTTGCTGATTCATCCCTAGGACTGTCATGTGGCCAAATAAGATGCATCTGTCTCAAAACTTTGGAGAAGACTGTGCCATGTTCCTTTCTCTTCCATTTCTAATTTTCTCAAGTCCTCTATCTCCTTATAGTGGCTCCTTCTCTTTCTTAAGGGTGAAGAGCAATACTTCCAATACAGTCTTTTCCTGCTTTTTAAGAGTAAGCTTTCTGTTGTTTAAATTAGGGCACTTTTCACATGGAAGGAAGGAGAAAGGTCTCCATATCACATCCTGAAAGGACACAAGTGTTTTCATGGAATTCTGAGCAAAATGCTTGAGGTATGAGACTTGATACTTACCCTTTCCTTCATTCTACAAGGAAGCTAGTTTTAGGTTAGACATCAAAAACTATAGGTATTATAGAACCAACGTTTGAGACACCAAAGAGGGTTACTGGATTTTTCGTGAAGTTCTTTCCAAGTTCCAAGAAGAACTTTAGGTAAAAAGGCCTGACCATCTTGAACCATGTCAGAGCAATGGGACAAGAGGAATAGCAGTGCATGAAGATACTAATACATCTGTAAGAAGGAAATGTAGCATAAAGAGTTTACAAAAAGAAACAGTATCATGATGAAAACATTTATCTGGAATGACAGTGAACTTTTGGTAGTGTATTATGAACATCCAGCCTTTTTTGTGCCCTGGCTGTATTGAATACTGCTGTTTTGTTTTCAGGCTGGGAGGAAAAATGACACATATATAGATAAGACCATGGATGTCTCAGAAAATGCTTTGTGCATGTAGTTCAATTTAAATACTTGTATAATATCTTAAATTTGCAGTAGATAGTGCACTATTAATGGAATACAAAAAGCTCCACAGACCCATTGTGTTTGCTAGTTAATCAAAAGCTCGATTTTAAAAAAAGGCCAACTTTCCGGTTGAAGTATTTGGAAAGTCACGGGGTTTCAGCTTTCTAAAAGGACATTAAAATGAGCACTGGCATGCAGCTATGAAGATCAGCTTTAGAAATAGCAGTCTGCGCTCCTCTCTTCAAGCAGAACTTTTTTTTTTGGTTTTGCAACTAGAAAATGTGATATTTTTTTTTCCCCTCAAAAATGTTTCACAGGTTGTTCATGGATTTTAGTTACTCTTTGATCGAAGGTGGAAATGATGGCTCAGTTTTGGAACTGCCTGTTGAAATCCCTTCCACAAAGTCAACTCACTGAGCCCTCACATTTCTTAATATTCGGTTTCCAATTCTGTTACCACTTCAATCTTTTCACAACTATCCCTTTGTGTCTTGCAAAGGCTAGTAGAACCAATGAAGTAACTGAGAAACAAGCAAGTAGTTAGCAAGAGAGGTCCTGAAATAGGACCCTTCTTCAGAGAGTCCTACGGCACAAGCATCTGGTATCTTTTTGTCCTGCCAAGTGCAATATTTTTTGCAGTACTTTTTCTCTCCCCCCCCTCCCCACCTTTGCAAATATCAGATATTACCAATGCAGAGTAAAAGTACTCCTTTGAATTTGTGCTGTCCAGCAAACCTTACACTTAGAAGCCGAGGGATCTCTTTGTTTTGGTCTAAGACCTTGATTTCTCATGGTCAGTTGCCCTGGCAAGTGGGAAAGAACATGAGCTTCTGTCATAAGATTACAGCAGGGTATGAGAAGTGCCCTCCCAAGCCAATCTGACTAGTTACTCCGGAGCTAGGGAGTGGGCTCTTTGGTGCACTGCAGTATCTGTTCTGCTGCTGCTCTCCTGCCCTGAGCAAATGCTTATGGAACAATCCTGCAGGAAGTGGGGACCCTCATGTTTGTCTCCCATGCTGTCCTTTTATATACACAGTTTAGAGCTTTCCGGGTAGTACGTCTCCCTCTAAGGTTGATATTAAAAGCTCTCCTGAAAGCCTCTCCTATGAACTAGACCTAGCCATCTTCATCCTTCCCAGAGAAGTCCTTTATGACCATACACCCTTATGGCAACAGCTTTACTTTGAGCAGCAGTCTCCTTTTTCTCCCTTTGTTGTAGTTATTTGATAAGCTTAGATGGACTTAACCCAATAGCTTTTCTGCTGTTTCATTCTAAAAAGGAAGAAAAAATTACACTGAGGTCTTGTGGAAGGTTTCTTTCTCTTCCAAATCAGTTCCAATTACAGATCTCAGTGAGAGCTGGATTTGGTTTGCACTTCCGTAATCTGCAGTAAAAGCTTTAAGTAGTACAGCAACATTTGGCTTTGAAACTGTAAATCTACTGCTTATCCACACTTGTTTATACTTCATGGTGTTTCCTTCTATTCATACAAATTCTTTCTAAATATAGTGACAATCTGTGTTTTTTCTTTACTGCATCTCTTCTTTTATGAGCTATGATTGGTTCTGCTTTTGTTGTCGGTGGTTTGTTGCTGGTTTTTTTTGTTTGTTTTTTTATTTGTTTGTTTGTGGTTTGTTTTGTTTTGTTTTTTTTTTTAATTATCACAACGATGCCCCAGTTCATCCTCTAGTGACCCTGCAGAAAATATTGCTTTTTACATGGCTATTGCAGATTGGGATCTTGAAGTCTTTGATCTAGAGCATCACACAGACTAATTTCTTTACTTCTATATGGATAGTGAAGGTCTGGTTTTTAAAGCTGTACCAGCCTTAAGAGGTTGTTCCCTTTTCCAGCTGAAACTCCTGTGATGGCTGAGCCACTCCGCTGATCTTAGTGAGGTTCAAGTAAAATACAGAAAAAGAACTGAATCCAGTTTCCTGTCACTTGGCTGCATTTATTGTGCTGGTCTACAAGTATCTAGTAAGAAGCAGAAGGTACTTTGTCTTGGCACTGCTTTGCTATGGATTTGAATAGACATCACAAAGTTCAATTACGAGTTTTATACAGCAACTTTGCAGAGTAGAACCACACTATCAGCCTAATGTTTATCGGCTGCTTTTGAGATCAAGTCACTTATGCATCTATTTAATCCTTTCTAGGTGCAAAAATCTCATTCTCTAAAATGAAGAGGGTAGAACATGTCACACCTCACCTGTGAAATTGCAAGGAGAAAAATTCAAGGCTCATCCTGTAACTTTTCAAGGTCTATTACAGGTGGTGTAACTTAAATGATTTGAAATTAAAAAAAGAATTGCATTTTCACCCAGCTTCAACCTTTATTTCTGAATCCAGTAGAATATTAATCATGGAACAGAAGGCTTACCAAAGAGTTATGATTTATGTTCCAGTTAAAAATTTCTATACAGTAAATGTTCGGTTCAATTTCAAACTGAGGAAATGTCTTGGGCATAGTGTTATCAAAGGACATTTCAATCATTTATGAACAACATGGGGAAGCAGGGGAGTAAATCTCTTTGGAATTTTACTTCTTATATAAGTCTTAAGTTTAATGTAGGGATTTGTGGACCTCTGTGTGCAAAGAGGAACGGAAAAATGGAAATTCATCCTTCAGTCCAATCAGGAAATACTCTGGTTTAGAGCCATAAATTGCAAAGACATGGAAGCAGTGTTTTCAAAAACCTCTTTATGCACTGCATTTTCATGTTTAGCCAAAACTGAGGGCAGGGCCAGTGTCTTTCTTGTCAGGAACGGGAACTGGTCAGGACCTGTATCTCCTTGCTGCCTCTTGTGGGTCTTTTCCTTAGATCAAAAATTTATGTTTCCATTTGCTAATCCAGGCAATATGTAATTTATACTATACAAAAACATCAATTGAAAGAGCCCCATTCTAGAAAACTGAGTGGCCAGGATATTTATTTTGTGGAAAATGGAGGGGATGAAGGAAAAAATTCCTTCCAGGTATATCCCATAGCTGAGATTAGATCTGTAAGCAGTTAAGCCCTGAATATACATACATCCTTCTTGGGTTTTGTGGGAAAAAAATTGGCAGAGATATCTACTTCCAGATGAGTCTTCACCTCTACTTTCCTCCCTAGAGAAGTAAGGTCTCTCCAGGATCTGAAGCAGGATATCTATACATCTGAAAAGACAGGACTTTTCGGATGCTTCCTTGTCCTTGGTGTGAATAATGATTCACCAGATCTTCAGGGATCTGGCAATGAAGTTGGAACCACTGGTACCTGTGCATTTTCTCTTTGCTGCTTTTGACAGGACTCCAGCTGCAGTGACTTTCGACTCAGCACCTTTTACTGTCAATGAACTGAAACATGCAGAGATGAGGTATGAAGGCCAAAGGAGAACCACAGCAGCTTTGCTTATCTGCAGAGTTATGTCAGGACTCAGAATAATTTTAATAGGGAAGAAGGCACATTCTTGTATGGCATGGGCTAGAACAGGTCCTGTAGTCACTGGGGAAAAATCCTACCAAGCTCTCTCTTGGAGAGGTAGCTCTCTCCTGTGAACACTGGGCCTTGATCTTCCTTATTCCTTCTGCTGACAGCACTGTGCTTGCTTCACTCAAGAGTTCAGAAGTAGGAATGGTGATAGAAAACAAATATTTAAAATGAGAAATTTAAATATGGATTTTTAATTATACCTGTGGGGTTAATGGATAAGGACAAGAGGAAAAGCAAACCATTTATAGCCTTTTCTACATATAGAATTAAATATTTGAAACAAATTTTCTTCTTTTCAAGAAGTGAGGGCCTGGAGTACAGTGTAAAGGCTAGCTCCTGTACTCTTAGGTGTGTAAATCCAAAATAACACTGCTGGATTTACATAACTGTATAACTATATAGTGCTGTGTCTTGGATAAGGATGGGGACTTCATTTCAATATGGCAATATGTCTCTCAAGACCCTTGCTAATGGTAATAGATAAATAAAACAGGACTGCACATGTCCAGTATAATCAATACATGTTATGCCATGCCACTTCAATAAGATTATCTATTTATATACATCTGTTATATATCTGTATATATACAAAAAGTGTTTCACTTGCTTCAGTGAGCTGTAAACAGAGAAAATAGGTGATAGCTGAGGGTCTGGAGCACAATGCATCGTATAACATCTCAGTCAGGAAATCATCTGAATTATTGATTAGGTTTTCTTTTTTTCATTTTGCGAGTCACTCACCACACTCGTGTTAGCCAGGCATAGTCTTCTGAAGTTATCTGCATTAATTTACAAGTGAGTTCTGTCATGCTAGTTCAAAGTAGGACGTGCTTTTTTTTTCTGAGATCATCAGCAACCAGTATGGAGTGCCTAATGTGGATTCCTGCCTGCCACAGAATTGGCTTTGAGAACAATACCTCCTTTCTGCTATCTCCTAACCAGGTATAAAGGGAACAAAGGCCTTAGGTTAACGAAGAAAGCCAGATTCAAATACGTCATTTAGACATGTTCATGTCTGCCTCTTTCAATCAGACCCACGAGGCTGGCTGTCTCCCTCCCCCTCTTGGGACTTCATACATTTTTACTGAAGATTAACTTCAAAAAGAGCTTGTGTTGTTTCATCCCGGGAGATGTACTGTCACTGTGTCTGGCAGGTGCTGGCTGTCATGGGGACCAAAGTATCCACAAAACGAGGTCTGAAGGTAGTAAGAAGCAGGGGGAAAGGGGATGAGCTCTCCCATTTGAATGTGGACTCTGGCATACCTCCTGGAACCAGCTGTCCTTTGTGGCAACGCTATTGTGTATGCCGGATGCTTTGTGGTTTTAAGCAAACAAGTTGATGACAAACTTTCTCTGCCCTTCATTTCTTAGTGCTGTACGTGGCTGCCTCATAATCCCTCCACTCTGCAGTGGTGATTAGCTGTGGCTCTGAAGCATGAGATTCCTCAGTGCTGAAGAAATAAATGCTGGCTTCCTTCTAGGCTCAAGGGACCCACAGGAAAGCGAGAGAGATTAAATTGTCTCTGCAAAAGTGTCACTGGCTCCTTGAGGTTCTTAGTGTTCAGCTAGATGGTTGAGTGATTCCTGATGAGCCTGCAGATATTTCAAAGGACTACTGGAAACCATATGGCTTGGTCTTTTGCTTACTTATTCTAATATTTTTCAGTCTTTGCTGTACAGTAAATACACAACTAGCAGATGGTAGGAAGGCAGAATATACTCACCAAGATGAGATGATCATTTTTGCATGAACATGCACTTGCGTGCACTGGGGTAGTTGTGGACTTCATTGTCAACCTTTGGTGAGAGCAATTCTGGGTGGCTGCTGTGCCATGCTATGCAGTGCCTCCTCAGGGTTCCTCATCTGCCCCTTCTTAGGGAGACAGCTCCTCCCCACTGCAGGCCTCCCCACCTGCCTTTTCCATGCTATGGCTTCATGACTCCCACAGTGAGGAGGAAGAGGGTATCAGATAATCTTCTACTCACTGAAAAACATCTCTTTTTTTCAGTGTGGGGAAAACCGCAGCCATTGCCTGAGCTCATTAGAAGCACACCAATGAAGCTATCATTCCTTGGGTTTTACATTTTAGAGTACTTATCTCCTTTTAACATAGTTTTTTCACTATCCTGTTATCAGAGGAAAGCCTCTAGTCAACACATGTCAGACTGTGTGGATTTTCATATACAAGCTTTTGATGTTATTTCATGTTGTTCATGGTATACTTCTTTTAAAAGAAGCCCCTGAGAACTTACTACCTCCCTTTATTGTTTGTTTCTCAGATGAGACAGGGATGAAATTCCTTCTCTGATCATCTGAAGCTTTGCTAGAGCTGAGCATCACTTATTTAAGGATTTCTAAGTTACTTATCGTACCAGTTGATGGCCAAAATCCTTTTGCCTCAGGCTTCCAAATGGTCTCTGCAAAGTATATTCTGGTCTTCACTCCTAATTACATCACAGCTAATTGCAGTGCCTGGTGCTGCACAAAGTGCAGCTGGGGAGAGCTGCCACCTGCTCCCAGGGGAGGTCACTGATCACCAGACTCAGATGTGGACAGAGATCCTGCTGGGGTTAGAAGGGGAAGGAGCGCTGCCAGGACACTCTTGTAGGCATCCTCATGGGTAAAAATGCATTGTGCTACTGACAGCTATCACCCCTTTAGTTCACAAGCCCATGCGAGAGGGAGAGCCTAAGGATCATGAGGCAATATTGACGAGATTTTCTATTCCAGGAGAGGAGAGGAGTGACAGTCTTTCTCAGGCATTTAGTGGAGTCCTTTAGAGAGAAGACTGACGAGCATCTATCAAGTATTTTTTTGCCCACAAAGGGACTGATAGCAGATAATTAATACAGGGGGAGCAGGGTTAGCACTTCAAGTTGCACTCTTTGCCTGCTTAAAATTATGAAGGCTGAATTAATAAAAACTTTTTCATCTGGGAAATCTGACCTGCAACATTCAGCTGAGAAGATCCATCTAGTAGCAAGTGTCTCAGTCCCACTGCAGCAGCACAGAGCATCCACACCAGCTGTAGGTGTGCTGTTGTATTTGCTCTTCCCGAGGTCACTGTGCCTGGGTCAGGTTGGATGGTCAATCTGATACACTGCAGTCTTGTCAGGGTGCTCCTAATTCACTTTAGAGAGGAAGGGGAGAGTGGCCATGATGTGTCTCTCCCCACTCTCTGAGTTAGGAAGAGCAGCACACTAGGGAAGCAGGTGAGCCAGAGGAAGGAACTGAGCATGTGAGATGGCTCTAGCTGTGGGTGGTAAGAGGCTCAAGTGACCTGGACTAAACTGTTTCCAGCACAGCTATTTACAGTAGTGATGTCACTGGTAGCAACAAAACCACAGCATCTCAACAGAAGAAAGTTTTTTTTTTTTTTTTCATACTTCAATAAAAAAAAAACAATTAACCTCTATACTGTATTGCACCAAGTACACTGCTAGTCTGGCACCTAAATTCAGTACCAGAAGTCTTTGGAGACAGGCTGAAAATCCCAGTAGTCTCACATTGTTCTGTGTTTGAGCTTCCAGGGCTCCATGCCAGGGAATCCAATCTGTGCCTTCACCCTGCTGCTCAGGGAGAGTGCGTGGAGCTCACCCAAGCCACTCCTGCTCCAGTCAGCACTCGGGACTTCATCCACTGAGTGATAACACTACAGCAATGTCTCCATTTGAGAAAATCAGCATTAATCCTTGTGATAGCCCCTAGGGAAACTGTGTGGCTGAAGTTGACTGAAGACTGGAGAACAACTGGATAGTAAATTACAAAGTTTTTCAGGGAGCTGATCAGCTTTCCCGCCTGAGCAGCCTGCCATAATGGGCTCTTATTTTGGTAATCTTCACTCCTTGGTCTTTTTCAGTCTGTTCCCTGACTGAGATTAAGACAGAGCTACAGGATTCACCCCCAAAGTAGAGTGACTGTAGGTGGTTATGGGAGGGAAACCTGCTGTTGTCTCCTCTGCACTAGCCCCCCCCACCTGCTACTCAGCATGGAATTTGCAATCAAAAGAGGGAGCACTGCACATTGCACAACAGGCAGTTGTCCCCAGGGGCAGAAGATCACTTACCTGTTCAGCCCCTTGCCTGAATATCGTGATAAATCCAAACACTTGAAATAAGCTTGGCAAGACCCAAGTGGTTGGTTAACGATGATGTGTAGTCCTCAGAGGTTCAATCCAAGGAAAATAAATACTTCAGAACACTACTGGGAAGGAATATAGTTGCCTATTTGAGGATCATAGAGCATCTTAGAAATGTGCTTTAGCTCTTCATACCAAGTTGTGCTGGGCCTGACCAGGTGTCTATCTTGGCTTTACATGTTGCTAAACTCCCTGTTACATTTTATATGACAGTACCATGAAATACAGAAGTAGGAGTGGAACATGGACCAAATCCTCCTCCTTCTTGCTGCTTCTCCCCAATTTCCCCGTTCAAACTACCAGACATTATAGCTCCATGTTTTTCCTTTCCCACTGAGACCTCCTGTCTGATATTACTATTAGCAAAGCAGCCTGACTATACTTTTCTCCTCCTTGCTGCATTTTAGCAAAGGTCACCGGTGTTAATAATAGAAGCAATCATTTATATTACTACTTAGCATCCAGATGGCTCAAGGCAGTAGTGTAAAATACAATAGAAAACAATTTAAAATAAATTAGTTCCTTGCTAGATTTAACAAAGAAACATTTTGACTTTGATGCCACACATTGCAGGAGCTAGAACTTTGAAAGGTAACACAGTGATGGTGAATATTTTAGTGCTAAAAAAATATGGCAGAAGAAATTTCAGTACAGCTAAGCATCCCTGTAGCAGCTTCATGATATCTAGCACAAGTAACTAGGAGCAGACCTAGAAACTGGGGGTGAGGGGGCTCTTACATATCCAGAAGACTAAGTATATACAGCAGCTGACTGGTGCTAAGAAGAACTCCAATCCTGGATATCTACACTCTGCTAGGCTTGCAAAGCTGTGTGGGAGTGCATGTGTCTGCATTGTCCCTGCTCTTGTTACCTGTGCTACAAGGTGAGAACAGCAGGATACATATCCCTGCTGCTGTGCACCTGCAGCCATGCATGTAGACACGCTCAGGCAGGCCTGAATTTCCATGAGTCGTGCACAAGCTTGTTATGAAGACGTGTTCCCTTATTCTTTATTATAATGAGCTATGGGATCAATTTTAGTGCATATATTTCTTTTTCCTCAGCCAAAATTTTATCAAGGTTAGATACAGCTTGTTCCTTGGGAAATGAAGCAAATGATGAGAGGAGGTAAATATGCTGCTCTGTGGAAATTGTCTTCCCTGTGGGAAGCTCTCTCTGCTTTTGATCCCATCTGAAGTCAGATAATACCAAAACCATGAAATGCACTTGAAATCTCAGCCTCCATCACTCTGGACTGCCAAAAATATTTTAAACCTATGGTTTTATTGTTTCTGTTAGGTCTTACTAAAATTCTGAAGGAGCCGCCTGCTCTGAATAGGGTCCAGTCTGGAAAGCCTGAGGTGGCCAAATGATAGTTCTCAAGAGCTGTGTATTTACCCGTGGCACTGGGTAAAACCAGGTGCAATTCCTTGCGTTACCACACCTTTCTTTGCTTTGCTTTTTCATGCATCTGACTTCTATTGGGGTGTTATGAATAGCAAGGAGAGGAATAGTATGACTGTAAGATGTCTGAAAGGTGGGGAAGTGATGTAGGGGATTTATTTCAAGTCTGGGACATCTGTGATTAGAAGCCTTCATCAGGTGAGAGTTTAGACACCCAGCTCATGTTTCACGCTACAGGGAGTAGCGGGGTGAGAAGACAGTAGGTGTCTATTTAGGTCTTGGTGTTGCTCCGTTGCCTGTGCTTGCTGGCTATCCAATGGCCATAACACGTTTAGTGCTCCAGTAGACACCTAAAGGTAGGTGTCCCTATGGGGACTCACTGCCTGAGACATCCCATCCCATCGAGGCTGGCTCAGCAGGCTGCCCCTTGCCAGCTATGGTGAAGTTTCATACCAGGCAGCTCCCCCGTGTGCTCTCCAAACCCAGGGTGTGTGGCCAGGGCCTCGCTCACCAGGGAATGGCTGCAGTAGGCCTGAGCACACCTTTCTAGCCCCACTATGTTGCTCACATGTGCAAAGGGAGGAGGAAGGGCAGGGGGCAGGGCTGCTGACCTCAGCAAGCTGGACTCACTGCACTTATGCAGGGCTGAGAAGGGCAGGGCTATAGCCATGCTTCCTCAGCAGCCCGTGCACCCCCCAGCCTGGCTGCAAGTCCTCTTGCCTTTGCTTACACAGTATTTAGCTCTGACAGACAGCACTAGCTGCCCTTCTTTCCTCCCCTGCAAAGGTGCACAGGACTGCCTGCTGGTCCTGGGGAAGGAAAAAGGTCAACAATTAGCTTGTTGCTTCTTTGCTCCCCTTATGTGAATTAAAGACATTCATATGCCTGCTTTCTTTTCACTGTTTTTGTTCTCCTCAAAACATCCAGGGGTTCTTTTATCACAGTCCTCAAGTGTTTTCTGTGTATGGGTGACGTGGAGTAGAAAGGGCATATGGGTGTGGGAGTATTGGATGACCTGGCAGTGGTGGCAGGAAAGAGGGAAGGGCACCTATATGTGGTTTAGCATGCTACATGACATAAATGGGGAGGGACAAAGATGGTAAGGCTGCAAGACAGTTATACTCTGTCTGATTGAAAAGGTGATGTCTGAGAAGATATTACAGTACAAACGGCTCCAGGATATGGACGATGTGGGTGGTTTTGGGTGAGTGTTTTTTCCAGAGTGTATGGTGATTTTCTAACTGCATTCTGCAGTGACCCTTGTTCAACTTCCCTGGATGTGGAGGTGATGGAGGAAAGTCATGAGCACCCATTTTGAAAATGGAGATAATATTACAACTGGAGTCTAGACAGGTCTGATGGCTGAAATGGAAAAAACTTCCACTATATAATAAATGGACTTTTGAAAACATGATGAATATTTGGATTTGGGAGAGAAAACTCCCATCATATTTTTTATGTTTCAAAATACAATAAGGAATGTAGATGCCCTCTAGGAAAACTGTTAATCCTGTGATTGCTAACCACTGTTTATCTCCGCCTTTTACAGGTAAGTGAGTTTTTTGCATAGACGGAAAATAAGATTTCCTTTTTTATGAAATATAGAAACTCATTGTAAACGGCAATTATTTTGGATAGACTTCTCCCAGGATAGACAATGATGCAATTTGAGGAAAGTCGCGTGACTCCAGTGTAGCTAGAGTCTAGTTGCTTTGCAGCTTACTAGAAATAGGTACAGCTGTATCATAAAAGAAAAAAACCCCTCCAAAATCCTCAAAAGAGAATTGTGGAAATGCAATAAACTCTTGCTTTATTCACAGGGGGAATCATTATGGAGGAAATCTGTGTACTGAAAAAAATCTTTCTTAAAAATTCAATCAAGGGCAGATGAATTCTGCTCGAATATGATCATCACAAGCAAGAAAATGCTATTTGTATTTGATTCTAGTTTAAAGCAATAAAGAAAAAAACTTTTATGCTTGAAGTTACCTACATATCACTGATTTTTATCAGATAACTTGCCCAAAGAAATTTACGGGCCTATAGTTTCAAATTAGTTTTCATAGCTGTGACATTGAATGTGGATTTTTTTGTCTCATAACTGCTAAACAGCTTCTTTAAAGATTTTTAATTCTTTTTCCTAGTCCCCATGCAGTTTTTAACCTACTTAAGCATCTTCTCTTTGTCAAAGTTGAAATACTGTGCTGATTCCAGATATGAGCTCCAAAATGAAAGGAGCCAATGTCCCCTTTACTTTCAAGTATCCCATAGAACTGACTTCATAAGAAATAGATGGAAAATATTAATCATTTAAAACAATGTATTGAAATACTGTAAAGCCAATACTGCATTAAAGAAATGCTCCAGGTAGTATCATGTACACACTTAACACATGAAGATAAGCATCTTCATGCTGGAATCCTTATAAACTTTAGAACATTGAGAAATATTAATATGTATCCAAGCCACTAGTGCTGAACCTCACCCAAGCTGTTGGGCTTGCTAAATTGAGACATAGCAAGGGCAGAAGCCTCAGCATGACTGACTATAAATCCAGGGCTACAGGAATTCTGTGCCTGGGTGTGGCTCATTTTTATTTCCTGACCACTAATATAGAGCTTCATCATTACAGGTATGAGTGGGTGTAACTAAATTATCAAAGTGTTGATAAGCAAACTAGTTCTAACCTTCAGGTTTATTTTTGTATCCGTGGTTACCTGAGCTAGTCATATCTCATTCTGAGATCTTCTGTAACATGTAGGTGAAAAGTTCACTTCTAGTTCCTCTTGCTTGTGAACATTTCCCTTCCTCTCGGGTCAAAAGGAGATGATAAAGCTTAAGCTAAGAGTCTTATTCAGACTTAGTTTATAAAGCAGCCTAAAAAAAGAGACTTCAAAAAGTCTGTCAGTGCTACATACCCTGTAGCGTTTCCTACTTATCATTTGTACTAGGAGCAGCACTCTCCTAGATAAATGCTGCACAAAGCACTAGCTTGTGACCTGGGCTCCTAATTTCTGCCAGAAGTGCAGAGCAGGTGAAGAATAAGTGCAGACCCCAGAGGTTTTTTTTCCTGCTAATACTATTCAGGGCAACTCTTCACATTACAGGCATAGTCTGTTTAGGCAGGAAAGTATTTGATCTATACAAATCTGGGTCTATGCTGGGAAACATAAATTTCATAGGTTGTGAGAACTGTAAATCTATGTCATGATGCAGGAAAACCAAAAAGACCAACACAAGTCTTCCCATAAAAATGTCTTCATAATAGCCCTGAAATCTTTTTCAATTATGGGAAGGCAGATAGGACAGTTTGGCTGTTTTTTCTTCTTGTGTTGATGTTAAGTCCTTCCAGTGCAAAGATATCTTCTTTTTGCCTCTGTCACCTAAAAATTACCAAACTGAGATTTGGTAATTAAACTAAAAATTTTACTGAGATTTTTCAAATATCTTTGGGGTTTTCCAGTCCAACATTACCTTGGAAGTTTGCAGAATGAGAGGTCATTCTATGTTTTATTAATCTGCAAAGTCTAGCAGTATTTTCCCATCCTTTGCTTTTCATTTCTTCTCTCAACATCGAGGTACTTCAGTTGAAAGGTGGAGGAGAAGCAAATAACACCCCTTCCACTCTACTCTCAAACCTTAATAGGTTAAAAAGCAAGAAGCAGGAAGTTAAAGTCCTTCCCAGGCTCACTGCTATGGAATCACTTCTAATTTACACTATTATTTGTTGCATTCACCTGAGAGCCTTTCTGTGGCAAGTTCAGCCTCATTATTCTCTGAATGGGAGAGCTAATGGGGCAGAAGTGCGGATGAAATTTATCCAGCTTCAATCTCAACTATGGAATATCAAATACTATTTCACAATAATACATGCAATACAACTACCAGCCTACTGAAACCAAAGGACAAGAAAAATTGCACTAAACTCACAGTAAAAATATGTGACTAACCACTACAGTGGTTAGCCAAATGGGCAGGGAGAGGAAAACCTGACTCATGCTAGGCTTTCTTGTAATGCTTCCTGAGGGGAAGAACAGCTAGGGCAAAATAACCCCAGTGATTCCTCTTTAAAAGGAATATTGAACTTTCTGAAACCCATTACCCATTTCTTTTCACTGGGAAGCCTTGAACTTGAGCCTTTCTCCCCAGAATGAAAGACTACACCCCAACAGTCTTTGGCTTTCCGGAACCAAATGGACAAAGTTCATAAAAAGATTCTTAGACTTTCTGAATGATTTCTTTAAAACAAAACAAAAAGGTGGACCAAGCATGATAGATTTTTATAGGTATATGATTTGTCTAGAACCATGCTGGTCAATGGAAGAAAGAAAGAAAGTAGGAATGTTTTGGCCTCAAAAGAAGGACCAAGTTCCTGTAAAAGCAAAATTAGATGGAGTTCTAAATGGAGTTCACCTTCATAATATGCCAGATTGTGCAGTTTGTACAGTAAGAAGAACAATTTTTGCTCTAAACTGTGGACTTGTCAATTTGAAGATGAGTCTGGGTGGAAGGGTTGACTGGGTGATGATTAAGAAATGTTCAGCTGGTTGATCTCTGAAGAGAAATTCTAACTGATGTGAACCTGCTTTTACCTTTCAGTAAGCTTTGGAGTACTGCATATTGCTGTCAAAAAAGGGATTTATATTAGAATTGATGTAGATAAATCCACTAGGATGATTTGGGGAACCTGATATTTGAAGAAAACCCTGGTTTGTTTAGTCTGATTAACCAGAGAGAGGGTTAGAATTAGTTGGTTTATTTCAGGGACAAGATGGGGTGATGTAATGAGAATAATGTTTAAAGAAGCAAAAGCATTGACGTTGTGCCATAAATGATGAATCTGACTGATGGGGGGAAAAAAATGCATGATGGAAGTTATTGTTATTTTCTAGTCAGTTCCTTTGTGTGAACTTCTCCCAGAGCACTAACCTTTCTGACCTGAGAACCACATGTGTTTTTCATGTCTCTTGATGCTTGGGGACTTCAAGATACACCTTGATTTATAATATCAACAACTTAATTAGAGACCTATGGCATCAGCTGTGGCATTGATGTCTCCCTATCATTTCCTGTGGCACACCATAGATGTGATTTTGTTGGTTTTATCACAGATCTTATTTTTTTTAAGGTGTTGGGAAGTGGCTTGTGCTGTTTGGTGGAATAAATTGTAGACAACCCCTTGATGATCCTCAAGTAGATTGTTATGCAGCATCTGGTAGCCTAAGAGGGCATCAGCCTGGGTGTGATTCCTAGTCCTGTGCTCTTGGCAAAATTTCTGATGTACAAACCAGATGTGAGGAGCCTTTGGGGAAGTGGACAGAAATCTATTTCTTTGATGGAAGCAGCCTACTCCTGCCCATCTCTTTTCCAAGGTGTTCCTCAGGCCCAAACAGGGACTGGGCTGCCAGCAGGACTAGATATATGCAGAACTAATACTCCTTTTGTATGTAATAAATTATATTAAAACAAATTTATGATATTTTTGTGGATTAATGTGTATGTAGAAGTGTCCAGAGTGAGACCTTGGCATAACTTCCCCCAATTTCATCAACTGATTGCATCGATGACCATTACATTGCACAACTAACAACAGTTTTGATCAAATTCTTATGAAACAAGAGCTTGAAAGACCACAGTAAAAAACTAAACAAACACACCCCCCCACACCCCCCCCCTAAGGCTTTCCTGAATGGTGATTCATTTCTATATTTACTCTGATGAGCATGTATGCTGCTTTTAATAATGACTGGGAAAAGGAGATTTGGGGAAAATTAATTATTTTGTGGAGATAATGATTTGTCTGTTCATCTAAGCTGGTAGTTAATTCCCAGAAAGTGGATCTGTAGTACTTAAATGGCAGTCATATAAACTTTAAATTAAAATTACTTTGGGAAACTTAATTCAACATGAGTGACAGTGGGAATATGCTACCCTTAGATCAAATCCACCTGAACTGCGTTCTAAAGATCCATCTGAAAAGTCCTGTTATGAGCACATCTTCCTGGCATACCCATAAAGCCACAGACTTGTTATTGCGGCTGACATTTTCACAAATTTACAAGTTTAGGGCAAACAGGTACAGCCAGTTTTGTCAAGCTGTAAGAGCTCAAATGCAGGTTACACTTGTTTAACTCAATCAACAGGAACTGCATTGTATAGACACTCCTGCAATGATGTTGCTAATAATTCTCTATGTCCTTTTAGCTGTATCTGAAGTACCATAAAAAATTTATATTTTGAGGTGATATGGTAAAGCAGTGTCCATCTTAAGTGGTGGTTGTTACATAGCAGTTCTTGAAAACTGCCTCTGAAGTCTTGTGTAGTTTTTATGGACACGTCTTTTTTTTCCCATGAAGCCTATTTTACTCACCTTTGAAAAGAAAGTTTCTAGAAGTAGGATGCTGACTATTTTTCCCTTCTTCAAAAAGCGTGTCCTTTGTTGCTTGTACAGTTTCTCTGTTTGCCCCCCAAAAGAAGTGGAGATCATACCCCACTGCTCTTTACATAAGCTTGTTTCTTCTCCACTTCTCAGATGATGTTATGTTGTTCACAACCCAGAAAAACTGGCTTGTGTGTCACTCCCAGTGGAACAGAGGGATGCCCTTTGTGGAATGGAGAAGAAAGATTAATTCCAGCTCAGCTCATGACCACCAGCATGCTGACACAAGGTTGATTCAGAAGGTCACTACGGCAACTGTAGATATTTTTGTCTGAACAGGAAGCAGAGGACGTTACAGCTAAAAAATACCACAGAAAGCAGTGAAATCCTCTCTAGTATTGACTTGCTAAGGTCACAGATTGCTTTATTTCTGAGAACAGGGCCTGTTGCTTCCTGTCTTAAGATTTTTTGCATTTAGTCTCAGGGAAGGATAGGCTGTCCAGTGCAACCACTTAAGTGGGTAGAGGAGCAGGTTCCTTATCTTCTGTCTCCACCCACCATTAGTCGCTGGTTTTCTTTGATCAGGGTCCCAAACTGAGCACAAGTGTAGCAGTCAAGGTTGTTCAAACAAGTCTGAGTGATCAGAGACTTTTTAATAAGCACTGCTAATTTTTATCGTTTAGAAACTATTTCAGATGCATCTAAGTCAACATCTAAAGAGGCTAAAAAGTCCCCCTTAGGATTGTTAAGGTATGCTACTGTTTTATGACAAACATTTTAAAACCCCGTGAAATTAAAAGGTAAATATAGGGCAAACATGCTGCATTTTCCCAAAGCTCAGGTTTTCTGCTAAACTATTCAGATGGTCAAATTTTAAACAGACTTCTGTGAGCTGCCTTTTTCATCTCTATTGGAAGCAGAACTGAGAATACTCTTTCTCTAAGACTGGAAATAGAGAAACTTCTGCTCTCCAAAGTGCAGTACTCATTGCGTTGTCTGCTTATTTATGCCCATATATATATCAATCCTAAAATGGGATTATAATTGTCTTATAATTTGTATGCACATGATGAGATATGAATTTATTTAGAACTACATTCTCATCTGATGTTTCTCATATATGTAGTCAGCAGTTTTCAACTCAGAGCTCTAGCTGGGAAGGAGCATCTGACTACAACTAAAAAAAAATATGAACAAAAAAAGGACTGGAACAACACCAGAAATGTAGAAAGCATTAAAGATAAATGTCAGTGTAATAGTCTTGAATATTTGCTGGCAGGTATCAGTGACTTTAATCGAAGTTTCATATAAAGGGTGGTTATGATGTTTCTTGCCTGATGTTTCTTTTTTCCTAGTCAGAATCAGCAGATGAAAAATGAAGTTTCTCAGCACTATTAACCACTGATCTTCATGGATTGTGGAGACATATTTTACCAGGCTATTTCAGTTGCAATCCCAAACCAACAGTTTATTCTGTTGAAAAAAACAATTATAGCATTAGGTAAAAACTAACCGTTTTTAAAAAAATGCACTGTATGCATGTCAAGGTTCCTTTTTGCCTGAATTTCTTTTTGAAAAACAATTAATCTGTCAGGTGAAAGAAGCAAGTAGCTGTCTATGGCAATAGCCAGCTCTTTGACAGCTTCTTGAGCTGCATTCCCCATCCATCTGAACAGTGACAGTCTGGCCACTGTTGTTCCCTCAGCAACCCAATTTCTCTGCAGTACTTTATAATAGAGCTTCATGTTTCAGATGGATGGTTTGATAGTAAATACTGCAGTGATGCTTAGATTGTTTCAAATTTTTCTCTTTCTCTGAACAAAGGATTCCAGATATGCAGGCAACAGCTTTTTCTGAAAACAGATACTGCTATCTCTTCTGGCTGCTTTCTTTTCAAGGTTGTAACTTTAGCTGAGACAGTACAGGAAAGAAGAAAAAAAAACATATCTTAAAATCTTTTTTTTTATATATAACTGCTTCCACGTGACAGCTTTCATTTGCTATGAACACTTATTCCAGGATGCTTTCTGGTTTCTTCAGATCAACACAATCTGCTGCGTGAGCAATAAAATTTGCCGCAATGGCAGGAAATGCAAGAGAAGCTGCATTTCAAAGTGAGCTGAACCTGAGCCATGTATTTTGTGGCACAGCAGTGATTGCAAATGTCTTCTGATGTTGAACATATTTGAATCTCGTTATTTATTAGTGCCATTTTTATATGCAGTATTCTCTGCATTTAGCTTTTCAATGAAGGCTTCTGACATTTTCTATGTTTCACCTTTTCTGGCTTATCCTAACCCCATCAAAAGACGACTACTTCAATAGGCCATAGTATTGATGTGGCAGATGTGTATAACATGATTATTCACTACTTCACTCTTCAGAGCTCTGTCTGGAGAGCACTGGGCAAGCCTGATTTGATAGCTTTGTTGTTGGTTTGAACATGTGCAAATACTTCTGCTAGGGCCAAGTTGCAGAGAATGAATACACTGGCAGCAAGTTTAGAGATACTTAGGTTCCTGTCTTTCTACAGTGATGTTCAAACCTCAAAAGCTCCTCATTTACACATCAAAAAATGGATATATACGGTCTGAGGAGACAATTTTCTTGTGAATTAATAATCATTGTTTTACAAGTCATGCTGCTTTTGTTTGAATGATTTAATTTTGTGACAACCAGAAGGAAATGAAAGAAAGACAGGAGAATATTCCTAAATATCTATAGCTAGCAGAAAAAGAGAAAAGCATGAGGAGATTTCAGTGATATTTCATATCGAGATAGCTTATGAAATCCTATACATTTCTTATTGTTGTTTATAATTCTTTCTAAATACCTGTCTCTAATTGATAACTTGCTGCTCATGTCTGTAACATGCTTGTGAGATACTTTGCAGTTAATCCTTATGAATGGAACGAACTGTGTTTGAAAACATCCCTAAGATTTAGAAATACCAGCTGACATTGGAAGATTCTTAATCATAGACTAAACCCAGGAAAAATATATTAGTAAAATTTTAATTTAAATTGCAGGTGTTTCCATGATACATAAATATGGGAGACAGAAAGTTCCCACAATCTCATTCTGTTTGGATGAAAAATCACTGAGAAATGATCAGTGTTTCTGGGGTCAGTGGCTATCTCAGGTACATTGTGCTGCTCTGCTCTGTCTGGCTGTAGATTACAGCAGTACTCAAGCCATCATTTTAATGAGTATTCTGTATTTGTAGCAGGAAATAATGTTTAATTTTGATTGTCCATTGAGGACTTTACTCCTCAGTACCAAAGCTGTTTTCTATTAACAGGATGTATTTTCTCTTTCAGTAAGGTGGGGCCTGGCTTACTGCTGGAGAACACATGTAGTGTTCAAAGTAGGAAAGCAACTATGTGCATGAAAGTCTTTCAAGAGTACTTAAGGATCAGTACATTGATGAACAGAGAGGGTTTTGCATGTTTTCAAATTTTAAATGTAAACATATGTTCTTAATATTTGCAGAATTAAATGCTCTAGCAACTTTTCCCAGTTATCCAGAATATAAAAATACACTTACTGGTATCATATGTTCCTCTGCCCTTACAGTATCTGACAGCAGCTCCTTTAGGTGTAGTGAAATATCTGAGGGTAAATGCTGACTTTCCACTGGCAAACTGAAAATGGAATAGCTACTGCCATTATATACTTCGATTCCACTTATTCCTCAGTGTAAAAAATTTAATGAATGATCTTCGTTTCTCTGCTCATAATAAATAGGTGGATTTCATTATGGCATTGATTCTCATGCCTCCCCCCAACTCCTAATAATCATATTCGAAGTCTCCCAGCACAAACCACAAGAGGGAATGCAGTTTTGTCTTGCCAGCTTGCAGTGATGGGGCACTGCAGAATGAACTTTAAAAAATGTGTAGCTAAGTCCATGATTTAAAAGTCATTTAATTGGACAGAAATTTATATTCTGAAGTCCTCCTTAATGCCATGTGATTGCAAGAATGTGCCAGGTAAATTAAAACAAACAAAAACCCCAAAGGTATCTCACTATGGCAAATCATATTTCCCTCTGGATCACATAAATGAGTTAATATACTACTGTATTCTTCCAAATGTATTTATTAGCAGTTTACTTTCAACATGTTCTTCAGTGAGCTGTTTCTTTTACTAGCCAGCTGTTTAATTATATATTCTCTGTATGTCAGCAAATGATATCTTCTGTCACTTAAAATGTTAATGGGTAGCACAGGATTGATACATCTGTTTGAATTGGCATGAATGTAGGAAAAATCCCATACTGTGCTTGTAGATTCCTTCACACGACTGCTCCCACTTCTTTAGTGCAAACAAACTGTACTAATTTAAAAGATTTGCTATTATAACGTTCAATCTAGATGAATCATAAAATTGCAGCTTTGAAAAACTGTAATGCCAATGTAGAATGAAATTGATGTAGAATAAAAATAACTTGGGTTGGGTACTCTGTGAACTCTGGATAGTGTTGGAAGCTGTATCTACACTGTCTTAGCAATGCTGCTTGTGCCTGGACTTGAGTTTGAAAGCTGTGCACAGATTTTGTATCTACCATTCATTCTAGTGCTGCTTGTTCCACTCAGCCTTGTATTTATTTTTGTGTGCCCTTCTTGGGACTTGGTCATGCCTCATTTGCTTGCTTTGAATGAAGCTGGTTGCTGTCTGTCTCTCTCCAACATACCTCATAAAACAGGCTATCGACCATGTCCACTCTGAGGTTGTCTCCCTGCTGCACTGCAGCCACTGCTGGCAGATGAGTACAGCTTTTCACAAGGATGGAGGAGCCCATCTCAGGGCCCTGTGTGAACCAGAAGGCCCCATGGTGCCCAACTTCTCAGCTTCTACCCCACCTTTCCTTCTAGGTGATATGGCAGATATCTTCCTGGGGAAGAAGTTTCTTTCATCCACCAGAAGCTGTCGGAACTTTGAATCCAGTCTCTCCTCTAGAAAGTTTTGGGTTTGGAGCCAGTTTGTCAGCAGCCACTGAAAGGACCCCTTTTTCTGCTGTAGCATGCAGTGACACAGACAGAAAACTTCTGGATGATGTAGGTCATGCTCAATGCCAGGTACCTGACCTGCAGATACAGAATTTTGCATGTCTGTCACAACTGTCTCAGTTGTAGGTTTTCCACAAATAGTATGAATTCAAAACAGCTGGTAGGAGGGGCAACCAAATTCCCCAAACTCCCCTTTACTGTTCTAAGCACATTTTGAACAGCTGGATTCAGACTGAAAATGGTGGTGGGACTGTGGGGTAGGGGGCACAAAGTCTGGAATTTGTTGACATTTGCTGACTGAGTTTCGAAGGTCATCTTTTCTCAAGATCATCTGACTGTATATTTTGTCTGCAGACTTTAATGTCAATTATGTATTGTATTGATACTTTGTTATTAAATCAAGCTACCTCTCAATTTACTAGGTGACTATTTTACTACTTTATTCTGGTTTGAAGGCTGTGTGATACCTGAAGTCATTATCATTAATGCCTTTTTAATAAAATCAAACACTCATCTATGAACTGGTCCCATGAAGCACTTGCTTTTCATTTTGAATAATTTAGTTTTGCAAAATCCACCCTTATATAGCGAGGCACTTATTCACCTACTTTCAATGAATAATGTAAGACAAAAACTTTTTTCTTATTTTTCTTTTTTCTTCCCTTCTTTTTCTTTCCTTCCTTTCCCTGCAATTCCTGTATCTAAAATACATAAAAGTAAATTTATCCTGAAATTTTCTTCTTGCGTTATTGTAATTTTTCTGCACATCAGGGCAAATATGACCATAGTTAACCTGCTTCTGCTTTTCAACACCAGGCAGTGGTAGCATCTTTGATTTAGTGGTGTGCTTGTCTGGCTTCCATTGCCCATCTAAACAGGTTTCTTGCTTGTATTCTCAGAGAAGAAACTGTAATCATGTTGATGACTTCCTAAGGTGCAAAAATGCATGGAAGACAATGGAAAGTTATTTAACTCATACAGAGGAAAAGAACTACTAGTGGTAATGATGTTGGTCAATAAGGATTTTAGCAGATGAGGATTCTTGTAATGTAAGAGGACCTATAACCGATTGCCAACCTTGTACCACCTCATTCCGTGTCAAGTGTAAATGTAACAATGATTTGGAGAACACACACACACGAAGTATTCAACAACTGATGAATCACAACAGTTCTTGGGATTTCCTGGCAAAGGAAACTACTGAGGCAGTGAGAGGAGAAGGATATCTTTGGAGCTATATACATTCTTTACATTGCTGTCTAAGCAAAATAAAATGAGCAAAACAAGTCATGATTCTAAACTTGTTGCATGACTAAGGCTGTTATGAGACTCCACATACCAAACTGCCAACATTTAGTGGAAGGCTGAACTGTGTTCCTAACAAATATTAAAAGCACAAATGTACAGTTGCCAAATGTGTCTGGCTTGCAAAGTTCATTCTGTTTTATTCTGTTTTGTCCCCATCCTGCCCACTCACATCCCCTGTTAGCACTAATTCATCTGGTGACTAGAATGTTGACAATTCTATATGACTTTTAGGACAGCAAAATCTTGATTTATAGGAAGCTTATTGTGAGAACTTCTTTTATAGAAGACCACTGTGGAAACAGCCTGTACATGCCTGCTTCAGCCAGCTTGAAGGTAGTGCCCTGGGACCTCCTGGGTGCTGCAAAAATGGAGAACTCGAGAATCTATCCAAGGGAAACTAAGAGTCTTTTTGATCTACAAACGGGTATATTGAAAAAGTGTTTTTTCCCCTGCTTACTTCATCAAACCTGAGTTCTGGCTTCCATAATTTCATTATTACCTCAATGAAAGTGTGAGATACTTTTGTCTTTCTTCTTTTTTGTATGATACTTTGCAGACTTGGTGCTCTCTTGGTGTTCAGAGACTGAATTGTGGACAGAATGGCTGAGATAAACAGTCCTGATGGCATGGTTCATGAGGCAGGGCAGTACTCTTACAGAAATTAATTTAAAGAGAATTAAAGGTTATTAAAGAGCAGTAAACATGCAGGAAATCCCTTTATTGGCTGCTACTGCACAACTGGATATAGACAGGCATTCTGTAGAAAGCAAAATCAAAACCAGTGTGTTGAATCCATGAAGTTCAGTATCTTGAAATCATGAGGTATACTTTCATGAAGTCAGAATGCAGTGAACTGAAAGATGTTTATTTTAAGGCAGAAATGCAAGGTGAGTTTAGCAAAGCAAAGAGGAGTTTCACCTACAGTTCTAAGTGGAAGTGTCACACAACATTTGTGTTTAGACAAGACGTACTGGATTCAGGTAATGAAATACCCAGAAGACCACATGAATGTATTGACTTTATGAATGAATTGTGCAGTATGTTTCAAAGGTACACGAAACACAAATAGTCTGTGACAGGCACATTAAACTGTTCATGCATGTTCTCACCACAGAAAACAAAGCACAGCCAGTGGCTGGGTGATCCTGTAAAAGTTTTTCCTTTGACTATAGGTCTTTTTATTAAACTTCTTTTCTTGATAGAAGAAACCAGTAGAAAAATAATTACTTTGGATAATTTCTATTTACAAAGATTAGGCGCTTCTATCTTTTTTTTCTGTGCTGCCTTTTCTGGTTTAGCACTGATGTACCCCTCTCACTGTCACCTCCAAATTAATTTTGTACAGTCCTACAGCAAAAACATTGATACTGAAGAAACATTCTCCCTGCAGCCGTTTTGAGAGAGGATTATAGAGATACCTCATGAATGAGTGCATAAGAAGAGTCTGTGTAAGGGTACCAGGAATAAAAATGGCTACTGCTCCATACAAGCTGTGTGATGCTAAAAAGTACCTGTATGCAATGGAGAAAACAGGATTTTCACTGAAGAATAATTTAGGGAGTTTCACTTTTCATGAATTGTTGACTGACAGATTGTGAAGTCTCGGACCTGTTAATTATTAGATTTGTGAATTTCCTTACTGGATAATTCTCAGGTTGCAATTTATGTGTAATGCAATAAATAAGCAGCTGTGTGAGGTTAGTTACAGGAGTCATGTTCTGTCCTTACGTACATAACAGATTTATAGTGTAGCTTGCCACAGAGTGCAAGCAAAAGCAGCAATAGATGAAATAGTTCCTTGGAGAATACTTGGGCTAATAGTGATCTTTTCACACATCACAAATGCTACTAGAGGTCAAGACAGCAGCCTGTCCAAAGGAGTGTTTATCACCAAAAAGTCTCTAGCTAATAGAAGGTATACATAAACCAGCAAATTAAAAAAGAGCTGGATTATTGGATGCCAACACTTAATCATGATCTTTTCCCTCCCTTTCTCTCATCCTACCTACAGCTGAGCAGGGCAATGTTCTGCCTCAGTGATCACCAGAAAATCATTACAGTAAACACAGCTGCAGCATGCACACTCTGTGAGTAGAAACATGTTAAGCATAGGGCCCAGATCCTCCTAGAACCTCTGTGTCAAAGATTCTTGAAATCAGGGCCTCCATTTCTCTTAGATGGATCACTATTATTTCTTGCCACCCTTCACTTTTGGAGTCTATGAAGGTCATGACAGAAATCAAGATGGATGGTTCTTCCACACCTATAATGGCAGGGGATGAAGCAAAATATCAAAACCCTGCAACTGAGTTTCATGCTGGACCCATTTTTAGATGATTTGGAGTTAGGAAGAACAGTCACAGAGCCCAACACAAGGCAGGCTGTGAGCAAGGAGACAACTGTTGGAGACTGCAAGGGGGAATCTGAGGAATAACAAAGTCTTTGGAGTGGGAGCTTGCTCCAGGCATTGACCTTGTTATTCCTGCCTATGCAGGGGACAGGCGTGTCTGTGGGTGCACACATGTTTGTGTGAGAAAATGCAAGGGATATTAGGCAAAACGATCTTTGGTCAGAAATAAGGCCTCCATACCTCAGTATTACCTTCTACCTTGGGAGTGGTGGGGCTCATCACCACCAGAGCTTCATAAACCTCAAGTTTAAAATTCTGAAGTCTTGTTTCTCTCCTGTGCTATGTGGTGATGACACACAGGTTAGTACCGAACCATGTCACACCAAGACACCCACACACAGCATGCCCACACAATACCCCCAGTGGGGATCCCCATCGGCCAGAAGTCTTTAGAGTTATCACTAGCTAGGAGGAACCTCTTACTGAGCCAAATGTTATATAACAGCTTACAGTACAGGCAAGTTATACCCTCAGGCTGCAATGGCTACAACAGCTATGTGATCTGAAATGACCTAGCTCAAGCTTTAACTTAATTTTTAATCCATGACCCTTGCGCCATACTAAGGCACTTGTTTTGTGGTGTTTTAAAGGGGAAGCTACTGACACCTGACTCACCATTTCCTGCAGTGTGTAGGTGTTTCTTGGAGCTCCATCAAACAATGACCCATCCCAATGCTGCTCACCATGCAAGCTGCCTCTGAATCACAGCCACAGCACCAGAGTACTCCTTAAAGGTGGAGCATCAAAGCTATTCATATAGAAAAACAAAAGAGGTATCTAGTAGCTAAGTGCTCCTACTCTATGTCCCCTACTTTGTAATATTTTTGCTTTGTTTTTGCACATTGAAAGCAAAGGATGGAATTTAATTTCTGGTAGAACCAGGGTCATTGCAGTGGAAAAATGAAAAAAATGAAATGAAGTACTAAAATGAAAATGGACCCAAAGATTTGATTATCTGGCTGCAAAGCTGAATAGCAGAAGGACTTGTAGAAAGCAAACAAAGCTTTCCCTGCCCATCACTAAAAGTTAAAGCCTTACAATAAGTAACATGGTTGTCATGGTGACTGAGTGTTTGTTTGTGGCAAAGCTGAAATAGTTTTAATTTAAAGCTCATATGACAGGACACTGAGTAGTGTAAGCAAGAGCAGAAATATATTTTTGGTAGATACATGCAAGTAATTATTTTTCTCTATGAAAATTCCCATCACTGCTCATTGTTTTTCCTGCCTCCTTCTTAGCTTTATTCAGGTTCTGGATATGTTTGTCTTCTGCCAGTGCAAGGAGCCAGCAAGACAGGTTTAAAGGAAGATGGAAATGGGCGCTACTAATAGGCAAACTCCTGGTAGTAAACAGGTAATAAGCCCTCTTATAGCAATGTTTTAAAGAGAAGAATAATTCTTAAATCTGAATTCTGTGCTATACATTCTGTGGTCCTGGCACCTGCAAATACGTAAGCATTCATCTGAATAATCTGCAGCATAGCATTATTTCAGCATTTTTGTCTCCTGAAATTGTCAGATGACTCAATTGTCTGGGCTCCATGGTCTGAAATTCAGCTTTCTTTGCCTAAATATAACTGTCATAAAAAAAAAAAAAAAAAAAAAAAAAAAAAGTTAATGAAATATTCAATTTGTCTGTATTTAAACTGAGGGGAAAATCCTGTTAAGGGAGGAAGTGTCTGATAGACTAGAAGATAGCTTGCCACATGATTACAAATTAGTTGCATGTAAATTACTCTTGTTAAGCTGTAGTAGGCCTTAATTCTGTGAAGAGCTTTATGAAACCATTGGGGTGAAGCTGCTCACTTGAATTTGATAGCAATTTTCCCAGTGACTTCAGCGTTTCTGGGCTTAGTTGAAGACTAATGTACAGCTGTGTAGTTCCAGAATTGTATTTCACGTCCACGGCAAAATATCCAATGGATTTTAATAGGAGATTTTCATGAGGTCTGGGACACAGAGATCAATTATTTAAGTGTTGCAAGCAGGGAATTTGCAGAAAGTCCAAAGATCAACATAGACATCACCTTGTCTCTCCTCCTCTCTGTCTCTGTTTAAGGGCAATGTACATGATAAATGGATATCTGAATGATTTGTGTGTAATAGCTGCTAGTTTACAGGGGGCTTTTTGGTGGTAGTAGTAGGGAAATCAAGTTTATCTTGCATTTAATGATATTTTTAGCAACATAACACTTTATACTTTATGATTTTAAATGAACGTAAAAAATTTTCTAGTAACAATCATTATAGATTAATAGTCAGAGGTAAATCTCATGGAAATCAGTACTAAGATGTATTAACTTTAACAGGCATGAGATCAAGGCTTAATGGTACATGACATGAACTAGGTACCTTTTGAAGATGTCACTTAGGAATAAAAGAGAAAAAATGTTTAAAGTTCTTTCTGTAAGAGAGGAAAAGATGTGGCTTTAGGTTAAAGTTGAAAAACCTATCAGATTATTTTGCTAAATAATTTCATTTGTTAGATAATCAGATTTGCAGATTCCTCTATAGATTAACACACTAGCAGTTGTCTTCATGGCATTAGTAGTAACTACAGAATTATTATTTATAAATTCCATAAGAAGACAATAAATATAAAGGTATGGGAAATCACTTAATCCACTGGGCTAAGAAGCAGTAAGAATGATTCTATCAGAAATGCTTGAATGCAGAAGTATCAACATTTTATAGAGGGATCGTCCCCTCTATTTTTAAGGAGAATAAAATCCACCACTTTCCTGGGTCCCCTTAGACACCTTTCTAGCAATGCATTGGTTTTCTGAAAGGAGAGCTGGGTGAAACATTTATCACCAAAGTAGCTTTTGAATGAAATTTCCATTTCCCCACTTCATAATGCTTCTGCAAAATAGTATCAATCTCATTTAATGAATTTTCATGTAAACAATACTTAGGCATGGGTAACTGAAGAGTGAATTTTATTGTTTAGCCTAAGCAGATGTGTAAAATCAGTATAGCCCAGATTATTTCTATAGTTCTATATTTCTTACAATCCAAAGCATGTGCGTTTTAAACCAGTTGAAAGGTCCTCAAGGTCTCCATTTTTGCAAAGTGCAACCTCTTTGAGATGCAAAACTGGGAGGTGATATGCAATTAGATTAAGGCTAAAATTTGTCCAAATAGGAATACTTGATTGGTGAAGTTTTGGTTTCAGTGAGAGCTGCAAGTATTCAGCTCTTCGGAGGTGAGCAAGGAGACCTATGTGAGCATTTATATCTGGAAAATTTCTGAGATGGCTTTTTTGGAAGGTGACACAGAAGTCAACACACCTGAGAACTAATACTAGTTCTACTACTGGCTACCTGTAGTACAGGCAGCAGAGATAGAGGCAAACATGTTAAATGGCACAGACATCTGCCTTCTTCCACTGGCTTTACTCTTGAAGCAGAACAAATACTTGCAGTAATGAAAAATTTGTTCTTTCATCTTGGTCCTGATAGTTCTGAATGATAACATGGGCTCTCTTGTGAGGATATTTGGTCTCCTAGAAGGTGAACTGAGATCCTCTCACCCATCTCTCATAGTCTATAAAATATTGCACTGGACAGGAGTTGCATGCACATTTTTGGGAGCACTACAGTTCTTTTTTTGATCCTTCATAGGTTTCCCCTTATGTTCGACACTAATATTTGAGCATATTATCCATCTCCCAGTCTGGCACCAGTGGTAGCATGGTGGAGAAAAGAAATGGTCACATAAAGATAATTTTGATTGTATTTTGCTGCATTTGAAGCTGCTATTTTGTTCTTACTGTCATAATATAATTCAGGTCTGAAACACTAGTCTGTGAGTTTCCACTGGAGTGTGTTAAAAGGGTATCTGATTTCCTGCCTGTTTCACCCACCTGCTTTATAACTGTTCAGCAGAAACAGAAAATTAAGTATACAGATTTTCAGCACAATGGCAGGGAGAAAGCTAAAACACTAAATGTGCCAAGGCTCCTTTGTAGATGTGAAATCAGTCATGTCCCTGCCTGTCAGAACAGGCTGGGGTCTGAAGCAGCTGTGAGTCACCTGCTCAGCCTCCAGCCCTGCACAATTACTTACCCTCCACAGCTGGTGCTAACATATTATGATGGAAGGGTCACAGGTGAAATAGAAGACCTTTTTTTCCTAATCCAGAGTAAATTACCTTTCCAATAACATATGGACACAACCTTCAGCGTGTCAGGGTTTGATTGTGAAGGTTAGGTTATTCAGAATGCAGAAATTACAGAAGCAATGACACACAATTCATTCAAATAAGCGCTTGTTTTCTAAGAAGGACAAATACTGCACCTCTGTTGGAGTCCAGCTGGAGTTCTGGAAACTCGTGGAAAGCTTTTTATGTCTAAAGATCCACCACAAACCATGCCCAGGCATATTAAGCACAAACATCACTTTGTAAAGAAATGAAAAAAATAGTCTGGAATTTCAGCGACTCATGAATGAGATTTTTCTTTTGTTGGAATCCTGGCCTTCAGTAATTTTCGGTGGTAGTTTTCTGCCTCAGACCTAAATTAAGGATGATTGTAGTTAAGCTTGACTAGATGTCTTCTCGCTACTCACTGGAAAGGCAAATAAGACCCCTAAAAAACATTGCCACATGTACAAAACAATATTCTAAACACTTGGAATGCTCCGATAGCACCAGATAGCCTTTTTTTCTTTATAAGTTCTGCTGTGTTAAGAAATGATCCCTTAGCCTTTTTATTCTGAAGAATACTGGTCCAGAAAGGCATAGTATTTCTCAGTCATTTCAGAATGTTTGAGCTCTTAAATATCTTTAACGTATTGCTTTGGCAGCAGTTAACACTTAGGCAAGTCCCATTTTCTTATTTATCGGAGTATTATACAATTTTCAATAACCCTTTCATAATACCAAAGGTTACAGCACAAGGAGTTTCATAATCTTGCGTGGTGTTTATCTGTACCTAGACAGTCCCAGACCATCTGCCAGGATTGTTTTTCCTTGATTATGAATCAGAACAATTATAGTGACAATGAATAATTATTTTCCATGATAAACCAGGAGACAGATGACTCAAAAGACTAGTAATGCCTAGAAAACATGACTTTGACTTCCAGCTCACTAGTTCAAATGCAGCTTGAGCCATGATGGACCAGAAAACAGGCCCAACTAATTCTTGAGGTACCATATGGAATAAGATGGTCATATTATTCGGCTGTTGTGGCACTTTATGAGAAAGTGTGGAAGAATGAGAAAAGAGCCAACAACCTCAGGACAGATTCAATATCAAGTTAAGGTAAATAAAACAATCCGAGGAAGGATTACGTATACCTATCTCTGTCCATCATTTGCTCTCTCCTGTTCTTTAACTGAATGTATTAATATGCTGTGGCATGGGTTGTTATGCAGCTCATCATCAGACAAATATATACCAAGATCTACCCCCACTCTGCAAATTATGGCATTTTACTGAGTAAGAATAGATTTAGGTGGTTTTATTAGCTATTTTAGCAGCAAGGCTGTGAAAATAGTAGGACATGGAGAGCAGACTCTCCTTTGTAGTGAGTTAAAGCTGCCCTGAGCCTGCACTTGTCCTGGGAGATGGACACACTAGAATACAGTCCTAAGTGGGGACCCAAAATTGCCTTTACCCTGAGCTGTCCACACCTATGAGAGCTGAAAAAAAAAAACAACCAAAAACCCAACCCAAAAAACGAATTGTGAATATAGCTGGCTGGAGTTGCAGTGTTGCTGTAGGGGCAACACACTGGGCTGAACAAACATCTGCCTTGGTGGGAGGGGTTTCCTGATACTGTTGTACTTCAGGAATTAGATGTCATGCATTGCTGTCTATCTCCTTTATTATTTTTTTCTTTCTTTCCTCTCTTTAAGATAATATTGTTAAGCCAATTGATTTTCTTGCTTAAGAGAAAGTCAAGGCAGAAAATTGAATTTTGTTTTCCTTAGGTTTTGGAGCAGATGCTTCAGCTGGCATTTTATTAATGATCCCTTTAATTTGAACCCAACCCTTTTTGCTGTCAATCAGTAGTTGGCAGAAAGATTACAATAATAACATTAAGCATGTAGCCCCGTGGCGATAATATGATGCATCAAGAAAAGGACTGCTCATCATGGCCATGGAAAAATGTCCAGTATTTAAGTGTCTCTCATGGCACACATGGGAACCAGGATGAGACTGCATCTGCTGAGGAACGTTAGCAAAGCAGTTGAAATAGAAGCATAATAGAAGAGGCAGTGAGAAATCTATCCTTGGAAATGGTTATGAAAATAATAACTATATATACACTTAACGTATAAGCTTTCATCTGCATGTCTCAAATAGTTTTATAAACACCGATGAATTAAGTTTCAATGCACCCTTGTGAGATATTTTATTCCCATTTTGCTCCCATAATTAATGTATAAATAAATGCACAGGGAGCTGAAGTGATTTGGCAATAGGAGTGCTGGAGGTTTATGTGATATAGTATAAAAATAAGGCCTAAACGTCCCAGCTCTCTGCACAGCAGCCATTAGATCCTTGGGCTTCCAAGGGCATCAGTTATTACACTCAGGACTTGTCAGATTGTTCAACTGCCCTTCTCGTAAAGGATGTAAAGAAACAAGGGAAATAGTTAGAATTTCTGTGCAACAATTACAGATTATATTCCCATCAATTAACTGATGGCGGGCCAGGTGCATTTGTTTTCCTGGTTACTTAAAGAGATGTTTCCCCATGCACATACAGGCAGAGATACCCCTCTGAAACTGTTAAAAACTATGGAAAGGTTAGAGAGAGTTATTATATATAATGAACGGCAATATCAACAGGGAGTATGGAATGAAAAGACTCAAGAGATTCATACTAAAATCCTTTCTTCAATTCTCACTAGCTCCAATGGATTTCAGGTTTTGAAAAACTACAGAAAGATCTATTATAGGATGTCTCTTTTTTGATGTAGCAAACAGGACAAGTTATTATTCTTTGAAAAAAATTAACTCTGAGTAAAACCCGTCTATTTTCCTGTAATCAAACTCTCTTTTCCCTTTAATGGTTGCTGTATATGTAAGAAAATGGTTATATCTACTGGTTTTGATTTTTTGTTCAAAGCTCTGGTTCACTGGTTCACTTAAAGGTTCTTTTTCCATTCTTTTGAATTGTTTTGTAGAGGAGACTTTGAAACAAGCTAAAATCCAGTTGGCTTTGGTAAAAGCGAAAAATGCTGCCATCTTTTTCAATTTTTTTTTTTTTAATTCAAACTTCAAAAGATCTTTTTCATATAAGAGGAAGTTTAAAAAATCAGTTCTTCTACAGAGAGAGAAATATTTTGTCTGTGGTTTCCTCTGTTCCCTCTACTGTCGTTGAAGGTTTTGTACTTTATCAGATAGGTCTGATTCTCTATGCCCTTACTCTAGCCTTAACTCCTGCTGTTTCCCTGATTTCAGGAGAGTATTCCTGATTTACATCACTGGGAAAGGAGAAGTGGCTGGAAATGACAGTAAAGGGTTATATGGATGGTGGGCAGCTCAGGAGCCCTTATAACAGCTCTGTGTCTCACTGACAGCCTTCACTTACTTCTTGATTCTAGACCTCAGTTCTAGTCACAGAGAGCCTATCTTTAGTGTGCAGATAATTAACAACAATAAGCACCAGCTTCTGTATGAGGGACAAAGCCCAGCCTTATGCACCAAGTAGATTTAGTTACAGTACACAAGGAGGGAGAAATTCCATCATGCACAGTTTGCATTGCACTGGTTTTCTCTCTTCTTATTTCTAGAAAGGCAGGGATGATGTTAATAATTTTATTTTTATTTTTCTTCAGTTCCACTTTCAAAATATTAGCTACTCCTACACCCTTAAAAGCTTTATAAAACTTACATAAATCTGCTTACAGACATGTGAAATGTCTTTTGAGGGAGATTGTTAAAATCATGTAAAGGATTTAGGAGCACAAATTTATTGGGCTTTTGAAATATTTGTCTCCTGTTTAAACACTTTATACCTATACATCTGATCATTTTATACCAGGCAGTACTTTTGTTTCAGTTTCTTCATAGCTTGGCAGACTGGCCGCTAAGAGAGCTGTCAGTCAGCTCAGATGACGGTACATATGTCAGATTTGTTAGTGTGTTTGAAACTGAGATCTGTCCCAGATCTTTCACATATTAGTCTTTTTCTACTCCTTTACTTGCTCATGCCACTGAATATTTTCTTGGCTCCCTCTTCTTCAGCTGTGAGAGCCACTATTATGGGTACAAGGATTAAAAAATAATCTCTTAGCTTGCTATGTTAAGTGATGTGTTAGGAAGCAGGATTTCCTTGACAAGATACACCCTCAGTACATTTTTTTAACTGGAGAGAAAGACTGGACTGGCCTCATGTCATTCTCCTTTGAATACCCTGAGTGCAGATCCCTCAGTTAGCATATATCTGTATTTCTATCTGCTTCTCTGTGCTGAAATATTCCCTCAAAGCCCGTTGTGTCACTTGGTGGAAAAGCTGTCATTCAGGGAGAAACTGGGGAATTGATTGACAGTGAAGGACTTCAACTGTTCAGTCAGCTTACCTACATCATCTCTGCAAACTGAAGTAGTGCCGAATGAAAGCAGTCTTGTGAATTGTTTGCATCATAGGTAACTAGCACTGTGGCATTGCTTGTACACACTCCTTCAGTCAAGTAAATTAACCTGAATACAGAGCACCCCCCAACATGGGTCACAGGTTTTCCAGATAAATGCAGATATATTACAGTTTATTCCAGGGGAGACTCCTATTTAACTGTATATTAATAAAATACATCTTCAGAGCTGATAGGCATAAATAATGTCCAGCGCTGCCTGCAGGGTAATTGGGCTTTATACGGTACTGTGCATAAGCGGATGAAGTTTTCTAATTAGTACATTTCATGCACACAACTAGAAATATAATGTCAACCTGGAAAAGAAACTGATTGAAAAATCCTTCTTGTAGCTGGAGCTTGGTGAGAAGTTTTCTCCAGCTCAGATCAGTGACTGGCCAGTCTATGCTTCATGTCTTCATGGTTTCCTCCATGGCTGTGTAGGATGGAATCACAGCCTTGGATCTCTTTTGTCTTATGGGTTCCCTGCTAGAGAATGGAACTGGAACATTTACAATGTCCTTGAGTTCACCTGCTTTCTCCATCTTTTTTTTTTTTTTTTTTTTTTTTTGTGTTGTGCCTGTGGGCATTTTATTAAAGGTTTAAGATTGTTAGAGGGGTTTGGGGAGATGTTTTATGGTATGTGGGAGTAAGAGGGAACAGGTACTCCATGGATGTTTCTGCGCCTCCCGCTGTGTAGTCAAGTTTTTGGAGCTCTTGTATTCTCTTCTGGTCTTACATTTCTACTGTCCCAGTATCTGTTTAATTGACATGGAAAGATTTTCACATGTTTATGTGTCACAGAAAGTTGGTTTGAGTTTCAGGAGACTGAAAGGGAGAAAACAAACAGAAAAGAGAACGTGAACAGTGAAATGTACAGGTAAGGCGATTTCAGATAGCAGGCACAAGCCTTTCTGAGATGCCATGATACAGGGGATGTTTGTGTTAAAATAAAGTGCCCAGGGTAATAAAAAAAATGGCAATTTCTCAATTCATTGTAGGAACTGGACTTCCAAGGAAGTGAAGTAATTGAAATCAGACACTATTAGCCAGAAGGGAAAGTACAAATCACTAGCTGGAGGAAAGTGAAATGACAAATGGATGGGAGTGCTGGGGAATAGGCACTAGTACAGCTCAAATGACAACAACAAAAGATAAAATCTAAAGCTGTTCTACAGAGCCAAGTTTTGTGGGTGGAGAGAAGTAAGATAGTCTGGTTTACTTATTTTTAATAATTTGGACAGCTGATTTCTGACTATACGCATGCTACTTTTATTTTGCAAGTGGTTGCTCACAATTGTGGACTGATCGTGGAGAATATATTTGGAAAGCCTGTCATGATGTTAGTGGAGCTTCTTGGATTTCACAGGCAATGTCTATACATGCATAGCCACCAATATTTTCTATACATATAATTCCATTCTATTGAAGACAGTGGCTATTTTGTGGTAGATTCAACTGTTGTGTGTTCCAGACATACATCTGTATTTGAAGCTGGTACTCTTTTCCATGGAAACTGGACTCTAGATTTTTTGACTGCTTTTAATTTGAAATTATTTCACTTTAGATTGCAAAATGCCTTTTATGATAAGGAAACATGAAGTAACAGAAGGCAGATTTCTCCTCAAAGGTAATTCTTTCCTACAGAATGCAGTATTTGAACATAAGTCTGTAAATCTGACATAGAATCATAGAATGGTTTGGGTTGGAGGGACCTTAAAGATCATCTAATTCCAACCCCCCTGCCATGGGCAGGGACACCTTCCACTAGACCAGGTTGCTCAAAGCCCCGTCCAACCTGGCCTTGAACAATTCCAGGGAGGGGGCAGCCACAGCTTCCCTGGGCAATCTGTTCCAGTGGGTCACCACCCTCACAGGAAAGAAATTCTACCTTATATCTAATCCAAATCTTCCTTCTTTCAGTTTCAAATTGTTACCCCTTGTCCTATCACTACACTCCCTGATAAAGAGTCCTTCCTCATCTTTCCTGTAGCCCCTTAAGTACTGAAATGCCACTGTAAGTTCTCCCTGGAGACCTTCTCTTCTGCAGGCTGAACAACTCCAAGTCTCTCAGCCTGTATTCACAGGGAAGGTGCTCCAACCCTCTGATTATGTTTGTGGCCCTCCCCTGGACTCACTCCAACAGGTCCATGTCCTACTTATGTTGGGGGCCCCAGAGATAGACACAGCACTCCAGGTGGGGTCTCATGAGAGTGGAGTAGAGGGGGAGAATCACCTCCCTCGACCTGCTGGTTGTGCTTCTTTCGATGCAGCCCAGGACACGGTTGGCTTTCTGGGCTGTGAGCACACATTGCTGGCTCATAGTCAGTTTTCCATCTGCTAATACCCCCAAGCCCTTCTTCTCAGTGCTGCTCCCAATCCACTCATTCCCCAGCCTGTATTTGTGCTTGGGATTGCCTCGACCCATGTGCCGGACCTTGCACTTGGCCTTGTGGAACTTCATGAGGTTTGCACAGGCCCACCTCTCCAGCCTGTCCAGGTCCCTCTGGATGACACATCCCTTCCCTCCAGCGTGTCGACCGCACCACACAGCTGGGTGTCATCCATGAACTTGCTGGGGGTGCGCTCAGTCCCACTGTCCATAGTGCCAACAAAGATGTTAAACAGCGCCAGTCCCAATACTGACCCCTGAGGAACACCACTCCTCACTGCTCTCCGCTTGGACATTGAGCCGTTGACAGCAATACTTTGAGTGCAACCATCCAGCCAATTCCTTATCTACTGAGTGGTCCCTCTGTCAAATACATGCCGTAGTTTCACCAAAAAGGCCCAAATCCCAAACCCAACAATTTAATACATTTAAAAGTCATTATTTAGATACAGAAAGGCTGAACTGACACAGCACAGCACTTTCTATGAAAAGTTTTTTTCTCTGACATATCTTAAACACAATGTCACAGAAAAGTAAATACTATCTCCTTCAAAGAAGCTTGCAAAAAGTATTTAGCATATACCTCAGAATCTTTTACTGTTCAGATTCTCCTGAATCTCAGGTGAATATCCTATTTATTTAATCCACAGCCAGCAATCTTACTGGGAAAACCAGCTCATTTACTCTTTGGACCTCTGACTTCTGCTGTAACTATTCAATCTGTCTTTCTGCTTCTGTATGTGACATTTTCTGCCCTTTCATTCATTGCAAATAGGTTTTCTCTTTAACCTTGTGGTACTAAAACATTTCATTGTATTTGAAAGTAATGGCATTTGGTAACTGGCTATGCACCAAGTGGTAAAGGGCACCTCCAGTAATTTACTTGAATGCTATCTGCATGAAAGCTGAAATAATTTGATTCTTCAGTGAAGAGGTATGAGCATACAAACAGTATCTTCCAAGCCAAGAGTGTAAAGAGCTGATAGCAGGCTGCCTTGGCTCTGCACTTTCCCTTTCACTGTTTTAGTTAAAATTAATAATCAACACCTATTGATAAGGAGGATAAATAATAAAGGTTTAAAAGTGTTTGGAAGGATTTTTCACAGTTGTTTTTGCTGGCTAGGTTATATAGTAACATTACTGCAACTCTACATTTCAAAATTTAATTAAAAATAGCCAAGTTATTAGGGTTATGAAAAATTTTCTGTCTATATATTTGAAAGTTCAGAATGTTTCACATGACAAAATTGCAGTTTGCTGGCCAATCCTAAGTATGATCTGTATGCATACATAGCAGAGGAAGCAAATGAAGTATAAATTTACATTTGTGTGTGGATATGAGAGGACACAAAAGGGAGCATGTACAAGCATCTTTGTGGATTAAAAGGCAAGGTGAGCTATGGGGCTATGTACAGGGCTGAGAGTTAAAAAGCATATGATACTTAAACTGAACAAAATTATTGAAACGTATGATTGACCATATGACTTTATGTGAATTGTGAAGTGTGTCTCAAACTTCTCCTTTTTAAAAATGAAAACGATGAACTCATTCTGTGGAGCATTTTGGGGTCTTTAAATATTTGTTCCAGGCAAGGAGGGATAGGAAGAACAGGGAGTCTTGCTAGCTGCTATTATTTTCTTCTGTTGATATAAAAATGTAAAGATTCATTTTGACAAAGTCTACACTTTTTAAGTTACTATTGTTCATTTTAGTTGGCATTATTATCTGATCACTATCAAAGCATATGTGTTTTGTTAAGTTATAGGTGAGAATTGTTTGCCTAAATATCAAAAGAAAGGAGTATGGGGACAGGCACAGGTATATGAAGTGACTTGCATAATAATCTGGCTGAGAACCCCCACTAGAAATAGAAGATCTTTCTACATATATATTTTGATTTATAGTGCTTTTTTTGCCTACTATTTCTCAGATCAGTTCTTACTCATTTGCATGTAATTATACAATGCTGATGGGCTTCTTGGTGACAAGAATTGCATAAGTCTGCATGTATATCAATAGTTCAGCTACACAGATAGGTGTTCGTTCATTCTTAATGGCATTAGTTTGGGTGACATTTGGCTTTCAGTGCGCATTATTCATGCTCAGTTATGGTGGAATAAATTTGAAGACACAGTCACATTCGTGTTCCTGAACGGTCATTGTGTCATGCTTATAGAGACTGAAGTGTCACCCAGGTGAATTATAACAATCGGTTTTCCAGTTCAATCTGGCAAATATTCCCTTTTCAGAATAGTCAGCTTTGATTTTATTTACAGATTTTGTACAAACTTTACAACAGACCTATAACCATGTCACCAATTCACTGGCTCTTTGAGGGTATAGGGAGAGAGCTGTGCAACTGTGGAGGTTACAGCAGCACTGAGCCTGGAGGCGGGGTCTCTATTCTCTGCCATTTCACAAAAACATCAGGGCAAGTCTATCTGAGTCACTGGTAAAAATTCTGAATATGGATAATGAATGAAGTACCCCAAATGACTGATTCTCAGTCTTTCCAGTTCTGAAATCTTAATCTGTCTGTCTATAGTACATAAAACCTACTTCATAGAAGTAGTAATTTAATTGTTTTTCATAAAGCATTTTGAGTCATTCATGTTGGAATCTATAGGGCAAAAAAGCTGAACACGGCTCATGTTTCTCAGTGTGGATGTATGGAAATAGTAACATCATTTCTTGTTAGACAGAAGTTCCTTTTTAAAATCAAGTCTTGTAATGTTTGTTGCTATGAGAGTTGTCTTCAGACTGTAGCTGAATTTCACACATGCTGCCAGAGTGCCTTTGTCCTCATCTCCCTTAGAATTACACACTTCTGTGCTATTATCTTTGGCCTCCACACCACAACTTTAAAACAACTCCATCCCTTTGGACATTTTAAGGTTAACATCAACTATATTTTTTCCTTTTATAAACCTAAATATAATAAAATACAACAGTCATTAACACACCTTTCCATTCGTGGGATATCACCAAATTAATCCTACAAATAACGAGTACCCAAACTTGAAGTACTCAAGACAAATTCAGAGCATGAATAAACGGGACCTATATTTACATCTCATTACAGCAAGTCTGAAACTGGCTCTTATACTTCTTTAATGTCCAGCATAGTTTAACTAATGGTTGTCTTCAATCAAATGTTGGATGGATGTGTGCATACAGGTGTACATGTGTGAAACTACACTATTTCTATCAAAAGCTATTTCACTGGATGAAGGAGGAAGGGAGGTTAAGGGAGGAATTTTTTTATGGAAACATGTTTGGTGTCTCATGGTTGTTCAATGAATGAATCCATCATGATTGTGCTGTCTCCAGGGAAACTTTGAAAGCTCTTACCCAGAAACTCAGAGATCAATTATCTCCTACCACCTGCACATGTGCAATACGTTTAAAGAACAGTAACTGTGTGTAATGGGAATAGTGGCAAAGACAGTTTTTTCTCTTTCAGTGTATCAGTCATAGTAATCAGCTACTTCTTTCTGTGTCTTGATAGATGAATCATGAGGAGAAGGTGCTTTGAATGCAAGGAGAGATGTTGTCCTTCCAGCATATGTCCCTTTGCTATATGACGTCGAAGTATCTTTATGATCTCAAGGCAAAGAAGATCCCTTACTAGCTAGGTTCCTACCACAGAGCAGACTTCCTCTGATGGCTTATCCAAAAGCCATTTTGGGTTTGCTTAATCAGCAAATGCTGCTAATTGTCAGCAATGGCAAAGCATGGGGAGACTCAGAGCCCTCCCTTCAGCGCTGTAAGAGAAGAAAAGATGTTTACAGGGCAAGTAACAGCATGGACTGCTGCAGAAGTGATTACCTTAATGATTCATGGATCTAATTATTATTGTTATTAATGATGATACAGTGCTTGGAGCCATTAGTACAAATCTTAAATAAATGCAGGGAAAGCACTTTTTTTATAGCCTGGAATTACACAGTCTAAGGGGTATTCATAAGTAGAAAGCTGCATTATAAAAATATGGATTATGATTGTTATATCAATTAATTCTGCCGAATTTGTGTCATTTCTGGATTTGCTTATAAATCTTAATTAGCCTCTGTGGAATTGAAAGCAAATAAGAGATTACAGAAAATAAACAGTATAGATAAAATCTGTTAAATTATGAGGATTAATTCTGTCACTTATCAAGAATAATAAATTAATTGACTTTAGGTCTTACCACAGCCATAGTACAAAGGCACATTTTAGTTCTGGTTGACAATATTCAGAGCAAGTTGGCTTTTATCTGCATGGAACCAAGGACTAAGAATGTAGATTCTTATGGAGATGCCATCAATATATATATGTCAAGGAAGCTGTGGGTTTGACAATGTACTACATCCTCTGAAGTTAAATGGACAAGTGTCTTCAAAAATAATTTGCTTATGAAAATGCAGACAGGCTTTGCCCCTTTCAGCTCTGGAGTGTTACATATACCACCAAGTAAATATACCATAACTGGTCCCTTTGAAAGTTTTGGATGTTGATGGGAAAAGTCCCATCAGCAGTGTGAAGATCAGCAAAGTAATTGAAGAAATGTTCATCCTCAACAGAACTGGAAACCATTCGCTATATTAAAGGCACCTGTCTAGATACTCGCACACACCCCAATCCTCACATCCAGTGGAAACAACAAGTCTAAGAGACAACTTGATAGCCCAAGGGGAACCAACAGCTGACAGTACTGCTGCACAAATGGAAATTCAAAGAATGAGTGAGAGGCCTGGAGACTCCCCCATGTTCTTTGATTATGAAATGCTTTCAGCCCTAGCTGATGTTAGCCTATAAAGTATTACACAGAATACCCTGTAGCGCTAAAATAATCTGTTTCTCCTGCTATCTCTTATTATAGTCAGTTATAGATCACTCATTGCACATACCAAGCCTCATGTTCTTTTCTTTTTCCTGATGAGTTACTGCATTTCAGCAGTAGTGGCTGTTCTGTGATACTGAGGGAGCAGCAGGAATGGAGCTTCAAGGCACAGCCTGCTCTCCCCTTCATGTTGCACAGAGAGACAAAACACACACCTGTGCTGGCTGTGCTGCAGGAGGAACTGCTTTAGCTTCTACAGCCACTCTACAAAATCTCTGCTTGCATTCACGATGCGTGGAGAGGATTCACCAACTCAAGGGCCAGGACAGCCTATCATAGAATCATACGCTATCATAGAATGGTTTGGGTTGGAAGGGACTTTAAAAATCACCTAGTTCCACCTAGGCACACCTTCCACTAGACCAGGTTGCTCAAGGCCTCATCCACCCTGGCCTGAACACTTCCAGGGAGGGCGCATCCACAGCTTCTCAAGGCAACATATTCCAATGCGTCACCACCCTCACAGTGAAGAATATCTTCCTTACATCTAATCTAAATCTACCCTCTTTCAGCCATTGTCCCTTGTTCTATCACTACGTGCCCTTGTAAAAAGTGCCCCTCCAGATTTCTTGTAGGCCCCCTTCAGGTACTGGCAGGCTGCTGTAAAGTCTCACCGAAGCCTTCTCTTTTCCAGGCTGAACAACCCCAATTCCTCCCACAGGGAAGGTTCTCCAGCCCCTGATTATGTTTGTGGCCCTCCCCTGGACTCACTCCAACAGGTCCATGTCCTGCTTATGTTGGGGCCCCAGAGCTGGACACAGCACTCCAGGTGGGGTCTCATGTGAGCGGTGCAGAGGGGGAGAATCACCTCCCTCCCTCAACCTGCTGGCCACATTTGATGCAGCCCAGGACACGGTTGGCTTTCTGGGCTGTGAGCACACATTGCTGGCTCACAGTCAGTTTTCCATCTACTAATACCCCCAAGTCTTCTCCTCAGGGCTGCTCTCAACCCACTCATCGCCCAGCCTCTATTTGTGCTTGGGATTTCCTCCACCCATGTGCCAGACCTTGCACTTGGCCTTGTGGAACTTCATGAGGTTTGCATGGGCCCACCTCCCCAGCCTGTCCAGGTCCCTCTCTGTGGCTTATTTAGTTTGCAGACTTGTATATACAATATTTACTGGAAAAAATGGTTTATAGATTTTTTTGAAACTGTTGCATCATTTTAGAGACTCCAAGTGACAGTGTTGCTGCCTAGGGAACTTACCAATGTTTAAACACCTCTGGCACATGGAAACTTCTTTTTCATATGTGACTCTCAAACTGCAGCTTTTAAGCCACTTGGTCCTGTGATGTCTTTCTGGCATCCTGTCACACACACATTTTCTGTCTCCTGTCACACATAAGTTTTCAATGTCTAAACGTGTATGGAAGTGATCAATTTACTCCTTAGGTTTCTTTTCAGGTAATCAAATATACTGAATTCTTATGACACACAATATGGTTTCCTAGCCCCTGGATATTTTTTGTGAAATTTAGACTGTGCTGCAGAAAGCAATTCACTTATCTTAAAACTTGACACGCAGTTAAGATTTTATCATCAAAACAAGCAGCAGAAGGGTGCTTCTCTCCTATTGTGGGCTCATCTGTGCTTCACTACTAATACATTAAAATCTCTGTTCACTGTTGTATTGCCAAAATGTCATAACTGTTGAACATGCCATTTATTTAGCCTTAGGGTTGCTCATTAGACTTGCTCTCTCTAGGAATTACTCTGCCATAGTTAGTGGTACTAACAAAGATTTGGATTGTACCTTAATTATCGATTTCCAGCCAAACCAAGAGGAAATGCATTATTTCACAGGTATGCCTTCTACTGTGTTACTAATGCAGACTTAAACTTTTGCCTTTTTTACCTGAAAGGTCAGTAATTTAGTAATGTCAGGTGGCTGGCTCCTTTCTTATTAATACAACAAAGGGCGGCTATATCCAGAACGGTTATTATGGAATATATGTTATGCCCATCTGTTGCAGTAGGATATTGAGAGCCTAGAGAGAATGATTCATAATTCTGAGGCAATGTCCTACAGATAGTATAGAGCAGGATGGCAGATGGAAAAAGATGGATCTAAGCAGATGGATGTGGGTGTGGTTCATGTTGCACATACTGGTTTACACTGGGGCAGAGCACCAGGGTTAATTTCTCACCAACAGGAACTGCCTGCAATGTGGCACTCGGAGCGATCACCAGCCATTACCAAAATAATTCAGCTGAGAAGGCAGGCGTGCTCACAGCGCTGTGTATTCCAGCCCAAGCACTGGCAGCACAGCTGCACAGGAATAGCCAAGGGCAGTATTCTACTTCCAGAATAGTATGCCAGAGTGACAAACTACATAGGTGTTCAGGTATGACTGCTGATGGTGTCCTGGTTTATTTTGGATTTACTGATAGGGCTTCTCATACATTCACAGTCTTACCAAAGCAATGACACTGTTTTGGAAAAGTGAATCACACTGATTAAACACTATTTTCTATTTTAAATTTGAACTTGCTGTTACTAATATCACAAGTGCTACTCATTCTATGAAATAGGGTGTAGCCCAGATCTCACGAAAGCCACTAAGAATCTTTCCTCGCAGTCTGACGAGTGCTAGCTTATACTTTTTGTACACTGATACTGATTTCAGGAGGAAAGTTGCTCCATGAAAAAAACATTTACAAGCCGAGACAAGATGATGAGAAAGAGAAATAAGTAATATAACTTACTACAGTTATCATTAATCACTTCTCTGACCTGATTTCTGTTCAATTCACAATTTGCACTGTCTGGGTTTGAGAAGGGAATATTCCCAATATACCCTCTGCAGAGGGTGTCAGGCAAAATTAAGTTCTGGGTAATGGTGTAAGTTTCCAGAAAGCCCACTTTCCACTTAGAACTACATTTTCTTACTTTCTTTTGATCTGCAGGTGGGAACTATCCAAATTGATCAAGCATATTTTAATCAATAGTGGGGTTTGGCAGTACAAATATGTGAATGGCCATTTTGACAGCCTTCTGGAGCTCTGTGAGGGTATTTCTTCACCACCATATCTACCTGCAAAGAGGCAGCTTGAGGGAAGAGAGAAATATATTTGAAATATGCCAAAAAGATAACTGCACCCAAAGGATATCCACAGGAAGCCTGTGCTGGGGCTCAAGGGTACAGTATGACTTAAGAGGCAAAAGTCTGGCACAGGGCTTGTGCATGTTTGACAGCTCTCTCTGCCCAGTGTTGAAAGAAAGAACTCATATGTTGCGCTTTCCTCAGCACAGGTACCAAGAGACGGCTTCTGCAAGGGCTCAAGTGTCTGCTGGAGCTCAGCAGCCTCCATCCCCATTAGCACCATGTTGTCTTGGATCCTGCTCCTTAAAGCTTCTGGATAAGCTATAACTAATGACGTAACAGGATTTTAAGGACCTCTCAGGATCTTGCAAATGGACTTTAGCTGGTCTCAGATGCTCAGAACCACTCAGAATTGGCTTTTAATGAAAAACAGCATTGTAAAATAGGCTATATTTAATAATTTTCCATAATGCCAACAGTAGTATAAGGTTCAAGAGAAGTTCTGAAAGCAGGAGGCAGATGCATGTTGGTTGTATAGTTACACTTTGTACCTTCCTCCCTCTTCTTTCCCTTCAAGATGATTTTTATTGCTACATTTCCCATTCTGGACCTTCTTCCTTTATACATATATTATAATCCCCATTGTAATGAGCTGAAGAAATCAGCTGACTTGCAGTCTTTTCTATTTTAGGAAATCTAATGATTTACATATAAACAGAAAGGCACACGTCTGCAAGGTTTATCACAGCAAACCTTGTGCTTCTAATAAAATATTGATTTCCTCTCATCCGATAATTTATGTCTTCAGTTGGCTTGATTGGGCACCCTCCTATTTTTTCACAAGACACAGCAATCACCAAGGGAGTTAAAGTCTTTTTAGAACAAGAATGTGATGTTGGATTTTTATTTTTAAAGATAGTATATTCATGCAGAGCTTTGAACAGAATGTTATTACAGATAGAGGAATCCCTGCAAGGCAAGCACTGCTGCCATACCCAAGGGAAATATAATTTTATTTTTACACTTAGCTGAATTAATTTATTGAATTGGTGCATGCTATAGTTAAAGGTCACTACATACACATAATGTCTACTAGCTGCCACTTGTTATGTGAATTCACATGTGCCATAGATAGAAAAATAAAAGCTAGGTTGAAGACAATTGGGTTCTCCCATTCTGTGCTGAGATGAGGACTTCTTCAATACCCTCTTTATAAGAATCTTCATGGTTTAGCAGTTCATACTAAACTTAATACTTTTCCACAAATGGCTGATAGCAAGGAAGAAATACAATTATCTCAGGACAAAGAGGTTATTTTCAGAGCTCTCTATTGTCCGCTTGGCATCAGTTTTCTATAATACTTGATATTAGCATGACATATATAACATAGATATAATTGGAATACTTGCTGCACTGTATTCAGACTCTTATTTGTATCTTTGCTGTAGGAGGTTTATATCCACATGTGTGACTGACCAGCACAACCATAGCCTTTTTTTATTGTCTGGTGCAGTCACTGATAACGCAAATGCTATTGGCAGAAGCAGTTTGCTAACAATGAATAGAGAAAAAAAAAAAAAGAATGTCCATTAAAATCTATAAAGAATGCCCAATAAAATATATAATAATATATATTCATTATAAAAATAGAGACGATGCTGGTGACCCGTATTTAAGATGACATAATAGTGAGGTAGGGGTGGCCATGCAATATAAGATCTATCTTGTCATGGTTTCCCATAATTCAGGAAAGAGAACTTTCCTGGCTACAGTGATTCTCTGAAAAGCCATTTTCCAGCTGTCTTAGGTGTTTATGACTGCACATGTACACCTGCACGCATGCTGCCCCACTGCTGACTGCGTGCAGGGCATTCTCAGGAAGTGATGCCTGACACAAGAAAAAAGCAAAACAACATCCCAGAATGACAGTGTGATAGGAGAGGGGAGAGTGTGCGCACAGTGACTCTGACCCAGCAGATAACCCTCTACCTTAATCAAAAAGTTCCGTATGTGGCTTAGTATGAATAGCAAGTACAGCTGTTGTTAATGCTAATTACATAAACAGACAGCTCTGCACAGGATCACGCCTGTATGTTCCTTCAGACCAGAAATTTCAGATACCTTCCTTATTGACAAAACTTTCCAGAACATATTTTCTCATTCTGCCTTAAATGGCATAGAGTAAAAATGATTGGAATGTCAGTTCTTCTTTTGGTGAATTACACAACCACTTGTTCTGGAAAACATATTGTGTTAGTGGGAAATGATAATAATAACAATACTAATAATTGTGTTGTTGGGAGCTACCGAGAACATTACCAAAATATAGTCTGAGATTAAAAACTAAACCTGGTTCCAACACTTCAGAGAGTCTTGCAGTTACAGAGTCTGAAGCTGAAATGGTGTTTTCTTGCCAAGGATTTGTATTCCCAGTCGCTGAACATAGCCCTGGTCCTCCTGACCAATTATTGATTAGTTCTATTTTTATTGCTGGTAAGTGTTGTTGGCATTGTTTACAACTACAGACTATGATGGAGTCAATACTGCCTGCCTTAAGCTCTGGTGCAAATTACTATTCCTAGGTTGCAAAAGGGTAGGATGAAGGACATTTTTCAAGCTTCTTGAAAGGGAAGTATAAATAGAACTCAAGAAGCCTCCATTTCCTTGTTTTAATTCTTTATTTCCTTTGTCTGATACTGTGAAAATGGGTTTAGTCTGCGGTTAGGAATGACAAAACAATAAAACAAAAGAGTGTGTGCGTTTTCAAAGCAATGGCACGCTTTACGGAAAATGCAAATACCCACAAGGAGCAGATGCATTAAAACAGTCTGAGGGCACACAAACGTGTGGGGTACTGAACCAGGGGTTATAAATGGATGATTATCTACTCTTTCTCTTGTTTATTGTACTGGCTAGGGGAAATATTGTGTTTCAAGTTTTTCTATTCTCAGAAGACTTTGGTAACTTTAATTAAAGGGAGCTTTAGATAAGAGTGGTAGCAGACTATACAAACAAATTGTGGAAATTTCTGTGTGCTTTCTGGTGGTGATCTGAGACCCTCTGAAAAAACCGTAGGCCAAGTATTCAATACTAGCAATGGGATCTAGAGCCAGAGCCAATACATCTTTCATCTTTGCTACCTACATTCTCCGCTGTCATCAAAGGACAAGTTTGGTCATGGCTCAGACAAGTGCTGTCATGACTTGAAATCTGAAGTTACAGTGTGGAAGCAGAATAGGTTAGTGTCAGATGTCACTGATGTGTCAACAGATGAAGGACCCTCAGAAATGGCAGCTACTAAGCCTTTCTAAAGCTTCCTGTGAATGTCCTCACTCTCACCCTAGGAAGTTTTTCCGCTGTGGATGCAGTGCTGTCTGCATGTCCACCCCACAGCATCCTGGCTGTCCTTGTAACTGTGCTTCCTTGGCAAGCTGTACTTAGAGGATAAGCAAGCAACGCTGTGCTGACTCCTGAAGGAGTGGGAAAGACTTTCTGTGTACTTTGCATCAAGCTCCATCATCAACAGCTCAGAGAACTTTTAATTAGGTATACCTCATCTAGTCCTTTGAGCACCTTATTGCAATGCTTCCATATCTATGAAAACAATTCAAAGCAGATAAATACATTTAACACCTTTCTTGTTGCTACTCAGATCTGAAAACATGAAGAAAATTTCTCAACAATGAAAGCTGATTATAGATTAGTCAATTTAATGATAGAAATTTCTTCATGTGGGATGTTTGAAATGAGACTAATAAAAAGACAGCAGGGAACAGTTCTGTAGGAGAAGGGTATGATGGAGTCATATCATTATTAATTAGTGCTTTTGTAACTCAAGTTCTAAAATGTGGATATTTACTTTTATTTTTAAGAGTCTAGATGTAGATTTTATGCTTATGTGTTAGAAAAGCATTATTGACTCCTCAATTAGGTTTTCAGTGCAATAATGTTTTTTTTGCCAGTGAATTTAGCTCATGCATAATTAACTTATATTTGTATTCCCACAGCCTGATTCATGGCTGAATTTCTAAAATGTGGTTTCATTTGGTGCCCTAGCTTTTATTAAATGTCTTTTACCTTAACTATTACTGCAATGATGGATTCCTAAAAATAGCTTGTGAACTATGTATCAGTCTTTGCTGAGTCAACAAGACTAGTAGAAGACTCTCAGCCCAATAAAATTATACTCAGTAGATGGTGCAGGAAATTGATTTTTTTATTTTAACTAACACAAACCCATCTCATTCTCTGGCAATTTTTTTTCCTGCCTTTTATTCATTACACAGAGAGAAAAGCATCCTGTTTTAAATAGGTAGTTGTTATTCCTGCCCAACCTAGCACCCTGCAATTATTCTGCGTTTATTACCATATAATTATTAACATGATGTAAGGGCTCAGCAAGATTCTTCTCATTATCCTTCTCAAATGAGAGAAAAATGAACTAACAGTGAGCTACCAAGAGCTAAAGCAGTGTGTTGGAGAACAATATGGTGCTAAAAGGTTAAGGATCTGTCCTGCTGGCCCTCTGAGGATGGATATGACAATTTTCCAGTGAGCATGCACCAAGCAGAGTGCTGAGTGACACCTAGCACTTACAAGATGGAAGCTTTCCTGAAATAAAAGCCTGATGGGAGCTGATGGAAAGAGCCAGAGCTCCTCATAGAAGCAACACAAGGCTTTACTATCCAAAGGCTAGCTTTGTAATAGATGTAAAGCTGCCTGGCTCCGCTGAAAATATCTTCTTATGCCCAGGAGTCTTCATTTTCATTTGAATATGAAAGCAGATTGAGAGCTTTAGGTGGGTTTCCTGGCAGACCACAAAAATCAATTGAATAATATTTTTTCTAGTTAAACAGAAAAGAAAAAAATTGACCTTAATGTTTTGTCTCAGATAGGAATATTTCATTTGGCTTTGAGTTTTAAAATAGTAACATCTCCAGAATGTTAGCAAATTTTATAAAGAGAACTCCCTTTCAAATAATCTGGCAAGCTGGTTTTAGAAAATGCCAAAAGAAAGTAGTACCATTTTTACAAATATTGTCTTCTAAATTATTTGACTTAAATCGATATGAATTCATAAATGGGTTCTAGTTATCTTCTTTAAAAATAAATATTTTCTTTTATCTATTTCCAAAAAAGGAAACATGTAAGAAACACCAACATTTACATTGCTCAAAAAAACTAAAAAGCTACAAAAATAGGAATTTATGTATGTGTAGACAGCACATCTCAAGGAATTTTAAACCACTATAAATTATCTTTTATTTTATTTTTGTCAATATGTGCATTTATGCTACAAGCAATTCTGCAAAATACTTATCTTTTATCTGGAGGTTGGAGACTTCAAGCAAATGGTGAATTTAAGACTGATCCATCATTTGAAATATTATCTCAGAGACATCTAAGTATGAGGCTTTGGAACATGCAGGGAAACAGAGACAAGACCTCTATGTAAAGGACATGAACCTACAGCCCATCATGGTCTCATGGTCTCTGCATCATAAAATACTTAGTCCTCTGCATGTCCACCTGAGACAAGAGTTGGGAACTTCATGGGTCACAGATCTTAGCACCATGATTCTGATTTGAAGGCTGATTGAAGGGCATTTTACAGGATCCTTATTCAGCCATGGTAAACCTCTATATAACACCAGCAAGGCTGTCTTTCCTTGGTATGCAGTTTTTGGGTGCCATCAGTTCTGGGTGCAGGTTCTGGGTGTCACCAGTGGCACTACTGATAGTGGTGACTGTGGTTAGAAAGGCAGTAGCCAAGCTGATGTGTTCTTGCCAGGTTCTGGGGAAAGGCAGTTGGGCCAAACTGGAATATTTGTAACCAAACTGCTCCTAACTGGAACCGCCTCAACTCATTGACTTTCTGAAAAAGTACCTCTGAAGGTGAGTAGAGGTAGGTTAATGTGGGTCCAGGACCTAGGAATATCCCAAACATGAGAGGATCACAGGTTTCTCAGAAACCACTCAATCAAGTCAGTATTATGTCTAAACTTGTACTTTTCTGAGCAAAGCTGATTTATCTGGCTATAGTAATTTCTTGAAATTCAGTGTGACTTTAGATCATAGTCATAGTATTCTAAGGTAAGGTAAAGATATGTTTATTCTAATAAACTTCTAATGTTAAAACTACATTTTCTAAATTATTTCAGTTGTATACTAAGAAGTTCTTCAGAGAAGTAATTAAAAAGAACAAAAAGAACCCAGATAACAGGAAAAAGAAAAAAGGGGAAAAAACTCAGAAGGTTTCAGTAAGAGGAACCTGGGTTGCATGACATCAGTTTATTTTGACATCGCATGTATATGAGACTTCATGGTGGTCGGCTCTGGAGTTCATTCAAGCTCTGAGAAAATTCTGTTGAATCCTGCTTGTGGCTGTCATCGTCATAAATGTGTCCTTTCTGACCCATAGATGCCTAGTGAGCTTCTTTTTTTCCTTCCTCAACAACATGACACTTTCCTGTATTGTGCAGTGGTTCAGGGTTGCTTATGTTAGTAATAAACATGTGAGAAGGTAAGCAGAGGTTATTTTATAAATATTTTCCTGACATATAAGGAAGCAAGGTGGAGCAATAGAGAAGATGAACTTGGATGTCAAGGACTAGTGAAATAGAGGCAGAAGGAAAAGGAAGAAGAGAAGCCTAATGCTTCATATTGGATGGACTTGTACAACCAAACATTTTTTTTTTTCTTTGTTAAATTTAGTGTTTAAATACATATGATTGAACTAGGAAAATGAGAGTTGATGGTATACTACAGGACATTATTGGCATTTTAGTGGCCAAGTATGTCCTGATGGCAAAAAGAGGAGTACATACAGTTCAATACAGGGTTTATTAGCTTTAATTCCTTGTTTTAGCTGCAGACATCTGGAATCATCTTTAGAGTATCACATTATTGAAATATCATTTTTTCACGTGAATAATATAGCTTAGAATAAAAACTGTGCACACAGGAACACAGTTAGTAAATGTTGAGAATTTAATTCATTCTATACTGCTTTATGAAACACATAAATCACTTTGAAATGAAGGCCAAAATTGTTCAAAAAGCTAGCTAATGAATGAATATATTGACTTTTAGGGTTGAGGAGATTCATAGATATCACTGAAGTAATGAAAGAAGCTTGTGTAGTTGTTCTTTCCAGTGTAAATACACAGAAAGAAGAAAAACATGAATATTGCAAAGGATAAAGGAATAGTGATTGTAGTTACAGGGAGGAGAAGAAAGTAGTAGCATCACCCAAAACTGAAACTGGCCTGGTGTACTGGTTTGGGCTGGGATAGAGTTAATTTTCTTCATAGTAGCTTGTAGGGGGCTATGTTTTGGATCTGTGATGAAAACAGTGTTAATAACAGAGGGATGTTTTAGTTCTTGCTGAGCAGTGCTGACACAGCATCAAGGCCTTTTCTGCTTCTCACCCCACCAGCGAGGATCCTGGGGGTGCACAAGGAGTTGGGAGGGGACACAGCCAGGACAGCTGACCCCAGCTGACCCAAGGGATATGCCAGACCATATGACAACATGCTCAGCATACAAAGTTGTGGGAAGAAGAAGGAAGGGGGCGGATGTTCAGAGTAATGGTGTTTGTCTTCCCAAGTAACCGTTATGTGTGATGGAGCCCAGCTTTCCTGGAGATGGCTGAGCACCTGCCTGCCCATGGGAAGTGATGGCTGAATTCCTTGTTTTGCTTTGCTTGTGCATGCAGCTTTAGCTTTCCTTCTTAAACTGTCTTTATCTCAACCAATGAGTTTTCTCAGTTTTACCCTTCCCGTTCTCTCTCCCATCCCACCAGGAGAGAGTGAGTGAGCAGCTGTGTGGGGCTCAGCTGTGCACTGGGGTTAATCCACAACAGCTGGCAATAGAGTTCACAGGAGGAGCAGGCCTAACCCTTCTGGGAAGCAGATATGGTGAGTGTAAAGCACCTGAAAAGCTTTACTCTAATGTGAGCTCCTGGGAGAAAATGGGGAAGAACCAGTCCTGCTCAGGACATGAAGGATACTGCAGAGGTTAAAGAAGTGATGTAGAAGAATGTGATTCTAGTGTAGCATCTGAAAAGAAGTCTGACCTTTGAAAAAAACATGCAAGTGAAAGTGATTTCTTGTACTTCAGGAAAGTGAATGTCTGCAAAGAAATAAAAAGGTAAAGCATGAATCTCTTTGGGGGGTTATTCAGCAGTACAAAGCATATTTGGATGTACTTGGGGGCTGACAGTAAGAGAGCTGTAGCCTTGGGAACCCATTAGCTATAAATGCCTAAGGAGAGGATCTGAACATTCACAGGATGAGTTTGAACTGCTGGTAAAATGTGTCATATGTGTGCTGGTGTGATATATCAAATATGGTATTTTGGCAGACATAGGGGAGCACTACAGCAGCTCTGAGTGAGCACTGGTGGTACCCTGTACTGGTGCCAGTCCCAAGAACACAGCTCAGCTAGGACATGAGAAGAAGGCGGCCAGTGGGATGTGTTTGTGAATGAGGGGCTCACCAGGCTACAGGTTGGAAGAGCCTGCTTTGTTTAGAAATATAGATGCCTGTTGCTTGTATATGTATGCACATATTTATACTGGAATAAACACTTGGAAGAAAGGAGACACAATTAAACAAAGAAGTTGTTACAAAGAAAAAGTAAGCATAAACCAGCTGTTAATAAATCCAGGCTGAAAGAAAGCTCACAAGGCTCAGTGTTAGGCCTTTTGTTTTGAGCTCCTGGGTCTGACTATTCACAGCCTGACAGCTTGCAGCAGCTCAAGGCAGAGGCTGAAAGGATCATTAACGCTCATTCCAGCTACACGGGAACTCGGGGTGCAGGGGCCAGCTTTGGCCCAGACTCCCTTTTCTTCTGTATAAGAAATACATCTTTGAACGCGATTTTTTTTCTGCTCTTCTATAAAGCCTGGCTGAACAGACCAAAATCGCCACCTAGTGAGGATCGTCTCTCAGCTCACTCTTTCAGACAGTCTGCTGTAAATACAATTGGGAGAATCATCTCTGTGTAATATTTTGCTGCATTTCTTTGAGTGAAAATATTACATAATACTTTGCAAGAACAAATCTAGCATTTCAGGAAAAACGAACTTGCTGAGGTGACAGGAAAGCAAGCATTTTCGAGAAATCTATACATATCCAAGCATGGAAAATCCTATCACCTCTCGCTGCTATCATTAAGGTGCTTACTTTAATGTCTTTGGAGGTATTTACAGGGGTCTTGACTGAAGGGCCAGATTTAATGTCTGCACTGGGTGACTTATGCCTCCTGCACAGGTAGTGCTTCAAAGGGTCTCTGAGTTCTTGTTTCTGGTTTCTCTGAATTGCTAAAAAGAAATAAACTGCGTAATTGGCTAGAAACCAAAGAAGTATTCAAAAGTTGTTTCATTTGTAATATGTTTGTAATGAACTAAAATGAATGCACAACAAAGATAAGCCCACATGTACCAAATCAGCGTTTTTTGCAAAGGCTTCCAGTTAAATCCATTGTACAGTTTCCTTCAGCTTGACCTGAGTGATTGAACAGGCATTTGTAGTCTACAAAACTTTTCATAGCTACCAAAACATTCTTGAAGTTTACACTTTTCTATTACTTCTACTCTGACACACTTTGTGGGTTGCTTCCTGTTACAGTGAAGAAACAAACTGAATGTTAAGCTTTAAAACAAATAATACATAGCAAATCACTGTTAAGATGTTTTTAAAAAATAATTACATTTAGAGCATCCTATATTTTGGATCCTTTTTCTCCCCTCCTACATTTAGCAGTTTATAATTCACATTGTCAAGACTTTTTGTGCAGTGTTTAACATAAAGCACAAGAAAAGGTAAGGGAAAATACACAAGAACCTCCAGATATAAGAGCTGTGACTTTCAAATAACCACATGAAAAATTTCTGAAGAAAACATGAGTATAAATAACAGTAAGACAGGAAGAGCATTTTTTTCTCAAAGTTATTTCTCTTGACTTCCCTTGGTAGAGATGGAGTTGTAGTTCTTACTGCTGATAAATAGTTCTAGATCTTTTTGAAACTGCATATGCCAGGCTTAAGTCAAGTCAAATTTTGAATCTACTAGTGATGTAATAGGGATCCAATGAAACTTCAGGACTGAATTTTTCCTTTCCAAAAGGAGCTAATTTTAAAACTGCTAAACATTACTGCCTAAATTTATTTCCTGCTTTCCACAAAAATAAATCATTCTCTGTGTGTAAACACTAGACTTAGTGATGAAATGTGCTACTCAGAACATGGGGAATTACAATGGCTGCAAATTTCAATGTGAGGTTAAATGTTGAGTCACTGGCAATGCCTTCAGAATATGTTGTGGTATCTTACTACTATTGTTATATTATGGGGACCCATAGCAATATGTGGACTGAATTGAGACTGCATATGCACCAACAGCCATATAGATGGGGAAGGATGACTGGCGCTGATCACGTCAAAACAGGTGTCCAAGAAATTGCATCCTGTATTTCACACATTTCTGGCACTAACTCTCTAACAAATGTGAATGCAGTATTGTTTCCCTGTACAATATCTCAGTGTGAAGGTTTTTCTTAGGTTGGTTACGCTATACAGAACTTGTAGTAGGCTCACATATGCTGACTGAGCTGCCAGACAGCGATGTGTGCTCATTCTCTGCATGCCAGGATGGAGAGCTTGCTTCTGCCTGCATGGGGTTACCATGAATATATCAGCAATCATTGATGGTTTGACCTTTTCTACATTTTTCTGCTGCGATGCATTCTCAGAAGGAGCAGAAACTTTATTTCCATCTGGATTATTTACAGTGTTGCTCTCCATGAGGATAAGCAAAGATAGGTGAAGTCATGTGTTTATTCTCTCATTCTGAGAATACAATGAATCTCAGGAGTTGCTTCATAGATATTTGGCATAATGAGAATTCCTCTTGTCCTCTAAGAATCAGAGCTTTTTACCTTCCTTCCCATTCGGGAGTCCTTGGGCCTCCTAAGGTGAAAAGATACCTCAGACGATGTTGCCATAAGCGAGCCCACCTTGTGAGATCCTGGAGATTTCATATGTGAGACCTGGTACCTCAAATTGGGCTACTAGTAAGAACAGTGGGGTGTCAAGGAAAGGAGAGGAAAATAGTGAGGAAGATCTGTGTTCTGAGGCCAATGGGTGCACATTCTCACAGTCAGTACTCACCTCTCGTGTCTCTGGATGGATTGCAGAAAGCTGAAGCAGAAGAGGCTGCGGGAGCTGTGGAGCCAGGACAGTGACCTGCTGTGGGTGCTGTACTGCTTTGGCTCAGTTTTCAGTGTAGCATCTAGAAGTAGTCTGCTCAAGGGAATATGAGGAGAGGATGTATTTTCACTGTAAGTGTCTTTTCCAACCTTACCTTCTTTCTTTGTGTCCACTGGAGTGGAGCTGCTAATGTCTGCAATTTCCCCAGGAGAGACAATCTCATTGGTCGTGTCTCCTCAGTCTCATCAGTTAATTTCATTTAAGGATGTGAGCCTAAGGGATTCTGTCCACACTACATATACAGGATGAACTGCATTTTCCTCACAGTGTTTCCTCACACATCTAATTAAGAATGTGAAACAAAAGACAATGTATGGACCTCTCCTTTAGACTGTAGCTTTCTTGATTTACTACTTGCCATGACATCTGCTAAAGGTAACAGGTATCAGATGAAGGAAACTGGGGTGACAATTTTTGCAATAGCTCAGTATGTCCCTGAAATAGGTCTGGGATTGAGACACAAATAAAGCCTGTGCTAAAATGCTAGAAATTTGAAACAGGATTGTTCCTGGGTGTAGTTCTTAATGCTGGGTCAGAAAAACAGTCATTATTTTGCACATCTGTTTTTAAAAGGGAGGAAGCTTTTAAACAGTAAGAAAGGACAGGTAAGGTCAAGTTTCTATAAGCAATTAAAATAAAGCTTCAGCTGGGATGGAATATAGCACCGATTAGGAGATATTAGGACCAACTCTTGGGAAAAGCTTGTGAAAGTCGTTGCTTGCAATAAATGAGCTTAGATATCTCATCCAAAGGGCAATGTGCCACATCTAGATGATCTAAAGAGATATAGAGGAAACTGTGATAAGGCATAAGCTGCACCCCTGTCCTGTTTACTTCATATGTAATGAAGATAAAACTAAATGTAATGTTTATACATATATTTATATGTGATTGGACACTTGGACACTAGTACAGAATCTGAACTTTAACCCAGTCTGTCATCAGCTCAACTGTTCATCCAGGAACAGATCTTGACTTTACCAGGAAAACAAAGCAATGGGAAAGGAAAGAATCTATTGTCCCTGGCATTGAATCTTTAACCAAGTAGTTGCTATAGCAATAACATTTCTCAAAATATTACATTCAAAGTAACAGCTCCTGAGAGCTACCTCAGCTCTTGTGAGACATCACACTCCATTTAAAGAACCTAGGAGCCTGTAATCCTGTCATGAAAATACTCAAAATTAATTTGAAAAACAGAACAAAAAGAGATTGACCTATTTTCCCGCTTTTTTCTTTTCAGGTGTTTCACACCTCCCACTGTTTTAGCATTCCCATTCCACATTAGTGATGTGATTAGTGTATATGTGTACACTCTGATACTCAGTGAGAGATGTTATGGGACACACGTTCTCGCTTTGCTGTACACAGGCTTGATAGAGGCTGTAGGTGATACACTCTGCTTGACAGTGTCTCTGGGCTGGCACAGATGTGTCTTGGGCAGATTCTGAAATTCACCTCGATCAGGCTTTTTACATGCCAATTGATACAGCTTTTTCTTTACTGTTTTTTTGTTTGGTTTTTATTGTTGTTGCTTTGGTTGGTTTTTTTTTTTTTTTTTTTTTTTCCAAAAGCCCCAGTCCAGAACACACTTTAGGTGTTTCTAGGATACCACAAAATTTAGGTGAAATAGCTTGGTTACTTTTAATTCATGACTGAACAGCCAAAACCTTCCTGCGTCAGCTTAGGCTAGAAATTTATCAGTAATGCAGTCACAGTGGTGAAGCAATAAAAGAAAAACTTTTACGATATGCACAAAGTGTTTCGTTCTCTTTCCCCTTATCAGCACTGGAGCACCACTTATCAGATGCTGCCTTGGATCAGCATCTTGGGGACCCTTCAGGTGTAGCAGAACAGGTGGCCTTGGGCAGGGGCAAGCTGCCATCGTGCAGGGCTCTGGGACCGTGAGGGGCTGCCCTCTGATGAAGAAGGAAAACCCCAGCAACTGGCAGCACTGCCCTGTGCATACAGCAGCTCTGCTGAGCTCAGAGCCATGCATGCTTCGCTTTCCTTCCCTGTGGCCTTGCTCTACGCAAGCAGATCTGCCACTGTGGTCGTGCTGGTCCCAGGCACCCTAATACTCCCACCCATGTTCTCTCTGTACGCTGTGTGGAGGCGGGGAGCAAATGATCAGTTTGCTCCTTTACCACCTTAGAAAATAAAGAACTAGACCAATGAAACTTATAAGTAATATGGAAAGTGGCACATGGCTAAACTATGTCCCAATGCTCTCTTCTTTACTGGCAGTAAATTAAGAGTGATGTCGCTGAAGATTGTCACTAGACTAATCAGAATTATTTCAGTAGTGTAATTCTCTGTGAATGGAAACAGGAAGTGGAATATATTAATCTTATAACTCAAATTCACACTTCCTTTAATCTTTCTCAGTGGCTCTGAAGTTAAATGTCTTAGAGACTCAAAAAAAAAAAAAAAAAAAGGCTAGGCAAGAGTTTCTGTCAGCCTACAACCACATGAGTCAGGACTGACCCCACTGACATTAACAAAGCGAAGCTGATGCGGCGTAGCTACATCAGAAAAGAATAATGATCTGAAACATGAATGCGGTGATGCAGGTTGTGGCTGAGATTCTAGGAAAAACAGATTAAATGAAGTCTGAAATTCCAGCTAGGTCACCGCAATTCACTGAAAAGCTCCCAACTTGCAAATCTGAGCTCTGTCTTTGCTAGACTTTTGGCAGATGGATTCTGCTTTAAGTGAATTATTGACATATAAATTCACCTCTGCTGTTACTGTGCTGGCAACAATATAATTTGGCACTGACATAACTTACCCTTTGGATATTAACTAAATTACCATCAGAGCCCTTTTAATATCCATATTCTTATTGTATAGATTGGGAAGTGAGATAGGAACTACAGTGTCTCACCGAAGCCATACATTAATGCTTTTAGGCATTATCTGTGAGGAAAATGGAATTTGAATGCATGCGTTTCTACTTGCCATTAAACAGCCATTTGGATTTTATAAACTCTTTTCTGTAATGAATGTCCTTGCTTGGGGAAGAGTTCCTGTGAATTTGCACTTGGTTTTTGCCTGCAGAGCCATCAGGAATTCTAATAACAATAATACACAGCACGGATTGGAGCCTGGATGAAGACATTTAATTTTCACTCCACCATTTTTGAATAGTGAAAAGTATCTCTCCTGTACACTGCAATTTTAAAAAGAACATAGATATTCACTTTCATACAGTACATTTGGTCCAGCTGGGACAAACAAACTTGGAGAGAGAATGAAAAAAAGTGTAAATTTTTAGCTATGTAAGAATAATGAGGTAAATAATACACAAATGATCTCTAGATCTAAAACGTTCCTAATTTCTCCAGGGGGGTTTGATTTGAATACATAGCCTGAGCATTTCAGAACAATCTAAGAGAGTATCTACATTTTATCATAACAGATAGGATCTTGAATTTATCTGAGCTTTTTCAGGAAGCCCAGCCTCTAGGCCAGCCATTGTCATCGATTTCCTTTATCTTGAAGTGGATCTTCAGCAATGCAGGGAGGTACTACAGGAAATGATGGTATGAAAAACATCCACACATACCAATGTAAATTGGTCCAAGCTATGGCTCTCGTGAGCAGTGGTGGGATACTAAGAAGTATAAAATCTCAAAGCCAAATTTTCTGGAAATTAAGCTCTTTGCACAGGGTCAGGCCCTTAAGTTTACCACCAGTCTGAGGTCTCGCCTGCCTCCTTGGGGTTTGCCTGCCTGTGCAGAGACCAGTGCTGACACAATGTGGCTGTGCCTGGCCTTGTACCTTTGCTGATCCTGACATCGCCTTCCTGGCTTGACCTCAGACCTGCCTCATTGGCACAGATTTGTCCAGTGATCACAAAGCCGTTGGCCAGTGCTGGTTACCATCACTGGACCTGCTCTGTGCACCTCACTGGAGAGCTGTGGGGCTGTGTGGCTTCTCAGTGAGTGTGTTGCCCAGCCTGCCTGGCTGTCACCCTCAGCTCCTGGCTCTCCACCCCTTGCAGAGCAGCCAGCTCTCACGACTCCCTGACGTACAAGTTAAATTTGACTCAGTTTTGTTGCTTAGTTTTAGTTTTCATCATTCTTTTATTTTAAATAAATTAAAAGCCCCAACAGAATTACCTTTGCAGCCTTTCTGGCATGTGAAAGGTCTAGAAGTGAACCACAGAGTTCTTTTTTTCCATGAATCTCAGTTCTGCTTTTATTCCAGTGTTGTGAAATTTCACATTCTGTTGCACAGGAACAAATCTGTGGTGAAATAACTTGCACTGCTGCTTGCATACTTCTTCCTTCATAATATGTAACAAGGTATTACATAAAAAAATTCCACATGAAAACAAAACAAAATCCAGCAAATGGAAACCAAGAAGAGAACATACTTTTTTAGAAAGGAAGGCAACAGCCAAAATGGTGACATACATGGTTCATAGGATCACAGGACATTTCTGGTTGGAAGGGACCTCAGGAAGACTCTAGTCCAACTTTGCTCAAAGCAAGGTCAGCTCTGAGGCCAGGTTGTTTGGGGCTTTGTCCAGTTCGGTCTTGAAAACCTGTCAGGATGGAGCGTGCAGAACATCTTAGTGCAATGTGCACCATTGGTTCGCAGTCCTCACAGTTCAAAAGTTCTTCCCTATATTAACTCTGACCCTTCTTGCTTGAAATTATGCGCATGATTTCTTGTCCTCCTGCTGTGCACTTTTGTGAAGAACTTGGCTCCATTATCATAATACCTCCTTGCAGGTATTGCAGGGCTGCCATTAGGTTCCCAAAGTCTTCTCCAGGCTGAACAAGCCCAGCCTCCTCAACCTCTCAAGTTCCCCTCTCAGAATGTGAAATTAATTGGAAGCATAAATAGACACAAACAGGAACCCATGAAAACAATGAAAGTCGCTCCTTGTAATGGAGGAAATTGTAATTTACACACAGAGGGATACTCATAAGAATTCCCATATTTTTTTGACAACTGTACGCTCATCCTCCAAGTATAATGTCAGACCTACAAGTGTGCTGAAAAAGTGCTGGTCAAAATCTTTCCACTACACAGACTTGCTAGGGGGAGATTTTATTGATGGAAAGAAAGTTTTTTTCCCTATGAAACTGGACAACCACCATAACCAAACATTCTTCCTGGTAACTGAACAAAAGTGAAAAGATTGTGAGATAGAAAAAAAAGATTTTCCATAGCACTTTAACTCTATTCAGAGGGTCGAGTGCCCACTGCTACCAGGAACCACGCAGACATTGCAGGGGCTTGCGTAGGAACGGGTCCTTGAATTAACAGTGGTACTTTTGATTTGTGCTAACTTCAACCCTTTCAAAATATGGGTTCTTTTGCTGTCATTCTTATTGTTTGTTTTTTGCTGATTTGTCTGTATTGCTTGCTAGTTTGTTGTTTGATTTTTTTTAAGCTGGCAGACTGAGAGTCCCGGAACCTCTAGCTGAGGCCTCCAGGTGCACTTCAGTAAATGGATAAAAACCTTCTTGCCCTATTGACTCTGCAAACGTAACCACACTCCACACTTCAGTCATAAGAAGCAAGGCTAAAGGCTGGTCCTTTACGTTGTGATGTAAAACCTCACCTTTCAATCCTCTCTTTCCTCCCTGCATATATAGGAAAGATTTCGTCTGAGTTAAACCACTGGTGGCTAGAATTTGGTTCTTTATAGGCACTTGAAGTAATGAATCTTCAACTATCTGAAACCCAATATTGAAATTGTAATGACATATGGTTTTACATTAGAACATATATTTTCCAAAGAAAACAAAAGCTGAAAAGCTTAAGAGCAGGTAAGTACCCCACCACATGAGGGAAACAATTTTAAGTATTGGCTAATCTCAGGGGTATGCTGAAGGGGAACTTGAGTCATTACTGAAACACAGGAACCATCATAGCAGCATAAATTACACCATGAAATTAGAGAGATTTTCCACCCTCCATCTGCTCCTCGGTCAATCATTTGAATGATCTCCACGTGTGTGCGTACTTTATTCACTTTTATCACAGTACTGATTTAAAAAAATATCCCTTTTGGGGCTCCTTCCCAGCTCAGCTTTAAGTTTCTACTAAAACTGAAAACAAATGACTAGGTTAAGAAAGACTTCAGCCTTCTTCCTGCTAAGTACATGTATGCCCAGCACGTGGGCTAGCTAGCAAGCTGTGACAGGAGGCAGTTCTATGGGGGATCCTCAGTAATTTTGTCAGTCTGTCATGGTCATCTTTCTTGACTGCATGTTTGTTTGCTGACATTGATTTATGTACCATGCCTGATTTAAAGATACATGTTGAAGCTCCACTGATTTCATTGACCCTGTAATAAATTATTAGCTCCATCTACTAGTTTCACTTTAGATTAGGGGTGACTTTTGGGGTATTTCCTAGGTACAGACTGGGGAAGAATTTTTCTTTCTTTCCCCTTTAGGTTATCCGATTTTGCTTTGAACGTGTTTGCTTAGGCATTTTGACAGCCTCTGTTTCACAGGAACTTCTGTAGGTGATCAGCACGCTGCTCTTTGTAGCAGAACTGCACAGAGCATGGTCTTTTCCTTGGTCTCCCTCACACTTTCGTAGGCACAAGCAACACCTGAGCAAATTCAGTATGTCTGTTCGTGCAGTTTCACTCACAAAGCAGTAAAGAATGGGATCAGCAATGCAATTCAGACTTGTGAAGGCCTGTGTGATTCTGTAAACCTTATACATAAACGGCAAAAGCTCTGGGTCAGTGGTGTAAGGTTCTTTGATGCTGCGAATAAGCAAAGTAACGTGATAAGGAGTGAAGCAAACGATGAAAGTAACTGTAATATTCAGAATAAGTTTCCTCACTTTTTTCTTTTCTTCATCTACTGTGGCTTGATTACACCTCACTACTTGGTAGATTTTATGGTAGCAAAACATGATGATTATCAAAGGGACCAGGTACCCTGAGCATATCCGGAATAAATTTATCCATGCCTGCCACCATTCCAGGGGGTATTTATCATAGCATAATGTATGATTAGTGAAATTGCAAGGATCATTGAATACTTCTTTGTTCACCAGTATGACTGAATTCAAGATGCTTTCCAGAATCCAAACAATTATGCTGACAATCAGTGAAAATCTTCTTGTGCGCAAGTGCTGGAGCTTCAAGGGGTGAACTAATGCTAGGTACCTGTCAACAGAGATGCAAGCAAGGAATGCAGTGCTGCTGTAGAAATTCATATACATAAGGAAGGCAGAAATCTGGCAAAGCAAGGCAGAGAGCCTCCAGTTATCTCCATTCCAGGCATAATCAATCCACAGGGGCAGAATCAGAGAGTACAAAAGGTCAGCCAGGGATAGGCTGAAGATGTAGACTGCTAGCTCATTCTTTTTCTTCACCTGAATGCAAGATGCATAGAGGGATATGCAGTTGATGGGAATACTGATTATCATCACAATGCTGTACACAAATGGAAACAAATACTTATCCAAGGTGTGATCATCATGGCATTTAGTGGTGGTGTTCATTGTCCACTCTGAGTAGTATCTTTGGGCTAATTCCAACCTGAATGCAATAAAACCCCCTCTGTAGTCGGATGGGTAGTCATCTGTTAGTTCTTCAGGACCTGGTTGGTAAGATTCCAGCCTTCTGTTACCAAAAAGGAAAAATTTCAGCTATAACAACATTATCTTTTTTTTTTTTTTTTTTTTTTTTTTTTAATGGGCTTCTTGGTGGGGGTAGGGTCCTGATATCCCGGGTCTCTCTTGTGGGAGAGTCAAAGGAGATCAGAAAGTGCACCACAAATAACAGAAGTGCACTTTCTGTTATTCTGCTGAGCAGAATAGAATTTGGCCATAAGAATATGGCAGATTTCTTATCCTCAGTAACCTCCTCTTCTCTAAGACAATGGGGAGACAAGGATAGAAAGACAGGGATTCAGGTATTGCTTGGTGTTGGAATCTGCTCAGAAGAGAATGTGTGGCTGGTATGTCTCCCTGTTGTGAATCACTCTCTTGTCTTGTCACACTCTTGCACCTCCCTGCTTCCCCTCCCCTCCTTTATATGTGATCCCCCAAGAACTTGCCATCAGCTGTGCTATTCCAGCAAAGCTTACTGCATGTCCCAGGAATCCTCACATGAAACTTGGCAGGCTGTTGTGTTCCTGCATGCACAGGAGAATGTCAGTGTCACTTAGACTCATGTGAGGTGGAGACTCTGTGTACAATTTTTCACTTACACTTCCTTCATCTAGGAATTGAAGTTGCCGTCCATGGGTTTATAAAGCCATTAGCAATTAAGCTTATCTTGGGCACTACCAGGGTTGTGGGTGTCAACAGCTTTAACAGGAAAATACCAGTAAAACAGCAGCCCTGACTGAAGTAGTGGAACTGGAGGAGTTGTGTGTGTGACCCTTAGAAGCACTTAGAAGACCTGACCTTTAAGTAGGAAAGAGTGTACAACCATAGTGATGAGACAGCTGGAACTCACTGATTATATCACAGCTCTGACACTCAGTAGTTCTCTTCCCCAAAGATTTAATTGTTAAATTCAGGAAATACGAGAATGGGCAATATTTTTTGTGGTCCAGTTCTACTGCCGAATATACTAACTACTTCAGAGACTGCCTGTGATAACTCATCTGTGGTTTGAGCCTAGACTGCCAGCAGACGAGGTGAAGAGATTGTAGAACAAATAGGTTGCAAGATAGCACTGTCTACAACTGTTCCCACATAGCAAACAACTCAAAGTGAGGGAGGACAACTTGGGTGCAGAGATCCTCCCATGTGGTAGGAAAATTCATTCTGCCTTTTATGAGTTTGATGCATGTGTGTGTGAGGTTTGTGGATTTATCAGAGAAACTGAAGTACGTTTATTATCTCTGGTGAAAGGTTATTATATGGATCTCTTTTCCATAAAGAACCCCCACTTCCATGCATATTTAGGAAAAAACAGAGCAATGACAATACTAGTCAGAAAGCACATATTTAGTTTTACCAGCCACTGCTTTATTTGATCGAGTTGGCTAAGTTTTCACAGTTAGAGCTAAATTCATTCACAGGTTTGAAAGACAAGGAAAATTCTTGAGAAGGACTTGCCAATTTGGTCCATTGAGCAGCTTTACTTACATATGATGACTAATTAAAAAAATGCAGTGTCTGTATTTAAAACAAACATATCTGCTTTACAGTGTGGTTTAATAAAACCACGCAGTAAATAGGGCATTTTAAGCTTACCAATATAGGTAAGTATCATGAATTAAAAACCTAGCTCTAGCAATTGGATCCCAGGGTTTTGATGACCCACTGTTCACCAAAAGCAAAGCAAACATATGCAGACTGACCAGACGAGTAAAAGATAAAATACCTACCTCTTCTTCTAATCATATTTTAGCATCTCTTTTCCTATGACAGGTCTCTTCATGTCTAACAAGGGAAACATGCCCTTTCAGAGGCATGTGTGTAATGTAGCGAGTGTATGAGGCAGTGTTTACTAGTCACATGACTGAGAAACTGGAATTCCTTCTCCCTCCCCCACAAACTCTTTCTCCATTGTTAGTGGACTTGTTATATTACAGACTCATCATCCTTACAAGCTCCTGACTTGTCTCCATGTTACTCTCAACAGCTCTTCTCACAATCGACTTTATCAGCTCTTTCATATTTACTCACAGACCAACATGCCAATTTTTTCATACCACCCAGCTTTTTTACTTCAGTTTTCTCTTTTTCACTCATTGTTTCTAAAAGTTTTGCTCTGTTGATCTCACTGATCATAAAGTAAAACACTTGTCCTTATATTGTACTTGTCTGAATAAACCACATGTTCTTTGGAGAAGACCTTGCTTTGCTCTTCTGCCATCTGCCTTAAGGAGCTAATATCTTTAAGATATAATTGGCTAATGGCAGGTTGGGACACAGAATGGGGGATTCAAAGAAGAGAGTTGAGTCCACATGAAATTTGCTCCATGGGCAATTTTTTTCTGTCCATGTTCACTGTACCCCATGGTTTTCTTTTATTTTTAACCAGTATCATCAATAGTTTCTATGAACAAAGCCCTGGAGGCTGTCTAAAATTCCCCAGGTAATCCATGTCTCAGCTTTGATGACACATTGATGCTACTTATACAAGGACACGCTTTCAATAAGAGTAATAACAAGCAGTGTGTCATTCTGACATGTACTGATGACCTGTACTGAAGTGTGTCAAAGAGCCAGCAAATTAAGTATACCATAATGCATGCTGCAGTTTCTTGCACGGAAACATAAAAACAGAAAGCACTGTTCTGCCCTGATTCAAACACACTTCATTACAGATACTTGGGGCCATATCTCAGGGGAAATGGTCCCTATCATAATTCCTTGCTTAGCTTTTTTTCTGATAATTCAGACTATGTAATGCAAAATGATTTATCTTACCTGAATGCATGATCTGAAGCATCCCCAGGTTGTCTCTCAGCTACTGACCGTATCTGCTGGTTTTGCCCAGGAGGATGGTATTGACTTACAGCTATCCTAAAACACAGTGTTTAATAATTTTTCCCACTGATTATTTTTTTCTAAAAAACTATCAAGGAATTTCTGTTTAACAGTATAGTATAATGTTTTGACTTTCATGGTCCAAACCCATTGTGACTAATTCTGTAGACATGTGACTTATTTTATAGACTTGTTTTGGTATCAGATGCATCTCAAACAAAAAAAAAAAAAATCTCAAAGGTAATTTTTTCTTTTAGTCACATTATTCAATGATTATTATTGTCCCTGTCTGTCATTTTGCTACAGAAAACCTACTGTACAAGAACTCTGAAAAAAGTCAGACATAAAATTTAGAGAAATGGACTAGCAAATGCTATGCTTCAAGTAATGTATGCACACAAGCCTGTAAAGGAACCTAGTGAAAGTTTCTGGGGAAAATTAATAATATATTGTATTTATATTGACATATTCCTACAGTACCCTTTTCAGATTCCGGGAGCTTTATGTGGTCTCTCCATTTATGACATTTTGAAAGTAACAAAGACAGTATAAATTTATACTTTCACAAGCTGAAGTACAAACTGATATTCCATACTCTTATCCATAAACAACTTTCTAAGGGAAGAATGGAAGAGTCTCTTTTATTTTTCAGATAAACTAATTCTACCATAGTTTGGGAAATTAGGAAAGATGAAGAAGAGTGTAAGGATTTGGTATTATTAACAGAAAAGTTTAGTCACTAATTAAAAAAAAAATCTTCTATTACTAATAAACACCAGTATAAGCTTGGAAACATCTGCAACTGACACACTTCACTTTCAAATTAAAGTTCATGAAAGGGCAATTTGCTGTAAGCAATATTCATTATAATGTGGTAAGTTTTTGCAAGTATTTGCTTTTTAGATAACTTTCAGGGGGAGAAAACAATGTTAAGTGAGCTAGTGCAGTAGCTGCTGTACAGGTGCTATTGTATATCAGCCATATGATGGAAGGACAAATGGCTTTCTTGATTTATTTTTTCTCTCAAAGCAATTTAATGATTGCTTTGTGTTCTCAAAATAAGTGAAAGTTCCAAGCTAATTTCCTCAAGTACAAGGATCTGACATAGCTGGATCTTTTTTCCTAATGAGTAGACCTCAAAATTTAATTCTGAAAAACTTCACAGTTTAGAAGTGCTGAAATATGCCTTTCAGTAACATGAACATTTTTGCTTAAAATGAACAGCATTTTTCTTCATGCAACACTAAATTTCACTCACAGGTCTCCATGAGATTCTGTAGAGACTCAAACAGGTCTAAAAGAGCGCTCAGTCTTTTTAACTCTGAGATGCACTTTATAGACTGTTTATAGAGCATAAATAAACATGAGTGAACAGAAAAAAAAGCTATATTTTTTAGGACGTAAACCATGCAGGCAAGTATTATTTTGCTGTATCTTTATGTGCATCTTGTTTTCGTCTTTGCATACAGAAAGATGTCATACAAAATATATTCATGTACATGATACTTGGGATTCTAAGAAGCTACTAAACTAAAAAGCACACCTTTTTCTGCAAAGTTTTGAGCATTGTGTATATTCATATAAATAGTGTTGAGTATCTTGTCAGTGCCATAAAATATTAAAGAACAATAATAGAAGGGCTACTGGAACCCCCTGTGAGGCCTGAGGCATTTTTTGTGGTGAAGAGAGGACAGCTCAGAATCCTGGAAACTCACCCCAAACACCGTTCTTCATCCTTCCCCCCATCTCCTAAACAAAAGGTATTCTGATGATGGCAGTACCATTACAACAATAAATCCAGCTGGTGTGTCTTTCCTAACTCAATCTTTCAATGTCATTTGCCCTTTTGTCTCATGTTTCACTTTTGCTGAGAGTAAAATACTCCTTCTCCCAAAGCAATCTTTCCCACCCCTTTTGAGTCCCTCCTTTTTGATGTATGATGTCAGCATCCCATTAAGGGAGAACCAGGTTGTACCAGAACATAAGCTGTATATCTGACTTCTTGGATTTTGAATACTTACCTAGGCAGCCATGTGTCCCCACGTAGCAGTTTCACTGCGATGCCATCAGTAGTGTAACCCGTGTCTGCTTCTGAGAAGAAAAACTGGCTCATCAGATAAAGCAACAGGAAGCTGCTCTTGGATACACCAATGAGGCAACAGCTCACACGTCTTGATTTTTTTTTTTTGCCTTTTTTTGTTTTTTTTTTTTTTTTCTACCCTGTTAATCTAAACTTATCCATGGGAAAAAAGGCAAATAGTTATGTAGAAGTATGCACAAAGGATGGTACTAACCTTGGTAAATCTAGGAATACTTTTAGTAAAATCATAAAAGCTTTACTGAAAATATTGCCTAATTACATAAGTGGACTATATTACAAACCTCTTATCTAGGACACAATACATTCTGCAGAGAAACCACTCCACAGAAATAAAATACTGTGGAGTGTATATGTATTTATTTGTGTTTACTTGTGTATGTTCAAAACACTGGGTCTTTTTTTGACTGAAGGACTTGTCACTAGCCTTTCCCAATACATTTATCACAGAATCAAACAAGAATCCACCTAAGAAGTCTACAAAAATATATCACAAAGACTTCAGGAGTTTGTGCAAAAAAGAATTAATTGTTTTGTATTACTGTTTTTTCCCATTTGCTTGCTGACAGGAGGAAGTTTGTGAACAGTTCTAGTTAACAAAGAATAACAGAATTTTATGCACTGCAACAGGTTATGTATTTATCTATTTTTATATAAACTGAATCTGAGGTGGGATGTGGCTTTCACAGGAGTGACTCTTTTAACAGATAAGTCCATTCAATTAGACAGGTGGAAAATTGTTACATCAGCACAGTTTCTCTTTTGCCTCTGTGATCAGAATAATTTACTCTGTGCTCTGAATTTTGTCTTAAACTCTGTTTGGAACGATTCAATTCTGCTTCTAACAAACAATTTAACTTTAACTGTACATCTATTGGGTAACACATAAACTGGCATGTTTGATGATTCATATGCTAAGGAGAAATGAAACTGATGAGCGAATTTAAAAGCTCTAAAATAGGACATACTGACTGCCTTGAGAACAATACCAGGCAGCTCTAATATTTAACCACTGGATGCAAAGATTAGGTTCCTTCTTTTTTCCAGCCAGGGCATGACTTTTTCATCCACAGTTTTTCTACTGATGCACTTGTTAGATTAAGCCTAAATTATCAAACCATTCTATACTTGAATCATAGCCCCCTTCAGTTTGGTGAAAGGGAGGCTTTACAGCCACTTGGTGAGATTAATTTCTAAAATAAATTTCAGTCAAACTTTTATTTTCACTGAGAGATAAGTCGTTAGACAAAGACCTGTTTTATCACTTTTCACCTGTCTTTTCCTAACATGGTACCTAAGAACAATGTGTGGTGAGCTGGTTCTGCTCTCCTGTTGAGGATTCCTATACTTCACTGAAGAAAAAGCAGTTCTTATCATTATTAGAAATAGAGAAATATAGTTGATACATTTCTACAGTTCTTCACTTTAACAACTGATAGTGTGACTGAAAGATCAAAGGAAGAAAGAAGGGATATGCAAAAGGCAACTATTCACAGTGTCCATATGGAACAATTTAATTTCTTAAGCAAGGAGCACATTTTTTCCATGTGGTGTTTTTTTTTTTTTTTTTGAGATCTGGACATAGACTGATTTGAGATACTGTGTATCTCAGAAGACCAGGTATTCTTTGGGTTGGCTGAGATTAAAGTACTATCAAGAAAGAACAACTGAAATAGAAAAGTATTAACAGTGGAAAATTATCTACAAAAGAAGCAATGATTAAGTTCTCAATAATTTTATTGGTTATATCTGGGCTTACAAAGGGTCCAGATCACATGTCCTTGGGTCACAGACAAAGGTGTAAAAAAAAAAAAAAAAAAAGGTAAAAAGCAAAGGTGATATTTCTAATGCAGAATAAAACTACTCAGAGTGCCACCAAAATACGCTCTTCTTTCCACCAACACAATGTTTTTCTATAGTAACTGAAAAAGGGAGGCACTCAGCACAAGTTTTGAAAGCTGACACTTTTAGGCTCCTATGAATAAATCAGAGGCTGAAGCCTTCTACCTGGAATAAAGTGATGCATCAATTTAAGAAATTATCAAAATTAGCCAATTATTAATTCATTATGGTTTTGCAAACCTTCCAGGTGTGCAAAGCTGTATAGTCTGCTGGAACAAATGTGAATTACGACCATAATTCTACCTCTGTCATTGACTCACTGTAGCCTTGAGGAAGTCACTCTGTCCTTCTGCATGTTAATAATGACATTGTATAGCTCATTTGGGTGTGAGCAGGTTCATTAGTTAGTGCTTAATATTGCTGTAAAGTGTAAATTGTTTTGTGAGTGTTTGGTATTGTTATTAAAAGAGAAATAAACAGGAAACGTCAGTCAGGTAATGTCATCACTGAGACATTAGATCCCTCAATGGCATGGACAAGAGAGGCAGTGGCTCGAATAACTGCATTCTTTATGGACGGAAACGTGCAAAACCTGGTCTTTTCCACAGCTCTAACACACTGCCTGCATGACGTCAGCCACTGCATCTCCCAGTGTCTCCTTCCTCCTTTAAGCACATGGAGCATCACCTCTGTCAACAGTGAGGCCACCAGACAGTTTCCCTTTAAAGATTTTTTTATAGGATAATCAAGCTGATCACCAGTCTCCTGATTACTTTTCCTCTGAGACAAATCCTTTCATCAGCTGGAGCTTGCGGGAACACCGTGGCTACCCTCACCGAAACTTTTAGCATGTGGCACAGCACCATCTCAGCTGGTCCTATTTTTATGCAAGCTGCTCTGCAGTGTGCCCCACGAAGGCTGTAAAACAGAAAGGCTTGTTCAGCCCTGCTAGTGGTACAAGTCAAAACTCACATTCAGGATCCCTCTCTAGGGTTTTGCTGACGCAGTTGCGATCTAACTGAGGCAGACAGGGATTCCCAGGGAAGCCCGGGAAACCGCCAGCATCCTCTCCGCCCCAGAGCCACTCCCTGGCTGTTGCCGTGCAACCGATCAAAGGTCTTTCTCACAACGCGGCACAGTTTTCTCCTTCAAAGTGCCGATTTTTGCCTACTTTACGAGGGATATGGTGGCAGCCTAAGAGCAGGGCAAGACCAGGAAACTGCAGGATGCTCGCGAAGCCTTGGAAATGAGATTCACCATTCCTCTCGCAGGAAAATTGCCGTGCCTTGCCAGAGGCCCCGGAAAAAAGGTCACTTCTGTGTAGCTCTCACAACCTGACTGCTCATGCTGCGCTAAACGCAATTTCCCTCTGTGTTCCCAGAGAAAACCTGTCCAGCCGTGATGCCCGCACCCGCCTCGCCTCGGGGCCAGCCAGCTTTCCACACCCAAGATGGCTCCACAATAGCTTCACTCGCTATTCCGTGCCCAATTCCATCCTGGCGGTGCGCTTCCCACCGGCTAGAACTTGCCTCGCCCTTTCTCAAAATGGCAACGACTAACTTCAAGCCAGGGGCGGGGGGTGTCGCTCGTAAGGGCTGAGTCTCCTCCTCCCCTCGCCTTTCCCTTGAGCAAAATGGCGGCGGAGGGTGCTCACGCCCCGCCCCCCAGGTGATTGCCAGGGTTGTGCGGTCACGTGACGCGCGGGGCCGGGTACGGGCGGGTTGCTGCAGGGACGGGGCGGCGCGGCAGGGAGCAGAACCGAACGGGACGGGACGGAGCGGAACGGGTGTTATGGGGTGCGCGGCTCTGCTGTGGGGCTGGCTCCTGCTTGGCTGCACCTGGGGCCCGGGGCTCCCCGGGGTCGGTGCCGCTGCGCTCTCGACGGCCACCTACGTGCTGGACGATGCCGGCGGGCTGGGCAGGCAGTTCGACGGGATCGGGGCTGTCAGCGGCGGCGGGGTGAGCGGCGCCGGCGGGCGTGGGGGCTCCTCCGGTGCTGTGGTGCTAATAGCATCCTCGGGGCGGCGGTTGCAACGGTCACTTGGGCGGGGGATTCCCTCAGTGGGGATGTTCCGTGGCCTCGGTGCAGGCCCTCGAGTCTTCGGCGGGGCCTGGGCCGGGGGGGGCTCTGAGGGGAGCTCTGAGGGGAGCCGTGAGGGCTGGGGGAGAGGAGAACTCTGAGTGGAACTGTGAGGACGGAGGGGGTGGGGGGACGTGAATGGGGCCCTGAGGGGGTGTCCTGGAGGCCCCGGGGGAGCTGTGCGGGCTGTGGTCCTGGCTGCGAGGGGAGCCGGAGCCGGGTCCATCGTTGTGCCTGTCCCCTGATCAGCTGCGCGGTGGCTCTTTCTCACTAGGTTGCTTGGAGTGCCGGGCACCAGCCACCTACTCGGTGCTGCTGGAGGAGAGCTAAGCCAGGGTGGTTTTTGCTGTAGAGGGAGAGTCTTTTTAGCTATCTATTTGTCTCTATGATTTTTAAAATGCTGGATGAGCCAACAACGAGTTGTATGCTTTTCTGTGGTGTAGCTATCAGACTTGTGAGATCCCGTGAGTTCTTACCCATGCTTGGTTGCTTTCCTTGACCTCCTGCCTCTGTGCCCCGTGAGCTCCTGTTGCTTTTGGTATACGGTGAACCAAAGCAGGGAGATTCCAGTACAGCAGAAGTGCTGGGAGGGAGCTGCATTTCTCTTGCAATAACTCCATAAGATATCTTTGTTTTTCTGATCTCTGGACTCTCTTTGCAGTAAATTTCAGGTAACAGGAGTACAAGGTAGTTGCAATCTACAAAACCAGAAATGTGCAGTTGAAGGGTTACAAAAGAGTTTTTGTAGGGGTTTAGCTGAGTTCCCACTGCTACAATTACTTTTGTAGGTTTATTAGCTATGTGAAGGCCCTAGACTGACAATCTGGGATGCACTTACATGTTTGTAAGTTAGGTTTTCATATTTTCATCTTTTCCTTTCATTTTAGGCCACATCTAGACTCCTGGTGAACTACCAAGAACCCTATCGCTCCCAGATTTTAGATTACCTGTTCAAGGTAAAGTTGGTTTTACTGCTAAAATAATGTCTCATTTAATGCAGAATTTCCTATTGCGTTATGTTGGAGCTCCTATAGTATATTCAGTACTATTTGAAATTAGACAAAATCATATTTTGTAAAACATCTACTTTTAATGTTGATTTTTGTTAGAACCTTACATTTTAGGTGGTGTTTTTGAAAACAAGCATATTGTTCAGGACCCTTTTTCTTCAAATTATTATGAAAATTCCTTTTATGTTTTCACAATATGTTTTAAAAAATATGTTTTCAACATATTTTGGTCATCCATGTGGTCTTAACGAGGATGAAATAGTTTTTGTGGCTAAAATGAGGGGTTTAGCTGTTCATAGCAATTGCAGGAAGTGGGTCTTTAGGATAGTTTTGATTTTTTTTTTTTTTAGAGTACAGATAGATTCATATAATGAGAAAATGACTGCATACTGCATCATTTCAATAGCATATCCATTCCAAACTAGTCTCAAGTATAAGTATAGGTACTCTAGAAAGTGTGAGAACATTATTGGTTTGTAAACTGCTTTAGTTAGCAAATGTAACCTGTGGAGTTAATCAACTTAATATATGGTAAGATTATTGCACTGGACAGTAGTAACTTGTTTTGCTTTTGGCACTGTAAATTACTCTGCTGGAAGAGGATGTAATGTCACTTTCAAGTAGTGTAATCCAGATGGCTGGAGGCAAATAATTTACTGTGTCCTTTAAAGAATTGTCTTTAAAGGGCAGAGTAAGGCATAAGGTGTGGCTGGGGAATCAAAACCTGTGTTTTTTGGAGACTGAAGCTGTGTGTTACAAGCATGAGTTTTCTGAAGGAATAAATAGGCATGTGATAAAAGAAAATCTATCTGAGAGATCATGATTTTCAAAGAATTTTTGACATGTTCTATCAGCAAAACCTCTTAAGCTGTCATGAGATACCTGGGAGGAGTATACTTTGCCTCATTCTCCTTGTCTTTTAATGACAGTGAACTTCCGTGATGGGAATGGGAGAGCAAATGTGTTAGAAGCTTGAAGTCAGAAATGTCAGGAAGAGAAATAGCAATTTCAGAGTATTTGCTTCTTATTTAAAAACAAATTAAAATATCCAAAACTTGAAAGCCAAGCAAACTATCATCTATGCAGCATATTTTTTAAATCAAACTTCATACTCACATCTTAAAACTTTTTTTTGGATACCAAAATTATACTTGGGTAGTTCCATGGAGGAGGCCAGCTCATTAGTATTTATTAAAATAATGATGAGTTTTAACATCTGGCTTGAGCAACTTTTAAGCCACTAATGGCTGGAAGAACATACTAGGAGTAGGATCACCAGTATGAGCTTGAATTTTATGTTCTGCTCCACCAGTCAGATGCCAGGGGAAGAGGATAGTGGTTTAGGTAGCCATTTGTTTTCCAGCGTGGTGTTTTTTTTTTTCTCTCTTGCCTTTCCGCCTGTAGTTAGCAGATTATTTCTGACCCATATGTATGCTCTTTCACATAAGCAGTGTAACACTTTACACCAAAGAATAAATTATTTGCAGAAATATTAACTTCAATAATTTGACTTTAAAAGAAAACAAACTTGACTTCTAATAACATTAAAAATACTGTCATGTTTCTCATATAGCCCACGTTCTACTTTAAGAGCACTTCAGAATTTTCTTGAGCATAACAAATTTAAAATCTGCACAGCTGGGGAGAAGTGTTGTTAATTCTGCAAGAGTCAGTGAAACTAACTCAAGATAAGAAAATCTTGCTCAATTTTCTTTTGGAGCGGAGTTTTGTATTATTTCTCACTGCATTATAATGTGTTTGAAAAAAAGAACTGAATTTTTAGCATCCTCAAAATTGTACACTTCTTTATAACATTCTTCTTGTTAACAGCAGGGTTCTGTTTTTCTGTTTTTTTTTTTCTAGCCAAATTTTGGTGCTTCTTTACATATCCTCAAAGTAGAGATCGGAGGTGATGGGCAATCAACAGGTATGGATTTTGCATAAGCAGGGTTTAACTTCTTGTTGCAGTGATGCTGTAAGTGATGTGTCCTGCATGTGTCACTTTAGTGGAAGCATGGAGATGCATTCTGTAGTTGTACTGAAGTTGCAGAAAAACATAAACAATGTCTGCTAACTCGCAGAAGAGAAATTTACACTACTGTTCTGGAGACAGTTCTTACTGTCTCACTGTTGTATGGTTTATAGGTTGCATTCTAGAGCAAATGAGTTCATTTTTTCCCTGAGACGAAGGACACTCTAGTAGCTTTCTGAATTGCAGAGCATTTCTCAAACACCAGTTTTGCAATACAAACTGTAAAACTTGTGTAGGACTAGGTAGTTTGTCTTAAAAGCATGAAAATGCAAAAACAGTTGGTCAGAAGCAATTGTATTTCTTTAGTTTAATGAGCTGCTGCATTTCACTGGAATGGCATTGTCTGACAGTAGGCACTGTTGTTTTGTTGTTTTGTTTTTTTTTTTTCCTGGCCACAGTTGCAAATGAAAATGTCTTGGTGTAATTTGCCTAACCTGCTATATTTACATATAGGGGAAACTTGTTTAGTAACTGTTTGTGACTGGAAGTTGAGAAGCAGTAACTAGACTACAGTTTATATCTTTTTTTTTTTTTTTTTTTTTCCCCCCCCAGAAGTAAATCTTTACCAAGAATAGATTTAAAGCAGACTCAGTTAATAAAGAGAAAGCATGTCTGTCTTTGTGGGATTCGGTATCTATCGTGTTTGTTTAATTACATATTATTATTGTATTTCATTCTTTAGTTTACTTTCCTTAAGAAAAATTAATATGATTAAGAGTATTATACTGGGTTTAAGAGCTCAGTATTTGGTCAATAAATTGCTGCTTAGAAAAGAATGGAATCATCTTCATGCATGCACAGACTTTCTTTTTAAACACTCATTACTGGCTGAGGAGAATGTTACATATTTCTGTGATGGCTTTCCAGATTTTAGGAGGAGAACTGTAAGATGCATATGTCTTAACACAGTAAACTGCAGCTCTTATTCTGACCTCAGAGGTGTGATCAGGAGTCTAAGTTTGGAATTTAGTTGTTCTAGGTCCCTGGCAAATAGAACTTCCAAACACTCCAAATCCTGTTTTCTGTAATGAAATGTGCAGTTTCAGCAAGCATCATATTAAAAAAAGTAATCAGAAAAGGTCTCTAGAACAATTAGGCATAAGTAATTGTTGCAGTTGCATGCACAAGTTAACTGACTTTTGTAATGACTTCTTATGCAACATTGATTCATTTTCACCTTTCTAGTTTGTGTGCCTGACAGAATTCAGTGCATAGCCTTCAATTTCAAAAGCTCTTCCTACAGTCACAAACCACCATGTAAATTATAATCTGCCACTGAAAAACTTAGTGGCAGTTCCTTTCTTTTTCTCTCCCTTGACTTGCTTTGCACAGAAGAAACAAACTTCTTTTGTTTGCTTTTTGGTTCAGCTATAACCTGCTTCTACAAATGTAGATCCTCCGGATCTTAATGTTGTAATTTTCCTAGTGGTTGTTGCAACCAAGATAATCATAAAGTTAGTATTATCATAGCTAAAGATATGAAATGTTCAATAGTTAATAACATTCTGATGTGGAAAATAAACATGGTCCCATAGAAATAAAAAAATAGTAAATTTTTGCTAAGTTAATATACTAAGAATGAAGACAGGCAAGTATTATGTATTCCCTCCCACTACTCATTTTGCTTTGAAATACATACCAAAGAACATGTGAACCATGCTGGAGATACGTGCTTGCATACTATGGCACTGAGCAATACGGAAAACTTTATAATGTGTAACAGCTTATGACACAGAAGATAATTGTGAGCTACCTGTCTCTTTCCTTCCTAGATGGTACTGAACCCTCCCACATGCACTATGCAAATGATGAGAACTACTTCCGGGGCTATGAATGGTGGCTGATGAAAGAAGCTAAAAAGAGGAACCCCAAAATTAAACTGATTGGTAAATTGCTTCAAGCTTTAGGATTTAAATGCTTTTCCTTCCCCTAACTAAATTACATATCTGACCCTTAATTAGCGTGTTCATTTTAATGGGCATATGTTTTCATGTCGCAGTAGGCAAAGTACAATATCTAATATTTGGTAAGCTTGCCTTGATGCTTCACTTAAACTTACTTATTTTAGGTTGTTACAGTAGCACAACACTCTTACATTGTGCTATTTAACAAGTAGCGTAATAAGAATGTATCTAGCAAGTAGCATGGGACAAGAAATTAATAATTTGCTTGTATCAAGGAACATTAATGCTCAGACTGTATCACAGCAATTAATATAAATGATCATGAGAGGCTGAGTTTGTGAAGTAGAGTAAAAAATTTGGGAGGGATAAAGTAAACTTACAGAAAGTATAAATCTGTAAATCTTATATGCACTAAATTCAATTATATGTTCTTATTACAAACCCATCACCCCCTCCCCCCTATAGTGGTTCTTTTCTTATCTCTGATGTATGTAGTTGAGTTGTGGGAGGACTCTCCCATCTCCCTGTTTTGATTGTGGGCTGTGGGTGTGCTGTGACAGTACAAATGTGGAACCCTAGATTTTAATTTAAACACTTTACAAAATATATTTTACATGAAACAAGGTAAGAATCTATCAAAGTTTCTAATGCCCCCTCTTCCAGGGATCAGGCTTTGTCATATCCAGCCACAAGGCATGACTTGGTGCAGAATTTGCTAGTCAGGTTCTGTTAGACAGGCACTGTGACAAGCAGTATGTTTGCCATGTATGACTAATGGTGGTTTTTAATAACCTCCCTGTTCCTTCAGATCAAGCTCTCAACAAAGGAAGGAGGGTTTGCCATTGAATTAGCCTATGGTGTCTTATTCAGAGTCAGCTGGAATTTTAGCAGGATCTGGTTAGCTTAATCTGTTGGTTTTATTTACTCAAGATCCTGTAAAGAGCTGAGACTCGAAAAAGCTTTCACATAATCCTAATCTTTCTTTATTATGATTGGATCATCACTACTTCTGAAATTCATATTCAGGAGATTAACAATTTCTGGTATTCAGTATTGATCCTTTGTCTATAACTTTGTAATTTTTTATCCTAAAATCTTTGGAATTTTAAACCTGTTAGAGATAATGTCATACAATTTAAGGATTGTATGTAGTCAGTTGCTGTCTAGTACTGAAGGTTTTCCATAAAAAAAAAAAAAAAGCAGCTATAATAAGTTATGTTTCATTGTTTTCCTGGAACTTTGTGAATCCAAAGTGCATATCTGCTCCTTCATTTCAGGAAGAACAAATTACATCATGCTATTGAGGCTTACTGAATAATATAGACCAATCACTTACCTTACTAATTTGTTTTTCTTCTCTCTTTCTAGGATTACCTTGGACGTTTCCAGCATGGATAGGAAAGGGTGAAAACTGGCCCTATGACTATCCAGATGTCACTGCTTACTATATTGTTTCTTGGATATTGGGAGCTAAACAATATCATGATTTGGACATTGATTACGTTGGGGTCAGTAAAACGAAATCTCCTGTGTATTTTATTTATCTTCGTTCCTAAGATCTTGGTCTTGTCTCTCATTGTCAGTTACTGGAGGGGCGGTATGAGAAAATAAATTGTTTTGTAATTGCAGTTCTGGCTTTTTCTATTGCAAGGGGAAAGGCAGAAGTTATGTTAGTTTATAGTCTTTCTGCATTAATGGCCATTAAAGCAGAACCAGTGTAAAATGGCTAGTCTCCTGCCTTTCCATTTCTAGAACAAAGTTAGCAGAGAATTTGAGAATTCTGAAATCTGTTCAAGTCTTGGATTTGTCATTTTCTCCTTGCTTGTTTTGCTCGGGTTTCAGCAGTTACCAGCTAATAAAAAGCATTAGTTAAGACAGAGTTTGTGAAAGTCAGCTAACATGATGACATAAAATATGCAGAAGGCCAATCCTCTACAACTTCTTCCATTTTCTGCCTGCATTATTTATAGTAGGTAAAGGTGCTTGTGTTACAGTACATTATAACTAATGTATTGTGTTACTGTGCAATATATGGAAGTAGTGAATGTATGTCTGAGAAAAATGGCGTAACTTGGAGATGAGAGTGAGAGAAGCAGACAATCTGGAAAAACACTTTTAGAATTCATTTGGCTGAGGTTCAACGTTTTTTTTTTTCTGATTAAAAGTGATTTGATTTACACTAACTAAGTGTTTTGATAGGAGATAGTTTAACTGCAGAAAAGCTGAAAATCACTTCAGCAGTTCAGAGCAAAGCTTGAAGTCTGACCTTTCTGCTATAATGTGGGAAGGTATATCTGATAGATATCTACTCTGGAATGCATCCCCCTTTATGCTGCTGACTTATTTCAGCTGGGTCAGTTTTATACTTTGGGTAACACAGTGATGCTTCAGCAGTTCAGTTGGGGCGGGGGGACAGCTTGCTCTGCTCTTAGAGTAGGAAGTAAGTTCTGCACATTATGTATTTGAGTAATATCTGGCTTCTGAGTTGTTACTTCACAGACATTGGCCTTGTAAATTCTATACTTCTAAGAAAAGAAAATTTCTGCTTCTACAGGCAATATGGTAACATTGCATATTGTCTGTCTTTGTGGATATAATCTGACATATAGGAAAACTGAGGTCTGTGAAGGCTCAGAAACTGTCAAAACAATTTTAATGCTGTTCTGATTCTACATTGTTAGCTTTTACTGCTCTTTAGGTTTATAACATGTGTTACATATTATTATTTGCTTTATGATGAAACGAGCCTTTTGTTAAGTAACTTTTTTTGATTGGCTCATTTCTGAAGTTGCCTGTTAGTACTTACAGAAAGATTTAGGAATATCAAAGTCAAATGGACATATCTTAACTGCAGGAAACTGCTTGTACATGGTTGGGTAATCTACACCTGCAGTGGGATACTTTCACCTTTACTGATGAATGTGATTCACAGTGTTCATGCGGTTTGAAGAAAAGAAAGTAAAAAGGGTTCTGACTCTGAATTTTATTGGCCAGGGTATTTGGTAGAACGGAAGACCAACATTCCCGCTTTTGAATTTTGAGCAGTGTTAAGCTTAAACACTCTTTCTATAAAAGATGAAAATCCAGAGCAACAGAAATGAGATCATTCTGTGTGTGTTTACCTAAACTATGCTGGACATCTCCTCTGTTTAGGTATGGATATAGTCCTGTGTAAATTATAAAGGACTGTAAGTGTCATTGAATAACTCCCTGAAACTGTAGGCAGTTGTTTGATATGTAACTTTAGCTCTCCTGTGTCAGTGCATGGCAACAGGGTCCATTCATTAGGACTACACTTTGAGGCCACAGTGTGTTTGTCAGTGATTGCTAACAAACTGCAGAGCCATTGGTAAGAATGTCATGTGTAACATGGCTACCATTATAGAGCTCAAGCAGCAATAGACTTCCTTTCAGCAAGAAGGCAATTACTTGACCCTAGAGATAGATAAACAAACAGCTATTTTGAAGTTTCATACAGAATTTTCCCCTGAAGAGCTGATAACAAAACCAACCAGAGCTCTTTGCTCTAGCAAACTGAAACCATGGAGTTCATTAATGGGTTGTATAATCTTGCATGTACATAAATAAAATCTTTCATTATGCATCAACATACCCCGATTTTTCTAAATGGCTTTTTTCTTTTCCTTCATAGATATGGAATGAAAGGGCATTTAGTAGCAAATATATTAAGGTATGCATTTTTTTCTTATTTTGCTAAAGTTTGTCTGTTATTATATGTAAACAATTTGCTTTTCTGAATTTGCCTAGGAAAGGGACCCTAATCCTGCAACTACTTTACTTACTAAACTGTGTTTCTTGTAGTTGCATGCATGGCATGGTAACAGGATCAGATCTCTAGATCTTTTTTTTGTGTGTTTAAAACTTATTTTGAACTGTAAGTGTGTCAGTGTATGCTGAATGTTTAGGACCTCTATGTTGTAATGGAAGCTCCAGTTGATGCTATTGAAATCATACAAATTCATCATCTTGATACTGGCTTGGAAAGATTTATAAATCAAAGATCTAGAATTACTTAAAACTCTGTAGCAAAGTTCCAGTGGGTATAATATCCTTGAATTATTGCTATAAGACTCAAGGTTCTTATTTTATGGTAAATGTAATAAAGGTTCTGTGTTTCTAGCTGTGCAAAATTCAGTACCTCCTGTCCTAAAAGAGTTGGAGGAACACAGTATTTCACAGAGCCAACCTTGCCATATATAATATCTCTCACTTTTCCCTGCCCCTGCTGTCCTCTGAAAGCTCGCTGCTGTTTGTTATGTTGAAGTGAAATCTTCAGTACAAGCTTCCGCTTTGTTCGTTTCCATGTTGCTGCTTTGAGGCAAAGAAACAATAGCATTACCTCTTCAAAGCAAATGAGAGTTAAATTGAGTGTGTAGAAAAACTTTTTTTTTTTTCATAACTCAGCAGGGATTGGATCCCATCTGTTTAAAATGAATCAGTTAGTGGCTATTAGAAAAGTTTCAGTTCTTACACTTTGTGTACACTGGATGAGGTTAGTCACATAATTTGTGCTTAACATCTTCTCTAGTTATTTTGTTTAATGATTAGTTTTAGTAGAATGATACAGGAAATGGCATACAACAGTTAAAATTGACATTGCAATAAGAACAAAAAAGTATCTTTCAGTATCTTTCACGAGGTTAGCATATATAAAATTCTGCCTGCTCTTGAAAACTGAGAATTCTCTCCAGTAAAAACATTTTTTTTAAAAGTTAGATTTCCTAGAATGTAGAATTAGGTGAATACTCCTATACCTGTTTCCTGTGATTTATGCAGTGCTTTGACTGAGGGAGGGCAAGAAGCTCTGTGCTGGTGATATACCTTGTAAGAAGAAAGAGAAATACCTTATATCCAGCTGTACGGGTTTCTTGTTAACAAATATGTTAACCACTTATTTTAAACTGATTTACTGGGTTCACTGTCACTCACATGTTAGACCAAATTCTGTTATGTATACTTTACTCCACAATTAATTTCATTAAAGGTATATTCTAGATTCTGACTTACGTGGGCTACTAGGCCATTAGCTCCTTTTGGACACAGAGATTTGGCACTAGAGTTTTTGAGTGACTTACAAAATCCCTTCCCGAGAAAACAAAAATACCCTGAAGTGTGACACAGCAGGATATCTTGGCATCTATGTCAGGGTGTCTTGTTTCTTTGGGCATGTTAAGTAACAGAACTCGGGTGGATGTGTAGATGCTTCATATTTTGCTAGTGAAGCTACTTACATCTCCGTTTAAACTTTTTTAGTGGGTATGCTTAGAGTCCTCTTAAAATAGCCTGTCCCAGTCTGTGTTCACAAACCGTAGTGTAACTTTTTTTTTTTTTTTTTTTTTAAGCTAGGAGACTAGTTCGTAGGGTGATTTATTTATTACAAAAAACCCTCAGGGACTAGAAGTTTTCTGTTATATTTACCCTCGGGCAATGTAGGTTCCAGGCTTTTGTTTTTCAAAAAGAAAAGTGATTCACTAATTTGGTATAGGCTAATGGAGAAATCACTAAGGATACTAGTAGTATCCTAAAGGATAATCCTAATCACAGGTAAATTATGGTGCTAGAGGAGCAGGGGGAAATGTGTGTGTGGACTTCAACTAGAAATCTCTAGTTGTTCAGTGTATGTGTTGTAGAAGCAAAACCAAACAGAACTGAAAACACTTGTTTGCAGGCTGGAATAAAACAATGCAAGTAAGATGTAAGATAAATAGTGAGACTTCTTTTAAGTTCAGCTGCAAGGTTTGTTTCTTCACTGACTAGATGTTGCTTGGAATGCCTGTGAGACTGGACAATTTGTAAAAAAGCATCATCAGAGAAGGCATATCTTACTATAAATAAAATACTCATTTTATTTCCCTATATCACTAATTTGCTCTTTTTTAGAACAGTTTTTCTGTCTTTCTGTAGGTTTTGTAAGAAATAGAAATGTTCTATTTTGCTCAGTTCTGTGTCATGTCACCTGAAGGCTTTCTTGTCTGTTTGTCTTGGCTTCCTAATATGGGGAGAACAAATGTGTAGAACAAACTGTCGAGTGTATTTACAGTCTGCCATTTTTTAAAAGGTTTATTTACTGAAGTGTGCTGTTGCACGCCAAATATTTTCTGTAATGTCTGACAAATACATGACATTGATAAGCTCTTAGTTATCTTGCCAAATTCTTACTTGTAAGAAGTTACTTTAGTTACTTCATCCACTAAGGCACTAGTTATGTTTCTTAATAAGTAGAACAAAATGCTAAAAGAAATGATGATTCTGTTGCTTATAAATTCTTATTCAAGAAGATCATATTCTTCCAATTATATTTTAAAATACCATCATCTTAAACTAATGCTAAAATTTAAGGAGTATCTGTATATAAACACAAATACTGGATGCTGGGGAACTATTCTGCATATGTTGTTATGGAGCAAATTTTGAGGGTCTACAGTTCAGTGTCCTCGATACTTATTTTCGCAACCTTTCTAGTAATTTTCTTCTCCTGAACTCTCTCTATGGTTAGGCAGTTTTTCTGAATGTCTAGGTAGCTAGAAAGCTTTAAAGTAAGTATTTCTATCATTATGAATTTTTCTTCTGGTAAACTTTATGCTTCAAAGACTTCAAGCAGCTGAACAGAACGTCATTGCTACTTTTCTTGGGTTTAGTAAGTTTTCTGTCCTTTAGATCTACACCGACACTTGGACATTGCTTTGTGTCCTTATTTGACTACACGTCAAAATAGAAATGCTTCTTAATCTTCACTTTGCTCGAGGACTATTACAAGAAGTTATTTAAGGATTCATGCCTACCGATCTTCAAATGGTTGAAAAAATCTCTTATGCGTGCATGCCTAAATACAGCACATGGTACATAATTTCTTTATATCCAAGATTGGAAAAAGGGATTTTAAACTGTGGACTGATGTCCTTTTTCAGATGCAACTTGTATGTGGAAGCTGCTGAAAATACTTTTTAAAATTTGTTTTTCTTATTGAGCATTCAGATAAAACATGCTTGTATAAACTGGCCCTGTATAAGCCTGGTTCATGCTTCACTGTTAGAACTGGGTATATTTGTCTAGGAAATTCTAGAGGCAGATGTGGGAGGTTTATCATCTTTGACAGTGAAATATTATGGAGAAGCTGGAAAAACAGAATAGGAATTCTCTTCTGCTGGCTTGTTTGAATTCAAAGTTGACTGCCCTCAGTTTTGTTTTTTAATATGCAATTCCAGTTCTATGCATTACATTCCTGAAAATTAGTGAGAAGAGAGCCAAGTACTGGGTAAACTTAAATATCAGACACAACATCAATTTTTTTTTTTTTTTCAGTAAAATAGCCTATGAAAAGAATGCTTAGGTGCTCTTCACTTAAAAAGGACAGATGTTAAGCAAAGATTTCTGTTCTTGTGGAGAACTTCACAGTTACAAGGTCTTTTGTATTTGAAAACTTCAATCCCTGTTTTCTCAATATACTTGTTTTGGGTTCAGGTTTACTTTCACCTCTGATCACTTGTGGAGGTACATCCACTTCCACATTCCAGCTAGTCATTTTTTTTTGGATCAACTTAGTGTGGCTGACTTAATGATAAAAGTGTTACTCATATATAATGAATTACATGCATGCAGTGGATGGAATCAGTATGTTCAGAGTGTCTGAGTGAAGTATATGTATGCACATGGGGTGTCAAAAGTAATCCAAGTGATGAGAAGCTCATTTTTCTGTAATGGCTATCAATGTAAAAACAGTTATCATTACCTTTGTCTTCATTGTCATTATGGCTCTTCTTTGAGAACTTTTCTTATCCATCTTGGTCTGAAGACAAATGCTTTCACTGATGACTTCTACAGTTCCTAAATTGTTTTCAGTCTTAAATTTTCATGTTGCCCAGTTGATGAAGGCTGTGCTTTAAGTGGTGTTATCTGTTGCTAAGGTACTTCGACAATCTTTGGACAGACTGGGTCTAAGGAACGTTGGCATCATCGCTGCAGATGGAGATTGGAACATTTCAAAGGAGATGGTAGTTGATCCCTATCTTAACGATGCTGTTGAGGTAGTTGGGTAAGTGTGGGAGAAGGGAGGAGTTTTATACATTGCTTATTGCTTCTGTAAGTCAGTCTTCATCTTCATTTTGAGAAGTCATATATTCTTATTTCATGCTTTCTAGTTATTCCCAGTTCTTTCATCATCATGTACAGTGGTGACTGATATCATCTTTCCTGTCTTCCTCTCTTCTTTCAGTTTAATGTGTAATGTAACCTTACCAGTCTTCCATCATTTATTTCAAGTGTTCAGTTAGGAGCTATCTTTTCAGCTTCTTATCTTAGCACTAGCAAATGACAGGAGACTTCTAGCTAATCTGCATATGTATCTTAAAGGCAAAAAAACTTAGGACTGAATTCTTGGTCTGCAGTCAGTTTTAATTTCATGGGAATTTGAACTTTCATACTGGAATTTACCGGTTTGGGACTCCCTATGCTTGTGTTATTCCCTGTTATATGTCCTTTGCTTGAGATTTTTCTGGTCATGTCCTAAAGCTAGGAGTTTGTTGCTTATATCTGATTACAGATAGTATTAAAAGTGCACAGACATACAGTAAAGTGTCCAAAATTTATTTTTAAACTAATACAACCTATCTCAATTTTAGCAGCTAGGAATGCCCACTGTTGTAGTTCTAGCGAATGGAAACTTGATTGTTTGTCTGCACTCTTGCTCCATAATACACTTTCTTACTACCTTGCTTCTGTCAACTGGCTTGATACTTATTCTGCTGCTCTTGCTTTCTTCCTAATCTCCTATTTCTCAAAACTGTAGAGGGGTTTTTAAAAATTATGGTATGTTCCCAGTGGAAATGTTCTATACGTGTATAAATTGTTTAGTTGTGTTATGTGTGTGAACTTGATTAACTCTGTTGTAAACCTTAATGTGATAAGAACATACTTGTGGTCACTGGTGTACTGTTTATCCTCATCTATATGTAAGGGCATGTGATATGCTTATAATTGTTTAAGCTAATTCATGGTTCAAATGTAATAGCAGGCCAGTTAAGTGGGGATTTTATAAAGAAAATGCTTTCATGTATGTTGAGTTTGTAAAGACTGATACCTGGAAGTGTCTGCCTGAGAAACACCAATTATAATGCCAACATTGAGTAACTCATTTGGTTTAAAAACTTAACTTCCTTAAGTTAGGCAAGACTTGCACTTCAGCAAGTTACAGTGCATTAGGGAATGTTTTAGTTATGATTTCTGTGCCAATAAAATTGTCAGAATGAATGTACCGAGTGTGTGTAGCTCTTTCTTTAAGAGCTTGACAGAATCAAGGCTAGGAGTCCCTTGTTCTGTTTGTGGCCTTTAGGACCACAGACATGTTTTAGTTGTTCTTTAAGATGGTTGTCTGAGGTTTTTCTTGAATGTCATAGGGATTTTTTTCCCCAACTCCCCCACCCCTGCTGATCACACAAAATGAAGAGTTAGGAGAATATTTCTTGTGCAGTAGTGTTGTTATTTATCAAGAAATTATGGTTAGTGCAAAATGAGAACACCATGTTTCTTAGTCAATGTTGATTTTAAGGCGCCAACTACCAGAGTTTTTGCTGACCTAGAAAAAGATAATAGTATATGTCCTTCAAATGCCCAGGTTCAGAAAGTTGCTAAAAGTACACTGTGTCTGTATGTCTCTTAAACAACTGTGTCTAGTTCTTTGCAAAATCTGCTAGTCAATCTGTTTTCCTAAATAGTCTTAAATTCTCTTCTGAGAAATCCTTTCCTGTATGTTGTTCTGTAATGTCTTTTCAAGTATAACCCTCTATGTGACTTTTTCGTAGTTCTTCTATTTTGGAATGGAAACCTGCAATTATATTTATATTGTATTATTTAGAAAATACTGAGAAAATTGGAATGATTGCTTTGACATCCATCCACAAAAAGTAACTGACCTTTCCCTTTTTGTTTCCTTTTGTTTTCCATTTTCCTTTCCTTTCTTTTTCGCAGTAGGTAATTTTTACCTTGATACTGTTGCTTCCCGTGGAGCTTTATCCATGCCTAAAATACCATTTGCAATCTGAAGCATATCTAAGGTAGATTTAGGATAAAGTTCCTATGTCTGTTTTTTTTCCCCTCCATATTTGCTGTCTGCCAGCTTGTCATTTGAAAGATGGAGGATTTTATCTTTGAATGAAGGTGACCAAGCTGTTATCATTTAGTGTGTTTCTGTTTCATAGGTTGAAGGAGTAGTCTTCCTGAACATATTGCTTGCCATCATTTCATAGCAATGAGTTGCAGCACTTGCTATTGAAAACAGGAATTTTGTTAGAAGAAAAAAAAAAGCCTTTATTTTCTACTAAATCAAATTACCCAGAATGCATAGTGCTTGAAAATGGGGAAAAAAAATAATAATTGTAATATAGTTAGCTCAAGTCTTAAATTGTGTTATGCTTACTTACTTTGTTTGCAAGACTATCTTCAGTACTGTCTTCCTATGTTATTTTGATGGGTGCTGTTTCTGTGTTTGTGTAGTATATACATACTTTCTTCCAAGATGTGGTATGGCTCAGTACTACGTCTTCTGTGTTAGACATGGATTTTGTGTACTGTGTTTAACAAAGCCTATAGAGCCCATAGCTTAAATAATTGAGAACTATGCAAAAAACATTTTCAATTTGTCTACTTCAAAATAAAGAGGAAAAAAATATTGTGGAATATTTTCAAGTCTGATTGTGTATTGGAATATAGGCCTTTAAGAAGGGACATGCCGAATAGAGCTATCTTTGACTTGTAAGTCATTATTAATGGACAGTAATTTTATGCTGGGTTGTGGAAAAAAATCTGCCCTCTTCAGTTTTTATTTACCAGACAACAAATCATATCTTATTTCTAGTTGATGTATCATGAATCTTTTCTAATACAATGATCAAATAGCAGAAAAGATTGCTGCCATTTCAATGTTTCTTTTTTACATATCTCCTAGTGTCATTTAAAAAAAAAAGATTTAAAATCATGGTAAGTCTTAATGAACAAAGAAGATGAGAGACATATTTAAGAACTATTTGTCAATGACGATGGATTTTATGTAAAGAGTTCTTGTTCTGTTGATTTTCATAGTTAATGTAGTTGCAACGTTAGAAGAATCATTAGTCTTATGGTCCAGGAATACTTTCTCAGTTCAATAGGAAGAACTAATTCAGTTCACTGTTAATTGCTCTTTCTGAGGTAGAAGGCATTTGCTGTAAGAGTGAAAGATGACTTGACTTGGCTAAGACAATGCTAAACTGGTAGAAGAATAAAGATTAATTATAGAAAATACTGTCTTCTGGATTTGTTTTATGATTTTGGGCCATACTACTTTTGCCGTAATTTTAAACAGGATTTTTGTATTACATAGTTCAAAGCACAAGCTAGAAAACTAGATTTATGTAACTGGTCTTAAGATACAATGTTTGTGGTAAAACAATAGATTTTACTGGTAAAACAGCTTTGTCTTTAACTGGGTTTGCAGAGGACCTCTGGAAGCCATCTGGTTAAACCCCCGTGCATCAAGCAGGTGCAATTAGATCATGGTGCTGAGGCTTGTTCAGCTTTAATATCTTCACAGCTACTTTGGGCAACTTACTCCGCGTGTTTGACCATACTCATGGTCTTTTTTATTTATTTATTTTTTAAGTTCTTAACTGAATTTTTCATCAGTCCACAGCCTGCACTGTTGCAAGGGATTATTCTGCCCCAGGTGTAGGACTTCATGTTTGTATCTGTTGAGCCTGAGGTTCTTGTCAGCCTGTTTTTTCCAGTCTGTTAGTTCCCTCTAAATAATAGCCCTCCTTTTCAGCATACAACTGTTGTTGTGGGTTAACCCTAGTAGGCAGCTCAGCCCCACACAGAGTTGTTCACTTCCCCCCCCACCCCAGGTGGGATGGAGGGGAGAATTCAGAAGACTGAAAGTGAGAAAACAGGTGGGTTGAGATAAAGACAGCTTAATAAGGAAGACAAAAGCTGTGTGTGCAAGCAAAGCAAACTGTGAACTTCCTGAGTTTTGTTAAAGACATCAAACAGTGTTGGCCCTCATATCAGCCTATGGGGACACTGCTAGCAATCTGCACCCTGGTTGGACACCTTGATGGGAGTGTTTGCTAAAGTCAAGGTATGTGACATCCACTGATTTAACCTTGCCTGCACAGGTAGTCATCTTGTAGAAAGCAATTGTGTTTGTCAGGCATGATTTGCCCTTGGTAAATCCATGCTGCCATTCCCAGTCATCCCCCTATGCTTCTTGTGCTTGAAATAGCTTTCAGGAAGACTTACTTTGTAACCTTCCCCTGGGGCCTAAGGCTAGACTGATGGGCCTGTAGTTTCTCAGATCCTCGTTCTTGAAGACAGGCATTAAAACTGTTTTTCTCCAGTCATCAGGAACCTCCCCCAATTGCTAAATACTTTAGCCTTTGTATGTATGTTAAGTGTGAAAACCAAATTCTGCCTTAATCTAATGCAAGGTATAACATAAAAATACTAACATTGTGTTCAGACAAAGTTCTTAAGACTTTGGGCAGGAAGTCCGGATGTTTTAGGCTACTGCACATAAGCTAGTTCAGATTCTGATCTGTGGGAAAAAAAAAATAAATCTTGCAGCACTGTTTCCTGCAGGTAGTGTTCCTTGTTAGAGAAGACTATATATTGTAGAAATGCACAGAATGATTTGAAAATAGTTAGGCCCTTGATGTTATCTGAATTTAGAGCAAACACTGTTTAGGGGACCTCTGGACCTGAGGAAACTATGTCAGTAGACTTGGTCTTACATGACATTATAGATTTGTTTCATTAATTTTTAAGGCTTAAAATGTCTCTAGGGAAGCGTACAGTGGTTGCAATTTTAGAACTTGAAATAAAATGCAGTTGAGTAAAAAGGTGTGTATGTGTCTGGGGTTTTTATCATTTTTTGTGTTGGTTGTGTTTAGAAAGAGCTGATTCATTTGTATTGCTTCACTTTTAAACTGAAACAGTTGATTAGCAGGGAGAATAGGGGACATAGACTCCTTTTCTTAGTTAAATGTTTATTTTGCTTTCACAAGGTTTGTAAGTCATAATTCAGTTGTCCTTGAGCTGCATGTGGTCCTTGTAGCCTAACCCTCAGCATTGTAACATCTAAGTGGCTCATCTGAAAATAGATTATCTTCCATGAGATGTGATATACTTAGTCTTTATCTGCAGTTTTTTGTGTGTAAGAAAATAAGAACCAAATGGTTTTGTTTCTTCTTTTTTGTCACATACTTTGGGGTTTGGCATAATAGAGAAAGAAGGTGTCCTTCTTTGAAGGCATTTTATGCTTGAAAATCTATTAAATTTTGTTTGGTGCTAACAGTTTTTGTCCAAGTTGTAAAACCAGAATTGGAATGTGATTTGGTTTTGAAATATATTCAAATAGTATTGAAAAAGATGCTGCCTTTCCCAATGTAAATTTCTGACAATTTGAAAACCAATTATTTTATTTGTGCCTTCTCTTTGTTCTTTGCTCTCCTTTTTTTTTTCAAAGCTGTTGAGATACACATTGGATAAGCACGATCTGCAGCAGGTGAGGATCATAGCCAGCGATAGACTGTGGGAGCCCATTTCCTTTGTCTTGCTGCTTGACTCTGAACTCCATGGAGTGGTCGATGTGATTGGGTAGGGGGTTCTCTTTTTTTCTTGCTTGGTGTTTTGCTCACAGTTTGTTTTCTTGCTTGTTTATAACTAGCACAGACAAAGCTTTACGTACTTTTACTTGCAATAAAGGGGTTGATACTATAATCTTTCTTATTAACCCACATCAAATCACACGGGCTGTTGTCCTGGTGACAGCCTCAACCTTAATTGAATTATGAGTCTCCTGTTATGTGGAGGATTCCTATTGGTTGTGGTTGCACTTTTGATGAATTGAAGGTTTTTTGAACAACTGTTTTGGTTCCTGTATTTGGTAGCAAGAAGTGCTTTAGCTTTACAGCTTTGTATGCAGCCTTGTATTACTGACTTCCACTGGTCTGTTACAGAAGTAGGTGCTATCCAGAAATGAATTGGGGCTATCATTCCTATTTTAATTCCAATAGTGTCTTCGTTCTTAGTTCTCATTTTGTTTTGAAGGGAAGGTTGTGTTTGAAAAGCGTGCAACCAGCAGACTTGTTTTTCTGGTTCTGTGTTTCATCATATGATACTAATATTTTGCAGAAGTTGTAGACTGAATTTGAGATTGATTTCTGACTTGTCTGCTGAATGGAAATGTGTATAAGACTTGCTCATTAACTTGTATTTCTACAATAGCTCTAAATTTTTATTACTAGGTTCTATAGGCTTGCCGGACCCAATCACAGGCTTCAAATGTGGTGGTTCTTCAGTTCAGCTTGAGTCTTTTTCATTGATCTTTATGTATCTGACTCAGAGGAGGTGTAGAAATTAAAGCTTTCCCTCCAAATATAGATAAGCAGTCAGTGATGCTCCCCCCACGACCAGATCAATCCCTCCCCCCATTCTGAACAACAAAAAGTATCCTGACAGTTTTTTTGTGAATGGAGTCTTGGATCATGTGTGGATCAAGTGTAAGCAATTGTGAACTCACTCTGGCCAGATGCAAATAAATGTAGTTACTGTGATCCCAACGTAGTGAGGATGCTTCCTTTCTTTTTTTTGTCAGCTACAGGCATGCACCCAGAGTCACTTCCTGAACCTGATTTTTTTTTACACTATCTCAGTAAGCTGTAGTTGCTTAACCTTGCAAGTGTAAGTTTTACATCCCTACTCTGAGTTAGTCTTAAGATGGAGATGAAATACTGTTTTGTGTAATGGATAATTGGTTGGCTACTAAACATTTAGAGGTGCACATCTCATCATGGTATCTTAAAAAAAAAAAAAAAAAAAAAAAATTGGCTTTCTTTTTTATTTGAAACTATAAAAAGTGTTTCAGGATTTTACATGAACATACATAAAATCAATTTTGGACTTGGCAATGCGATTTGTGATCTGTGAGGTCTCTCATTAGACAAGCTGGATGGGAGATTAGTTGAAGCTGCTGCTTTTATGTTGCACTATGTGCATGCAGGCTTCATCTGCAAGAAATTTTAAGAGCCAGAAATTAGAGGGAGCCCTGATGACACAATGTAAAACTAATAATAGATGTTCACCCACATACGAATGACCCAAGTCACCAAAGCTCTTTATAATGTGATATTTCCAAACAGCTTCTCAGAGCTATTACAGTTGCATCAAATTTACCAGTGAAATGAAGTATAATGAGTTATAAACTCTTGTTTTGAACATGTTTAAATTACATTGTACCTCTTGCAAACAATGTTTTTTGAGGATAGGCTTGCAAATTCCATGGTTACTAATAGGAGTACTTTATCTGTGCTACTTTGTAACACAGTTAACCCAGTTAGATTTTTGCATGCTATACAGTTAGAAAATCAAGCCATTCTGACTCTACATGTTGAAAATCCCTGCCCCCCCCCATTCTTGCTGTTAATTGAAAGAAAAGAGGAAGTGTTTAAAAAGTGTCAGTTAGTTTAGGGGTAACAACTGTAACAGCTTTCATTTTCACCTCATATAATTAGTATTCTGTTAGGTGACAACTCAGTCTTTTTGGTGAGAAGCATCAGTGTTCTTAAACAGATCTGTTCTAAACACATATTTGGCTGAATGTAAGTGGTGCAAAAAACCAATCCTTTTGAAGAAATTTGTTAGATCTAATTATACCCAGTTAACAGCCTAAGAAAAACATGATATTGATGTTACTGCATGATGGAATCATGATGTGGTGCCTGTAGTAGTGGGAATTCAAACTGTCCCAAGTCCCCCTCAGGTCTGTGTGCTGATACAGAATGAGAAGTAGGTTGACAATTTCTGTTTTCTAGAGAAGTTTCTGAGAACTAGTTCTTGAGGTTTTCATAGGTAGTGCTTTTATGCAAAGCTTCATTGTAGTCATGGTATTATATAGGCTGACCTTTTTAAAGATTTATTTAATTTCTACAGCCTTGTACTGATTCATGAGAGAAAAAGGTGGAGAAGACTGCTATTCTATCCTGATTTTCCCTTTCTTCCCCTTTGGGCCATTGGTATATGCAACACAAAAAATGAAGTTTTTTGTTAATTTGTTCTTTAACTAAGTTATCCAGATGAAGTCACTGTGGACAACTGTGCAAAGCAGCATTTGCAATCCATAAATAGAAGAGGTTTACTTAATGCTACTTTCTTAATATATCCGATTTAGTTTAGCTGCCCTACATAGGGAACTCTGAATTTTTTTTCCCAATGGAATTACATTGCTCCTTCATCTGCTGTGTAAAACACACTTAATTTCATACTAGTTAATATTTTAAAAATACTTTGTTACCACTCTAACAGCTAGAGGCCCTGATGATGAACCAACCATCTGCTGGTTCCAGAGAGATTGAAAGAAGAAGGGAACATATTTTTTAGTAAATGACAGTGGATTGAAGAATGCAAACACTGATAGTAATAGCTCTTGGTAAAGTCTTCTTTTGCAGATGTTTAAACTTATGTGTCACTCTTGTAATTTTGTTTCTACTATTCCTTTCATTACTTTTTCTCTACCAAGATCTATTCTTTGTCCCCCTTTCATGATATATATAGCTTTTTCCTCTCTCTTTGAAATGGTCTTCTGTTATAGTGTGTCAGGCTCTCTGTTCTTTTGATCAGAGAATCTAAAGTCCCGCTGCTTCTTCTGAAGCATCACATCTGTAAAAATGATGCATAAACTAGTCCAGTTAATTTTTTCAGGCAGCAAGATAGGTGTTTAGGAGTCTGTTTTTTCCTGGAATGTTAATGAAGATGCTCAAGTCTTTCCAAATGGTAGTGGTCCTTGAGTGGCCCAGTTATTTCTTGAGAGTAATTGGAGTGTAGTTGCTCCTTTGTAGTTTTCATTTCCAGTGAAGTAAGAAGATTGGTTTTGCTGCTGAAGGAGCAGAGAACCACTGTTGTGGACTGCTAATCTTCTGTCCTCTGATGCACACCTTGTGTTAGTAGAGTGGCACAAGACCTCTAAAAGAGGCCTGTAGCATGATGCAGTGTTTAAATATAAATCAGAGGTCAACAAATCCAGCACATGCTGGGTGTGAAAATCTTTACTGCAATCTGATAGCAAATGTTTATTTTGTGCATTTGAGTGGATCTTTTTGAAATATACACTCTGCAGTGCTATTAGGAGGTTTTTTCTTTTTTTTAAAAAAAAGATTGGTGTACTTATTTTTTAAAAAAAGTTAGTTTTCATGTCGAATAGGATTTATGCACTCCTTAGTCAAGTCTCACTTTTTAAGGACTAATTTAATATTAATGAAAGTAAAACAAAACCCCTTGGTTAACAGCAGTGTAAGTGAAAAGCAAATATAGTGTAAGTTGTGTTCATTAATAGTAATAGAAATTGCATCTAAGAGTAGAGAAAAATTATTAATTTCTCACAGTGGTGAAACTGTTTTACCCGATTGCATACCAATGGGACAAAATGAGAATGTTTTTAAGTGTGGGGGCTTTAAGTGAAGCAAAATTGCCAATAAAGAAAGATACACTGAAGGAGTCTGTCTCTAGAACCTGTTTGTTCTCCTTGTAAATTTTAATCCTGTTTATCATCCCTGTTTTTTCCAATTTATTGCCATTGCTTTAGTGTCTTTGCATTGAATTATTTATCTTCCCTTTAATGCAAATAAAGGTGACCCTCTGTCTTAGTGCAGGAAATCAGAGCTCTAGATTTTGTTCCTGTTTAATCTTATGTAAAGCTCTCTAACACTGCTCTGTTTGTGTGGGATTTTTTATTTTTATTTTATTTTGTTAGGCACAGCTTTTATTTGGCAGGGATGTTGGCTCTTGATATTTAAGACGCAGGTCTTCAGGATATGGAGTGTAGAAAGACATATTATTCCTTCTTTGCTTTTTCTTTACAAGCTACAGATTTTATGCTGTTACAAAAATTTTTCTTGATATTAAGATAATACTTGTGTTTCCAAGCCAAAGGAGAAATATGCAGTAATCTGTGCAGCAGAGAAAGATGTAGCTAAAATCTCTACTATCTGTTACATTGTCATTAGTGAAGCTATGTATAAAGGACTACAACACTGGGAAATGGCCTATTGACCAGCAGGGGGAAAATAATGAAACCCAAAAAACCAACAAACACAAAACCCCTGGTAGTTCTTCTGTGCCTGTCACAAATTATCAGTTTGTCAAGTTGTCTGCCTTCCTTTCCAGTGATGATAGTTTCATTTTAGCATGTGTATTTAGTGTGTGCAATGAGTGTGCTAAGTGAGGGGAAAATCATGACCTGTTTTCTGCGTTTGAAAGGTTTTATTTCAGATTAATTTGGCACAGTGCATAAGTGTTGTGATTGAGTGCAATCAGTGGTCTTCATTTGGGACAAAGCATCTCTCCTCATACTAAGAAAGATCTTGGAAAGAAAATTAACTTTCATTATACGTTTCAACTATTTTCACTTCACACCTCTAACTTTTATAGTCCAACTAGTGCATGCCTTTTTGAAACCTGAGTTTATTAAAAAAGTGTGCAAAATTAGTGAAATTCATGTTTAGGTCCTATGACATTCATGCAGTTAAGTTATTTGAATACTGCCTAGTACTGTATCTTATTGTTTGTTTTATAATTATTTAAAGTTTTGTCTAAAATAGTACAAGGTAGCTTGCATTTTCTCTAGCATGCTGTGGTTATAAAAAATCTTCAAGCTCAATTTCAGGATAAAGCTTTGCTTTATCAAGCTGCAGGAATTGCATGATACTTTTAAAGCTAGGTTTACTTATATGCTGTCATGTATCAGAAGAAACAATCTTCTACTGATGCAAATACAATAACCTACAGAATATTATAGCATGCTCTTATTCCATTTTCTTCTATTCCATTAGTATTATTCCAAAGAAAGTTTGTTTTCATTTTTCATTTGGAGGAGGGGAATCATTGCTGCTGTGTGTACTTCCAGAATTTATTTTTCTTTTTGTGATAAGTGCTCTTTCTTTTTAAAATACTGTGTAGGGCTCACTATCCTGGAACAAAAACAGTGCCAAATGCCTTATTAACTAAGAAGAAACTGTGGTCTTCGGAAGATTACAGTACTTTCAATGATGAAGTAGGTGCAGGCTGCTGGGCTCGGATCCTGAACCAAAACTACGTGAATGGAAACATGACCTCGTAAGTGTTGCACACTGTTGCTCACTTTCACAACTTCATATGTAAGAATTGTTGTAAAAGTACTATATAACACATCCATCTGCTATGGTAAGATAGTAGTTAAACTCTCCACTGTCAGTTTCAATTCAAGCATAGTAAAGTATGAAATCTACTGTCCTTACCTATTTCTGGGGTAGAACTCGCACAAGTCTTAATGTATTCTTGACTTACTATTCCAGTTTCCAGTGGCTTGTGCAGCTGAGTTCAGATGCCTTTGACTTTGATGATATCTGTTAAAAAGAGAATGTTCGTAAGAAGAACTAACAACATGAAAAACATTGGAGGAAAATATTGGAGGAAACTATTTTATCTGCATTTTTATTAGGGTCTTTATCGGGTGGTTTGTCTTCAGTTAATAGTAGGTATGGATGTTGTTATCTAGTTTTTCCATGCAACTTCTTTCTTGGAGTCCATTCTAAAACTTGCTGTAGTCTTTTGATATGTTTCCTGTTTCCTGCACGTATTCTTTCCAAACTGAAATCTGGAAGAAAGCTGTTCTATTTATTGGGAAGTTACAGAGCTTGCAGTTTTAGAGCAGAATAGAAAACATACTTAGATGTAGCAACAGCTACTAATGTAAAAAAAACAAAGTCTGATTAAAGGAAATGTAGTCATCAGGATGTAAGCAAAATTGTTCAAAGCTTTTAGTTTGTATGTAACTTAGTTTGGAACAATGAAGAGAAATGTTTTTTGTCTGAAATGCTACAAATGGAGCACAGCACAAAGCACTTGGATGCTTGTAAAGGGAAGTTTCTTGAGTCACCTGGTTTCTTTGAATCTTCTGTCTCCTTCTCTGCAAGCTGAAATTTTCTAACAGGTGAATATTTCCTGTGTGAATTCCTGGCCATTCCAGTTGCCTCTTCCTTCTCATATGCTTCAATATCTTACTTTGGAGTCTTTGTTTTCCTTTTATTTTTTTTCTTTTTTTACAACCCCTTTGTATTTATATATGTTCCTTTTGATTAGCAACCTGACAGCCAGATCTATGTATTGTGTTCAGGAATTATTGTGGAATAGTTCCAAGTCCATGTATCCAATATTGAAGTTATCTTGGCTTTTATATTGGAAACAGTCTTCCTGACGAAAGGCAGGGTTTTTTTTCTGATGAGCTAATTTCCCCTGAACTTGAATTCCCTGCATTCCTTTTCTAGGCTTGAAACTCTGAAGAAGAAATTTAAAGTGAGCAAGTTAAGTTTACAGCTCAGGAGTTTATTTTATGAGCAACTTTTGTAGGATTTCAGGATCTCTTCTGAAATACATATATTGTGTGATAACTTGAGGGCAGTGACGTTAAAATATGAAGCCTTTTGCACTCACCTATACAAAATAGAACAGCATGCAAGCTTTTGCTTTCTACATAACTGCCTTATTAAGCTGTATTTGCATACTTATGGCACACAGGTCTTAAGTTTAAAGTCCTAGCAGAAGATTTACTGTGAAGACCAAATCAAAAGATCTGAAATAATTAACCTTGTTAGTATCCTGACAGCTTCTTAAAATGACAACAACTCTTTCAGGATGGCTGATTATAATTGCTTTCTGTTTGCTATTTCTATAGATAAAGGAAGGATTATTTTTTATTAGTGGTACTTAACTGCTCCCCAAACCCCCTCTCCCCAAAAAAACCTACCACCAACAACCAACCAATGAACAGAAAAATGCTAGCATCCCAACACAAAGCTGTAAGCACTGATAGCTTAATTTTTTTTTCCCCTTTAAAACAGGAAGAAACTCCCAACAAATGGAGTCTTTAACCCTCAGTACGCTTTTCCTTTAATGTGCAGCTTTTTATGGTGATATAGTCAGAGAAGGTATCATCAATTTTCTAAGAAGTTCTCAACGTTGAAAGTTGATTTGGTTTATTTTCCTCTGGTGTATTGTTTTTCTCCTTTAGCTGGAATAATTTTAAATTCTTTTTCCCTTAAACTTCTTTTCATTGTATGCTGGAGAAAAGAAGAATAAATTCTTGTACTAAATTAATCTAATACTATCCATATGAATGGAGCAAACAAACCTGGTTTTCTTGCAGAACCATTGCATGGAACTTGGTGGCTAGTTATTATGAAGAGTTGCCCTTTGGTCGATGTGGATTAATGACAGCTCAAGAGCCATGGAGTGGTCACTACAAAGTAGAAGCTCCTATCTGGATTACAGGTAAAAAGTTTGCAGTTAAAAGTTTGTGATCTAACACAGAGCATAACTGTATTTTCTGAGGCCTTATTTAGTGTTTTTTATGTGTATTATTTTTTGTACCAAATCAAAGTAGTTTTATGGAAGGTGTTGCCAATACTTTAAAGAAGAAGGGGAAAAAACCAAAGCTTCTTTCAATAGAAAGCAGAAAGATCTAATAGCAAGGGAAATCTTAATACCTGACCGTTAGATACAATAGAAATGAATAAACTACTGCCTTTTATAGGTGTTATTAAAATATTTTGATCTGAAGTGCCCATAAAGATTAGTGTGCTTTCCTAGTTCCTTTCCCTCTTTTTTTAAATTCTTAAATAGACATTTGATATCTCTCAGTTTGAGAAAATGGAACAAACTTTGTGTTCTTGTCCTGCTTGAGTTTCTTGGCTTGTGTAAGTCAGCATTTCCTTGTCCTTGGGGAAAGGGGAGTATGTTCACATGGTGTCTATGGACACATGGATTCACTGGCTACTTGAAAGCCCTTCTGTAATATTTCACTGTCTTTTCCACAGATCAGTAGAGCAAGTAGCATATGCAATGCCATAAAGAAGGAACAAGGCAAATGCCTTTATTTCTGTTCTTCTGCTAGTTACTTACATATGTAAAAGCATTAAAAAAAAAAAAAAAGGCCATGCTGTCATATGAACAGTTCAGAACAACTGAGCAGTTGTTCCTGTTTCCATGTTGCTCAGGATTTTCATGGTCTAGGTTGTATTCTTTTTTGGTATTCTCTCTTATATATTTGAATACCTTACATATTTAGTTACTCCTCATGGAGATGCCCATCTATGCTTTCTGTGGCTCAAGTGTTTATTTTTTTTTAAAAAAAAAAGGAGGAAAAAAAAAAGAGATTTGGGAAAACCTAAACTGTGATGAATATTCATATTGCACGTACCATGATTGATTTATATAGTGGTGTAACAGGTTTTTCTTCCTGTGTAAATAATCACTATCATTTTAACTGTTTCATCTGCCACAGTGCTGATGTTTTTAATTGTGCTTTAGTATAATTCTTTAATCTTTCCTATATAACTAGAATTTGTTATGGAAGTTCCATTTTCTTCCCAAAATTAAGTTTTTGTTGTGTGAGCATGTATGAGAGAGAAATTTAATTCAGACTACAAATGGTATTATTTTTTTCTAAGACTTAATTATTTTCTTCTGACTTTTGTGCTCTCTTGTTTCAGCACACACAACGCAATTTACTCAGCCAGGCTGGTCATACTTGCAAGTGGATGGACACTTAGAAGGAGGTGGCAGTTTTGTAGCTCTGACAGATGGCCTAGGAAACCTTACCATTATCATTGAAACTATGGTATGTCCATCAGTGATTCTGATGAACTAGAAAAGATAAAGGAAATGTTTTGTTATGAAGGACCTGTTTTGATTTATGTAGTTCAAAATCTGTGAATATGTTCTTTGATGCTTGTAGTTATTAATGAGAGCACTAGAGGTCTTTTTTTCTATCTAAACTTTGAATAGCAAGTTGAATCTTCCTGGAGGCCAATGTGTATGTCATCTTAATATCACATTGGTTTTGATGACATGCTCTGGGGGGAAATGAAATCATGTGCTTTTCTTAAGCAGTGTTCAAAATAAAATTATTAAGCTAGTGTAATTGCAGTTTTCATTAAGATAAAATAAATAATTGCAAACTGATCCTATGTTACTTTTAAAATTATGATTTATGCTATATGTTTTTCATGAACATTGCCAAATGATACATTCCAGTAATATACGTTCCTTCCATTACATTTATTTTTTTTCTTCAGACACATAATCGTTCTCAGTGTATCAGGCCTCCACTACCTCATTTCAGTGTGACACCTCAGAGAGCAACTTTCAACCTCAAAGGGTCATTTGTAAGTAGATCTTGAATATATTTGGTCAACCTTGTAAAGTGAATTGCTATGTATAATCAATACATGTAAAACAATATCACAGGTTAGCAAGAAATTGGAGTTCTTTACCTCCAATATTAGAGGCTGTTACGCACCTGACAAAGTTTTAAGTATTCTAGCACTGCTTTTACCATAAGTTGTAATGTCATAACTAAAGTAATAAATTACTACTTCCTAGTCTAATCACTGTATATTGAAGAAGAGATTTCCCAGAGCAGAAATACAGATGGATTTTAGAATTTATTCCAAGGCTCTGAAGTGCTGACATTGTTTGACCAGCCAGAGTGGCCACGACCTTTCTAGTTGTTATCAGCTCTTTTCCGGGGGAGTAACTGCTGTTGATTGTATACTGTAGGTTATGTTATTCCATCCTCTGAAGAGATATTCTGAGAATCTCCCAGTTTTAATTTTTTTTTTTTTTTTAATCTCACTAAACTGAATTCTGTTCTGAAATGTGAACAATACTTTGACAGTGTTAACTGGAGTGAATCTTTGATAGTTGATTTTGGTGATTGCTTCTCAGAAGCTGGAAGCATTTACTTATCTGGCGTTTGATTTTTGGTGGCATTAGTTTCCTTTCATTTAGGAGGAGATAGTTTGGACAATACTTTTGGCAGTAAATTGTTTGCTTGGGAAAAGTAGCTGAATGTCACCTTTGATGTACAGCTCCCTTTGGAGGAAGTATCAGATAATTTATCCAAACCAAACTCTAGGTTTGTCTGAGTAACTTTGTTGTTTGTCTGAGTAACTAAAAAAAAATATAGAGGTTGATTAAAATCTGTAACTAATGTAGTTGATACGCCATAGCATCACAGAAATTTGGAGATCTATAAGCGAAGTACTTTGCTCAAAAATGAGTATCAGAGAACCAGCAACTAAACTAAAGGTGTTATTAAAGCAAAATTATCAGGTCTCATTGCTCCTAGGCAGAGAGCTTGTATTGAAGGGATACCACTGTTGCTAATAGAGAAGCTAAAGATTGCATGTGTGATTGCAATGCTTCTGTCTTTATAAGCAACATTACTACATGTTAAGACAATGACTATGAAAAGATAAGCCATATGTAATGGCTAACTAGAGTGGTGGCCTTTAATGTGATCAACAGCTCTAAAAAATATAAAATTAGACACCCTTAAAGGACTGATATTTCTCAAGATGAATACTAAATGTTTTTTTGGGTGGGGTTTTGTTTGTTTTTAAATTTTATTTTATATTGTGTTTCATTGCAGTATATGGTGAAAACCCTTCAAGTGTGGCATTCTAGACTTGGTTTTGAATCCGGAAACTCTAGTCTTTTCCAGCAACTCCATCCTGTAAAGGTAAGTTGAACAGTTTTAATTAGTCTCTCTGCAATTGCAAGTGTTTCTTCTCCCTTTGCTGGAACTCCTGGACTTTCATGCCTGAACTGTATAATTAGGGCATGTTTTATTAGTTCCATTTGGCTACTAGCTGTATACAAGCTTACCTGGAGGTAATAACGAGTTTGAGGGAAAGACGTTTTCCATTTGCTTGGAGATGGTAAATGCTGAGGCAAGACGACGTTTTTTTTTTGCCTTAAATCAGGACTTCAGAGGATTTCCTTTAATTCAGGAACTTGGGTATTTTGTTATTTAGTTGTTCTATTTTTGCAGCTTGAGCTTTCTTTAATTCCAGGTGTGGAAGGGAAGTTTTTCTTTAGATCTAAATATGAATGAAGTCTACACTTTAACCACACTCAAGACAGGGCAGAAATGTGGTTACCCAGAGCCTCCACCACCTCAGCCCTTTCCTTCAAATTACAAAGATGATTTCAATATTCGTAAGTCAGAATTCTTTTATCCAAAAGCTTGATTCACACAGAGATAGAGTTTTAATGTGGAAAGGCAATAACAAATATGTTATGAGTCCTCTAAGTGACATGAAATAGTTTGTGTGTTTTATTTTTGTTTATTTATACCTGCTTCTCCAACAACTTACACCTCTATATCTCACTTGAAATGAGGTGTATTTAATTCTGTGTCTTAATTGGGTGGTCTCTAACAGTTTTAATTTTTGATGCAAATGATGGCTCATAACTGTAGCAAACTAGGTTTTAGAAAGAAGATAAGGAAGAAGGTTATTTTACTTTTTCATGTGTTTGTAAAAATCGGGGTCTGCTTAAAACCCAAACCAACTAAACTGACCTTCCAACTCTCAAAACTTCAGTTTTGGAGACTGCTTTGATAGAGCAAGTAGAAATTCTGGAGAATATTTTCAGAGGAAATTTCTGAAAACAAGAGTACACAGAAAAAAAATAATGTTTTGGTATTGATATGTATTTTGTTTTCCAAATAGGTAATCCACCTTTCAGTGAAGCCCCGAATTTTGCAGATCAGACAGGTGTATTTGAATACTTCATAAATGCTTCTGACCCAGGAGATCATGTGTTCACGCTCCGTCAGGTGGTGGTTCAGCGACCCATCACTTGGGCATCTGATGCAGACCAGACCATCAGTCTCATAGGAAATTTTCAGTGGTTTGTAAATACTATTTTCTAGTAATATCTGGGGAAATGTCTTCCTTACTTGTGTAAGTTACAATCAGTTAATCTGTTTTAAGCTTCATTTCTCTTGAACTGAGTTTTTGCATTCAGACGCTCTGCAGACATGTAGAAATGATGACTTAAAGGGACTTCCAAAAGTCACTGGGACCTGTTCAGGGCTAATGCCAGTTGTAGGAGATCAACTATGTCTTTGTCTAAATGAGTCTTAAAAACACCCAAGGATGGAGAGTCTACCACAGCTTCTTGGTACCTTAGCCTACTGCTGTACTATCTTGGAAATTTTTTTCCTGATGTCATGCTGGGCATATTTGGTGTTTTTTTCAGAATAATGGATTTGACTTGGTGTACTAGAAAGACCAAGTCAAAATCCTAATTCAAAATGTGCACTGAGTTTCAATACATTTTTTAATGGGTCAAAAAAATTCCTTCAGTTTAAATTACTTAGTTGTGAGTTGTCTTGCTTGATTGTTAGTAATTTGATCAATCTCATATCAATGAGATAGACTGGGAGTTAATTCAGTTATATTTGTTGCAGACTGCCATCTTCTGAGCAGTTCCTAGAACTGTGTGGAACTGATTCAACTGCTACTTAAAAGAGTTTTATTTCTGGGTAAACATAGCTGAGATTTACTGATTTGACAAGAGTATGGTTATGGTTGCAATTCTTTCTAGGAGCTATAATGATGATAATTTGGAATCAAGGAGCATATTGTAGCATAATATTTATTTAAAATTAAAAAGCATTTGGGAAAGAGCCTGTAAACTAATTGGTTTAGTAGTAGTAAGTAATAATAAACTTTATACTTAAAACTTTCTTCTATTTGGAAGTCTACCTTAAATTCTTTTGATATATTCTTTAAACTAGCCATACTGCCAGGTTTTTTTTTTCACATTGATTAGATCATTGATCCCTCAAGTACTACTTCAGAACATTCTTCATACTTCTAATTTCTGGCCTGGACAAGTGATTGAATCACTTTGCTCTGAAACTTGGAATAATACCACCATCTTGTGGTTGGAGATTGTTCTTCAGTTACCCGACATTTTCTTTCGCAGCCTTCTGTTAAGCAAAGTCTCGTATTCCCCCTATAATCAACTTTTGCTCATTGAGTAGAACATATTCAGTGATCTCTATGACAGCTACACAGGATATATTCTTAAATTACAGTACTGAGATTCCTAAAAACTTCCTATTATTTCATTTTGGTTCTATTTTTTTTCCTCAATTTTCATCTTGTTTTCAGAACCAAGCTTGCTTCCTGAATATTCAGCTGATTATTCAAGTTACTGATCTGTAACTTTTCATAGTAGTCTTCAATTTTAGGCCCTCTGATTTATTTTCTTTATCCCCAGTTTAAGGCTCATTTTGTCCTAGGAAGATGTTTTAAACATCAATAGTATATGCTATTGAAATACTGAACCAATCTTATGTTGAATTTCTCTGTGGAATGATATTTGACTTCATCAATGGCAATTTAGTATGATTAAACTTCGGGATTTTTTAGTTTGGGTTTTAGTCTCGTGCTTGTGAAAGCTTTTTGTTTCTTCTAATGAATTTGTTCATGTTTTGCTCTCATAGTTTTATTGAACCTAGCTCTATCCTGAGAATATTACTATTTAACTCATTCTACATTGCTTCCAATTGCTTTATTATGGCTTAAGATCTGGAGTCTCTTGTTTAATACATATGGAAGGAAGAAAAACATCTTGTTTGTGTAATGAATATCCCACAATCTGTTACTTCTAATAGCATTATATTAGAATGAAATATCAGGTCTTTCCTACTATTATGTAAGAGGTGGGGAGAAGAGTTGCTGAGCTGATGTCATAGAGAGATTTTCACATTCTGTAAGTAATTATGGATAATTAGAAACTTCCTAAATATACAACCTTGTGGCTGTATCAATATTGCAAGTCATTTCAGACTTGGCATGTAGATTTTTTGATTTGAATGTACTTTAAGAGAGGTAAAGAATGCTTTTAATTTCTATTGTTAAGAGGCTTGTAATGCGACTTCAAAACAGGGGAAGTTGTGTAAACTATTTGGATGCCATTTAACTGTTCTGGTATTCCTTTTGCTTTATTCTCCTTTACAGCTCTCATTATATGTATAACATAGTGCTCTACTGTTGAGCTGAAGTATCACCTCAGGAAAATGAAATAATTTCAATGTATTTGAATGTTTTGTTTAAAAAAGTTTGTTTTGACTTTTGGGCAAGAGATCTGGATTGCTTAAGACTTTGCCTGCATTAAAAATCCTAGAGAAATCATCGAATCATAGAATGGTTTGGGTCGGAAGGCACCTTAAAGATCTTGTACTTCCAACCCTCCAGCCATGGGCAGGGACACCTTCCACTAGACCAGGTAGCTTAAAGCCCCGTCCAACCTGGCCTGGAACACTTCCAGGGAGGGGGCATCCACAAGTTCTCAGGACAAGCTCTTCCAGTGTCTCATCACCCTCACAGTAAAGAATTTCTTCCTTATATCTAATCTAAATCTTCCCTCTTTCAGTTTCAAACTGTTACCCCTCATCCCATCACTACACTCACTGATAAAGAGTCCTTTCCCACCTTTTCTGGAGGCCCTGCTTAAGTACTGGAAGGCTGCTGTAAGGTCACCCTGGAGACCTCCTCCAGGCTGAATGACCCCAACTCTTTCAGCCTGTCCTCACAAGGAAGGTGTTCCAGCACCCTGATCATCTTCATGGCCTCCTCTGGACTCACCCCAACAGGTCCTTGTCCTGCTTATGTTGTGGGCCCCGGAGCTGGACCTGGTACTCCAGGTGGGGTCTCATGAGAGCAGAGTAGAGGGGCAGAATCCCCTCCCTCAATTTGCTGGTTGTGTGTTTTTTGGTTCAGCTCAGGACATGGTTGGCTTTCTGGCCTGTGAGCACACATTGCTGGCTCACAGTCAGTTTTCCATCCACTAGTGCCCCAAGTCCTTCTTCTCAGTGCTGCTCCCAATCCACTCATTCCCCAGCCTGTATTTGTGCTTGGGATTGCCTCGACCCATGTGCAGGACCTTGCACTTGGCCTTGTTGAACTTCATGAGGTTTGCACAGGCCCACCTCTCCAGCCTGTCCAGGTCCCTCCGGATGGCACATCCCTTCCCTCTGGCGTGTTGACTGTACCACACAGCTGGGTGTTGTCATCAAACTTGCTGAGGGTGCACTCAGTCCCACTGTCCATGTCACTGACAAAGATGTTAAACAGCACCAGTCCCAGTACTGACTCCTGAGGAATGCCACTCCTCCTTGCTCTACTCTTGGACATCAAGCTGCTGACCGCAACAAAGATGAACTTTAGGAGATGTGGTGCTATGACCTTGAATTTTGAACTTGGTATAGTTATCTAAAAGCAATTTTTCACTTTGCAGACCTTCTGTAAAGATGCAAACCTTTGGTGTGAGTCTTTTGGGGGGTTTGGGTTTTTTAAGTAATTAATTGAAAGTTGCTCACAATACAATTTATTTTGTGGTTGGTTTCTGAGAAGAATTGCTCTTTACAAGAAAATCTTCAGACTCGCAGGTAGGAAGCAACCAGTCTGACAAGTCCTGTGTATCTCATATCTCACAATTAGGATTGCTAAATCTTTCTTCAAAAATGTTCTGTACTATATAGGGAATATTCTTCTACCTACTGCCGCCTCAAAAAAAATCAATGCCTTGCTTGTTAAAACACTATACTTCTTTTACAGGGTAAACATGACGGTCACTTGTGACATCTACATAGAAAAACAACATGATGGAGGTGTGTTTATTGCAGGAAGAGTCGACAATGGTGGGATATATGTTCGACGTACCAAGGGAGTTTTCTTCTGGGTTTTTGCAGATGGCACCTACAGAGTCACTGGTGACCTAGGTAAGCAGCTCTTTGCTAAAGTGGATGCTGACACATGGACATGTAATTGTGATAGCTTTGGTAAAAATAACTAACATTCAGATTTTGTAATTCGGTTGTTATCACAATGAATGTAATCCATTGTGGTTTAATGATGGCCACATTTTATATGTGAAATTCATATATATGAATTTATATGTGAAGAGAGCATCTGAAGGCTGCTGGCTGGACTACTTTTTTTTTTTTTCCCTGCTGATAAAACATTTTACACTAGCAAATGTAAATTATTTTGCTTTTCATAAATACTCTGTTACAGTATTAATTACAGAAAGTCTCGATCTGTATTCTTTCACTACACCTAAAAAGAAAATCTTGCTTGAAATGCAGTGGCCTGTCTTGTTGAGCAGTGCAAGTCAGTGTGCGTACATCTGGCTTAGGTGATGGTGATGAGTGGCTTACTGTTTCCACAAATTATGCATTCTGTTACGCAGTTTAGCTCAGTGGAGTGAGAGTATGTTCTGCTTGTGAGGCTAACTTTCGTATGTGTTCATCTACAGAGTGTTTGACAGGCACATAGAAGTGTATGTCATAATACTTCATCAATAGCTAAAAATTCTTTTTAAGTTGCTTTGAAATAGTGGCAGATTTTGTTGTTTAAATGCATTTCCTCTCACTTCATGAGTATAAATTAAAACTTTCATGTTTTCTGACAAGTCAAGTGAAACTTCTAGATCTACAGTATATCTGATATGAAGACAGCTTGTAACGACTCATTTTACACTGTACTGGACCTTAAAAATAGTCTCTTCTATTTGGTAGCTGTAGTTTCTCATTTGTTACTTTTTTCTGCTGTGGGGTTTTTTGTTTGGTTTTGTTTGTTTGTTTTTTTCTTTTTTACCATGTATGGATAGCATAAAGAAGGCTTTACATTATCTTCTCTTAACATTCTGGTGCTCCCTGGGGAAACTTCACAATGGCTAACTGCACAGCAACTTAATTTGAGCTGTATGGAAAAACATATTCATGTTTAGGATTGACTCCAGTACTTATTTTTAATAAGACATAACAGTATTACCCAATTAGTTTCTCAGGCTGTCAAAAATAATTTTTCCTAGATGAAATGAGAGTATTTTGATTAACCACCTCATTATTTCAGACTATTGCACAAGATGATAATTTTTTTCTGTACAGCTATTTTCAGTGGTCTCTATATTTTTCCAGAAGGGAGCCTGAATGTTAAATTAACTTGCAGCTAAAACTGTCTACTGAATAATTGAAGATTCTACTTGTAGCACTTAATTTTTTTTCCAGGTCTTCCATCCAGGTGTCAGTCACACCCAATTCTTGCTTATCTTCAATTTTGACTAGAACTAAGCAACATGATGATGTGGCAACTCAAATCCTCTGATTTAAAGTTCTAATACAAACAAGGAGATTATGAAGCAAGCAGAGCAATAGCTACTGTCACACTTTATAAACCCATACTCTCAATAGAGGGAATCCTTATCTCAGTCCAAATTCTTAAGAACATTGGAGATTGCACTGGAAAAACAGTTCTGGCAAGGCAGGAGAGTGCACTGATAATGTAGAGTCCAGGTTTGCGTGTTAAGCCTTCTATGCTGCAGTTGAAATTGGTAAGATGACAGTCCTGAATGCTTCTGAAAAATAAGTAGTATTTTCCTTTTGCTGGCTTGGTATCTATCAGTCTCAGCAAAGGGGTGAAGTAACACTTTTCTAACCTTAAGCATGTTTTGCAGCTGGAGAAGAAATACTAATGAAAGGACTTTCTGGTGTTCGGGATAATGCGTGGCACACACTTACTCTCAACATTCAGGTAAGGACACGGGCAAAAAGCTAGAAAACCAGTTATGAAACTTCCAGTTCTAAATGTTTTAGACAAAACTATGCTATACTATTGGCTACTTACATTAGTTTGCCCTACCTAAAAAATAATATCTGTTTATTTTAAATATTAAAATACCGTACCAAGTTCTGCTGCCTGTATTTTTAGAGATCTTGAGAAACTGGAGAGTGTATAGAAAATAACTGGAAAGATGAGTTGAAAACTGTAGATAGGAGGGCTAGAGAGGCACATCTTTTGTTTAATCTAGTGAAAAGATCATGGCCTGACTTCCTGTTCTGAAGACTGTCAGTAAACTACTAAACTCTACTTCATATATACCTGTGCACTTAGCTGGGTGTGACATTGGTGCAAGTAACTAAAAGGTTTTAAGTCCCTCTGCTGAAAGTCCTTTTGCCTAATGTAGCTTTTACAACTGCAATGTAGCCTGAAATGTGAGGAAGCTTGAATCCTATCTGGCATGATCATCTACTGAAGGAAACTCCCTTTTGAAGTTATGTACTGAGTCTTTCCTTCATCCTAAAATGTCAGTGAGTATTAGAAGCTGGCAGGTTTTTTGTGCTTTCACATTGGGAGACAAAGGGACACTGGTACCTGAGGCATTCACTGGAATGTTTGTAGTTTAGTTTTGCTTTTGTTCACCCACACTTATGACAGGGATTACCATCTGTAAATTGGGCAAGACATTTGCTAATCTCAGTGGGGTGCTGAAGATTAACATAAATAGTTTAAAATACAGAACGGTGGTGGTAATTTTAAAGTGATGATGCTACAGACTTCCATCTGTGCTGTTAAAGTATTTTGTACCAAACATGCATTTGATGTCATGACAGAAGTGCAGAGCTCTCTTTAAAGAATTATCCTGCTGACTCCTCCTTGAAAGGCATTCTTTGCTTTTACCTGTGTCTGTAATTCTCTTTCAGATTAAGAAATATAAGTAAATGGAAGTTTGTTTTTTTTTTTTTTTCTAAATACTGTTTAGTGGAACACTGGCAAGACAAATTGTAACTTTTCCTGAAACTGTTTTTAATTTTAATGGCAACATGATATTTTAAAGTTCTGTTGTTCCCACTTTCTCTCAGCTTAATGACTAAAATGCATCTGTCTTTCCTTTTGACTTTTGCCTAATTTTTCAGAATCAGTCCCAGGTGTATTGTATCCCCTTTAGACAGTTGGGCTGTTTGATGGAGCCTGATACAAGTAGAAGAGGAAAACCAGTTTACCTTTCAGATTCTACACTGAGTTTGCAAAGCTGTGAGTTAGAGGAAGATGAGCCTTTTATATATTTGCTATAAAGGCATTAGATCTGTTTCACAGAGCTGATAGGCACTGGCGGATTCTGTGCAATATTTAGAAGCATCTCTGCATGGAAATGTGTGAATTATAGTTGAAAGTTGACTTGACATCTTTCTGCCTTGTCTCTTTCCCATGTGAGCAGGCTCAGTGTCAGCACAATCACTGGATTTTACAAAGCTAACTTTTCTGGGTTTTTTTTTTGACAGGGCACTTCTACCTCAGGACTGTTAAATGGTTATCCACTCTGGGAGAATGTCACCATTTCTGAACCAAGTAACGGCTGGGCTGCTATTGGAACTCGCTCATTTGAGTTTGCACAGTTTGACAATTTTCATGTTGAAGCTAGCTGAGGTGGCTTTTGTGTTGGGAGTACCCAATTCTCATATTACTTCGAATAAGAGCCAGTTCAAACTTTGAGGACAATTTGATGCTATGCTGAGATTGATCTGCTGGCAAGGAATCTGAATTCTGTCATTATTATTTGTTAAAGGTTTATTTTAGTAAGTATTGACATGGCTGTGAATTTATCCCCTGGTTGCTATGGGATTTTTGCTCTTCAATTTTTGGGGGTAAATTTTAGTTCAAGGTAATGATGAAAATAAAATAATGGATTTATATCTCTTTTCATAGCAACATTTTAACTTCCCAGCTCACCTCTAAGATAACTTCAGAAGTTAACAGAAGACAGAGGCATCTCAAGCTGCATTTTTAACACTTATGTGATTGTGTCCATTCCTTTCACTCTGATAGAAATAATTAAATGCCAGTAAGCCTTACTGAGCCAGTGCCCCATACTTTTGTAGGTCTGTCATTCTCAGATTTCATTTGGATGAAGTACCTAGTTTTCCTGTAGTTAAAAAAAAAAGTTTTGTCTATTTTTCTGCTACAGTCTGAGGCTAGACATTACAGTACTCAATCAAATGCACTTGTTCCTGATTACTTTTTCCAACTTTCAATGCCAGCCCTAAAATAGATCATATTTTCAGGGGTACGGAAATGTGCCTTATGGCTGATCAGGCAGTGCAGGATGTGCCTTACTTCTAAACTACCTCCTCTTTCTAAGAGAAGGATTGAAATGGATGAAAAGATACCATAACTTGAAGTTTGCTAGTGATAGCCTTGTGGGGTATTTTGCATGGTGCAATGAATAAAAACGCTGCATCATGGATGCTGGCAAGTGTTTTTGTGTCAGGTCATGTGGAAAAACTGGCCTTTTGTTCCTAGAACCTTGGGTGACCATCTTGCACTTTTGATGGATCTAAAGTTTAGAGCAAAAAATAATTAAAAGAATAAAAATGTTATTTAGCTTATTACATTACTGTAGCACAGAGGAGATATGGATACTATCACATCCTTATTTGAATTTTGGTTTATATAACTGTCTTTGCCCTTATGAATTCATAAGATAAGTGACAGCAGGTGGATGAAGACAGAATTGTTTAGTGTGCCAGGCAGTGATACTGACCCAGTAGTGTCTGTTTTTAAACTTTTCCTAGACATCACAGAGTAAAGTTAGAGGGAATTTCAGATCCTTGGGAAAGGAGGAATTCTGTTTTGTTGTTGCTTCATTGGTTTTGCTGTGTTTTGTTTTTTTTTTTCCCCAAGTTACTGTGCTACAAAAAAAAAAAAAAAAAAAAAAAAAAAATTGAGAATATAATGAGGTACCAAATAGGATTTCCATCACACACATTCCAAATTCAGTTGGCTTCTGAATTTTTCTTGTTTGTTCTTGGTAAGTTTGAATGAAGATGATGTCTATTGCCATAACAAAATATGCCTCTTGTGTCAGTCAACGTTTTACATTCACATCCTGTTTAATTGACAGGCAACTAGTTCCACAGACTTAACTGGGCACTAATAGCTGTAGCAGGCAATATATTGAGAAACAAATTTGCAGTATACTTGAATTTATACAGATTATTATTCTGGTCCACTTTATTTTGAGGTGTGATTCCAGTATTAACTTCAGTCTTTGAAGTTGTCATCTAATATAGAGTTAATGTAATATGAATCATTACTGAAAATTTTTATAAAGGTTATTTTCCAAATTAGCTTTTGGAGAAAAGATCTCAAAATTCTGTCTCTAGAAAGTAAAATTTTTTTATCTTTTAGCTGTTATACTGACACTGCTATTGACTGCTTATGAATCAATTATATGTGCAAGTTTCATACATTGCTAGTAACCTTGAAAAATGGTCCAAACCACTAAACTTTAAAACCGTTGTAGAATGCTTCCAAATATTAAGTAATTATTTACTTAACTGCATGAAAAATGAAAGCAATTTTTCCACTTCAGTTTCATTTGATGGTTGAAGTATGGATGCAAATCTGTTCATTACTTGCTTGATTTCAGAAGGGTTGTCACTAGTAACTGCCGATGTGAAGGAATCTAAGTTTAGGTCCTCATATTCAGGTAATATGAGTATAGGAGAAGTAGTTCTCAGAATAAACTTATTTTAGCTGTCGTGTAAGAGAGCAGCAATGATGCAGTTATTCCACAGGAGCTGTCCAAGTTTTTTACCTTTTAATGCACTAGTGTAATAAACTGTACTGTTATATTGTGTACTAAACACAATGTATTTTATCACTGGAAACGTTGATTTTTTTTTTTTTCTAATCTTAATTTATAATGTTAGAGGATTAAACTGTTATGAACAGAGTAAGTGATTTAATGCTGATATAGTGTTATTCATCTTTATATGGTTGTAATTCTTCATCCTTCAGCAGGCTGTAATATGTTTGGCAATAACAAGCTGTCAGGTCGTCACTGAGGGATGGATTTATATTGTTGATTATAAATACTAATCATTCTAAATGGACAAATAAAGCAATTGAAACCCCTTTATTTGTGCAGAATGCTTCTGTAAATGGGTCTTGGTTTTCTCCAGTAAGAAAGCTGATAGTTTTTCCATTGTGAATCCTGATAAATATGCTTGGCATTAGCTTAATTAGGTTGGAAGAGTTTTTCTGATGCTCTGAATAGCCAAACATTCCTCATTAACAAATATCTCAAAATCTATATGCATTAGGATTTGTACTGTTGATAATTTTTCTTTTACAGCACTCAATATGTGTTTTGCTTCTTTATATATACATGTATTATTTTTTTTATTTTTTCAATTTAGTTAAGGAAATTAAAATGTGTTTGAGGGCCAGTCATGCAAAACTGCTGAGTACTAAGGTCATCTGAGATTCACCTGAAGGTCTGTTTCTAGGTATGGAAACACAGTGCTGTACTTTTAAAGTTTAAATGAGGCTTCTTTAATATTCTTTGGAATTTAGTTTCAAATGTATTGATTTGTTGGGGGTTTTTGGTTTTTTTTTTTTTTTTTTTCCCTAAAATTAAGGGTTCATCTTTAAAAAGAGGTGAGAAATTCTATAGAGCTAGTTATATTTTCCAGGTCATCACGGCAGCAGATATGAAATAATAGAGTTTTCTATTCTTAGAGAGGCCAGGAGAGGGGGGCAGCAGAACTGACATCCTGGACTTCCAAAGGGCTGACTTTGACTTGTTTAGGCATCTGCTTGACAGGATCTCTTGGGAGACATTCCTGAAGAGTATAGGGGTCCAGGAAGTCTGGGCATTCTTTCCTCTTAAAGTCTTAATGGCACAGGAGCAGGCAGTCCCCAGGTGCTGTAAGAGAAGTCAGCGCCAGAGAAGGCCACCCTGGCTGAACAGGGAGCTTTGGCTGGAACTCAGGGAGAAAAGGAGAGTTTATGGCTTTTGGAAGAAGGGGCTAGCCACACACAGTGATTACAAAGATGCTGTGAGGCTATGCAGGGCGGAAACCAGGAGGTCTAAAGCCCAGCTGGAAATTAATCTGGCTTCAGCAATCAAGGACAACAAGATATGTTTCTATAAGTATGTCAAAAGCAAAAGAAAGACCAGGGAGGCCTCCATCCCCTGCTAGACGCAGGAGGAAACATGGCAACAAGTGATGAGGAAAAGGCTGAGGTGCTTAATGTCTTCTTTGCCTCAGTCTTTAATAAGAATACTAGTTGTACTGAGGGAATCCAGCCTCCTCAGCCAGAAGACAGAGACTGGGAGAACGACCCCCTCGCAATCCAGGAGGAGACAGTCAGTGACCTACTGCATCACACAGACACACACAGGTCTATGGGGCTGGATGGGATACACCCGAGGGTGCTGAAGGAGCTGGCTGGGGTGCTCGCCAAGCCGCTTTCCATCATTTAACAGCTCCTGGCTGACCGGGGAGGTCCCGACAGATTGGAGATTGGCCAATGTGACACCCATATATAAGAAGGGTCAGAAGGATGATCCAGGAAATTACAGGCCTGTCAGCTTGACTTTGATGCTCGGAGAGCTGATGGAGCAGCTCATCCTGAGTGCCATCACACAACACGTGTGGGACAACCAGATGCTCAGGCCCAGTCAGCATGGGTTTATGAAAGGCAGGTCCTGCTTGACAAACCTGATCTATGACAGGGAGACCTGCTGATTGGATGAGAGAAAGGCTGTGGATGTTGTCTACCTTGACTTTAGCAAGGCCTTTGACACCGTTTCCCACAGCATTCGACTGGCGAAACTGGCTGCTTGTGGCTTGGATGCGCACACACTTTGCTGGGTAAAAAACTGGCTGGGTGGCCAAGCCCAAAGAGTTGTGGTGAACGGAGTTAAATCCAGTTGGTGGCTGGTCATGAGTGGTGTCCCCCAGGGCTCGGTTTTGGGGCCACTCCTGTTTAACATCTTTGTTGATGATCTAGACGAGGGGATCGAGTGCACCCTCAGTCAGTTTGCAGATGACCCCAAGTTGGGTGGGAGTGTTGATCTGCTCGAGGGTAGGGAGGCTCTGCAGAGAGACCTGGACAGGCTGGAGCCATGGGCTGAGGCCAACTGGGGGAGTTTCAATAAGGCAAATGCCGGGGGCTGCCCTTGGGCCACAACAACCCCCAGCAGCGCTACAGGCTTGGGGAGGAGTGGCTGGAGAGCTGCCAGTCAGAGAGGGACCTGGGGTGCTGATTGACAGCCGGCTGAATATGAGCCAGCAGTGTGCCCAAGAAGGCCGATGGCATCCTGGCTTGTGTCAGCAATAGCGTGGCCAGCAGGGACAGGGAAGGGATCTGACCCCTGTCCTCGGCACTGGTGAGGCCGCCCCTCGATTCCTGTGTTCAGTTTTGGGCCCCTCACTACAAAAAGGACATTGAATGACTCGAGCGTGTCCAGAGAAGGGCAACGAAGCTGGTGCAGGGTCTGGAGCACAGGTCGTACGAGGAGCGGCTGAGGGAACTGGGGGTGTTTAGTCTGGAGAAGAGGAGGCTGAGGGGAGACCTCATCGCCCTCTACAGCTACCTGAAAGAGAGCTGGGGATGAGCCACTTTAACCAATAACAAGCAATAGCACAAGAGGTAATGGCTTCAAGCTGCACCAGGGAAGATTTAGACTGGATATTAGGCAGCATTTCTTTACAGAAGGGGTGGTTGGGTGTTGGAATGGGCTGCCCAGGGAGGTGGTGGAGTCCCCATCCCTGGAGGGGTTTAAGAGTCGGTTGACATAGCGCTGAGTAGTTGAGAATGGTCAGTGTTAGGTTTATGGTTGGACTGGATGATCTTCAAGGTCTTTTCCAACCTAGATCATTATGTGAATTACCCTGGAAATAGTCTTCCAGTAGTCAGGTACGTGCTACCACCTACACAAACTGCATCAAAATCAATTCTGTCCGTTCTCTGCCACCACATCTTTGAGGTTGGATATGGTGAGCAGTTCTTGGGATTTTCAAGTTCTTGCAAAACACCAGGGCTCCTTTGCTTTAAAATTACAGGAGACTCTATTACAGCAGGCTACTGATGATGGTTCCTTTTGCAGCAGCCTTCTGGTTTCACTGTATCAAGAGTAAATTTCTAGTTCAAAATTTGATTTGGAGTGGTAGTGGTTTACTCTTATTGAATCCGTTTTATTTATGGTAGCAGCAAGTTGGTTGTTGTCACATAATATTTTTTTCATTGGCTTACCTGAAGTTTCTATCCAGAGCCCAGTTTCTGGAGGGGTGTGTGTATTCTGAAAATAGCCACCATAATAATTGCTGTCTCTGACTATTTCAGCAGCATGGCCAAAGAGGGACAGTGCTTAGAGACCTTATTATCCTCACTTTGAGGTTTATTTTGGGGTTTTTTGGTGGTTTTATTGCACCCTCTTGTAAGTACTACATTCATAAGTCTAGCACATGCTGGGAGGGAGGGGTGAGAGCAGAGGTTGTAAAAACCCCCTGATTTTAAAAGACTTGGTAGGCTTTGTGCAGAATCATCTGGTAACTTCATACTTTGATAATTGGTTAGAAGAAATATCATGTGCCAATTAATGTCAGGACTTGCTGAAACAGAAATATAAAGCAAATTATTATCTATTTTCTTAACACACATATCTTAGGTAACAGATAAATGCTTTTTGTGTGTGGCTGGAACCTTAGCAATCATCCTACCCATACTGGTAATGAAAAGTTAGCATGAACAGGTTTCTTTTGCCACTAGGTATGTTCCTTCCATTTGTGCTCACGTGTCACTGAAATAATAAAGGTGCTGTTTCTAGAACTTGTGTTTGAAAAAAAACCCCAAACACCTACTAGCTATTGAGCAGAGGAAAACATGTGTTGCAGCAGTGTTGCCAAGCTTTCACTGTGTGCCAAGGTACTTCTGTGTGGTTTTCATAGTGGCTAAGGCAAACAACTGTGAAACAGTATTTTTTTCCCTTCAGGAATTTATATTTGGATAAGGTTAGAAACAGAATAGAATCCAAACATTAATTTTGTCAGGGGGCTCCAAATAACTTTGCAACTAGTGCGTTAAATCTGTCCTTTACTTTTATACACCGCAGGCTAAACCTAGACATATATCTGGAGAGTGGAGACAAAAGTAACCTAAAAGTATGTTAGTGTGTTGACTTTTTTTTTTTAAAAAAAAATCATTTTCTGTTGGTATCACGTGTACCTAAACAAGAGTTAAAACTTCACTTAAAGCAGGAAAACAGTAATTTTGGCTTTACTGTGCTCATGGATGCATTTCAAAACACAGAACTGTAATAGAGGATGGCTCAGTACAGGGTTTGCAAGGGAAAACAGAACCTAGCACACTAGGCTAATTACAGCCATGATCTGGGAACCTTGGTGGTCAAAGAGAAGATAATGCTAACATGACTATTAAAAAAAACCCCCAAACCTAAAACCAAGCACAACAATAAAACTCAAAAACAAATGCTGCAAATGTGTACCCAGATGATACGGGGAAAAGCAAAGAACAGTCCAGGTTTAGCTTGATTTCCTTTGTTCAGTTCCTGCTGTGAAATGCAGTCATCTTCCTTGCTGTTTTCCATGAACAATAATTTAATTCAAATGCCTATAGAGAATATAAGACTCCATTGTTGCTAAAAAGCAAGTGGTGTTTAGCTAATTATAGACACTGCCATTTTCCAAGAACACTGGGATTAGAAAAGGTTAGAAACCATGACAGTGCATATGAAAGGCTTGCCTATGATATGTGAATCAGTCCTCCTGGTTGTAGGTTTCTTTTCTGCTAGCATAGCACCAGAGCTGTAAGAAAAGGGAAAATGTTTCTCTGTAACTGCCACCCTCCTTCCAAGGTTTTGGGAAGCTTCATGTACATCAGCCAATCTGAGATCTCACAGGAGAGGCTTTGTAGCCTCTTAGGTTGATTATACAGAGTTAACCAAGTCATTTGAAAGAGCACACGGCAATGGCAAACAGTAAATCCCATTAAGGATGTCTGTATTCCCTTCTGATGTGATTGCTCTTGTAGTGGGAGTAATAAATGGTAGTGTTCACTGGCAAGAGATCAGATGGGTTTTGTGCTGAGCTCAGGTGCACGCTAATGTCTCTGTGCAGAGATCTGTAAAGCTGCATTGGGATGCACAATGTCACTGGCCTAAGCTGCCTATTTCATATTCAGTCTAAGATTGCTATTTAAAGGTTCAACTTCAGGTTTCTTCTTGCTGCTCAGCTGTTACTTTATCCCCAAAAATTGTTTTGCCAGCATTATAAGAAACTCACTCAACGTAGCATGGCAAGTCTGTACCAGAAGGAGAAGGCTGAGAATATCCTGTTGTTCCTTATTTTTTCCCGTTGTATGTTTTTGGGGCCTGCCTTAGTTGAGTGCTGAGACAAAAGGGTGGAAGAGCTTCCACTTCTCTTTGTAGGTGGCTATTCTGCTATTGATTTTAAAACAAACACCATCATTATTTTTGTTTATGAGCAGTGTAAGGGATGGAGGGAGATCAGCTTTTCTTCCAGAGTCAGGATAAAAGCAAGGTTGATGCTGCAGAATGTCTAATACTTATTAAACTCTAGTATTTACTGGCTTGTTTTGAGTCCTTCATGAAACACCCGTGATTCTACCTTGAGACAAAATGCTTTGATTAGATCTATACTTTTATATAGATACATTGACTATGAATATCCACTCTGCAGGCCAATGAGAGCTTCTGTTACGGTGTTATTGAACCTGTATGGGAGACTCCTTTCAAATGCTGTAATGAGAGTTCTAGATCTCTGCAATAAATATTACACCTTCCCCAAATGTAAATATATTCTTTACATTCCTTGGTTTCATTCTCCTTTGCTGTTTGCACTTTTTAAATAGTGACAACTCAGACATCTGTTGCCCTTCAAAAACTTAGCCAGGTGAAAATGCAATAATCTTCATATTTTATACCATTCAATCTTTTTAGCTCTGTATTACAGCTAATTTTTTTCTTGTGCTGAATCTGAATATTGTCACTTCACTGGATTTTGCCACATAGTGAAACTGTGAATAGGTTTTCACTGGAACCTGATTTTTGTAGTAAATAGAATTTATATAAACTAGGTTCTGCAAGGAGACATCAGCAAGATCCTGTAGGCAACAGAACTTTGTTCTGGTGTTTTAGCTGCCAAACCACAAGTCATCTTAACTGTATTATTTCTTCCCTACCTTTATTGCCCCACATGCTCCCCAGTGCCATATAGCATGGCTTCCAGAATAACATCGTCAATGGTAGTATTAAAGATTTAAGGAGAGTGTTTTCTTGTGTGTTACATGGTGAACTGGGAATGGTACATGCCAATCTTCTGTACCTTCTTTGTAGAACTCAACTTCCTAGCAGTCAGGCAGGTTTTTGATCACTTTTCTTATACAGTCAGGCATTGGAATGTTAAGTCTGAAGGATTTTCTTTCTTTCATACTGAATCGTGTTTCTGTTTATCATTCCCCCCACCTCCACTTCACTGCCCAAGATACCTGATGCAGAAAGGGTGCTGGCTTCCTTTTATTACATCAAAACCTGATTACAGTAATTTTGTGTTTAGCAACCTCCCTGATGAGCATACACTGCATCCTCAGATGCCTTTGAAGAATTCTGTTGGGAATAGTTATCCATAGTAGGTCACTTCAGAAGGTAGTTTCTGTGAAAAAACTGCTAGAATCCACTAAAGTAATGTGCTGATTATAAGTGTGGTGAGATTATTTTCTGCCCTGTGAGGTTTTAATCTTGCATTGAAAGACTAGAAAAGACATAACTGAAATGTCTTTTTCTCTCTGTGCCTGCTTGTTTCAAAAGATTGTGGACCACATCCCCCTATTTTAATCCTGTAAGGAGCTCAGTACCATGTAAATATTACCAGTGCCCTCTGCTGTAGATAGAGAGGTGTGTGTTGCATGCTGTACTTTTCGGATGACCTGGAAATTCTTTATTTAGGTTTATCTCTGTTGGGGACAGTGTTCTTGAAAGCAGAATGTAATGAATTTACCTACAAAGCTGTACTGACTTTTCAAAATGTACTGTTTTGGTTTTAAGTGGTTGTGGAGCACTGTATGGAGTCCTGGATAGTCCTGGATTTTTTAAAATAGCATTCAAATTCACTACACTTACCAGTGCTCTGGGTGGTGGATGGAGATTTGGAGTGCATCAGTCAAAGGATAGAAAACTGCAACTGTTGTTCAAAGTGCCTATGCAACCCAGAATGAATATGAACACTTTGAAGTAAACAAGTCTTGGATGTCATAGTATGGTATTTATTCCTAACATGGTGTCCCGGGTTCTCTCCATGCCTCAGTTTCCTCATTAGAAAATGGATGCAGCACAGGGATATAGTGGCACTGAGCACACTTAGTGAATACACCTGAAACAGAGCTACTGCTTTAACTTCCTTCCTACAAAGACTAAAAGTGTTAGCAGGGAAAAGCACTGATTAAAAGCTTAGTGTCACCTCCTATTGAAAGTGTTAAGTGGGAAAATGACAGTGCTCTGAGAGCAAGCCACTGTGGATGTGCCTCTCTGCTCAGCAGTTGTCAGCTCTGTGTTAGTGATGGTCACTGGGAGTGGTGACTATTTCCTTTAGAACCTGCCACTGAACATGCTGCCTTTTTTATTCTTCATGTCAGAGAGATACAGTTCATAGAACAGTGATGATGTTCTACCTCTAATGATAGTCACACTATGGGTGTGGATCTTTTCACAGTTTTGGAAGGGATTCCCTTGATTCTGTGTACCAGCAGTACATTGGTGTCCTGTGGTTTCTCTGTCCAGCAGTCTCACAGTAGGGAAAAAACAGGCAGAAGTGATGGATACAGTGAACTGCAACATAAGCACATCACCAACAGCTGCCACTGGACACAAGGAAATCTTCTGGAGAAGGTAAAGCAATGTGCTGTGCTTCATGGAGCTGCCTTTCTAGTGGAACTAGTAGAATGGAGATGAGTAGGGCAGCTTTGGTATAGAAACACAGGGGAGTGATGTAAAGCTTACATAGTGTCCCTTTGGAGTTGTATCAGTCCCTGCATACTTATCGTGACTTAACAAGATAGGGGGAGTTGTGTTAATGCATCTATAAAAAAACTGAATCCATAATATGCCCTTAGAAATGCTTGTCTCCAGGCTCTCTCCGTTCTTTTCATTGAAAAAAATGATATAAGTCGTACCTAGAAAAAGAGCGGAACTGTATGAGAGAAAAACAAGGCCAAATCCACTTGTTACACCTGCAGTCACCTTTTCACAATGTCATATTCCTGAAGCTAATGAACACTGTTCACATTATTGCTTAACTATAACTTCATCTTTTCCTCTGGAGACCTAATTCCCTGTGAAAAATCTCTCAGTCCTAACCAAAACCAGATAAACAGCAATGCTATTCCAGTTCACTGAGTGTGACTGACACAGTATTTGAAACTACCACTCAACCCAGACAGTCAGGAAGCGTAGCTCATACTTCAGGCTACAAAAGAAAAAAAAAAGAAACCTCATTACAGCAAGTCTGATCTGTACTCAGAAAAAAAAATCTATAGTGGTATCACAAAGATTGGTTTCCGAATGAAAAATTGAGGTTTGACATGAACCTTAGGACTTTTTATCTTTTGTGACAAGTTCGTAAAGAGGACCTTGTGATCTGTGCTGGAGACACTAGATGGCAGTGGAAGTATGACTAAGAAAATAAGCTGTCTCGCTGGGTTTGGGGCCAGCCTCTGAGCCATGAAAACAAGGAATGAAGGCAGCTGAGAAGAAAGATAAGGTTGAGACTATGGACGGCCTTCTGTGCGCTAAACCCGAGGCTTCCCTTACAAGGAATACTAATTCATCTTTTAATAATTTTGCATCTGCTGTAAGAAGATTAACCTATAAAAAAATAAATGCTTTGTAAAGCATCTATTACCTACAGTGGTTTGTCTGGATCAAAGTCATTAAAACAAGAAAAAGCCCCAAATGTCCAATTGCTGCCAGTGGCATAGCTTTTGTGTGAGTCTCGGTAATCTTTAACTCATGTGTTCATGCTATGAAAGGATCTGCGTTGATTATTTTAAGTGCACAATGAGTTTGCTTTTCACCGATAACTGTGCTACTACAGCCCATAGCCTAAAAACCTTTTGCATGCCACAGCCCCGATATGGGAAGGTCTCCCTACAAGCCTGCATGTGTGCTGTTGCATGCAGCCATACATGCTTTACTGACACTCTGTACAGGAGAGCCATGCATGTGTGCAACGTGATCACAGGATGAAACCTCAGACTAGATGTGATAGCAAATGAGAAAGGCGTATAAGAGCTTTTTACAGCATACAGCTGCAATAGTTATTTCCCATAACTTTGAGGTTTTCTGAGGTGTTCATATTTTCTGCTTTAATTTTAAAATATCAAATTATTAGCTTGGACAGCTGCAAGGGACTGGGACGTTTTGTGGGAAAGAAGCAGCATGTTTGCACTGGTAGAGGAACTGTCATTCAGCTTACCCTTGAACAGGGCAGTTCTTTGCTCAGAGGTTCGGAGACAAGGAAAGGCAGCAGTTTGTAAATGTGAGAAAGGAGGACACAAAGAGCATGTTGGAAACTGGAACTGGCTGACTTTGGGGTGATTGAGAAACTTATAAAAACAAAGGGGTCAACAGTGTGAAAGCAGAAAGGAAGAATGGGTTTGGCCATTATCAAGTATCTCAGAACAGCATAATCAGAAATACGGGAGAAGTAAATGAGCAGTGATTACCGGGAAAGCAATTCACTCCCTCATGCCAGGTTTTCAAAAGCTTTTATGTGCCGTAGGTTAATAGCCAGCTATTTGCTTTTGCTCTGGATTAAGCCCCAGGCTTCCTGAGGTGATGTCCTTCTCTGTCCCTCACAGGCCACCAATGTCAGGCAGCTCGATGCTCAGCATAAGAACAGGCCATCTCAGCTCAGCCCCTCTGGTAACACCTTGCTCAAGAAAATCCTTGGTTATGGGTTCACAGTTTGTTTTTTTTTTTTTTCTGTTCCCTTTACATTGACCCAGAAAGGACCTACCGGGGGGGAGTGGGAAGCAAAAGGACTCTGTGGAATTTAAAATGAAGATGTATCACTGTGCCTTGCCTCCTGGAAAGCAAAGTGAGAAATGTTTCTGATTTTGACAGAGATTATCGCAATACCCAGAGGAGGTGTGAAACTCGAGTGGGGACTGTTCTTCTTTAGTCCTGCTTTTATGTAAGGCATCCATGAGGCTTGCTTCTGTAAAGACTGAATATGTCATTTGTGTGGTGGGGAAAGGCACAAGGCAGGGAACTTGGTGCTTATTTGTCTTAAGTGGCTCTTATGACCAGCATTTCATATGAATTTCTGCAGAGGAGGATGATAATGTTTTCTGTGGGAGTGTCATGCCCCTCTGTCTAATGAGAGGGAATGACTTCTTTGAAGAACTACTGAAATTTTGCTTATTGATTTATAACCTTAATACCATTTGTGTACTTTTTGTCCGTTTTCTTGATGAAATTCCTCTGAGTGTTGTTGGTTATCTTTACAGGTCCTTAGGTGCTCTATGCTGTCTGAGTCACAATTCTTTTCCTTTTAGTTTGCTCTGACAGAATGGCATCTTCAGGAACATCTCAGGTTTTCATTTTGCCTTTCCTTTCTATAACTTTAGCTTCTTGTAAAAAAGTGAGAAAGAAACCTTTCCATGAGGTACTAAGGGACTGAAATGTAAGCAATTAAACCTTGACAGGTTTTCCCTTTCACGCACAGTACACTGAAGGCAAATTGCTTACCAAAAACTATGCTTAGATAACCGCAGGATGTACAGGAAAGTGGAAGAGAGATCCCAAGATATTCTATGGCCTGTAGAGGACAGTGGTTATTTACAAGTACCTTTGGAGCAGGTGAGTTATATGGCCCTGTCTTGGACAGCCAGATAACACTAGGATGACTCTGTTTTGTGTAGTGAGCTCAGGGATGCAGCTTGGCATTCTTAGCAATGTTTTGAGTAATTTTTGAAAAGTTCCTTGTGGATTATTTAGTGAGGGAATTTACTGAAGGCAGAGCCTTTAGCTCCTGAGAGAGAAGGAAGAGCTGGACGAGCCGCTGTTGTAAATCTACACTTGCCAGTTGCTGGCAAGAGCTCCTGTTTCTGGCTTCCCATCTGTAATGTCAAACCACCTGTTTGGCCCCAGTGCTGCATCACTGGTGGGTGCTTGGGCTGCTTCGTGCTGTAATACATAGCACAGAGCAGTTAAGTTAATAAGAAGGAGTTCTAGTTACAGAGCTGAGCTATAATCTGATGCCTCAGAGAGCTATACATAATGCTCATCAGAGCACAGTCTTCTGAGAGCAGTAATGTGGAAAATGCCACATCAGATGGAGGGCTTGGTGCCAGTCCCTTACCAGGGGAGGAAGGCAAGGTATCTGGGAACAGCTGGCTGTGGAACAACCCTCTGTTAGTTATAAGATGGTTTAAGCGTGGGAGTGGACCTAACTCCCAGAGGAAGTGAAGATGTGGAACTTAGTGACCTTCAGCTAGAGCTGTGGGTAGTTAGCCCTTTTGCAGATTAGATATGTGAAGGTTTCTGGTAGGTTTCATTTGTGCAGTCTGTCCTTACAACTTACTTGCTGAAAAGACAGTAAGGCTACTCAGATATTTAAGGAAGTTTAGGAGGTAGGGTTTCACCTTCAGATCAAGGGGACAGAATGCTACCATCTTAATCTGCTAGTGCCTTTTAGTACTGCTGATACTCCTGATAAGTCAAACACAGAAGTGTTGTCCGCCCTTTGGTAGAGTTATAATACCGGAGAAAAGAAACCCTTGTGTACCTGAAACTGGGAAATTTGTGAATTACCAAAGAATTAACCAGTCTTGACACCAGTCCTGGTGGAGTCAAGATTTTGTTGGGTCTTTTGCCATTGATGTGAGTTTCTTGTATCTGAGATTCCCTGTCTGTGTAATGGTGTGCCAGTGGCATTATTCCATTTTTCCAGCCTTGAAATCTATTCATAAAAATGCTATCACAAAGGAAAAAGCATGGTTATAACCCAGACAACAAATACAAGAATTATAGTTCTTGCCTTTTAAAATCCACCCCACCCCCACCTCCCCTCATCCCGGAAATAATAGCTTGCATTATCAAAAGTCAGCATCATGTAACAGACTTTATGCTGGAGAACTGGGGAATACTAAAACTTGGACTGTAGTTAGGTGATGGCATTGCAACAACTGAGAAATGGAAGATGAGTTGCTATGCACACCACGATGGTTTAAGCCGAGCTCTGGATGCTGGGACTTGCTTCATGCAGACAATTATGGCCAAGACCTAAAAGGCATTCATCTGTTATGTGAAGTATGCCTAAATATTTAACTTCATTTCTATGAATGCAATGATAAGGCTTCTCTTTCAAATTTTACTTATTTCCCTTTTTATAACTGTTATGGAAAAATGAAGTTTCCATCCTGTGGCAAAGGATGTCTTTAATATAGGAAAAAATTAATCTTGGAAAATTCTGGGGAAAAATTCCACTTGGAGAGAACAATGACAACATGGTTCTGATTTCTCCCTAGCTTCTGTCAAGGCATCCAGATCTCTGGAAAAAATGAGGAGGTTGAGGAGACCAGATTCAGTTTCTCACAAATAAATGATTGTGTTTAACAAGTACCTGATGGTGTAGCAGAGGAATAGCAGTGTGTTCCTTGTGACATTTTCAAAATTACTTTTGCAAGAACAGAGAAAGACCCACTAATGGGCAACTTTCAAAGCCATCTCATTGCTGCAGCAACCTCTTGAGCATAATACAAGGTAACTGTCACCTGTGATTGTGGTTGGAATGGGAGAGGAAAGTGTATCAAGGCAGTGACATTTTTTGTCATGGTTATAAGAAAAAAAGGATTTTATAATTTGCAGTGAAATTGTAACTTCAGTGACCTCTTTCTTTGAGCCTCCATTAATTGCATACAGATTAGGATTTTAACTCTAGGGGCAGTCAGGTTGGGAAGCCCCACTAGATCCATTATGTTTACAAAAAGTGTGCAGAAGTGAGATAAAAGGTCTAATAACTTTCCTGGATTTGTTGCTTGAGGAGTTTTTTGCATTATGGTCCTTTCCTGAATCCACTTGATGCATCTGGAATGCCTTCTTGTCTTGGATTCAACCAAAGGACCAATCCAAGTGACTTCAAGCATGACTTCATTGCATCCTATGCGTATTTCATGATTTATAGTAGATACAGGCATCTCTTCCTAATGCTGATTTTAAAAGGGTGTATTACCATTCCAGAGCAGATCAGGATTTTTCAGAAGGGGAAAGAAGACTTCACAACTTAGAGCAACACAAAAACTGGCAGCCAGGTTCTGGGTCTGGATTTAGAATGAAAAGATTCAGACCCTTGTTCTCTCTGACATAGACCTGGAAATAAAACTGGCAGTCCATTTTTCCCTAATATTGAGGTTGTTTTCTATTTTGGGGGGGTACACGAGGGTTCGCTATGAACTCAGCCTCATCTTATGGTGGTTTAAAATTGCTGCTAGTTGAGTTATGGTATTTGAGCTGAGTTGTCGTACAAACATATGTATGTTCTTAGCTTGCAACAAATTTTAGTAATTTAATGATGCTTAAGACAGCTCCAAAATAGAGAAGACACCCTATTAAAAACAGTAAATCAAGCTCTGCAAGCATGATAGCTGAATTGGAGTTTGCGCTATTCTGCTGTCTTTATATTCTGCTTCTTTCCCGATATGTACACACAGACATATTAGCTATTTGCATTTATAGTTTTGCAGTTCAGTGTGTTGTTTACAGTGTGTTGCTTACAGCCACAATACATTTTAAGAAAATAGCACAAATTTTGAGATCTTCCTAACACTGGACTAGCTATCACCGATATGAACAAATCCTCCTCGGTACTTTTCTTCTTGTCCAAACTGAGTATCTTCATAAACTACATTTTAAAGCATCTTGTAGAAAGACTGAATACCTGAATAATGACAAAATCTGTTTCCCATTTACCACTGTCTGATGGGGGGAGGGGAAGAAGTAGGGGGGGAAAACTCTTTTTCCTGCATCCGCACTGAATGATTCTAGCAGCATCGATACCCCAATAGAATGGACAAGGGAGAAATCTCAGCAAAGGCACTGTGACATGAGAAGCCATCTTGAACTGTGCTTAATCCTAAATTCTAGTTTCTTTCATGGAATACAAATATTAAACTCTAATTCCAGTTTACTCTGACAAATAGGTTTAACTGATGGGGTCTCTGGATGAGAGATTGGTACTTCTATTATCTCTAGCTTCAGAACATTCTCAGTAACTACTTCCTCTTCTCCCACCTTCAGCTTCTTGTATTCTCTTCACATGTCAGAATACAGGTACCCAAAGTACTTCCATCTTTTGATTTCAAGTATGCAAGGCAACACTGCTTAAAATTCCAGAGGCCTGTCTTTCATATTCCATGAGCCCCTGGGAAGTCAATAAATGTCAAAGAAATGTTGGATTATTTATGTATTTATTAGGTCTATGCTACATTTCTGAGAAGGCCTTGTGGCATTTGGTCATCATATCCTTAGAAGACATAACACAGGGTAACAGCACTATAAATATATCAAAAGAATTTCAGTGTTTCCCACAGTACTATAAATCTGTATTGTTCTTGAGACATTATTATGTTGAAAAAGCATTTCCTTCTTCATCACTTCCTTTGCCAAATGACTTAGATCTCTATTTCTTTTTGGTGCTTTTTTAAGGATCTATAAACAAATGTTTAGTGCAAGAGGGAACCGGGCTGGTCTTAGACTTTGCATGTTTCAATTCAATTTCAATTTTTTTCTGAATCAGTTCCATGTTGTGAGTGCTCTCTCATAGCATATGCAAAGAGAAGTATCTCACCAGGATGATGCTTAAGCCCTTTGGTAGGATTCAGGTAAAAATTTATGGCTGTAGCATTGGTGATAATATCTTTCTAGCTGCACGGTTGGTACCCTGTAATGAATTGTACTCCCTGCTGACCCTGTTTGACCAGGCATAGTCAAACCTGGCTGGTTACAGGTAAGGTCAGCACCATCTACTCCATTGTGTTTGAATCAAAGGGTGCAGACAGCAGCTTTCTCTTAAATCTGGATGTCTCACCCATGCATGTGACAAGCACTCTATTGTCATGATCTGCTGTGATCTCTCTGGAAGTCACAGAGCTCCAACAACCTTTGAAATAGAAATTATTCATAGAGACTAGAGAAACCAACCCTGGTGACAGGGGGCTCCAGGGGCTCCTCTCCACCCCCCTTCCCCACAACTTCTGTGAGCCCTGTGTTTTGACCATGGACTGTATTTTAGAGTCCAACTGAATTCGGTTTATGAGTTGTCTTTCAATTCACATGGGAAAGACAAAGTAACACTTTCTCTGTTAGTGATGTTAGTTATGGCCTAGTCTGATATGATAAATGAAATGGAAAGAGAGAACCTGTAGCTTTCATGGTCTGCATTAAGCTTTTAGATCAGTGTGACAAGGCAAGGGACTATGTTGAAACAGAAATATGTGGTGTACATAAAAAGCCATTGTCCACAGCTTTGCAATAAACAAAGGTATGATTCATGTATAGCATGCTTGTGCCGGACTTGACAAGATTGGCCAAGGACACTGTTGACTAATTCTTTTCCTTTAATGAAAAGCTAATATGTGATTACTATAATCCTGGCAGGGGGAGATTGCTTTCTAAGTCTTATCTGCATTCAGTAAACATTCCGATATGTGGCCTATCATCCATAAACGGACAAAAGATTGTGCTGGTGCCTGGATTCAAACCAGTAGTGCATGGACGTTCAAATACTTGAAACGCATTGTGCTTAGACTACTGAGGCATGTCTTCTGAAATCCTGCATCTGCTGTGGTGTGATAGTTAAAGCTGGTAAACTGGTAATACTCATTTAATGAATTCTAATCACCTCTCTTTATGACTAATCTGTCAATAGGCCTGTTTTCTCTATGCATTTGTCCATCGATCTGTTTACATGAACAGCTTTCACTCTGTTATTTACAAATTATTCTCTGACTGTATTGTTCTCCTTCTGGAAAGTGCTGACAGCTGAGTGGACATGATGTTGTTTTTGATCAGATAATCAATGACCAGATCATTTATGCCTAACAAGAAGTAAATCAAAGGGCTTTCAAAATGGTCCCATGGACATTACTGGCCACTGGCATTTGTGTTGGCATGTTTATTCTCCACAGTCACTCATGTGCACAAATAAATCACTTGTGGCTACTCATTAAGGTAATAGGAAAAGGTGACGTCATGCTAGAAGTGAACAAATGCCCACTAATGCTTTACTGTTCTGTATTATTTTTAAGGCTTCTGGATGTGTTTGTTGCTTTGCAGGCCAGACAGGTATCTAAGAACAGATTGCCCAGATGATTCTGCAATAAACGATAGTGTAAGTAACATCTGGGACAGCAAGAAAGAGAACAGTAAAGAGGAATAAAGGTTACCTCTAATATATTAGATTCAGGTAGGTCCACAACTTGATGGCTTACTCACTTGGATGCAAACACAGTCAACTAAGTGTGCATAAAGTCTTACTACTTTTTGAATACATCAATTTAGGGCTAAGCCCAAGAATTCTAAAGTCAATTATTTGTATTTTTCAGTACTGTAGATAATAAATAAAATGGCTGCCAATGTCATTGGGGTACCATTTTACTGAGTATGAAGGTGGAGTGCTATAGGATCTGCAAGTGGGTGATAATTTTTGGGAACACAGGTCTGCAATCAACTGGGAAAGGAGTTTATTACTGACAGAATTTTTATTATGCTGGCTGTAAGTTTATTAAGCACTATACTGTGTAATTTCTGTCAGCATATTGTACCATTTTCTGAGCCATATAATAATATTGCTTTGAACTTCTACAGTGCCTTCCATTTCTGTGTCTTCCTAAAAACTTTTCCCCATGTTAATTGCCATGACACCTCAGAGAGGCAAAGAAATATTCTCCTGCTCTGGGGATAATCAGTATTACTTTTAGCAGTAAAAATAAAGTGAAATGAAAGGCTCAAAATCAGACTGAAATTTTGTCAGGGGTGGACTTACAAAGGGAGGAACATGTGTTTTAGCTGTTAGACTGACAGATCTCAAAGCAGCTGATCTTGGCCACAGACTTCCTCCACAACAGTTAGTAAATCCCTTTTGCCTCAATTCTGCAGATGTGACGGTATTTCCTGCTCCTAGTCATTGTCTTGGCTTTTGTAGGAACTGGTTCTTTGGGCCAGTATGCTTTCCGGGTGTGCTTTGCTCAGTGAAGGTGGTTCTTTGGACCACTGTATTAATTACCACACACACACCCCCTCCCCCCTAAATAACAATATATATTACAGAAATGTCATTTTTCCCTAGACAACGATAGTAAGGCTTTCCCTGTAGATCACAGCACAACCGTAGTTTCTCCTGTAACTGCAGATGGAGTCAGCTGAGGGGTGAGTCAAGTGTCTTTGATTACCTCAGCATATGCCCAGAGCACCAACACTCGGGGTCTGACCAGAACTTGGACAGAAAACCTCTGAGGGAAACCCAGGATAATTTAGGCTGGAGATTTTTCTCACTGGTGCATACATCAGGCAAAGATACACAATGATGTTAGGATGCATGGTGCCTCCTCAGTAACTAGCTTCTAGATGTGGTATAAGGCCTGATTATTTGTAGGCCTTAATTAAGCAGTGTCAGACTTGTCAACACTAAGGCTGTGAGCCCTGTAACCTGTAAAAATGTGCATGGTGCTCTGCCTACCTGGCTCTTGATTATTGGTATACTATCTTCTGTGATGGTGTTTCAGCAATGGATGTAGTAAGCAGGACCTATTTCATACAGAGTATTGGGATTACAGCTGTGATATGCACTAACTGCTTTGTGATGCTTTGGTCTGAACTACAGAAACAACCCACACACTTCAGGATGAGACAGTGTCACTCGCTGTTCATGGAAAAGTGGGTAACTTAGCACAGAGGAAAAAAAATAATGTCCCTTTCTGCATCCTTCTTATCCTGTTGCCATAGCAGCTGCAGGCAAATTTTCTGCAGAAGAGGACTAGGTCTTTTCAGCCCAGAGCAGTAGATCTTTTAGTCACTGCCTTGACTCTCCTATGTGAGGACCCTGGTTACCTGCCTGGGATGCACAGATACTGCCGAGGGCTCCCAGCATTGTTGCCTGCCTCTCCCAAGTAAGCACTTCTGCTGCCTGCAGAGCCTTCTCCTTCTGCTACAGAGACAAGAAATAAAAGAGGATTAGTGTTTGACTTCTGCTTACTATAGGATTCTTTAAACCACTGCTCCCCTGTAGACGTAAATCCCAGAAAACATGTACTCCTTTCTTCCTTCATCTAAACCCCTTCAGCCTTCGCAATGGGCTTAGAGCTGTAAACACGTCAGTGGGACCAGATCTATGCAGGTGCAACTTGCTCTAAGCAGGTCAGCAGATAACCTTTTCATAAGAGGGTCACTGACACCCTTGTGTTTATTATTTAGTCAGGACTGTAAGGGTGACCTGCAGTATGAGATTTCTCCTCTTTTTCATATCTTTTTCTGAGGGCAGTAACAACCCACAAGGTTTTTATCAAGAAAAAAATCCCTACATTTCTTTTCCATCTCTGTCAGTGCTGTGAAGGTTAAGGTTTGGTTTTCTGGTTTCGCTGGAGATTTCCTTGGAGGGCCAATGAAGGGATAAGCAGGGCTCAAACAGTCCTAGAACAGTCCTAATTGAACAGGTGAGGTCTGGTTCTCTAATGAGGAGTTCTTCATTTTCAGGATTTTGACTTCCAAGACACTTTATCAAAGAGTGTTGTTGACCCCCCTTTTACATGAACAAAGCAGCCAGCAGCTACAGTTCTCTGTGATATCAGAATGATAGGGAAATCTTGAGTGCTTTGGAAAATTAGGTCACATTTGATTAATGAGCTATTTGTAGGATTAATCAAAAGGACTACATTGGATACGTTGGGCATCCACAACTCAAGGAGACTTGAGGAAGAGTTTTGGAGTGAATAGAACTTCAGAAGCAATCCATATCGATCTCTAGCAACTATATTGCATCAGACTGATGCCTTGCTATTTTGTTGACTTCTTTAACCTGCCTATTCTACCTATTTATCTATTTTTGTTCGAAAGAAGACTATTGCAAAACCTGCACAAAAAGAAGTTTTTACTTTTGGTAGGTCTTGTAAAAGCAGTACATGTGTTTGACATCGCCACAGAGGAGAGAGGGAAAAGGCAGTGAGATCTGGTGTTTACCATCAAACCAAAGAACAGAAGCAAATCTCAGAGCGAGTTATTCCAATTAACAGTCCTGCTTTTTACAGAGGCAGAATTCATAAGACTAGCAAAGGAGAAATACTCTTGGCAGATCGCTGGTAGAATAAATGAGTGAAGGAGATTGAACTGAGCCTTGAGGATGAAACACCTACACTAATGAGAAATAGGTTAAGTAATGCTCTGCTTTTCAATTATGTTAGAGCTGTAGGTGCTGAAGCCTGCTCATTAGCTAAGGCTATAAAATGCCACATTTATTGTGTCATTATTCTTTCAAATATTTGCCTGATGGCCTTGTGAGATGTTTAGCTCTCGCTGCCTGAAATTTCCACTGATTCTACCAAAGGAAGCTTCTCTGCCTGACTGTATACTCAGAAATGTCAAATCCTCACCTGTTAGGTTTCCCTCTATTAAAACAGTGCTTAGTGCTAACTTTTTTTTGTCCTAGTCCTTGTGAAGAGAAACATCATGTCCTACTCACCCTCCTGCTGACCATCAAAGCTGAGCTGACTCTGTAAATTCATTTCTAGATAGCCCTCCAGGTCAGTCTGTCCTAGTGTTTTACTCCTCACTGAACTCTCCAGCCACCTGAGGCTATAATCTGAGTCAGTTTTTCTCCACAAAATGAGCATGTGGCAGCTTGGCTTTATTTCAGGGCCTGAGCTATTGCTTTATTAATCAAACAGTAACTCCATTTGTCTTATATTTAGTACTTGTCTAAGTCAATCTCCATCAGTCTTCCAGCACTTTTCTTACCCCAAACCATCTTCAAGCTGTCATATTTTGCTTTGCTAGTTTCAGGGTATCAGGATTTCTTGTCCTGGTACTTGGGAGACAAGTGTCATTACTGGTCTGTGCCTCTCTGCCTTTGCATGTGAGCATCCTTTCTTTGGTGTCAAAGGGCTGGTCTTTGAGGGTTCATACTTGATTCATCTCTTGACATGTAAGGATATGACTTGTTGCTTTTTGCAAGCAGTCGCTTTAGTTTTCTAACAGTTTCCACCAAATAATAATGACAGCGTGTTTCCATAACAACCTGCATGACATGTTACCTGCTATACAGCATATGTGTACTGTACCTTCAATATTTTTCCAATTCCATTATAAACTGAGAATTGGTTTCACAGTCAAGGTACATTTTCTTGCTGCTGATATTTTCACCTATTGTGTGCTGTCGACTAGCTGAATATTATCCTTTAGCCTTTAACTGTTGCCTTCTATGTGCTGGATCATAACTGATTGAATTCAGACAACCCCATGATGTAGGAAACAAAGAGATGTAAGCATTCCAATGCTTCCTTCATGTGTCACCCTGATGCTTTTCCTGGTCTGATCATTATCTAATGCAGTGACAGAGAAACGGTCAGAGCTGTTGCATGTGGCTGCTCGTGAACTTAATTTTTCAGCTCATTTTTGGCACGTCATGTATATAATTTCCTGGCATTTGCATTTCACTTCCATGATTTAGGATTCTTTCTTTTTTTTTGCCTGTGCTTGAAATCGTTTTCAGGACTCTTTGAAAACTGTGCTTTGCAGCAATGCAATGTAATTTCTGAGTTTATTTTGGAAGTTTGATTTCAATCTTCCCCTTCGCTCCTGGTATCAGTCAGTCTGGTGTTGGGGCAGCATGATGGTGGTGGAAGAGTAGGAGATAAGTACGTTGGTAGATGATTTGAAACTTAATAAGAATAAAGAATATAGTTCTGTTTATAATATCAACAAAAAACCTAACTTCCCTGCAGAGATTAATATGCAGCCCTTTTCTAACCTGTGTGCTTGTACATGCTCACAGTGAATTACTATTATTATTAAATCTAAGGAGGGAAGGGAAGCACTGGGTAGGAAATACAGTGTTTCCCTGACTCCTCTGGATCTCTGCAAATACAAACGAGATTGTAAGACAAGCAACACATGCCATGAAAGGTGCCCAGAGATGTCTGTTTTGATAGTTACAGTGCTTGCAGTGTGTTTTCATGTCAGAAGCAGTGTTAGCGTGCAGGGCAATCCATACATCTGGTTTCACTCGTGTCACCTCCTAGCCAGCCAGTGTCTTCTGAGGAAAGGTTTTGAATAGAACAGGTGGTAACAGCCTTACAAGTTGAAGACAGGATTTAAGTGTATCTTCAGGGATGTCTGTATGCCAGGCTTGTGCCGCTTTGTGTTCAGACAATGGGCTCCCTTATTTCCAGAACAGTGAGCCCACACAGTGGGCTGTGCAGACATTATGTGTTTCAGTGGGTCACTTCTTGCAGACAGATCTTGTACCATCTGTCTAAACTGTGGATACCGCTGGTCCTGTAATTCAGGTAGCTGATACCCCAAGCCTGTAAGTGTTTAAGAGGCATTTTGACAATTCCCTTAATAATTAGTTTTAACTTTTTATCAGCCCTGAATTGGTCAGACAGTTGGACTAGGTGACTCTTGTAAGTCCCTTCTAACTGAAATATTCTAGTCTAGTCTATTTTACCTTAATTTGGCTCTAAGCTAAATATTTAACATTTTTCCTTCTTTTCAGAGTTCTCACATCTCTCTGCTTCATATGATTTATTTTATAGAACAGTTCTAGGAACAAGTCCAGAGAGGTTTGTTATACCACCAGAGAGGTGTTGTTATACCTATTGACATTAGAAACAATTCCCTCCCTTAAACCTTGAAGTCCAAGTAGAAAATTCAGTCTTCTTTTGAGAGTTGTTCTTTTTATTCAGTTTGGAGGGTTTGGTCATTCCATCTATTGACTATTATTAGTGTAAATTGTATGTTTGCAGAGAAGTATGTGGATGTAATAGAAGAGAAGAGCAACGGGAATAATCGACAGCCTAAAGAAACATGGGTTGTGAGGAAAAAAATTAATGTGTGGCTGTTTGATCTTCTAATATATATAAAAGAATGCTGCAAAGAGGAAGACAATAATTCATTTTCCATGCCCAGGGCACAAGTAGTTATGGTTTTAAGCTGCAATTCTTCATCTCTCTGAGCATTCTCCATTGCCTTGTATTTCTTTCAAGTGACTGATTAGTCACCTATTTGCTATTCTCATAAAACATGCTTCAGTCAGAACTATGCAGCATGATTTCACCTGTGAACTCTCTGTGACTCTCCAAACAGTGGTGCTGTAGGGCAGCTCTCTGATCTAAATGCAGGTGGGGCAAAACTCTGGTGTAGGATGGGCAGGGAGCCTGGTAGCAGAGCTGAGGAGGGACCTTGGATCTGATAATCAGGCAAGATGCTGAAACAGGAGACGGCCAAATGTAAGCCTGCAAATGAAATCACTCTTCAGGAGTCCCTTACCTCTGAGAGCCTGACTTCAGCATCTTCCTCCATCCTTCTTCATGATTTCACTGATTTGTATCATATGGCCTAACTTGCATGACCCTTCATGCTGTGTATATTCCCATTTTATGGCCTGTAACAGGTCAAACGGGTTATCTGCTCTGATAATAAAAATGTGACTGAAGGAAACTATACTGTTTTTTAATCTGCTGGACATCCTGCTTGGAAGGAGGAGTAATTTTTCAGCTGCAGTAAAATCATGAAAAGAAAATATTTTGTTGCTGTTTGACTGATTTTTTGCACAGACAGATGGAAACCATCAGTGGAAGTTACCAGCCCAGGAATGTGTATCTTCACTTTTTCCCATGCAAAAAATTCCCCAGCCACAATAAGATTAACTGTATCGGGAAGCTGAACTAGAATTCAGATGTTTGCACTAATAAGGTGGTCTTTCCCCTCAGACCCTATCACATTTACAGTGTGTCATGAATGCAGAAGCTGAATATTGCTATCACTAAGGCACGTCTACTTCATACAGCTTCCAAGACTTGTAATCAGAGCTGTCTGGGTAATAGTGATATCAGTTTAAGTCTCTGAAAACCTTATTGATGTGACAGAGTATGTGTTGATTCGTGTAGTCACATCTGGCATACCCGCAGTCCTAATTTTGATTTTTTTTTTTCCCCCACTTAAAAAGGTGGAACTAATGTTGTGTGTGCATTTAATGGTCCCGATTGGGCTGCTTCATATTCATCTGGTAACACATGACAAAAAAGGGTACGAAGGGAAGTAAAGATCTATGATGTCTTCTTTTAGTAATGTCATCCCCTAAAATTTAGTATCTTCCATAACAATCTTTCCATCTGCTGTAGTACAAAAAATACTCTCATAATAATGATACAGATGCAGGTAGCTTTTCCTTGGCTGAGGCTTTGTCTCCCATTACATTTCCTCTCCATCCCAGCCCCAGGATCTGTCCCCATATGGCTCATATTCCTGCATGTCTGGCAGTGGTGTGCATCTGCTGCTCTCTCCTTTCTCAGCCAAAGGGTTGGGGGAAGGGGTGTATCTGGTCTAAATTATAATTTCTTTTACTTTATCCTTGATCTAAAAAGAAAGCTGTATTTGTTCAGATGGCAACAGGAACTGAAGACTCACTTCCAGATGGGGAGGAGTACTGGGGTGGCCTTTGTAGCATAAGGAGCTAGGGAAGTCTTAGTCCTATTGTCATGTGGTGGGTACTTGAATTTTTTAATTTTTTGTTAGCACTCAGTGACTTTGTTTGATCTCATTGTACTGTTATACGGATGATGCATCTCACGAACTGTGACCCCTGTTTTTTTTAAAGCCAGAAGTAACCAAAAGCTCAGTGCAGGCTGGTAGCCCATACTCTGTAGGCCAACACTTCATAGCACAATTTTGGGTGAGGTAGAAGAGAGCATAGATGAAGGGGCCTGAAAAGCAGGCTAGAGGAACTGCAGGGTAGTACTGAGTACAGGCCTCTGCTCTGCAGCTTGTGATTCAACTGGAGCTTCACACTGAGAGGTCAGGCTCCAGTCTCAGTTGAAGTACATTCAAGTTCTCTATACAGGAACTAGAGAAAGCAAATACACATTCATCATATCATATAATCTTATAAACCCCCATTTCCAGGATTTGCACATGGCTGATGGGGAATTTGAAGCTTAAACCCAGAAGGATCCTGGGAAAAGAAACACCTTAGTTATACAAAATAGTATCTTTGCAACCCTACAGCTTCTAGCATGTCTGCCTTCCTGCTCTATTCTGCTGCTTTGTTTTGGAGGGAAATGGGTCATTTTTTAGTTCAGTGATAAATAGAGCTGATTACTGAAGCCAGGATGTTTTAAACCAAAATAAGTACCCCGTAAAAAGAATGTTCCACACAAACAACTTTAGTTACTGTTTTTCAGACTCCTGCAGCACATTTTGGGAATTCCTTTACAGACCAACCTGCCACAAACTTAACCCAGAATCTGCGCTACGTCTCATAAATTTATTCAAGATTTACAATAGTTTGGTTATCCTTTTCTGCTTCATCTTTTTCTCTTTTGCCTTTGCACTTAGTTCATACTGATGTGGAAAGCACTGAACTGTGCAAACGGAGGGTATTCTGATATTTTCATCCCAAGCAGAGACAGTGAAAGGGAAGAAGTCTCATGCAAGCCCTCCTCCCTGGAGATCCAGAAACTGCCTCAAAGCCCAGAGACAAGCATGAATATCTGTACATACTCACACTAGGCACCACCCTGACATGAAAGAAGGCCCTGCAAAAAAACACTGTGTTGCTTTTGCAACATTAAGAAGGACTGAAGATGTTTTCGTCAGAAGCTAGGTAGTGCTTTAAAGGCACAGCTCTAGATATTGAAGAAATATGTGTGTCTGCTTCTTGGAGGGATCTAGGAGGTTTTGTGCTTGTGAAGCCATGTGACACAGCACCTTGACTCTGTACACTGCTATTCTCTCCCTGTGTGCTCCACTTAAATGGGAAAGCAACTGACAATTGAATCTAGTCTTATAAATACTAAGAATCCCCACATAGATACTCAAAGAAAGAGACCTTCGCTTTGCAACCCTGCCTAACTGTCCATTTTAGTATTTGTTTTACTCCTTTTCTCTCAGTAAAATAGTCCTTAGCTATTTTCTGTTTGGATGCACTGAGTCCAAGTGAGAATGTACTCTTGACAATACAGTTATATAACTAACTTAATTACATTAAAATAAATTTATTGTAAACCAGCTTCAATGAGATAAATGTACAAAGAAATGTTTCCAACATAGGCATGAGTAAAAGTACATTTGTGATCAGAGAACACAGCGAGCCGGTACTCCTTCACACTTACTGAGAGTCAAGCATGCTGTACCAAACAGTCATAATCATGTAAGACTTTTTGGGGGTAGAAGTTTCACCTCTGTTCCATCTAATTTCCCTAGTCTTCTGCAGCCTGTATTATTTTTCTGAATAAAATGAAACAATTTTCTTGCTAACAATACACTGGTTTAAATAGACCTTCAGGTACAGATTTTCCATAAACCAAGGAACCAGCCCAGCTTATCTGTTGGCTTTTAATTCTGAAATTTATTAGCTCTCCACATCCATTGTAGATACAAGCACAGTCTTAATTGCTCCATTTTTATTCTCACAGAAAATGCAGTAAATCTTAATGGTTGTGCTTCAAACAGTAAGAGGCTATGCAGTAGCTGTAGGAGAAAAGTATTCAAAACACATTAAATTAGTAAGTGCTTAATAACATTTTCAAGCTGTTCATCAGAATTTATTTTGATTTTGAAAGAGTAAATGTCCCCAGAATTATTAAAGGAGACATTCAGCTGGAACACTTTTTTTTCCCCAACCTTGAGATTTCCTTAAAACATTTTATCCACTCCCCCTTCCCTTCTGAGATTTTCAGAACTCTGAAAACAATATTTTTTTACTTTAATTATAATGCTAGTTGAGAATGTGTTCTGTTATTTTGGCTACATTACCAGCTCACACACTGTTTGTTTATAGCTCTCTGAAAAGCCATTTTAATAAGGTCAGATTTGCAATTTAAATTAACTTTAATATTTCTTGCAAACTCCAGCTCTGTTTGTTTATGCAAGGGGTAAACATACTGGAAATTTATTGTTTTAAAAATACATTCCTTTGTTTTATTTTCAAATTGGTACATGTCAGGTAATAAACAGTCTTGACTTTATATATTTTCCTGTATGAAAAGGAAGAAAACTTTTTTCTTGTTTTGCAGGGGGGAGAAGAAAAGAACATGGGAGAGTAAGAAAGAATTAAATCAGTTTTTCAAAATGGAAATTTCATCTGGAGAAACAACTCACAATGAGCAATTTATTTTATAAATTGAGACTTTTTTTCATGCTGCAAATTTTTTTCTAGGGGACTGCTGCTTTAAATGAATTTGACTACTAGGATTTGTTAAATCTACTGTAAAAGTAAATATCTACCCATTAATATCTTAGGACTCTTCACTGGAAATTTTTATGCCTGTACTGGAACTGAATCTTAAAATTGGACAGTAGGTCATCTATGCTACGATATCAGTTTTGTTTTGTTTTTTTTTTTTTAAAATTAGATGGCCTGAACTTTTTCTTTCATCAGAAAAATTACTTTCATCCCTGTCTATATCAGCTGTAGATATTTTTAAAGCCTAACATTTTAATAGCTAATGCTACACTCTTCACAGAAGACACTACTGAGAAATGTGAACATGAAACAAATTCAGTTTTGCAATTAAATGAATCTTGAAGTCAAGAATTTGTTTTTTTCAGACATTCATATGAATATAAACCACATAGCACCTATCACAGGATAGGCTGCCAGAATGTGAACATCATCAGATTAATTTCTGATAAGAAGTTCCTGAAAAGTGCAAAATAACTGTTTTCATTTTTCACTAACTTTGCTGAGCATTTAATATTTGATATTGCCTGCTTTCTATAAATCCTGCTTACCTGTCTCATTGTAGATCATAGGCATGGCTTAATTCCTACCACTTTGAGCTAGTGGAGTAACTGCATCATCTCACAGGTATCAAGTTATTTTATATTTTTTGAGTGCTAGAAAAAGATATGAAAAACATTCTTGGCTGGAAGTGTAGTTTGTGTGCACAAAGACCTAGATCTTCAGTTACGGTATACTGATGCCTTTCACCTGATTTTCACCCACCTTTGAAGGCTGTCCCTTAAACCAAGACCTACTCTTGGAGAATAACTTGTATACAGATATGAAATAAGTTATGGGCAGATTTGAAGTGATGGCGTCTTGGTACCCTGGCAATGGCAGGTAGGCAGGTAGCTGTGACAAAGGCACCTGTGCTTAGAAGACTCCTACCATTCCTGCAGCCTGTTGGCTCTAGGGTAACCCTGTATCTTCTCGAGTTCTTTGCAGGAAGAAAGAAAGAAAGGCATGGAGTGGGATTTTCAAAGCAGATATAGCCTTTGCTCTGCTTTGTCCTAATTTGTCTGGAAACAGCTATGGCAGAGACATGAATGTTCATGAGGGCAGATATTTATCTTGCAGCTATTGAAAATGAAGACTTTTTGGTCCATGAGAAGACTGAGCAGGACATTTTCAGCAATATATCTTTTGTTAGAGAACTCAGTATAAAGTTGAAGTTCTTCATAGAAAGACATGAGTTTTGCCTAAATTATTTTCTCAAGAAAATTTCTGATGTGGAATTTGGCTCAGGCCATGATGGAGCAGCAAACCACCAACCCTTGTCAGTGTTGTCAGTAGCCTGGTGCTTAGGAGATTGGTTTAAAATCTGAAGTTCTCACAAATCCATGCAGCTGATCTATCCCATGAATAGCTGGATGTTTTGGTAAGTACAGTGTTTTTTTGTCAAAAAACACAGCAACAAGAAAATATAAAACACAACCCTCCCCCTCCAATCTAAAATAATTTAAAATCTACAGCTTCTTTCAATGTGCAATCAAAACTCCTTTCAAAATATTACATTGTTATGTTATAAAAAATTATATTGTTTGACAGAGAAGTGCTGTTTTCTGACCAGTGTTAAATACAAGTTCCCTCCACAGGGTTTCCTTCTGCTGTTGCAAGAGAGAAAAATTAGATGGGTAGGAAAGATAAGTTTTCCAGCAGACTGTCCATGAGTTTGACACAAGCTTATGTGAGAAGATGATTTCTTCCCTGGGTCTTCTCCTCTTGAAGAAATACCATTCTTCTAGTTTTCTCATACTACACCTGGTGTATCAGAGCTTGCTGCCACATGTCTTTGCATCTTCTTAATGGAGCATGGCAATTCTGTTTTTGGCTGAGTGTATTAATATATTTCATAATTATCCATGCCATTTTTCTTCTTTGCTCCCTGTCTAGCTGTGCATTGCTTAAGGCTATGGCACTCAAGTTTTCACCTGGTGGATTCTAACTGTTTGTTGTCGGTATCATTGTAGGATATATGAAGTAATTTGTTCAGACTGAAGGTTGGAGAGAGGTTAATCCCATTTAAAATGTAACATCTCTCAAAGTATTTAAAATCCAGTGTAATATCTCTGCAACCTGACTCTTTCTGTGTACACAAATAGAAAAAAAATAATTACACAAGATATTTTGATGAAACATTACCCAAACTCACCTCCACTCTTAATAAATCAGTGGGAAGTGATAGGTTTGGTCCTGGGATACTGTTACAGTGTATACATCATTATTGGTATAAAATTGGTTCAAACATTGTTACTGAAGGTTTTTGCAATGTGGAGAAATATGAAATTATTGAAGTTACTTCTTGATCAGGTTAGAAATCAAAACAAACCATGGCACAAAATTTCAATCCATGTCTAAACTCTTGAAAAATCTTAGGGTAAAAATTGGGTCCAGCTTGATCAGACTTTTTCTGGGAGTGAGATAACCTATAGAGTTTCCCAAGTCTGTTTTTTTTTTTTTTTTTTTTTTTTTTTGTTTTGTTTTGTTTTTGTTTTTGTTTTTGTTTTGTTTTTTTTTTTTAATAAATACAAATTTTCTTTCCTGGCCTCCATTTCCCATAGCCTGATTTTGCATATTGCTGGTCTGTGCTGGCAAGAGGGAAAACTGAAGATGACTGGAAATATCTTTCACAGGATCCTCCTGGAAGACTTATACTGTGGATATATAGGGACAATGGGTAAATTTATTCGGGTTTCCTTGTTTAGGACAAACACCTTCAGTGATTTTTCTCTGCATCTGCTCTGCTTAGGTTTTGATGTTTTCTTTACATCAAAATCTCTTGTTTACATTGACTTCTGAGTCTGTTGGTGACTTTAATCTGAATCTGGGTTTAAAATTAGCTTAGTTAGGAGGGTTATGTTTTCAAACTATAATGCACCCAAAAAATTTCAAGAGTATGTACCCTCCTTGACTCAAAATTATGAACTATCATTACATGTCAGTGAGAATTCCCAATGGCTATGTGTATTACATCTTATTTTTTAATAAATTGAACACTCAGTAATGGCCACTGTTGAGAGCAAAGTGCCAGTCTTGATCAACTAGTAAAGCCTGAGGAAATGCTGTGTTTCAGTGAAGATAGTAACCCATCTGTTCAGTTATACATCATTGCTCATATTTTTACATTCACTTTTCACAAAGGGTTGGATATAGGCTTTTCAATCTGTTTGTTGCCTGCTCTTCTGCCATTCCACTAGTAGATCACTAGTACTAATTCTTTTTATGTGATTCTGCCTTACAAGATAGGAATGCTGAGTGAGATTGATTTGCTGTATAACAGTAGGGTTCAAGAAATCACATGCAGAAATCCTCTTTGTTGTTTTCCTCCCAGTGGAAAAAACCATGAGCTTTCTGCCTTTTGAAATGTATAGTGCAACCATATTTAACAATCCCTAAAGGGATAACTATGAAGCTGAAGAATGAAAAGAGAGAAAAGAAGTGGTCATGATCTCTGCATTAGCTGTGGAGCAGGAGCAGAGACTGATATGAACCACCTCTTGCACTGGAGTGCACATATCAAGCTACTCCAAACCCTGCTAGCAAGCAGAAGCTATGTGATGTCTTAATTTCTATCAGGTTGGAGCATCTTTACTGTCTTAGGCCAGTGTCCCAGTGACAAGAGCACTCTGCGTAGAGTGGGGACCCTGGCATTTTATTCCTGACTCTGCTGTTGACTTGCTACATCACCTTACTTGAGTTATTTAATCTCTATGTCTTAAATTGTCTACAAAATGAGGATAATTTTACTCAATTGATACGGATGTTTAGGTTTATGTCTTTTTTGTTAATGACAGTACTGCGTGATCTGTAACAACCAGTCTGCTTGTCATTAAGCTCTTGGTCTATATTTCATGAGTCTTCTGTGATAAGCACTATTGTAATTAGTCTTAAACTGGGCATATTTTGGCCTTCCTTTCCCAGAGACACTTCTTCATTTGCTATTCATCCACTTGTTATAGCACTGCAGCAGTACACAATGATCAATCATTGCAATGTAACATATGCCAGCTCTGAAAGAAGTTGAGCCAACAGCACTCAGAATAAGTGACTTAACGTAACTCACAGCTAATAAAAAGGGAAAGATAAACGAAGCCCATAATTCCTTCACTGTTTGCACTTTCTGATAGTGAGGCATATCAAGTTGCTGAGAAGGATTTTAAATGAAGCCCCCTTACTACTTGTCATTACCCCCCCCCCAGTTATATAAAATAAAGTGAAAGCAACCTTTAAAAATAAAGTGTAACTAAGTGCTACAATTAAATGAGATTACCTTCCTGTTAGATTTGTTACTTTTGATCAGACCTTATGTAATAAGAATTGAAATTAAATTAAAAAATATTCTAGTGCTGCAGAAAATATAAATGTAAAATGCTGTTAATGCTCTTTCACTACATAGTAGCTAGCATCACGGCTGTCCTTGAGGTTGCTACTGGGGTTGCTAAAAAGCTGATTAGATGAAGCATTGTTTCCAGAAGGACTATGCATAAATTAATGGATTTTTGTCCATTCTGGGGTCAACCAATTTAGAATTCACTTAAGTACCGCGGGTCTGAAAGTCTGTCAGAACTGCAGAATTTATTGGTTTCCTGTTTCAACCTAGGTCAGCTATCATGAAAAAGAGCAGAAGGGAAAGTTAAGTTACTGATGACACGGAAAACTGATGACAGGACAGGAAGTGCAAAAAATTGAATATGATGCAGTTGTGCATAGGGGAAGATGGGTGGGGAAAAGGGCAAACTGCTGGGGGGTATTTTCACCATCCTCTACAAACTGTTCCTGAAAATTCTTTGGCCTTGTTGTTCTGCTCCATCACAGATTTTGGGAACCTTGCCTCATTTAGAAAATCCACAGACAGTCTGAGAGATTTAACTGGCTTTAGAGTCAAGGAGGTGCCCCTTCTCTGCTTATGATGTCATCAAATAGGAACAAATAATATACATTGCCCACAGATATCTGGTAGGAGCTGTGGTCTGGGAAATTTCATATAGCAGCTTATTTTTTCATTTATGCTTTCATGGATATAGTGCAATATTAGGAGTACTGAGTTATGAATATTAAGGCTTAAGTTGGGAGAGAGATATTTTATACGATGAATAATATTTTAAAAATAAAGGGCATTTCTAGGCCTGTCCACAGACATATCATTCTCTTCGATAGTTATTCTGTAAGATTTTGCTGAAATATTTTGCATAACAGATCTTCATAATTCATCTTAATTCAGCAACATAAAAAAGACAAGACAGAATTTGATTTAAATTCATTTTTTATTAAAAATGAGTAGATTTTTAAGGCCAGAAGGGATCATTATGATAATCTAATCTGACCTATAACAGGCCATCAAATTTTAGCCAGTACTTTCTATCTTAAGACAGATACCTGCACTTAAATTACAGTGTGCTTTTTCTTTCTTTTTCATACAGACAATCTTGATTTAAAGCAACCAAGTAATGAAGATTCTGATGAATTCTTTGATAAGCTATTCCAGCATCACAGTTGAAGAAGCTCTGTTAACAACAGTGTGATTTCATGGAGTCATGACTGATATAGCCAGTAGTAGAAGGCCTCTTGGGTCATCAGTACTTATCCTGATTGATGAATGGAGTATATTTATATGTGTGAACTCTGACTACACACTGCTACCAACCAAGCCTAGTCTCGTTTTTTTTTGGACTCACAGATGTAAAAGTGATACAAACACTTAGTTCCAGAGCTCCTGCATATGTATATATAGTTGCACCAAGCATGGTAGGTTAAAAAATGTTGAAGATCTTGCTAAAAGGTAAACCTTCTTTCTAGAGCAGATTTCTATCAGCAAATCAGTTAATTAATGTGAATTAGATGCTGAAGGTTGTCTACACAAACCATTTCCTTTAAGGGTTATTGCTTGTGTCTCCCTGTGGGTAATAATAGTTTTGGTAGGACAGTTGACCTACTGTTGACCCAGTTCTGATGGTGTCTCTGTTTATACCACCATGTTATCCAAGTCCAATTTAGGTGGTGATTGTCAGATTGCTTTGGGAAGAGAGAGAATTTTTTATGAAAAAATCCTACCTAATTCATACAAAACCTTACTGGGCAAGATGTAATTTAAGCTATGAGTTTTTTACTCATTTTTGATGACTGACTGTTGGCTTCTCTCTGTTATTTAAGATCTTCACGTGCCAGCCAGTTTAGCTGTGATCTGCAGTAGTTCCCATCTCAGTGGTTGGGCTTCACTCTATTGAACACAGCTGCACATAGAGAGCTGCATCAAAACACTCTGTTACATGTGTCAAGTCGGGAAGGAGAAGGAAATATTTTCCCCTGCTTTTTAATTCGGAATGTGACACACGAACAGCTCTCTTACCAATTGTTTCACTTCTTTCTTCTTTATTTCCTAGCAGGATAAACTTCGGTTTTGAGAACCAGGCTGACAAAGAAATGCAGCAACTACGGAGCCACTGAGGAAGTTTACTGTTATCATTACATGACACTGAGGATGTTGGGAAGCTCCTGGTGATACTTGGTGTAGAATCCTCACCTTTCAATTGTAAAAATAACACAGATTGCTCAGTCTGGAAAAGATTGCCCACTAGGCATGCAGAGACTTAAATAAGAAGTTCTATTATTTTTTCCCTATTATTATAGGAAGCATTTGTGCATGTGTTCAAATGCCAGGTACAGATTTGATGGCTGTATTATATCTATAAGGCCCTTCTATCTCTCTGCTTTTATTTTCTCCAGTAAATCTCACTTGTATCATCAAGACAATATGGCATATAGTTTTGAAACATCAATTTGTTGTTTCCAACCATTTGGATATTCCTAGACATCTGGAAAGTATATTCATTAGTTATAGCTGACTTCCAGATTTAGGACCTAATTCTTTTATCAATTGTAGTGCCACAGGCAAAAGCCCTTTACCTTCGGGGGTGGTGTATTTTACATGAGTGAAGGTGAGAAATAGGTTTTCTAAGTCTAGTCCAAAGAGCAATCCAGACACCGATGTGGGCCCTTTCAGTGAGGGAAACACAAGGAATTAGGATGTTGTAGCTGTCCAAAGAATCTGGGAGGGAATCTGCATCTCTTGTCATAAAGTGACCTGCAACACAGTGATAGGACCTTCTTGACATGGTCCTTTGCTTTATGACCACAAAAGGCCATTTACTTTCTTATTTAGAAGGTACAGACATCTTGTTGTCTCCCTTCCACCTGTTTACATTTACATAGCTGTAGGAATTGGGTTGTGGAGAGGAACACATGCATTTGAATCAGTTCAGCTCCTGAAAAATTTGCCTCCCTTTGGAGTACTACCTTGTTCTATATAGAGGATATGGACTACACGATGCAAGTGAAAGAGTAATGCCTTCTCAGGGTTATACTGGAGTTCATGATGCTAATAAATGGTGTTAATAAATTCAATGGGTGTCCTTCCTACCCATAGTTTGTGGAGATGAATCCACCTTTCCCACTTTACCGAAACTTTCAAAGCGAGGCATATCTCTATGCATAACCATAGTGATGAAATGACTGAAGCAAGAGAGAAGGATTTTCTCCTTTTTTCTTCCCATCTCTCACAGAAGTGTGTTGCTCTATAAATTACTGAATTAGAAGATAACTGTGCTTGAGAGTTACATCAAAGAATGTCGAGCAGTTCCACTAATGACAATGGCTATCTGAGGGAATATTGTAGCTAGAGCATCGTATCAATAACAAACTAGTTTGAAGTACCTTTAAGTGATATTTCTGATGACTCTATTTGAAAATCCATGTCATAGAATTGAGCTGTAAGTTGTATTGTTAAGGTTCTTGTCAACACAGTATTCTGTGGAAGTGAGCAGAAAGCTCATGTTGAAGGTGCTCTACTAAACAGATTTACAATATATTGTCTTACTGTGCAAGTCTTCTGTCTAAAACATACTGATCTGATCAGTGCTGATTTTTACTTTCTTTTAAATTACAGGGCAATGATGGGTCTGTGGAACAGGAATTGGGTGACTCTTGTGTAAGAACCTCAGTGAAGGATCAATACAATTTGAAGGATCTCTATCTTGGTAGATCTTGTTGGCAGGAAGTTTTCTTCACCGAAACCACCTTTTGTTTATTACACTGCTTTCAGGGCTGGTCTCCTGAAGTCAGTGTAACATAAAACTAGAAGCTGTATGTGATTGGCTGCTTGGGAATGCAGGGCAAGCCAAGAGAAGAATTAAGAGGTGGACACTGTACCACTGAGGGAGCTGTTTAGATCCACAGTTCTGCCATGCAGCTTGAGCCATGTTTTTGTTCTCTTTTCCCTTCCTCAGACTGTGTCAAGAGAATATTCTGGTGTCTCAGCCTTAGAAAACACCCTCAAGGACACCATCAGCTAAGTTTCCATGTGTTACCAAAAGCAGATGAAAAAAAAGTCCCAAAGCTACTTATTACTTTCTTTAATTTTTTTGAAACATAACTGCAATTATTTTTTTTATCATTTATTTAAAATGTGCTTGTGAGTTAGATACAACAACAGCCCAGGAAAAGAAAAGAGAAGCAGTTGTTCAAACTTCCTTGACATAGAGTTTTGTCCCTGAGTTTGATAGGAACTCCTTTAGGGAAGAAAGCTTAGAGGAAGGAAGAATTGGTGTAACACACAAGAGAAGTGGCTTGAATACACACTGTGCGTATGCAACATGAACAAAATACCTTCCTGCTGTGAAAAGCACTCAGTCTAAATAAGGAGGAGGGAATAAATAGGATGGTCTCCTTTGATTATCTGCTGTTGACCAAATAACATGCCATTCTCTTGGGGCTTGGCTGGCTTTGTAGATGGGCTCTTGTATTCCTGTCTCCATGCATGTGGACTGAGGCTCCTTGGGCACAGCTAAACCAGTGGAAATGAAGGACCTGATTACAAAGGAGCACTGACCTCCTGGAGGTTAACTGTAATTCTCTTTCTTGCTATAACTTTCAGTGCTGTCAGAGGGGATTCAGCAGAGGTGAGGCTGCAGTCAAGGCTTTTGCCTGGGTTATGCTTGACCCCATTTGACTCTCTGAAGCACATAAGACGGGACAAGCTCTTACGGGTTCTGGATACTGAGACCATTATGATCATAACACGTTTTAGACTCAAGTCAGACATGCAAAGTCACAATTTTTGCCCTGCAGAAAAAGCTTAAGGATTTGGTTTCATTATAAAACAGGTCAAAAAAATTAAATTAGTGGGGTTTTTTTTGCTTCACAGAGCATATGTAGGCAAGACAAAACCATGCTTTTACTGAAAGCTCTATGACCACATGTGCATAGTGCACAGTTTGAGCTATCACACCACGGATATATCAGGGCTTAGTGGCACAATACTGACACTACTTAAATATGGTCAAATGGCCTGAAATCAGATTACAGATTCCCTTCCTTCATCCTGAAACCATCTGTTAAAAAGTGATGAAATCTCAACTTAGTTAAGGTTTCATCTTAAGCTGCATGTTCAGAGGAGGCAACTGAGTCCCACAGAAATATAATCTGCACGTTCTTTGGTCCTTCTTGTTTTTGTGTGTTTGTCTCCTTGTCATCTCCCACCCAATACCTCCTATCATAGGCACCACATAGTGATGGCTAACCCTTGAGCTAGGGTGCAGATGTACATTTCTGGAGTGACATATCCCATGACCTTTGAGGCAGTTTGAGTGCTGGGCACTCATTCCATTTTCACAGAAAAAAAATTTCAATTTTGCAGAAAAGGTGTTTTCTATTGAAAAATCATTTTGACAGCAATGTCCCAAAGAGCCTCACCACTCAGCTTTATGTCAGGAAAATGAAGTTAATAACAGGTCAAAGCTCATCTAGCAAACAGAAGAAAGAAATGTAAGCAGTGTAGCTCAGGATAGACTGCCAAGTACTGATGCTTTTGGGGTAAAAACCAACTAATAATAATCTGTTAGCCACAAGTGGAATAGATAGAATGCTCTGTTTCTGTAAGGATGTCTCCTGGAGTTGAGACATAAAGCAGAGAAACCTTACAAGTGTCTGTCAAACCAGCTCAACAGAAATAAGATATCTCCTGATAGCAGCGGCAAACTGTCAGCTGTGTGACAGTCTCTGAATAAATTGCTATTTTACAAAGATTTTTTCAAGAACAGAAACTTAAAAGCAAAAGAAAGGAATACAAACAAAAATCCTCCACACACAGTCTCCTTATCACCTGTGCCTGACTTTTAGGTGAGAAATGCTACTGAAAAAATATATTTCTGTGTCTGATGTCTCTTAGAATCTCTGAATTTATCATCTTTGCTAGATGACCAAGCCCAACAACAAAGGTTAGACACTCTTCTCCACTATTGGATAGGTGTAATTTCTTCTGGGTCATCCACAGCATGGGAGAAAGAATAAACTAGTAACAGCCTGAGCCCCGGAAGGAAGGCAAAGCTGACCTCATTTGTGCAGAATTTCTTTTTCACTAGGCCTCCAAGGGGGTTAAAAGGATACATAAATTACAAAGCTGTTGGCTTCCACATGAGGAAATACTGAAAGAACAGCAACATGTGTGATTGTAACTCATGTTCTCCCTGCTCTATTTCTATAACCCGTTTTTTGTTTAGCCTTTCCCGCTTATCTTTTTTCCTACCTCCTCATCTAGTTTCTGTCTCTCCTCCTCTGGCCTGCTGTTGCACCCTCCCCAATGATGTTTCTCAGTTCCAGTCTTCAAACTTGTCATGCAGCTTCATCCCTTTCCACCAGCTCCTCATCTTGAGGCCATCAGTCAACCAATGCATGCCTGAGATTCAGGTCAAAACTCGATCTTCTGTTTCTTGCCATCACTCATGCTGATCTTCTCACCCCACCTTTTCCAGGCTCTTCTCCCTCATGTACTTTTCAGTCCCAGTCTTCTTGTCCTCCTCTACTTGACTCACTGGTTCCTGTACTGGATGGTGAATAATAACACACAAGAACTATGACCTTGTAACACCAGTCATGAAGAACTATTTCCATAGCTGCTGTCACACCTGCTGCGAGTGAACAGGAGGACCTTCTGCCACCTCCTATAATCTGTTTTTTCTCTACTGTTGATTTTTTTCTTCTAGTGTCAGTGTTGTACAGATACAGAGCTATCCCTGAGCAACTCATTTTTATATTTAATGTATTTAATAACTTCTGTGGAGCTTTCTTCCCAGCTTTGTTAGCCTGTTACTCTAGACAGATTGCCAGAAGAATGGGACCATACTGCTTCCCACACCTAAGATGGGCTATTGAGAGCTAGCTCAGGTATCTTCACAAGGGGTTTAATTTGTGAAGGCTGCAGCACCAACTCTTTGCCTTCTGATCTGGGCAACCTGTTTTCTTTCCATGATACCAGAAAAGGGCATTTACAGAATAACAGTGGAAAGTCTCCCTGGTTTAGTCTGTATTTCCAGTCTGTATCATCCCAGCTGAAGGGCAAGTCTTGCTTGTTTCCAGGCTGCAGAATTGTCAGGAAGGCAAGAAATCCCTCCTCTTCTTTGGCCTTTGTCTCCAAATCTTGTTGTATAAATCACACTCTATGTTTTGCTCTGCAAAAAGTAAGCAAAAAGTGTAAGTGCTGGGTATGCTGGTTGTATTCAAGCTTCTCAATAGCCAGGTTGATCTTTCATCTTCTGATTTAGCATTAGGAATAAGCTGAGTGAGAATGCCATGGCAATAATAATCACAAGTGCGTTAGGTTCCCTGCATCTAGCCACCAAGCTGCTTTGGGGTTTTGGGGTCAGGAGCCATCTGGGACTCCAGTTAGAATGACAACAAAAGGAAAAAAAAAAAAGAGGGAGAAAGGACAGGAATTAAAACTGTAGGAACTCTTAAAAATGTTTATCTGACATCCTCTTAATCATTTATGTACTATCAAGTGATGTCCTTGTGTGTGCACATCCTTTCCCAACAGTATAAGCTTAATTGCAATAATGAAGGTTGGTTTATTTTTTTTTTCCTTTGTGCATGGTCTCAAGGATGATACTAGAACTTCCTAATGTGACTGTGAGATCATGGAATTGTTCACTGGACTTTTGTGTGCATATGTGTGTGTGCTGAAAACAAAAAAAAATACAGTTTGCAAAGACAAAATCCATCTGTTATGAGTGTATTACTATATTAGCTAATAAATGTATTGGTGTTAAGATTATCTGATAAACTGTAGCATAAGCCTTTTCACTCTGATTTCTATTAGAGTTATTTTCCATCCTCAGCTTCTGAAATGGAATGGTTTCACAAACTGTGTACTTCATAAGATTCTGTCCAATTTTGGTTTTCACTGTTTTTTTGGCACTGCTGCTTTATTGCCTATTTTATATGGGAAATAACGACACGCTGGCCTAAACAGTGATCAGTGGCAAGACTCCAAGTGATTTCAAGTTGCAACAGAATTTAGCTTAATGAATTCAATAACTTTTAGCATGTCTCAGATGTCTGCTAGTGCTATTATTAATCAGTCTGCTGCCATCTACTTGGACAATAGCTCCTTGTTCTTCATGGCCTGTTGCTTAATCAAGAAAGTATTGTTGCCTGAGAACTTGGCAAGGACTTTAAACTAGATTCAGATTTCATTTACTTCTGTGTGAACTTTGAGAAATGGTGTGGACATTAGTGATGTTATTCTGGGTTTGCCTCTGTATAAATGTAATCAGTATATGGCTTTTTAGTTTTTAAATTTCTCTCAAGAGATTTGCTGCATTCACAGGGAGCTTTTACAGCAAACTCTTTAACAATGAGGAAACTCTGCTCTGGGTTGCATGCATGTGTGTGGATGTGCATGTGTTTACACATGTTGTATAGAGCATTAAATCTTACCCTTTACATTCTCCTGATCCCTGCAGGCCAGCACATTACTAATTACCTTGGAAAATGATTGATGTTTGTGTTAAAGCAAATATGCAGGTGGAATGCGTGTTATAATTTTCCATTCTTTAATTTATCTCCTGTTAACAGCTGATTGCTGCCTTGCACAGGGGACTGTGAAAAGCTTTACCAAAGGAAACATTTAGATACATACAAATTTAAATCAGAACTGCATGATGGAAAGGTCTTCTATTTTGTTCACCTTTTTGTTTTTAATTTTTCCCTCATATGATTTGATTGTGTTCCTGTTGGCCAATCTGAGAGGGACCTTTCAGAGAGCTGACAAGTGGATGGGAAAGGGCTGTGAAAGTGCAACCAAGTGAAGAGGTGAATTAAATCTGTTCAAACATTTAAACAGACTGTGGTGAAAAAATAACTTCCCATTTAATCCTTCATGCTAGTGAGCAGACATCGCATGTCAAATAATATTAAAAAACAAAGTTCATTATACATACAGGAATATATTATTTCTATCTTTAATATCCAGCATAACTCTGCAAAGTTTTGATTGTAAAGCTGGGATTTTGAAAGTGATCAATGTCACCAGCTCACTCTCTTCCTAATAGGAAGAGGAAGAGAGGAATTAATAGAACTCTGACTCCTCGGACTTTCAAATTTCACACAGTCCCATTGCTTCCTAAGCCTGCTAGTTATCCGTTTGTTGACCCGTCTGGACACTGTTAAATGTTCTTCTAGAGCCTGTAACTTCTCACAAGATACTTCTTCTATCACACAGAAACAAAGAGATAGAGTGCATAGAAGAATCAGAAATTGTACTTATCAATAAACTTAGATGCATTCAAATTCATGCCTCTGGGCCTATCAGAAGATCTTTAACTGCTCAGACCATGCAATAGGATTTAGCTCTGGGTTTACCCAGTAAGAATGTAGTCAGGCCTGACTGATAACACAGTATCTTTCTGCTGAAGCAGAGCCTTGAAGCTATTTTGGCCTCTACACAAATGGAGATCTGAATCTTTCTGTCTGGTTATCAGTTATGAGTTATTTTATGTGAAGGATCAGAAGACAAGGGCAGACAGCCCTTTTTACTTTTAGTGGTTTGCTGTATTTCAGAGCATCAACAGAACAACCTGTTAGTTCTCCAACTTTTCAGTGAACAGTGTGGAACCTCTTTCATCATTCCTCTCCCTTGAGCAATTGGTCTGAAACTATATTGGTTCAGAGAAAAGAAGAATTAAAGATGACAAGAAGTATGATTGAAATGATTTGGTAAAACTTCCAGCCTTATCCTCAGATCACCCAACTGTAAATGGATCATTCAGGCAGAGGAATCGTGTCCAAAATCCTGGATGCATTCCATCAGCTCCAGTAGCTGATGTGGATAGTCACACCTGCCCAGTGGGCCAGCTAGATTTGAACATTGGATAAAGTAAGTAAGTAAACTCTAGAGCTATCACTTCCACATCAAATGCACCTATAATTACTGTATAGTGCTACAACATTAGTATTATTACCAACAGTGGTACAAGCTACACTTTAGCCATCTGACTGAATCCTGTAAATGGTCAACATGAGACAATCTCATTAAAATTAATAGAAGTCTTTTTGGTACGAGCATATTTACTACTCTCTTGTGGTTGACATTTTAAAAAGTATTTCACTTTGGTTTTCCCATTTTTACTGTAGTTCAGTAGTAAGGATCATTTTCTAAAACTGTTTGCATGAAGTTGGGGGAGTTACATGAATGTTTTAAATAAATTAGCTTTGCATAGCAACAGAATAGTATAGAATTAAAAAGCCACAAGTGGTGCCTGCTTTGTGGATTTAACAGCTAACCTAATTCACGTGCTTGTTCACCAGGCTGGCCTCTACTGTTCCAATCTCTTCAGATTCAGTCATACTAAAGGTGCTTTATTTGCCCGTGCTAACTTTGTGTGGTTCTTTTGGGGTGCCTGGCAGAGTTTCAGAGTGAGTTGTGTGCTTCTTATACAGCTGGAATATAACTAAATGAGAATAATTTTTATTTTTTTAAAATATCAATTAGCTTTACAGAAACTGCTCTTGAGAAAATGACATTTTCATGAATTTACTGTCCTCACCCAAAAAAACCCAGTTCTGAAATAGTTCCAGAAGTTCAATGCTTTGGGTCAATATGGAACTACTTTGAAATTTTCAGTTAATGTAAAAAATGGTAAATCTTAAAAAAACCATATTGAGCAAAAAAATTTAACTTTAACTGATTTGATCCAGTTTAAGAGTTTTACCACATCACCTGCATGAAAAACTAATGTGGCTTTTCCAAACTTAAAGTAATAAAATAAAAGGGTTTTTTTAATTATTATTATGCTTTTTAGAAATATTAAGAACTTAATTCTGCCTAATTAATCACAGAACTAGCTCTCTCTTCACAGAACTGCATTGACAGTTTCTCATTGCTTTGGTATTTAAACTGTATTTTTATTTTAGGAATGACATAAGTCACAACTACTTAGCTTGCTTTCTCAGATGCATCGTGTTGTACTTTTCTCTACCTGGGTAGTTAATAGACAGTGTACCCCAGTGAATTTGATTACTGCCAATGACTTTGAGGCAAAACAGTTTATATCTCCTGCGGAACAGATATTATATTAATCAGTTCTGAAAATCAAGTGACTTCAGGAGGATAAGAAGGTGAGTGTGAAACAGATTTTACAATAGTTACAAACCCAAATATTTAAGAGGAACATGTACGGGTTCTCCTGAGAGATGTTTATGTTATAGCTATAGGAGGAAGAGCAATAAAGGGAACACTTTAGCAATGTTGCAACAATCTGTCACAGAACAGACATGCAGGTTGGCATACCTGCACACATCTGTTTCCCGCAGTCACACGTAGAATTCCCAAGATCCTCCTCCTCTATGCTATTGATTTCTGTGCTAGTTCTTTGATAGATACAGCCATCTCATGATAATCTATCATTGCATGTTTATAACCTTGCCATTTCAGCATGGCACAGAGTTATATTAATGATGAGGGTGAAGGGAAAAGTAAATGTTTAATTGTATTGAATGGAATCCATCTCATGTCTGATAAAATGATGCTTCCTTGGTCCATGTCATTTAATCATAGTAGAGACATTTCCTAACTTTACCAGGCATTAGCTGAATTTCTTCAATTTGTCCTTCCACACACTGTGGTTCTAAACCTGTGGGTTTTAGTGACTGTGTGAGTATCAACATGTAATTTAACAATACTGTGCTTGTTTCAGCTAGTTACTTCTTTTCCTAATCATTCACATCTACATTTTTCAGCAGCTCATTAGACTAGAATGTAAGCAGTTGTAGTCACTTGTGTTTCTGTTTTGTTACTATAAAAGGTGCAATGGGCTTTTTTTAAAGGCTATAGCTGTAAATATGAAAAACATTTTCAGACTGTGCTCTGCTAACATTTAAGGCTGGAGAGGAAGTGGGCACACACCTACCCATGTGAGGATTGTGCACTGTTCAGCTTATGCAGAGTTGATTGTAAGTTTGGGATTCTTCTGGGAGATGAAAGGGTTGAAAACACATTTTACAAACATCTCAGAGAACTTGGAATCTCCTATAAGCTGCCAGAAGTGTTTTCTTTTTTTCCAAAGATCTGATTAACGGATAATGTAAAAGCATTTTCTATTTTTCATAAGCCCACATGTTATTTTTGTTTTGCTGATAAAGAAATCAAGGAAAATCAGATCCAAAAGGCTATGCACTTCACTATACATCGGATAAGTACTAAACTTCAACAAGAACAATCTGCAGTATCCATTAGGTAAAAATAACAAAACAAACGAAAAGACTAAAGGTGCTGAAACACTGGAATGGATCGCCTAAAGATGCGATGCTCACATCCTTGGAAACTTTGATTAGGCAAATATCTGTCAGTAATGACTCAGGTATACATGATCCTTCTGTGAGCAGGAGAATAGATGATCTTATGAAGGCCTATGACAAATATTACTATTCCTAACTGTTAGGCACCTAATAATACAAACTGCAAAAGTCAGTGCAGTGGGCACAAATTAATCTAAAATAGTTGAGGGAGTTTTGTCTTTTGAAGCCCAGGTCTAGGCATCCAATATAGTTACTGAAAACAATTAAGACTGTAAATTATGTTTTTCAAATCTCTGCTTCAGCTGCAGCCTAGCTTTAGAGTATCTAGCCAATGTGTATGACATTAATGGTCCTTGTAGCACCTCATCTTTGTCTGCTGTGCATATTCAGATGCTTTTCTGCATTGGTGGAGTGTGTCAACATGATGTCAGCCTGCCACCAGTGCCAGCTGTGTACCACACACAAGGTGCTCCCTCTTATCATGTATGAGTGGTACTCTCATGCTGTGTTTACCAGCCCAGGCTCAGCACAAGGTATGGTGATACATGCTGTTTCCATATAAAGCCTAGCCAGAGACGAAGATGCATTGTTATTCTGTTGAGAGAAACAAATAAAATATTTATGGCTCTGAATAGCATAGCAAAGAGTGGTAGGTCAAGCTGTTGTCAGGTGAAGCGTGAGAGGGGTGAGTGCTCTAGATGTTCTTCTCATGAAGCATGATGTGGTTGTACATCAGAGTGATACAAAAGATGTGAGACTTGCTATTTGTAAAACTAATGCCACTTTCTCCAGACAGCAGTCTAAAGGATCTGGCCATGCTTGCCACTTGCATAATGCTCCCTGCTGAGAGGTTCTGTGTGAAGGTGGTGGCAGGTGCTGGAGAAACTGGTGGGAAAGGGCTGATCGCTGGAGGAAGGGGAATGTGTTATGCACAGCAGGCATGAAGCAGCAGGAAGGATTGTCACGGCTGGTGAGATGGGAGTGTAGTCTGTGAGTGCCATGAAAGGGAGATGTAATAGTAGAGGGAGAAACAGCCATCCTCTGCAACTCTTTCTGCTTCAGCCTTTGACATGGGATATACCTCCCTGAATTAACAGAGTAAGAGCACAGAAGATTTTTTTTTTTTTTTTCCAAGCTGGAAGTTCTTCACAGAACTAATGCAATTTGTGTTCTTAAAGAATCAGAAGGACCTCCTCCTAACAGGACAGGTGCCTAATAACACCTGTACAGTACAGCTGCAGTGATTAATTTTCAGCTAATTAGCTCCAACAGCAAGAGCTCTGACAGTCCAGATCTTACCTGAAAAATATTCCTGCAGGGCAAATGGCTGGGCTGTTTGCTAGTGCTGAGTACACACTGTTGCTGGTAAACTGCTGCCAGCTCCTGAACTGACTAATTTAAGGCAAGCTTGGTGTGTTGGTTTAAGCCCTGCTGGTACCGGAGACCACGTTGCCATTGTCCCTCTCCCACCCTTGGACACAAGTAGGGCACAAACCCCGGGCTAAAATAAGAAGAAATTTAATACAACAGTGTGATAAACTATCTGAACAACAACAGTAGCAATGATAACAACAATAAACAGTAAAAAACAGTAAACAAGACAAAAGATATACAGAGAAATACCGCAATGGTTACAGACAGCTTGCTCGTGTGCTCCCTGTCACCAAAGCCACAAAGGAAAAAGTTCCCGTGCTCCCGCGCCCGGACCTGACGTCAGCATGGTATGAATAACCCGGCTGGAGATCCCTTCCCCCTCTCTGCTGGGGAAACTTAACCCTATCCTAGCTGAACCAGGACACTTGGATACAGCTGTGCTATTGCCATAGTGCAGTGACTAGCATCAAGACATATATTGCAGAGTAAGTTCTCTCACCAAATGAGCACAGGATTGGTTGACAGCTGTGTGGAAAACAGCCAACAACACATTCATTAAATACTTGTATGCCTCTCTAAATATTCAAATGGAGGTTATTAAACTTACTGAAGTTATTAAAGCAAGTACTATGTACTTGGAAAAGAGAAAGAAATAAGATGCAATTTCCCACTTTGTTGAGAAAATCAAGTAATAATTTGAACTTTTCAGTTTCTTATCACACTTAAAATCTTGATTTCGCAGGAGATAGGGCGATGATAGCTTTCAGAAGCTTTTTTTGGGGGGGCACACAGCTCTCAGCTCCTCCCTCTCCTGCAAACACACACTATTAACTCTGAAAGAGGGAGGGCCATTACTCACTTCTAAGCTATATAAAGTTATGCAGTCCATAATATACTTAAGATACCTTATTTTATCTGTCAAATGGTAAATTTAATTTTAAATTAACATAATGCATTAGCATAAAAACTTGAACTTCTGTCTGAAAATATCAAAAATCTGATTGCATTAATATCTTTTAGGGATATTGGCTACTTAAATATTTTTATTACCTTGTCTGTACATATTTCAAACTAACATGTTAGCACATTACTACTTTTATTATTTTATTATCCCATTAATAGAAATACAAGCCCTCTCTTATGTTAAAGTCCTATCTGTATTTCTGTTATATAACCCCACAAAACTCTTAACAAGATAAATCTTTCAGAAGATAATTAGTCTTTATTTGCAGTGTTAAGATTGGAATTCACATGCCCAAGCTTCATAGCTGGGATTCATCTCCCATTTTAGACGTTTTAGGCTGCTCTACACAATCAAGTGCCCATCAGCAATTCAGCATTTCTATAATGTATTTGTTGTCTGTATACATCAGGTTTTCAGAGTTCCTTAAAGTCAATGGCCTTCTTTCACATATATGAGTTTTTCACGCAGGTCATGCTACACCAGTATGTCTAACCCTTGGTCAGGCCTCACTGTAAGATGACTCTCATGCTAAATTCTTGCCCTTGTCATCTACCAAGCTCTTATGTTCACCTGTGTCTGGACCGTGACTAGCTCATGCAGGCATGTTTAAATCAAAGTCCTGGAAGAGGGAACAAGGCTTCAGACTTGATAACAAAGTGCCAGTCTTGGATGCACAGTTGTCCTTCTGGACCATAGACATAATTATGGGTGTAGAGAAATGAGGGACAAAGACCTCACAGGCTTTTTACATTACCTAGTCATCTCCCTCAAGGCAAGCAATGAAATAGCCGTCTTGGTCATTACTGCCACCAGTACCTGCTACTGACTAGCCTCAATGAGTCAATGTCCTCCAGAAATCTCTGAGATATTTGCAGATGTTTCGAGGATGCTGAGAAATTCGACTTCTCCATGGACATCAGAATCTATCAATCAATCTAGATAACTGAATGCCTGCTATTGTTCAGCTGGTAATCTCAGGTTCAGAATCCCCATAGTGATGTCAACATCCATCAGTGGGTTGATGTCGCAAATATGCATGATATACCTCTCTCTTAGGCTGCTCTTGACCACTCTTTTGACACTGGGATCAGAATACAAACCACCCTGTCTTTTTCTTTTTCCTTTATTTTTAACTGAAAATTAGGCCTACTGTCTCAAACCCTGATTCCTTCTGTGTCCTCTGCAAACTTTAGTGCCTAAAGAGACATCTCTGGAGGGCAAGGCATGTCACCTGTCTTAGGTAAGAAACATAATCTGTAGCCACCTTGGATTCCTAGAACGTGCTGTTCAGAGACACCAAACATCCCCTATGTCCATCTGTCTGAAGCGCAGGCTGTCTTCTGAAAGGTAAGCATTTCAAATTGGATGACAATATCCTAAAAGTTTTCCACCATGTATCTTAAAGCTCTACAATGGTATTTAAGGATATGTGTAGGAACAACTTTGGTCATATATAGTAATGTGTCTCTGTCCTAAGCAAAAATACAGCCCTTTCATGGGAACTTGCAGGAAAGAATGGAATTATCTCATAACGCAAACTGTTGTTGAAAGAAGGCAGCCCAGGGAATTGCATTTCAAAATTATAAGCAATTATATTAAAACAGTAATTATGTTTAAATGTTTCTATTTTGTATATTAAATGTTAACCCTTGTGTATGCCAAGAAGATAAAGTTATTTTGCTTTCAAAATAGAAAGAAAAGAAAAATCTGCTTTGAAGCAGCAACCCAAAAATTTAGGAGACTCACTTTTTTGACCTGACTGTCTCTGTGGTGTGTTTCTGTAGAATTATTATAGCAAGGATTTGATTATTTATTAGATGAATAGCTTTGTATCCGGCGATTTTTTAAACCCATCCATTCATCTTTTGGATAATTACTATGTTTGCAAATAAGCAGCAAGATTAATAAAACATAAATTGGAGAGAAAACCAAGATACATCACGCAGATAAAACAACAAGAACCATATTTGTAGTCCCTTTTAAGGAGGGGTTTCTGCCTAAAGATTTAATCTTTAATTAAATTTATGTGTTTTATTTATAGTTCCCTTTATTATTTTTTTCAGAACATGCTGACACAGCAGTGGTTTTGCTAACAGAATCTATGGTATTGATATAATAAATATTATGGCAACCCTCCCCACTGGATTATTTCCCTAAGTGTTAGCATTTTGAGAGTGCATTTGGGTTTGGCCACCATGAATTCATGCATTGTATATTTGATTGTAAAATCATCATTGTTAAAATATATGGCCTTAATGGATCCGGAACTGGCACAGAAAAAACAAAGGCAAAACTAACAAACAAGGAGAGAAATGTATGTATTGGCATAGAACAGAGCTGCAGCCAGCAACTCACCAAATGTATTGTCCAGTGGCTGAAAAGATGTTTCTTAGTTGTTTGGGTTTTTTGTTTGTTTGGTTTGGTTTTGTTGTTTTTGTTTTGTTTTGTTTTTTGTAATTAAATCCCTTGCTTCCTTGCTAAGGCTGTCCCAGATTTGTCTCTGATAAGTCTGCCATTGTTAATGAAAGAAGGGTCTGGGGCTGAGGCAGGTACAGGAAGAGGGCATCTTAGCAAAAAATAAAAAAAAAAAAAAAAAAAAGAAAAAAACCCCAAAACCTGAAAGGCCAAGCACCAAGGCAGAAATGCTCCCTTGATGCCAGATGGTAGACTAGGCTGCGATTCATAAGCAGCTTTATATGCTATGTGACTACCTCATTTAAGAGATTTACATAAACAGATAGACTAAGTAACATCTTCAGACTCTATGTAATGATTTTCTTCTCCACTGGGGAGCTTCCCTGTAAGGTCCTAGACAACTACTGTTACTGGATAGAAAGATGATGAGGGTGGCAGAATGCAATACATCAGTAGGAGAAAGGGGAGATTTATCTTGTATATAGGTGGGATCCATGCCTCCTTACAGAACAAACATTTTGAACAAATAAAATATCAGAGAGAAAGACAAATGGTAATGTCTAACAACAAAGGACTAATCTTTCACAGAGTGATCCTGAGAACAGAAGGGAATTTAGATGAAAGAAGGTGCAGATTGCTTGATTTCGAGAGAGTTTATCACAGCAGAGTAGAGGTAAAACACAGTAAACGAAGAGTAGTAATTTCTACAATTGGAAGGAGTCCATGGAGTATATTACTAAACTTCTCTTTCTTTCCCCCAAAATACCACTACTAAAGGACAGTTTGGAATAAAGCACAAAATGAATTGGGAAACAGTACAATTGTATAGGACTACATATAAATATTTTGTACAGAGAAAGAGATGAGAGACAGTCTCATTCTGTCTTGATAGGATGAATAAGTATTGATGAAATGTTAATCAAGGTTATGAGATCAAGAGATTTTATCAGTAGGTCTTCAATATGGTCAAAATACTGGCACACTTCTCAAAGAGCACAGCTTAAATTCAGGCTTCCCTCTTCTAGGTGGTAGCAAAAAGTTGAATTGCTTTGGATAAGCAAAGTTTTTCAGCCAAACAGGATACTTTCCAAGGCATAAACTTTCTTTTGTCTTCAAGAAAGCAGTTTCTTAACTGCTGCTTCAACTCTGTTTAACCCAGTCATCTGGAGTGTAGAAAAATACCTTAATTTACCACAGCTGACTAACAGTACTAAAACTGGTATCATATCCCTCACTTATGGAAACAGCTGTGAATTTTCTTTAACAGCAAGAGAGAGAAAAGGGAAGAAACCCAGAAAGAGAACTAGCACTTTTTTATCAATGTGTGTTTCAGGTGACATGAAATCTGTATAACTGGGATTTGAGAAAGTCAAAGAAAAGGTGATGGATGGTTTAGATACGGTTGATGTTGATGTGAGAAGGGTAGGTTAGATGTTTTCATGGTCTTCCAGATCTATTTTGTACAGTTCTACAAAATTATGGTGAAATATAACTATTCATGTTCTGGGAAATCCTGACAAGGTTACAAAACAGGATAGGACTTGTTTTGATTGTTTCTTTTTATTATCTGCTTGTAATTCCTAACACTAAACATATGAAGTTAGCTGCAATAGTTTCAGCAGTGTTGTATGGTACTGTATAACAAATTTTTAATACCTCTGAAAACATAACAGATAGGGAAGAAGAAAATAGTATGTTTCTTGAACCTGAAAATACTGGGAAGACGTGAAGAAAGCAGTAGGTGGTGGTGGTGTAATTTGAGACGGAATTGTCTACAGATGTTTTTTCCTCCTCTAGTGATGTAATTTCTGAATTTAAGATAATTTATTGACTGCATCTTGGAATAAAACTTAAGTGCATCTATGTCAAGACAGGGGCAGAATGTATACAGATTATTAAAAAAAGTCTAAGCACAGTTGGATAATATCAGGATCAAAGTGACAGATAAACAGACTAAAAGGGGATCCAGAAAATTGAGAAGAAATAGGTAAGATTTCATTCTGAATTATTTTTCTTCTACAGGGAACACTCCCCGGGGTAGACCAAGGGATGATTCATCTGAACAGATAGAATGACTAAAGAGAGCCTGCACAAAACCCCAAACTCATCTTATTCAGATACTTTGAACAAAAGGCCATGTTCAGAGGCCTGGATGTAGGTTTTGGAAGCACTAGGACACAAATCTCTGACCCAGCCCTGTACCACCACCTAACTCATCTACCTTTGAAGCAACTACAGTTAACCCTGGGTCCTTCTAGGAAAGGCCCAGTGTCACTTGCTAGGATCTGTAGGAGCCAGAGTGTATGAAATCTCTCCAAAACACAATGGGTCCCCATTGCAGAGCATTTGATAAGCTGAACTATATAGCTCAGAGGAATGAAACCATGCTTTTCTCTTAGCTCTCACAGGAGATCTATGGCTGGTCCTTATCATGAAGCAGCCATTCAAGGGTCAGGTGAAGCAAGCTCTTGATAAGAGTCCTCTGCTGGCTATGGAGGACCTGAGCAGTCAGAAAAGAAGAAATTCTAAGAAAAATATTGTTTTGAGAAAAGCCGAGATGGCATAATTAATTTTTGCAATGAGAAAATGGGTCTGTAAGCAGCCTTTACCTTGCTTTAACTCATTATAACCTTCCATCTCTTTTGTCAAAGTCCATGGAAATTTATATATTTCTGGAAGTTTTTGATGGACTGGCATTTTCTGATGGGGAAAAAAATCAATTAATTTTATCCAAAAGTCCCATCGACTCTTGTGGGAAATTTAAAAATTTTTCTATATAGTGGGCATTTTATTGCTATTTAGAAACAATGTCAAAACTTTAAATGTTTTCATTGAGAGTGTTGACCTCCCATGCTTTCTTTTTAAACCTAAGCTACTACAGACTGGTTCTCTGAAACATTGTGCTTGTTCCTTTTTGCCTTATTTAGGTTTAAGAAACATTTGTCAAGCAGGCAGCTCAACTCTACTTCTTGCTGATGGCAAGTATTGTCTGCAGATTTTGCTTTCCTGCTATGCACAGTGACTGGTACTGAACCTTCACCCCAATGGTAGCTTGACTGACAGTGGTGGAGAAAAAGATCTATACAACTAAATAAAGTATTTGAAAAGAAATACACCCAAGTCTGGATACTTGAGAAGGGGAAAAAATAACAAAATATTCCAGATTTATGAGGGGCCATTAGGGGTATTGTACAGGTTTGAATAAACAGTTACATAATTTAGTGACTCTCATGTGATATTCTGCATTATATTTACCATAGAAAGTGAGAGTGAACTGCACCCAACTGTTTTAAATAGAACTATATTTATCAAGGATTGATGGTGGAAATATTACTCCAACAGCTTGTGCATATCATCAGAACCCAGAGGTAAAAAAATATAGCACTCTTTGGGTGTATTTTATTATCTCACAATAATTGGATGACATGACACCTAATGAAAATTTACATTAGGCAGACACCTAGTGTACATTTCATACTTTTTCAGTCTTACTTACTCTCTTGGCTGGCTCAGTATGCCTGCTCTGATGTTTCGGAAAATATGATTTTTGATGAATTCTTAAGAAATTAAAATATCTAGGGAGTTTTGAAGTGTTTTTCAGCAGGAAAATAATTAATAACACTACTGGGAATAAGTTCTTTGCTTTAAAGTCAGCAGGAGTTTGTTATCATTTACAGGTTTGGAGCAATGGTTCAGAGAAATGGTGAAAAACCTGATTTCTTAGACTCTGAGTCTACAGTGATATACTGGCCTAAATTTAGAGAAGTAACTAGTCCTAAACCTGAGCACATGTGTAAGCATTTGCATAAGCTGCTCTCAGTTCGGTTATATCTGACTCATTTGAAATCAATAAAATAGATTCTTGAATGTTTTCTGAAATTTTAGAAGTCTCTGTGAGTTCTGAATGAAATTTAAAGTCAGTTCTCATTTTAGCTGAAACTAGCTCGGCCTTCTTTAATGAGAACTGTGTTTTGTTTTCAAAACGATAATTTTAATGGAAAGCATTAGGGAGTTTTAATGGGATGTGCTTTCTAATAAATAGCAGTAACACTGTGATTTTATAGTGCCTTTCATTGCAGGTTCTGAAAGTGCCTCATGAATGTTTTAGCCTCACATCACCCTAAGCAGAATGGTATTGTGCTTGTTTTGCAGACAGGAGGCTAAAATAGAGAGACTGTGTGAGTTGTGAAAATGAAAATATTGAATAGAGTCCGCAGCGTTAATGGTAATTCACAGACTTATTCTCACACATAAATCTCCTCTCCCATACTTAGCCATGTTCCTTTGGACATACTTTTATGACAGACAACTAATACCTGTGATGTAGATAACTATACCTTTGATTTTGCAAACTATTCCCAGTAAGAAAATGCTTGCTCATAGGGTCCCTTTCTCATTGTTTTAAACAGGACTTAATAAACGTGCTCAAAGCCAGCCGTATGCTTAACTGCTTTTTTGATTCAGGCCCTATTTAAATACTGATGCATGAAATCTGGTAGACAAAGGGATAAGTTCTGTTCTCTGAATGGAGACCAACAAAATGCATGTTCATCTCGGCACTGACATTTGCCAGACAGATTAATGTAAATGTATGTAAAATGATTATTTAAGTATCCATTTTATGTTACAGTAGTAAAGCGGAATTCAGATCTCTTGTCTTTGTTTAACTATTACTATTGTTTTAAACTGACATGTTTTATGCTAAAATGATGATAAAATTTGTATCTGAAGTATTTTTGTGCCTGTTTTCAAACTCTGAAAATGTTACAAGCTAAAGGCTGAGCTGAGAATTCTGAATAGTGCACATATTTTCCTGCTTCACACAAATGCTTCTTACGGTATATGAGATTTTTTAAAGAAAATTATATATTTGTATACAAATTTGATTTTAATTTCTAATAGACCTTGCTGCAGACTGATCAAGCTGGAGTAAAATATCATATGATTATGTAAAGAACAGATGTTAGATACTTCACAGTGATCCTGTTGTAAGCTTGCAGTTACTGTGATGAAAAAATAAAAACACATCAAATAATCTGAAAATAAATTTATTCAGAGTGTTTTTTTTCTTCCAGTGAAGGCTTTAATTAAATCAAGACTTATAATAATTGTCAGTATGTTTGACCAATGTTAAAATTAACAGATGGTTATTGTACCAAAAGAGAACATTTCAAGGAAATAATTCCACTTAAAATATTAAAAAAGCACATTTTTCAGTTTATGCTGTTGGAGGTTATGGTGGCATGTTTGATTAATGAGCTGTTTCATTGTTGATGCAAATAATGTGTAATGTCATAAGACCCATGTGTTGCAGATTAGAGAGGTATTAAACTTATCTTGGCACAAAGTGAAAAATCTAAAATATCCCTCTGGTAAAATATATCATTTTAGAGGAAAAGACATGTTGGAATTGCTTGTATTTATGCTTTTGATAAATTACATGTTTACTTAGTTCTAGTATCCAATCAAAATCTATCCTTTTTCATACTTTTGCTTCTCTTTACTTGTCAGGTTTCTCCTGCAAGCTGTGTTTGCAATGGTCATCAACTGTGTGTGAAACCAGACTGTATGTATGTTACCTTACAAACAAAGACATGAAGGAAGATGACAGTGTCTAATTTTTCATAAAATAATCTCAGTATTTATTGCTGTTTATCTGGTATAGTGCAAACTACAACAGAATGAGGAAGGCATGTCTCAGGAAGCCCTGTGAGAAGGATCCTCAGCAAAGCCCCAAGCCACACAGTGAAAATTCACTTGATTCCATATTGCATATGGAATATCATCTATGTAAAGACTCACTGAGATTCTGGTACCTTTGAGTAAAGTGTAGTTGGGAAATGATGGTCTGTCTTATGAATCTAGCTGGAAACTGTACATAAAAATCAAAACTATACTCAGAAATGGATGAAACCCTGCGGTTTAAGTTGAATTATACTTTAAGGTTTTGAATTCTGTTGACACTGAATGGTAGACTGGGAATCTGAAGGTAACGGAGCTTTGTGTGCACTGCAATGCAATGAAACTGCCAAGTTTCATGTTATTCTCTTCAGGTCTATACCTGACCTGGAACAAAATCTGGATCTCACAAGTATCTGGAATAAACAGGTCTGTTTATTCCAGGGCTGAAAATGGTTACTTCTTCTGGTGATAAAATTCCATACGAGAACTACCCCTCAGAGGAGCACAACTGTCTCCTCTTCAAATTTCATCTTTTCCTGCTGGTAAAGTAAGCCTGATTCTTCTCCCTTTATTTTTCCCCTCAGTTTCTGCTAGATTTGGCAACTTGGTAAACACTTCCTTACTGATTGTGACCGCCCCAGATGGGATGTCTTCTGCCACTACACTGAGACCTTCAACTACTAAGGTAAAGTACAGCAGCACATGGGACTACAGAGATTATTTCTAGATTTTTTTGCTCAGACATATGGAAAAATAACCAGCCATCTCTCTTTATTTAGAGCAAAATATAAACAGATGTGATTTCTTACAGAAAAAGTCACTTCTGAATGAAGAGGAAATAGACTTAAAATCTATAATGTACCCCATCAATATTTTTTACAGTTATGTTATTCTCCAGTACTGTGATCATGAAAAAAGAGCACTAGAAAAGGTGACAGTTTTGATCCAATAAATACAGTGGTCTTTCTTTGAGGGCAAGAACACTGTACCAAAATTTAGCCTGTGGATTCAGGTAAAATTGAGCCCTTTGAAAAAGATTGGAGTCACAGCTCATACCACAGAGACAAATAATCTCTGCTTTGCCATCGTGGTCAGCAGCATCTTAAGAAGGAAATCCCTTAAGCATCTGCATGTGAGATCACTGCTCTAGTCTCTCTCAGGTTCCCTCTGAAGCTGTGTAGTATTATCTTCTGTTAAACACTGGGAAAATCTCTCCTACTCTAGCTCTTCCAGGCCAATAAAGTGTTAGGTGGTATAACCTTGGGCTAAATTCAGTTCCTTGAAATTTCCTTATTCCAGGAGTGCTGGTTCCACCACTCTCTTTACAGCACACACTCATCTGGAAATGATCATCTGCAAACACTTATGCATGTGCTACACTGTACTATAGTAGATTGCTTCAAGGTACTCAGTGGTGTGTTTGAAAGATTAAGAATGTGTGCAAGTGTTGACAGTATTTGGACCCTAGTCACCACAAGAGGATGTTAAAATACCAAGGTGGTGGGGGTGTGGGGGAATGCAGAGAGAAAAGGCTTCCTTAACCAGAGATCCTGTTTTCATGCAAATATGCTTTAAAAAATATACAAAAAAGAGAAGAAATGTATTTTAAATGTATTTTATGTTAAGTAGACCTTTCTCCCTAGGATGTCTCATAATTTTCCAGAAGAATCCAGCCATACATTAAGCACAGCATTAGTTTTCTCATATTGGTAGCATTGTGACAGTTTTAAAAAACCGGCCCATAACTAATACAGTCTCTATACATTAGAGTGATCATGTCCAAAGAATAGACATTGACAGATTTGAAATAATTATGTAAATTTACCTAGGGTCTTATTTAAATGTACATTTTTCAGACTTACAATCAAAAGAAAGAAAATACCCTCAACCTACTGTTAGCGATTGCTGAGGAAGCTATACCTACATGTCTACATTAAACCTAGCACAATATGCTATAAAAACCTCATTACACATCCAAGCTGTCTTCATATCAGTATTAAATGTGCTTCCATACACATTCTGTAAATTACACACTTATAAATTTCTCATTTATAATAGCTGCAGGCTCATGGCTACAGTAAAAATTGTAATATTTTTTAAACTTGGCTTTTTTTGATGTGGTTTTTGCTTATATGATTGCCTGATGATCCTGAACTGCCTGTTAATGGAAGACAAAAAAAAGATATGAGGAAATACTCCTGATACACCCTCTTTTCCGTGATTAACTCTACAATAATCAACTATGCTTCAAACTGGAAATTTGTAGTGGCAGACATGATCATATCTTTGTCCAGCATATTTCCATATTTCTGCTGGAGTCAGTGTTGAATAGTTATTGACAGGTTGATAATGTAACACTCAGAAAACCTGTTAAAATAGCTCAGAAAGGCAAGACTTTATACTGCATGCTTTTTCTTTATGATGAATCATAACATGCATCTAGCTCTTTGGAACCATTTGGATTAGGGTTCTGTGAAAACAAACTGGTAGGTTAACAGACATATTAATCCTATCCTTATCTACAAGATACCTTCCTGCATGTTTCAGCATCCTTCACCCAGATCTTCTGGTTGACTTTAAAAGAATCCATCCTTCAAAATGACCCATATTCCAGGAGACTGCTCCCCTCTGCAGATACCCTTAAGCTAATCTGTCAAAACTATGATAGAGATGCCACGATACCATCCCACTTTGGGAGTCCACTCTGTTATATGCCATCGCCAACTCTTCCTCTTTTTTTTTTTTTTTTTTTTTTTGGTATGATACGATGGCTTTGGAAATGAAGCTAGTAGGAACATCATTCACTAGATCAGGAGTACATACGTTTTGTGTGCATGTGTATGCACACAAAATACATAGTGTTCAGAAGACTCCTATTAAAGACCTTACATAAGAAAGGTGAAGTTCTGCTGCCACAGGCATCAGTAAGGCTGCAGTCACATACTCTCAGTTAATGAGCAAGTCCCTCAGTGGAGTCTAGATCAGACTCATGATGTTATGTAGCTCATGCAATGGGCTACAATTCAAAAGACATGTAAAAGTAGAAGATACTATAGTAAAGCACAAAAGGTATTATTTCACATGATACTCGTATCATGTGTTGTAGCCTATTTGAATAATATGATGGGAAGCCTGATTAGAATGAAAACTTTCATTTTAAGTCCATAAGAAACTATCATGTCCTGCTAACCTTACCTCCTGGATAATGTAGGCAGCAGAATATCACCCATTAACTCTCACACTGTGATCACAAGCTGTGCCTGAGATACAGCTATATCTTTGACCTTAATTTAAATATTCAGGTCATAGGAAATCTACCACCTCCCCTAGCCTTGTTCCAGTCTTGATTAGTTTTTTTGCATGCCCATTTTGTAGCAGGAATTGGTTGTTTCTAGTCAGGAACTATCGTGTAATAGCAAAGATGTTTCTAGACAATAATGAAATCATCAGTAATGAAGTTTTGAGGTAATCTGAGCTCCTTAGGGCTTTCATTGTGAGGGATGGTCCCTATGAAATATTTACAAAATTTTCCTATATGGAAGGAGGCATAGGAAAAGGAGAAAATTAATTATCTCTCTCACCATGTACTAAGGAGAAAAAATTAAGTGAGAAAATGCTCTAGGAGAAAGGTAGTCAAAGCGAAGGTGAATGAAGATGGAAAGAATAATGGAAGTCCAAGGAGCTTTTATGTGAGGTAGAACTCTACATTTTCAAGGACCAGGTCCACTTGCATGGACATCGGAATGAGGCAAACAGATTATTCAATTTATTTTCTGTGGGTCTTTTAACTGATTCAATTTTTATTAAACATGCTGCAACACTGTTTGTACCACCTGGGGATTTGTAATGCAAAAACCCTCTAATTTTAGTGAGAGGCATTTCTTAGAATGACCTTTTATCACAAATACTTGGAAAAGGAAAAGCCAAATTCATATTTGAACCTTTTGTCCTGGAAATAAGCTTTAAAAATTATGTTTTTGCACTATAAAAATAGAAATATACAGTGTGACATGTCTTTCATCAGAAGTCTTGCACTGCCTTTTCAATAAGTAAATACTCTGAAAAGTGTTCAAAAAGCAAAGATGCACCAAACCAACAAAAGCTCCAAATTAGCAAGATTGTTTTGAAGAGATCAAGAGGTAACCTGAAGTTAGAGTTAGAAATAACAAGTTTTTCATTTGACCCTAGTGTTCGCCAATAATGAACTGCAACTTTTGGAAATTTGCCCCAATATTCATTGAGCTATTTCTGTAAAACCTGAGATGACTTATCTAGGGCTATATTTATTGAAGTTATTCCCTACCTGTGATCATGTATCTTTAAGTAATGTTTTCTGGATTTTATAATTATCATATAGATAGAGGGTTCTTGAAAGAGGAGGCTGGTGTTCAGATCCAAGACTGCCCCAGTCAGACCTTTACAGTTTGATGTTTGCACTGTAAAATCCAGATACTTTGCTTTTATTATACAATTTATATTGGACATTTGCTGCAAGGGAATCTCACACCCTCCACTCCCACTTTTATGTTCATATTGAGAATGACTTTATTTTTGCTTTAAATGTGTCCAGCTACACAGCCTCTTGTTATTGTCTCAGTTCTCTCTTTATTGCTGCATTCAATCGTTCCTTCTCACAAACATTCTTTTTTTTTTTTTTAATCTAATTTGAATTACAGGTTTCTTCCCCAGTTGTTGGCACTCATATTCTAGCACAATTTAGTTCTTTCTTATATGGTATCAGTAACTTAACATTTAATACCATTTTTTTCGCTCTGCCTGTGTGCATGTGGTGGTGCATGTGGTGGGGGAAGGGGTAATGTGTTATTTTTTAGGGTGTCTTTTGTAAAAGAAACGGATTTTTGTAGCACCTTCAGTGAGAGTTCTTTGTGTTTCTCAGGTTACTGATGAAGAGACTGGAGAAAACTGGTTGAAAAACAAATTCAGAAGCTCTCCAATCTCTATAAGAACTGCAGCAGCATTACAGAGACAAGGGATACTCTCTGATAATCAGTTCAGTCGGAGGGTGACAATAATATGTTTGCACCTTGACTCCTGTTCTATAATTTTATCAAATGCGAACATAAAAAAAGATAAATTTTTTGGTAAGTGAACAAGAGAATGAAACATATGTATGTTTTCATCCTTGTTTCATATTATACTAAAAGCAAACCACATATTCTGAGCATGTTTTCTCCAAGAGTCAAAGTGTAACACAGCCATTTTCTCCTCTGAGTAGGGAAATACCCCACCCCCTCTAGTCCACACTAGCTCTATTTGCTATAGACTATGTCTATGATTAATGAAGCCTCATTAAACCCTGTAAAGTACCCATTTTAAGTAATGAAACTGAGGCCTGAAAAAGTTGGTAGCTCTGTTTCACTGTTTCAGTCAAGGTGAGAACTGAGGAATCCTTGTTCACTACTTCCTCTAAATATTAACAATATTCTTTCCAACACCTGAGTAGAACTTGGTTGAGGTGACATTTCTTCCCAAAGGTAGCTCAAATGATTAATGTGCAACAGAAGACAATTACTGAACCTTTATGGTAAGAAATTTAGGATTTCTATTTTTCTTGCCTTATTCCCTAATTTAGGATTAATATTTCATCTGTTTTACTAACTTTGTTGCTTTTTATGAAAATAATTATTTGTTTTGAGATGGGTATGGTAAATGCATTTCAAAAATGTGATAAAAATTAAGACAATAGTGGTGATTGTGCTAAAAGTAGTTTTTTTATAAAAACATAATCCCAGGAGTTTTTCCCAAAGTAGGCAGATTCAATTTTCATTCAGAAGAAATATTTTTACTAGTAGTCTAAGAATGATTAAGTTCTTTAACTGTCGTAAATCTGTTTATAATATTCAGCTTCACTGAAGTTTATACCTATTTGCACCTGCTGAGGACCTGTCCGGTTATGTTTACCAGGGTGAGTAAAAAATACTTTCAGGGTTTTCAGAATCCTTGTTTAGAAATTTTATTTGAAAACTAGCTTAGGTAGTGGTATGGAGAACATTTTAAGCTCAGAATGCAATCAAATGCAGTCTGAGATTTTAAACACTGAAAACTACCTGTTGATGCTTGTTTGATGATTCTGATGTAGTGGGCTGGATGATCATAGGCCAGTTCTTACGCATGAACATGTATTTCAAACTATGGGATCACCGCTACAGTTTGGTACATACAGAACATGTGATTTTGGTAGAAAGAAGTCCAAATTTGAACTGTCTACAGGTTCCCCTTATCTGACTATCACCATGTCAAAAAACTACTCAAAAAAATTAAGACTTCACAGGTTCAACAAGCATCTTGTAAAATATATCTTTTCTTTTAGACTAAATAAAGTCAGTGTACCACCTAAGACCCTGCCCTTTGTTGAGCAATGAGCTACACTCACCTTTGCAGCACTTCACAAGATACTGATAAAACAAGTTAAAGAAGGGAGTGCTGCTAGTGAAAAGAAGTAGCTTGTTCTGTAAAAACATAACAACATAATAGACTGGACCTGGGAGCATATATGGAAGGTGGAGGGATTATCACTGCCTGCTCACCATCTTGTTATGCACTAGGTGCCCCATGGGTGTCTGTTACTATTCTCTGATGGTGGAATACAGAGTTAAATGAAGTTTTGATCTAGGTGAGTACAGCCACTGTACCTGTGTGAATTGTGTTTGCTGTGGTAAAGCAAAATATTTGATTAGACTTGCCTCCTAATTCATGCTCCTCACTGTGTATTGTCTGTAAAGTGCTTGCAGTAAGGAGCCTGTGAGTAGTGATTACTCACAGGTGAATTATGCATTTAAAAGAGATACCCAAATTAGGCATTTGAGCTCTCTACATTACGAGATTCATCTTAGATGAATACCCTTTCGAAGAATCCCTCTTTATCCTATGTGCAGCCTGTATGAATGTTAGGGTGCTGTGAAAGACGAGAAACCAGGCCCGTGAGAAACTAAGACAAACAACCTGGGCAAGCAAAAGTTGAGGCTGATTGAAGAAATGCCTCAAACACTCGCAAGACAAAGCTGTGAGTCCCAGGGTGCATTCTGTGGAGGCCGAAGCTGATAACGCTGCCCGATGTAGCTGGGGGAGAGAGCCCTGTGGAGACAGGACAGCTCTCCTCTGGGGCACCTGGGCAAATTTCAAGGGCCATGTGTCCGGTGAATGAACTTTGCTTCATTATCCACGAAATGCATATTAAAGTTAACACCCCTCAATGTGCTAACGAGGGCTGACATGATCATGCTAATTACATCATCCCATGGAACACCTTACCCCTCCCTGTACATGGGATACGTAGCTATTTGGGTCGACCTAGGGGTCAGACCCAAGGAAAGTGCGTATAAATCAAAGGGGAGAAGAAAGGACTCTCTCTCCCCCTCTGCCCTCTCCCTGCCTCCCTGGCCATCTGAAGAAAGCAGTGAAGCTAAGAAGACTGATGCCAGCCAAAAAGACGGCCGCCTCCTGGAACCCTCGCCGGTGGGATCAGCGCAGGAACCCAGACCAGTGATCTGTATTGTCTCATTCCCTCTATTTCCCTCTTTTCCTTTTTCCATTAAGAAATGCAAATCTGAGTCACTTGTCCCCCTCGTCTGAGCAGGATGTGACAGGTGCTAATTCAGACATTTAAATTAGATACCAAAAATATGGAGTGTTACTGTCCCTCTAGTAAAGGTGTTTGCTGATGATATAGTTTTAATTGTGTTGACAGTATTGGAGGCACTGTCATACTTCCTCTGAGTACTCCATGCACATAATGAAATTAAAGCAGGGTAACTGTCTCTTGATGACTATAGATTAAGCAGCACAAGATAGCATGGGCAGAACATGAAAGTTTCAGTGGAGCCTGTGGCTTTAGTGCATAACCCAGACTTGATGGTATCATGCCCCTGCATCAAGAGCTGATCCATCTGCAGTAGTTTAAAGGTCTGCAAGCAGAGCACAACCCATTCTGAATTCTGGAGTCTTCAATCCATTGCTAAGCAGTAACCAGCAGTTGTTAGACTTCTAATTATTTGGAAATGTAAAATACTTAGGTCATGCTTGCCTTAAGCAGAGAATGTTTTCCTAAGGTGATTTAGGATTGGTTTGCACCTTTCACTTCCTTAATCTAATTGCCTGGTAGTAGCTGTCTGACTGTGTGAACATTCCAGTTTGTGTTAACAAATATTTTTTTCATCTGGCCTTCATATTTCATGCATCTTAGTGATTCATAAATATGTTAGGTATTTTTCCAGACTATTCCTTTCCCTGAATACAAACCCATGATAAATGCATCCCTAAATAAAATCTTAGTGGCAAAGTAGTTCAAAAAAGCACTATCTTGTATTCCATATGTCTTAGAAATAAATAATTTAGTTTTTTCCTTCGTCTCTCTTCCTTCTTCCCCTACCGTCCTACTCCATTTAAAGGCAATGTAACATCACCACAAAGGGAAGTTTCTCTTTTCTGCACCATAAATCATTCATTTCCCCTTTACAATACCCAGCCCCTCCCATTTGGAAGGCCTTCCACATTTACCATTTGTGTTATAATCTCCACTGTATTTCTGCCTGCCACATTGATTTATCATTTGCTAACAAATCAGTTTGTATGGAAAAGCTGCTGCTTTCTCATTCAGTCTTTGATGAAATGTTTGGGTGCTCTATAAATCATATCTAGGATATGAGCACAGAGGAAGATGAAGTTAAGAGGAAAGAAGGATTTTTTAAATAAAAAATTTACATGTGTATGATTGAAAAAAAATCCAGTTTCACCCCTACCTTCCAGTGCAGATGAAATGTTGCTTTTGGGGTTATAAGTAGGTAGGCTAGTAGAGAATCTTTTCTTTAACAGTTACCCCCTTCCCATTCTAAATCATGGAACCTCTCATATAACATGTCAAGCAATTGGTCTGGTGATGAAAAAATACATTCAAAAGTTCATGTACATGCAAGTGCCCCCTACCTTTTCTCCCATTTGTATTGGTAAGGAACAAGCAGAAGACAGAAAGTCTGAAGAGCTGACATTAATTCTAAACATTTATCCCAATCACTCAGTGTGACCAGGTGCAAAGCATTAGGACTCTTTGCACTTGAGGTCTGCTTCTGTAAGATGAAGTTGATATTGCTACCTTGCAGAAGGTGTGGGGCTTCAGAAATAAAGCAATCAGAACACATTTTAGAACTTCATAGATGAATTTAAAGCACAGCAGTTTCTGCAAAATCCACTGTCTCTTACTATTATCTTAGTTCACCAAATACAAGATAGCCTCCACTCTGAAACTATCTAAGCCTACAAATAACTACACCCAAGGAGGGAGTACAGGGACTAAGGTCATGATCCTGACTAGACATGGGTACAGGATGACCCTCTTTCATCCAACTGGTCAGGACAAAGTGCTTGTGGATCATGGGGAGAGGCCAGGTTCAATTCCCGTCTCTGTCAGAGGGTATTTGATTCTCCACTTTACAGTAGCTAAATCCTCCATTGATCTAGTCCTAGGTCTAGATAACTTTGGCAGATAAGCCTGGGATGCCATCAGCTGGCAGAAGTCTTGCATCCTAATTCATTGCATAGGGAAAACAAAGTGCCTATGAGCAGGACTGACAAATCACTCAAGAATATGTGCAGGTGCTGTTTAGAAAGGCTTAGCAGAGAATCCCTGCCTCATAAAGAAAAGTTACTGGAAACTGGAAAATATCTATTAAAATCTAGGCTAGCTCTATTCTTTCCCAAAAAGAGACAAAATGAGATATGTTCTTTCCATTAGTCACCTTAATCTTTGGATTCCAGAACTTTTATCTTCCTTTCCTCTATTCCAATGAATAATTAAGTATCTAGTCGGATAGGAAAGATTGAGGGAGGCTGACCTGGCACATGGACTATGAGTCAATGGTACCTTATTTCCTAAGGAACGTAGAAGCAATTTTTTTTTCAATCTTCCCCATTAACATCTTAATTTCCCAATACAGTTCTAAGAGAATTAGATTAATCACTTTCATCATTCTGCCAATTTTAATCAGAAACAATGACTGCCTGTGAATAATAATTTTTTTTCTCTTTTGCTGCTCCAGATGTTTGTAAAATAGACCACCACTTCCTCTGCCTACATTTAAAGCCTGCAAGAGGTTTACTTACAGGTCTTTGACTCAAACTGGGCAGAACTTGGGATGTGGAAAGAAGGTCTTTAGCTTCCCTAAATTGTGGATCTTTGTATACATGCATGCTGACACCATTTCTCACATAGTTCAGTCTGTGGCTGTTCTGGACAAGGTGAAACAAGCAGTCAACCTCTGGGTTGGGAACTCCAGCAGAATCTAGGGCTCTGGACATGGGTAGAGATCTCAGGAGGGATGGATTTCAGGGAGATTTGGAATACAACTACAGTAGCCTGTTCAGTCTTAGAAACTTCAAGGCCTTTCTTGGAAAAAAAAAAAAAAAAAAAAAAAAAAGCAGCAGAGTATCAAGCATGCTCTTGTAGCTTCCAAATCTTTTGGCACTTTATCTTGGTATCATTATACAATGGGCCTTCTTAACTGGCAAAATCCTTTCATCACCCACATATTTCCCTTCAGTATGCCTATACTTTTCCTTTTTTTTTTTCTTCATATACCTTATCCCTGCTCACAGTTATGCTCCACCTCCATTTGCCAGCAGGAGAAAAAGGAACTCAGGGACAAGCTTGTTGATTGCCAGACTCCTATACTGTTATAGCTCTTTCTCATATCCTGACTTCTCTATTTTAAAAAGGCTGCTTTTAAAGCAAAGGATATCTACCATTCAGTACTTTCAAAAAATGCAGCACAAAGGAAGATTAATTTGTAGTTAGTTTTATGTAAAGGAAGTAATTTCATAATTTTGCTAGCATTCAGTACATTTACCAAGATGTGTAGGGAGAAGCACATATATCTACACTCTCCTTTGGAAACAAATTCTTGTTTGATGTCCCAAACTCTTCTGTAACAATATTAGTCCTGGTCATTAGGTATCATCAAATCAAATATACTTAATATTATTAGCATAATTTTCCAGTTGATGCATTCTTGGGCAGTAGGGGTACTAGAATATGACCTTCTGCTTTTCCTCTTCCACACTTTGAGATATGTGGATGCATAAAAGCAGTTATGTGCTAACAGTTACTATTGCCAGGTAACTGAATGTATTATCTTCTGTTTTGAAATTCATCCTTTATCCTTATATCTGAAAGCTCTGTACACTAACAAGAAAAAAATATATCAGAGCTTGAAGCAAGTGAGTACGAATTTTCCTAACAATGATTAGATCATTATTTCTACCTCCATGCTTGTCATCCCTGTAACCTATTGTATTAATAAAGCCCCAGAATACTAGATGGCACTGACAGACAGAGCAATGCACTGCATGTTTTATGAACTCTGTATGCAGCTCCTTCTGATTGCTATAGAGACACAAATTCATACAATTTCCTACCAAGGACTTGCTTCTTAATCATAAGGTAAGATCCATTCAAATTGAAGAAGTGTAACTCTTCTCACAAAGTGAATGAAAGAGTTTTACAGCTTCTAACAGTTTGATTTATTGTAACATGACAATATTGGGAACATTAAGTTTTAATATCAGTACTGTCACTTTAATCATAAATTAAATATAATTCTTACACTGAAGAGCTCAGAAACTACTTCATTTTTAAAAGGAAATTTATCGCACTGTATAGGCAGGTGTGTAATTCCTTTTTTCAGAGAACCTGTGGATTATCTGCTTTCAGATGAGGCTGAACTTGTGATTCATATTTGCTCTGTCACTTTTCTTTCATAAATAATCTCTCGTTTATTTCTCCTTTAACTTTTTAGCATCAGAGAACTGGATGCATCTTTACTGTCTTGGTAGCAATAATTAGAAAGAGAAAACTAATTCATGCAACAAAATATAAAAATCAGTTAGAAATTTAACCCAGATCTCCATCAAAGAAAAATGTTTTTTTTCTTATTAAAATAATTAAAAATGTTCCCTCTCTTCTGTTAACGTCCCTGTGTTCTACCCATGATCTCTGTATCTATTGCTAACACTTATTTGTAGTCAGTAGCAATTTCCAGGCTTCAGAAGAGTTCCTGTGTTTTCATGCTGCTAGCTTGGTAAAAATACACAGATCTCTTTCATGAAGATCAAGTTATCTCACTAGACAAGATCATCAAAGGATGATAGGGAGCAATGTTATTGTTATCTTTCAATAGATGAGGAACAGAGATATCATTTGAGTAAATTATTCATCAAAGTCTCTGTTGGGTCTTTTGTCCATCATACAAGAGGCATTACATTGGAAAAGTAGGTACAAGTCCAAGGAACTCTACTTAAATTCACCCTGCAGAGGCTACTTATGTATGAGTACTGGTGACCTAATTAAGATGTAACACTTCCCTTAAGATAGACTACGCTTCCATTAGGAAACAGAAAAACTTAGAGGTATTTAAGTCCTCTTGCTTTACTTGCCACTTCTGGAGACTATGTTTCAATCTGGTCCAGGGAAGCCAAAAGTTTGCTTCTTTGTAATCAGTTTTATAGGATATTGGTTTCCTAGGTCGGCAGCAGCAGTCCAATCTACCGCATTTCTTCAGAAAAAATCATCAGAACAGCTTAACAAAATGACAAACCTACAGCTGCCCAGCTAAAGACTGGAAGAAGTAGCTGGGACCTTTGTTATGACAGAGAATAATCCTGAGGAAAAGCCTGCCTCAAGGAACAAAAAGGGTAGAGAGATTCTGATGGATGTAGTGAGAAAAATAAGATTTACAGGGAAAGAAACAATAGGGTTGCCAGAACAAGGGACTCAGACATCAAGGATGTCTGGATAAGCTGCAGTGAAGCAACAGATCAGTTCCTGCACAGAGAACAAGCTAAAGTATATCTTTCAGTAGTCTTCAATCAGACCCACTACAAAGATTCACACCTGATGTTTAAGTTTGTTGCTTGCAGTTTCTAATGGTGGGGTACCAGCTGGATCCAATTCTCATTCCAGCTAAATAGCTGGGACATGGAGCAGCTTGAGTCAGATCTCAAAAGCCAGTAAATAAAAAAAGCCTGATATGTGTTGCTTTTATAAGGACAACAGAGATATTTTCATAGGAAGTAACAAACACAAAATCGTAAGAGAAACTAATCCTGTTTACCAGATGGGAAAGACTGAGGAGGAGTTTATAGCTGGCAGATACAGAGTAGCCATTTTACAGCTGAAGAAAAATTGGAATTCAAGTTACTATTTTTCCAGGTTTAAAGGTTCAAATACCAGAAATTTATAAGAAGTACCAGTAACTGTTTTGCACATATCACTACTGCTGCTGAACAGAGAAATGGTGTGTGCTTCTGTATGCATATCGTTCAAAATTTACTGCAGTTAAACTTAGGTCTTATAAAAGAGTCTGTATTCTAGAGCAAAATGATAAACTTCTTTTCCCATCCTCCATAATTCTCTTTAATTGCAGGTGGATAAGGTAGGATAAAGGCAGCAAAATCTTTTGGAATCATTGGGGCTGAGATATGCTGCAATACAAGACAAAGGTGTTATATATAAGTAATTTCTAGAACAAATCACCTTTTCATTTAAGTAACAAATTAAACAGTAAAGCAGTTGTACTTTTCCAGTCCTAAAGTTTACAATACACATTATGTAATAATTTTTCTTTTCCAAATGCCTCCTCTCATGAGGAAGTGTGTTCATCTGCTTGCCTTGACAAACCCATAAATTATAGATTAATTTTTATTTAGAAACATGTCAGGATTGTAATTAAAAAGAATTGATATTTAGTATTTTTCTATTTTCTTTCAGAGTGATGGATTGAAGAGGGGATTGGAAAATACATATCTGCATTTGTGTAAATAGAAATAAAAATAATAATACCTGGATTACATTATAGATGATATTAGTGAACCACAATGTGCCTTACAGTTAAGATATTACTCTCCAGATGTACACAGCACCTGGGTAAAAATGTTAATAGCATTTCAGATCTTTGTGTATTGATGAAAACTGTGTCACTTCCATGACACTTCCCATTATAGGAACTTGTTTACAGATGCTTATAAGCAGTTCAGCCAGTTATGCTGAAGTGTTCTCCTAAGGCATCCTTTCTTCCTCCTTCCAATGTTACTGTTACTCAGAACAAGTTAAAGGAAAACATACGGTATTGTTTCTGCTAAAAGTTCCTACTATTGTTTAGCTGAGAAACTCTGATGACTTTAACATTTGGAACACACAGAACTGCAGCTGAAGTTGGTGCAAGGTTTGTTGTGACTTAAAACTTGTAACAATACTGTAATTTACAATATAAAACAAAATAAGAAAATGAAGTTGTTTCAGTGTGAAAAATGTAAATGTTTGATTCTGAAAATATTGTCCGTCAACATTTTCCACTTTTTTTTTTGGCAAGTGTGTTTATGCATTATTTCTCTTTCAGCGGCACTGCAGGTTCGGAGTGGCTAGACTTTCAGTGAAGACTCACTGTCGATGGGAGTGCAGTTTATTGCATAGTAGCCTCTACCCTCATGCTATGTGCAGACATCCAGATCTTACTTCATGTTTTCCTAGAGCTAATGTTTGTGTTCCTGATCTCTAGGATCCCTGAAAATATTTTAGAAATGTAGGAATTTCAGGAGATTATTTTAACTTTTCAAAATACTTCATCCCTGCTTTCATGGACTTATGGAACTAAAATTGCTCTTGTTGTACTGAATGCTGAGAAATGCTTTATTTTGTTTTAATGCAAGATATTTAAATATGCAGATGTCCCACACTGGGAGGACAGTGTGGGCTGTGTGGCCTTGTTGCAGAGTATGGATGCACTGCCCAATGCTAAAGACCTCTCCTTCCCACAGTAAATTCTGTGTAGAAGTAACATATATTGAAGATAAGCCGCAACACCTGCTCTGGATCTTGACAAGTGTTAGAAATGTGTTTTAGTTCTATAAAATAAGGTTTCCTCCATAGACAAAAGACCACATTCTTTTAATCTGAATGTACTGATAGGAAAACCTATCCACTTAGAGAGACTACATTTGAAAAAAAATAAGTGTCCTGGACAACATGGTGAAGGAGGAATAATTAATATATCATGGTGAAGGAGGAATAATTAATATATCATGGCTGACTCATTGCCCAGAGCTTGTTTAGGGCTAATCTTAAATAACTTTATGATTCAAATATATCTTTGTCTTTAAAAAAAAACAAAACAAAACAAAAAAACCCCACTTTGATTTAAAATGCTTAGAGGAATGCATGGGGGTTGGTAACAAACCAGTGGGAGTTCTCTTATGATCTACTTGTTCTGTTTTGTAGCTCTTCATACTGGACATCTAAAGGAATGCCTTAGAAGGATTGAGGAAGAGATATAGCATTTCACAAGAATACCTCGTGTCTCTGGGCACCTTCAAAGAAAGGGCAAGAAAACGCTGTGTAAGAGTCCGTCAGCATCCCAAGGTAGGATGGAGTAGCTATGTGAAGTAATTATATCTGAATTTATGTGGGAATGTTTCATTGTGGACAGTGAGTTCGATAGGTTGCCTCCAGCCATCACCTGAGGGCTGAAGCAGTCAGAGAATGGAGGTGAGAATGGAAGTTCGTTAAGATTTGAGTTACAGACAGTACTGTGGACTTAGACTGATGCAGTTAAGTGCTGTTCTGACCTTATTTACTTTGACAATCTTCATTAAGATAATGTTTGGTACACTATAAACTGTTTTATTAACCTAAAAATAGCATTAAACATGCTGCTACTTATTAACTACAGAAGATTTTTAGAGTATGTAGAATTTAGACTCTATGAGTGATGCATCTAGTGAAAGCAAAATGAAGCATACACCTATTCTAAGAAAATATAGATGTTGGTGTTTCCCTGGAAGAACTTATTTGGCATCTGAAGTCCTGCTGTGGAGGATCACAGGTACCTCCATTGTGGCTGAGTTGAATATCTACATATCTATCTTCTGTATAAAGCTGATTTAGATGCAGAGGTCCCCGAGAGTCCCAATTGGATAGGAGTGTTTAGATGACACTTAATGCATGCTGGCAGTACTATGCTTATCCCAAAATAAAACAGTCAAATAAATTTAAAGTGTGTCTGTGGGAGGAAATACTCATGGTGGAAATTACTTATGATTAGAAAACATATGCAGGACCTCAGCTGCAGGCAATTTGAACTGGCTCTTCTGCTTTACAAGAGGATGCCTTGATCATTAATCTGCCGCCTGGGTGCCTGTTTCATATCTTCGGATGAATCTGGACCACTGTGCAAAGCAAAAATACAACAGACCTGGTAATTACATTTGATCTTGTTTACGGTGTCTTCTATTCAGATTAAGTATTTGCTGCACTGAGATCAGAATCTGGAAAAAAAAAAAACAAACAAAAAAAACAATCAAAAAGAGTAATGTATCTTCAGATCTCTGTGTTACTTAATTCTTTCTCTCAAGTTGCCTGTTCCCCCGCTCCCTTAACCTCACCCTGAGGTTACTAACTAGTTTATTCTGATAGTTTAACTCCACTCTGCAATTTTTGAAAGGATTTCCTTTTTCCTTTCTTTTTCATTTTCTCAGTTTCCCTTGCAGGACTGTATTAGAGACCAGACTGACACATAGCTAAATAGGCAGATACTAGGAGAAGAGAAATGAAAATTGTAATCTCCAGTCTGAGAGTAGATGAGGTGTGTAATGACAAGAATCTGGGACATTTTAATGGTGGTACCTATGTAACCTTGATCAGCAGCAGCCGGGTTAGTTCACGTCCTTGTATCCTAAGAAGGTAAATGGCCTTCGTTCTGAAAGATGACCAAGAACTATTAACATCCACTTACCAAGAATTCCTTGTTCTCTCTGTAGTTTATTGCTTGTGTAATACTTCCTGCTAAGTCAGTGAAAGGTGAGATTCTGGCATATGCTTCATTGAAGAGTTAAATGGAGAATAGAAGGAGAAAAGGGATTTCATAATATGGATTATAGAATCTTCACGCACCATTACATTGCATCTCAAGCGCGGGACATATGGGATATATCTACTATGAGAGGCAGTCCTGATAGCCTCTTATGCCTTTGCTCACTGTGGAGTGAAGGTATGCTACCCTCTTCTGACTGAAGTATTTAGACTCAACCAAACCTTTGCATATCTTTAAAGTTAAAAATTATGCCTATCCAGAAACAAGGACATTTATCAAGCTGCTTAAACCTTTTGTATCAGAGTGACCATAAACCCTTTGGGGCTATTACTATGTGTCTCTGGACATCAGTAATAATCTTTAAATTCTACCACAATAAATAAAAAGCAAGGGCAGAAATCTTCACTAGTAAAGTGCTTAAACCCTGATAACTTTACAGGAAGTTGAGCAGAGCTAGCTCCTTTTTTTTGACAAGGTTAACAAATGATGACCAGAATGACCAATGACAAAGCTACATTAAATGATGGCTCTTCCTTTCCACTTTCATATGTTTCCTCTGGCAACCTGAGAGCACTGGACCACCCTTTCCCTCAACTTCCCATCTTTCAGGTAATCTGGAAGTCAAATCTGGGCTCTGCCAAAGCTGGAGCCCTTGCCTTTACTCTACTATGCTTTTGAATAAAACTTCTGTTTCACAGAGTAAACTCAGTGTGCAGTATAAAATCTTTCTGAACTTACTCCATTTTTGCCTTCCCAGGTGTGAAGAAAGTTTGATGAGTTTGAAAACAGCTGAGCTGCCTTCCCATGTGTAAAAAGTTATTACATGGGCAGGCCACAAATCTTTTTGTTCTTTTTCACAAACACGTATTATTTAACCAAAACTAGTGGCACAATTGTACAATGGTTGACACATTTCTTGTATCTCATGAACTAGAAGTCAGCCAGCTCACTTCTGAAGCTTTCAAAACCATCCATCTATCATGCTGAGTATTGATCTTTGTGCATTATAGGGAGGTTTCCAGCATGGAAATATAGCATAAAACATTATTTTAATTATTTGCCCTAAGCTACACCAACCTGTTGGTTTGTTGTTAAATTTGAAGGGTTGATATCTTGGTCATTCAATTAAGATGAATTACTAAGCATTTCCCTTTCCAGTTCATTCTAGTTTTACCACTGTTTGAGGCAACAAACCAGAGTCAGTGCTAATATGATGTACTTCTCAGTTCTTTTATAGGCTGCAAACACAAAACAATATTGCTATCTTCATTGCATTCCTCTAGAAAGGAATGGAGGCTAAATACTGTTCTACATCTCTCCTACAACTTGTGTTTTGCTGGTACGTGAAGGACCTATTTACACCTTACACTTTTGCAGTGACTCTGGCTACCAGCTGTCCTATTATCTTGAAATTCTTAGTTGTTGTCATATTAGCAGAAATCAGTGAGTCTTCAGTGATGGCAAAATATTCTTCACAGAACTGCCTGTAGATATTAAAGTCTTCAAGAGGATCTGGATGGAAACTAGGACTATACTGAAGGAGAAACTTCACAACCAGATTTTTAATGCTTCCATTACCTCTCTCTGGCCATTTATTCTTGCCCTTGGTGGGCTGTTTTGGCAGAAACGCTTGTATTAGCTGCTATATGGTGGGATCAACTGGGGAAGGAGGAAGGTGGCAGAGGGCCAAAAAAAAATGTCTGGGAAGCTAGTGGTGTCAGTTACTCAAGGTTGTTCACTTCAGCAGTTTCACTGCTGAAGTTTTAGCCACAACCTCAGAGTTCAGAGTTCAGATTTCTGGCAGATCAGGTTTCAGGTATTCATTCAAGGCACAATCAGATACATCTGGGTCAGAGCCTGGAACCAGTCCCTGTCTGGTTTCGGTTTGACTTGGCTGTAACTAAAACCACAGAAGATGGTTCGTAGAACTAAAGAATTGGAAAGGAATCAGACTGAGGTTCGGATGCTGGCTCATCTTAAAGTGATGTTATCTTTAGTATGGGTTTAATTTTTGTGTGGGATTTTGCATGTACCCCCACTGCCTATAGGGTTTTGCAAAAGGTAGAGTTAAACCAGAAATGGTTCTCCTGCCACTTACAGGATGCAACACCCATTCCAAAACCACATCAGTTGCAATACAAGTAGAAAAGCCAGTCTGTGCTACAGCATCCAAAAGATAGCTTACTGTCACTCTGTATAAACTTGGCTATTTACTTACAAGAATGAAATTCAGACCATTCATTTGGTAAATACCACAGATTTCCATTGAATAATGGTGAGTTGATGAGCCTGATTTAGTTAGACATTATAATTAATTGTTCAAAAAATTCTTAAGCAAAAGGGTATCATCAAATAATCAATCATCCAGTGGTTTTTAATTGAGATAGTTACATCTATTTTTTTTTGTTGTCAGCCTTTCAGAAGTTTAGGATCCTGTTTTAATGATCAGATAATTATATCTGTATTTATAGAGATACAGATACTTTAAAAAAAATTCTTGTCTGGTTCAATAGCTGTCTTAGAATGGCAGATATAATGAAAATATTCCATTTACTCTACTATTAAAAGTTAATGATGTGTGTATATAATAACTTAAAATCTAATGTTTTCAAATGCTAGCTATGGATTTTCCGTACAGCCGGAACAGCTGGATACAACATGCATGCTAATTCAGAGAGCCGCTGGATTTTCCTCTGCTTCTGTGAATAGGTGGGATTTAAATGGAAGGGTGCTACCTAGTGCCAAACATAATTTCCAAGCGGTTGTGTTCTCCTGGGATGTTTTGATTGAATTAAGAAGTTCCAGTTAGTTCAGCAAGTGAAATGCAATGGATAGTAAAACGTCCTGTTCACCACATTTTGCTGTATATTTAGTAACTTTTGACTATTTTTTAAGTCTGCCAGTGAAAATTCCTGAAGTGCTATCAGGATTGTCTGAGCTTTTTGAAGAAATATAGAATCATTGAATGGTTTGGGTTGGAAGGGACCTTAAAGATCATCTAGTTCCAAGCTCCCTGTCATGGGCAGGGGCACCATCCACTAGACCAGGTTGCTCGAAGCCCCATCCAACCTGGCCTTGAACCCTTTCAGGGAGAGGGCATCCTCAGCTTCTCTGGGCAACCTCTTCTAGTGTCTTAACACCCTCACAGTAAATAATTTTTTTCCTTATATCTTATCTAAATCTACTCTCTTTCAGTTTAAAACTATTACCCTTTATCCTATCATTGTACTTCCTGAGAGAGTCCCTCCCCAGCTTTCCTGTAGCCCCCTTCAAGTACTGACAGGATGCTATAAGATCTCCCTGGAGCCTTCTCTTCTCTTGGCTGAACAACCCCAACTGTCTCAGCCTGTCTTCATAGGGGAGGTGCTCCAGCCCCTCAATCATCTCCATGGCCTCCTCTGGACTTGCTCCAACAGGTCCATGCCCTTCTTATGTTGGGAGCCCCTGAGCTGGACACAGTACTCCAAGTAGGGTCTCATGAGAGGAGAGTAGAGGGGAAGAGTCACTTCCTCCAAACTGCTGGCCACACTTCTCTTGATGCAGCTCAGGACATATTTGGCTTTCTGGGTTTCGAGTGCACATTGCTGGGTCATATTAAGTTTTTTATCCAGTAATATCCCCGTCCTTCTTCTCGTGGCTGCTCTCAGTCCACTCATCACCCAGACTGTATTTGTTCTTGGGATGACCCTGACCTCTGTGCAGGACCTTGCACTTGGCCTTGTTGAATGCCATGAAGTTTACATGGCCTCACCTCTCAAGCCTATCAAGGTCCCTCTGGATGGCATCCCTTCCCTCCAGCATGGCAACTGCTCCACACACCTTGGTGTTGTTGGCAAACTTGCTGAGGGTCCACTGAATCCAGTCCATGTTGCCAACAAAGATGTTAAATAGCACTGGTCCCAACACCGACCCCTGAGGAACACTGTTTGTAACTGCTCTTCACTTGGACATAGAGCTGTTGACTGCAACTCTTTGAGTACAACCATCTAGTCAATTCCTTATCCACTGAGTGGTCCATCCACCAAATCCATGTCTCTCCAATTTAGAGAGAAGGATGTCATGCAGGACAGTCTCAAATGCTTTGCACAAGTCCAGGTAGGTGACGTCAGTTGCTCTTCCCTTTTCCACCAATGCAGTAACCTTGTCACAGAAGGCCACCACATTTTTATTAGAAAATGCAATACATTACAAAAATATCCAGGCATGGGATTTTCCCCGCGTACTACATTATGTATTTTTTTAATCTCAGATTAAAAAGTTTTTTTAAGAACTATATTGTTGTATGACAAAGAACAAGAGAAATATGTTACTCATAATGACTACAAGTGTCTGGAGGAAAACATCCTGTACTTCTAAATTCTTCCATTCTGACCTCCCATCCTTGCTGCACTGTCTTTATTCTTGCCAGAGTGATTTATCCTCAGAGCAAATATGACTTTATTATTCCAATTTTTACAAGTTTAAGTTCCTGTCATTGTTTGGGCTGAAATCTTTACCATCTCTTCTTTATTCTGATTACTCAGCGTGAATATCTGGTACATGCAGTAATTCAGTTTAGCCTTATCAGACATGGGGTCCCATGGTAACAGTGGGGAATATCTTCATTATTAATAATACTATGAGTACAGTAGTCTACTTATGGAAGCTGTGTTTGCATATTTGCAGAGTTTGTCTAGTGTTATCTGTCCTCAGCTAATTAGAATTTAGCTGACAAAGGCATGGAGTGAAAAGGAGTGAGGACATTTTTGCTTTGACTGCTTATTATAGTCAGCTCTTATAATGTTTCTATACTGCAGATTGCAGCACGGAAGAGATGCATCTAAATTCAGATTTAAATTAATGTGCTCAGGTAATAAAAATAATTTAGCCACTGTAAGATTCCCAAAGACAATGAACTGGGAGCGTTAAGAAAAGGGAAAATTAATCTTACCAAACTTAGAAAGATTCTGTGGAATATACTGGTTGATTTGCTGCCACAGTTATTGTTACTCTGTCTGCTCCATGCCATCACAGCCTGGAGGCATGTAATATGAATGGTATATGAGTTCAACTGTACTGCTCTCCTATGGTACTAATCTAGCAGAATCTTGGAATGAATGTAGTGCAATGCATTGAAATTTTGATCACCTTCCACATAGTAGAACTCACCAGGGGTATTGAGAGCTCAGCTTCTCCGGGACAAATATCAAGAAAGAGCTGAAGCTTCCAAGATGCAGTTGAATATATAGCAGCAAATATTCAGTGATGAACTGCATGTGTTCCTGCCATGTGTTTTGCCTGTAACAATGTCTGCAAAGGGGGGAAAGTATTTTGTCAGTCTTGAGTTTTTCAGGTTTTAGTTTCTTTGACTGTGCTTTTTGTTCTTATGTTGCAGGAGAGAGAAAGTAGATAGAATGTATGTTCAGCCATGGGTAGGAACTTTATGTCAGTGATGCATGAATGCTAGCCACACCATGCTCTTCTGTTCCATGGAGTGGACCATGATTCACTTGTGTGTCAGGACTCTGGCACCACATGATAGGAAAATGGCCACATGTCAAGACTTCAGGGATTGCTTTCAATAAGGCTTCTGAAAGGGTGGGCCACCTAGGAGACACTTTTCTTCATACCTTCCTTATTGGGGAGCTTCAGTGCTGTGCTCGGACTTTTCTCCAGGTCCATGATTCAAGAGAGTCAAGGACTGGAGAACAGGCTGTGTGATGCCCTCTCATATGTCAGTGGGGTGCTAGTGATGAGCAAATGTGAGGTAGAAGTCAGCTGTGAGGTTTTTTTCAATGAATGAGACTTCATAGACCTGAAGTAGAGAACAAAAAGAGTTTCCTTCCTCCAACAGCTTAGGCATTTGGAGGTTTTTTTTAGATATCTATTATTTTAAAAGAAAATTGGAGAAAACCTGAGTTGATATAAGTGTTTTTCACTGAACAGGCAGTCCTAAATTCTGTTACACTTTTATTCCATCAGGGTACTTAATCTTCTCCTGGAGGAGCTTTCTACATCTGAAACAAGAGAAGGCAGGTTTCCACTACTTACGTATCTCTACCCTGAAGAGACAGCTGCGGAGGTATAACAAGGGATTCACATCCCAAATCTGAAACAAAGTTTGGGAGGAACACCTTAAAGACAAACTCTGAGCCACAGCATGTGCTGATGCATTGATAAAAAAGCCTGTTTCAAACAATAAGCCAGTACAGCAAAACAAAAAAGCAGCATGGAAGAAGACCTCAAGAAAAGAAATAGCACAGCTTGTTGATAGCACTAATGTGTAGAGATCTTCCCACCATCAGTCTCTGAGGCTGCACCAGGAAGCTGTTTCTTTATCCATTACCAGAAGATCTCAACAGGGATTGAAAACAGTTGTTTCTCATCTGTTCCTGGTAAAATTTCAGAATGCTTGGGACCCTTGGTGGGATGATTCCTGGAGCTAATGTTTATAATTTCTCTCTCTTTTTTTAAAACAAAATATTTTCAACATCTCTCATGCTAGAATGGGTTTGTGCTCAGTGTGGATGCTATTCTCTGCCCCTTACATCAGTGGGAGCAGGAGCAGAGCTTGTTTTAGAACCAGTGGAAATATTGGCAGGGACCTTGGAATTTGTGCATAGCTTTGAGTCCTACAGGCAAATAATAGCATGCAGCAGAAACATTTACTGAACTGGATAGTGAGTGATTTCTTTTCTAAAAGGGCAAGAATCACAAAATTAGCAGTCAGGATGTAGAAACTAAGGCAAACAAAGAGTGTGCTGGCATTTTGACTTTTCTCTGGTGCATTTGGCAAGGTTTGTTCATTAGGTTAAAATGGCTGTATCCTATGCAATCCATTTTCTGTTACTGAAGGAGGTGGGTATATAGTGATGTTCATTCTTCCCTATTTTCTGCTTCTGTACTTCAGAGATAATTCATCTGTCTCATTGGTCAGAGGAAAAAGATGAAAGTGTTGTAGTTCAGGTATACAGTTTTGACAGTTCTTTTATCTCCTTTGCGCACATCTCTTCCAATAAGGACATAATAAGGGAATTTACTGTCAAAATCAGGACAAAAAGAGGAAGAGTAAAAAGAGAAAAATAAATTAATTCAACTTCTATAGTAAAAATCAACTGTGGTGGTGATTATTTCCTTATGGTTCAGCTACAGTCACTGAATGTAACATTAATAGAATCAAGATTGATCAGTTCTGTAAACACTTTTGGAAATATAATTACTGCTAATGATTACCTAGTATTAATTACCATTACCTAATGGTTAGTGGCTGTAAAGGGCTTGAAAGATAATGTTAAGACACTTGTTCAATGATCTAGAGAACACAGGGCTACACAGACACTCTTTCCCCAAGGATGTTAGCTGATGGTGGCTGTCAGTTTCAGGTATGCTGGAGAGGCCCACAAGTGAATACAGACATGGCACTTGTGACCCTCAGGCCAAGCAACAGCTGCACATTCAGCAGAGGTCGTTGTTAGCCTGCATGGATCTCCAGGCCTTTTTCTGATGCAACACAGTGCATTACTCTGTCTCAAATGCCTTTTGCCTGAATCTTGAACTAACAAATTCCTTATTAGGCAAGAAAGTAACGCACAGACAGATCCATGTGATCTATTGTAAAAATGGTTGGCAAAGCCTTTGGAACAAATGTGAAAAGAAACAGCTGATATTTCAAAACTGAATTGCAAATCTTGCAGCCCTGTGAAGTTACAAATATACAAATCTTATTATACATCTCCTGAGTGACTACATTAAGGTGACTCATGAAGATGCAGAAAAGTCATCCCTGTCAGCTGGGGCCGAGAAGGATAAATTACCTGGGAACAGCCTATTATGCTTGTTCTTAGTACTTTTAAAATTACAGTTGGCATTTATTTCTAAGACGTTGTAATGTACAAGGAAGGATAACATTCTTTGCTACTATAGAGCTGTGAACACCTGCATTCAATAATCATTTGCATGTCTCTCTTCACTTTAATCCAAGGATTTAGATTCCCTTTACAAATATTTACCAATTAAGCAGCTCAACAGAATATACTGTGGGAAACTGTTTATATTTTATGGTTGTGCAAAGTAAGAATACAGAAAAGTTAAAGGATTTATCCACAGTTGTATCAGAGGTCAAAGGAAAGTGAAGTGTCAGGACCCAGGCGTCTTTCTCTATATAGGCTTCAGTCAGTCCATTTTTTACATATATATATCTCTTTGAGTGATATACTCATCAAAATAGAGAAGTCATTTTTCAGGTCAAATCTTACATACCCATAGAATTTTTAAAGAGAGGTGGGACTATTTTGATCCTTCAGTCTGACCTTGTGGAATACAGAGGATTTCCATGACTTAATTCTTACTTCAAGTGTAGGGGCTGTCGTGGCTTAGAATATTTCAGGAAGAAAAAAAAACACCAATAAAATAGAAAAATAACACCCCAAACCCCAAATTTCCTTTAAAAATTCTATCAATGGAGAATCCACTATAGCCTTGATAAAGTTGTGGCAATGATTAGGACCCTTACTGTTAAAGTGCCTTATTTCAGTTAACTCCAATTTCTAAACATAATCTGCTGCTTTACCGATGACATTTATTTCATGGGATTTAAGTTCTTGAATGTCATAAGGGATACAGAACTAACCCTCAAAGTCCAAGTGTGTTCAGTTTTTCCCCAAAGTGTTTAAATTGTTTATTCTTGTGTCTGTGGATATTTTTGTTATCTTTACAAGTGTTCAGTCTCCTTATTAAATCATACAAAATTCTAACACAGGTCTGTTGGTAAAAATGTCTGCCGTTTAGTTATGCAGGATGGAAGAGAAGATTTAATTTGAAATTTGCCTATTTAATTGATCGTTGTCTTGTTCATGAATGTTGAGACAAAAGATCACAGATGTTCATTTCCCTTTTCATAGTTAGTCATTGATTTTGTGTATTTTGTCATATCCTTTTAGTGTTCTCTCACCTTGGGTAAACAGTCTTAGTCTCAGGATTCAGTGTCTCTTCAGTGAAGATATTTGACCCATCTATTCTCATTACTTTTCTTGAAATCTGTTCTTGTTTGTGACTTGTTACTTTTTTTTCCATTGACTAGGACTCAGTGAACAATGGGACAAAAAAAAAAATAATTGTAAATTAATCCATCCTGCAACATTTTTTGTTTCCTTCGGAGAATGTTAGAATGCAAGTATTTGAGGAACAGAGATGCTGAGGGGAGCGGATCAGGACAAGCAAGATTTCAGTTGTGAGTTCTGGGGTTTAGAATTGGAACGATAGTAACCAATGTAAGCAATATGGTTTGATTTCTACTTCCTTTTCTAGACATTGTATGTATCTCTTCAGCAACATGAACTAGAAATAATATTGGTGAACAAGTTATGGTGTAGATAAATGTTAGTAATTCCACACATCTGCTATCTATACAAAGTGAACAACATGTTATAGTGAAACTTGTGTGTTCAGTGGTACTATTTAATCTGATTCAAACACAGATTTAAAGCCCAAGAGACTCTTGCTGATATAGTTCTACATAAGAAACACATTTGCATCATTGGTCTGTATGCTTGTGGGTATAAAGCAGTCAAAAGTCATAGAAGAAATACTAAATTAGTGATCATTTTCTGACTGCTAGTCTATGCCTACTTGCTTGAGTGGTGTTCTGAGCACTGCCTCTGAGCACAGTAAAACACAGAGAACACAAATCACACATACAGAAGAAAGAACTGTCATAGAGTGTATGCTCTTAGTGGATCCTCTAATGTCCATAATAAGAGTCTGGTTGATTATTACTATTCTTTTGTACTTTAATGATCATAACTACCTGGATATGTGTAATAGAGGACACCCTATCTTTTTCTATGCCATTATCAGGAATGAGGACCAGCACTTAACTCTCTCATATGAGAATTTCAAAACTACTTAAGAGGTTTAATTTGTTTTTACCACAGCTGTTTCACAGGACTAGATGATTCCTTGCATTTTCTGAGACAGGAAAACTATTTGGTTAGATAGCATGCTGTTGTCGGAGGCAACAGCACAGTACTTATAGCCTTGTTCACACTTTTCTCTGTTCAGACTCCAAGATCAAACATTTTCTCTCATGCTACTTATATAATAGAACAGCCCAACACAAATGATTATATTAACTATTGGCATATTAGATCATAAGATTAATGATTTTAACAGAGCTGTGATCTGAAAATAAATGTGATTTAAAACAACGTGTCATGAACACATCTGCCCAGACATTTTTACATGAAACATGCTCCTTCTCTGAGTGGACTAGATTATATGGAAGTGCACATGATCTTTTCTCCTTTTAATCTTGACCTTTGACATTTAATGCATTTTTAATAGGAAGGGGTTTCTGTGGCTCCACAGGTGTTTTACCAAGAAACTGGATAAGTTCTATGTGCCTGATTTATGTATGAATGCTGAACTACATCTGATTTTCCCTTGGACAGTGGCCTTAGATCTGCCAGGTCCATGCCGAGCCCCCACATCCCTCAGCAGAGCAGGGGTGGGTGCTCAGGAATGGCCTTGGCAATGGGCAGGTCACAGAGCTGGGTGTGCCCTGATGGCTGGCAGACAGTATGCACCAGAAGAGGAAGGGGTGTATTCTCTCAAGGAGCAATGTCCCTAGATGAAGGTGAGCTTAATGTCCAGTCTCATGCTTTCTCGCAAAGTGCCGTAGGCAGTGTGTGGTTTTGACTCCTGCTGACGTGTGTTAGGGTTGCTGTGTACCAGGTGTTGGATGGAGCCTTTCAGGGATTGCAAATCTGAGGCTACCTAGTCTGTGATAGCTGGAGGACTTCGGTTGTGAAAGGTGTTCAGAGATCCCTTTGGCAGTGAAAATGTGGCCTGCCTTACTGGCAGAGTGATAAGCATCTGGGGAATTTTTTTGACAGATTAGGTGAGGATCATGTGGATTATTCATTTGGATCCAGACCGCCAGCCCATACTTGAAAAGAAGATGGAGGACTGTACCTTTCTGTGCTGTGGCCTCTCCCACTGTTCTTGTAAAACCAATGTGCTGAGGGGCTCAACTTCCACACACAGTAGGTCCCCTCAGGGGATGGATACAGGCTCATTCTGGTAACAGAACAGGTGACAGTATTTTGAAGCAAACTTTTTTAGAGAGGTGGAAGCTTTTCCATAGCTCAATAAACATGTTGAGAGGCTTAGTAAAATAATAACAGCACATTTGTTAATAATTTTTTACTAGTGTTAACTTTCTGCCAAAGATGCTGAAGTTCTTTCCAAATTTCACTGACCAAAATTGCAAACAGATAAGGACTGCCTAATCCATCAACACGTATTGCCAACCCTGACAGCTATTTAATTGGTCACAGCAGAACAACTGCTCAGTAGCTATCAGGTTGGTGCAGAAAGCAAAGAATATGCTGTATGTCCAAGAAAAAATGTAAAGGAAATAGTAGGTGAAGGAGTACAGGTGTCACTCCAAGATGGTCTTGGTCATGTAATAGTATCCCCACTTTTCAGTGGGGAACATTAACGAATCCCAGTTTACAAGCTGTGATTTTATGTGTCACTTCAGTCTGTGCCCACTAGCACAGTGGTGCAGAAAGCTGTGATGTGTTCAGAATTACCATTGTCGTCGTTTCCTGCTGAAGGTTGGCATTCATGCCAGTCCTGAGCCTCTTGGATTTTTATTTTTAAATGCACTGAAAGCTGAATAAGCCCTGTTCCAGACATCCCAGTAAAGCCCTGACTTATAACCTGAGTACGTCATTATAGCTCTGCTCTCTGATATCATTGCCAATCTCTGGTAGCCTAAATTGGCTTATAGTGATCTCTGCTGACTATGGAACAAGATCAGATGTCTAATTTATGTGCCTCAGCTAAATGCCTAAAAAGTAGTGGATGTGAATCCAGCCAAAAATGCCTGTGAGTTTTTGTCTGCATCTGTCTGACTGTTTTAGTGATGTTACACCTGTCTGTATCTTATCTGAATGTATCTGCAACCTCTCCATATTGAAATTCATCCTCATTATGAAATCGCTCTTGAGAGTCCATTGCTAATGAAGCTGCTCCTTATTTATTTTTGAAGTTTTATATAAACAGCTAGCATTATTAGTACACAATTACCAGAGAGTAATCACAGAATTACTGTAAACATAGTCTACAAAACATACTGCAAATTAATATTCATACATTCCTCTAATCTACCATTTGGATCAAATGCATGAATCTGATCTAGACTTCATCACAAAAGCATATATTACCAGGGAAAACTGGAATATTTTGTACTTTAGAGGAATTAAAGGGAAAAATCCTGTGACTCTTTTCAGAGTTCTGGGGAAGGGGACTACCATGACTGCTGATGCACAATTCAGCAACGCATTGTGTCAGTGATAAGGAGGAAAAGAAAAGCTGTTCCTAGACATGTCTTTATGCAGAGATACTGCAGCATTCAATCAAATCATGCAGCTGAGTCCAACAATGTTGATTGACAGTCTGGCACCTGGATTCGCAGGAAGCCTACACTTAAGGAAAGCTAAAGGAATGTGTTTGCATTCAGCTGTTAATAAACAACCATAGGCTTTTTTTGTCTAAAGCAGAAAGAAAGAAATAAACTTGTAAAAATAGTGGAAATCCATGTTGTGTAGCTCATTCATAAAAAAATGCATGTTGTTTGCTCTGATTAAACTATATTTTTACACATTCTTCACATTACTGGGAATCAGCTATAGTTTAAATTAAGTGGGAATGATTACAGATTGATAAAGTATTTCCTATTTCATCAATATTAACACTTCATTTTTATGTATTTGGGGGTGATTTTTAACTACTTATTTTTAAATGGCCAGAAATCAGTTTTGCAAAGGCTAAATGATCAGAACAATAACTACAGTTAATAGTAGCTGTAAAGGTGCAACTTTTTCAGAACTGAGCCATAGCAAATTGAAAATTTAGAAGTCAAATTGGATGGCTGAAACTAGGAGTCACTTTGAAAATTTAACTTATACACAGTCATACAGAAAGAGTGGCAAAGCTGATTTTTGTCTCTATTAATTTTTTTGAGACTTTAGGAAAAACAAGAGAAGAAAACAAGAGAAAATTGTGATCTATCTTCTACTTTTAAAATTACTTTGTTATAAGTGTCATCATTGTCCTTATGTGCCCATTTCTGCAGAGGTCCAAGTAGTTAAGTTCTGTAGAAATGAAGGTCATAGTGGATCACAAATTATTTTTAGCCTCCATATTTCAAGACCAAAATCTTTTTTCCACAAGATTGCAATTGCAAGGACTAGCTTGCTGATGAGGACTGAGCAGGCAGTTATGTGGTGATATGACCACAAGATGTGCTAACACAAGTGGCCTTCAATGTATTTGATTATCTAAGTCACAGAAACCATGATGAACCATGTCAAAGAACTCCCTGGTTACCCAAAGTTGTGTATATTCTTGTACTTTAAACTCCTACATTTATTTCTCTTATATACAAGAAACAAACTGTGGAGTTGAACAGACACTCATAAAATGTACATATGCTGTTTTATTTTGCTTTGATTTACTTGCTTTCACATTGCGTTCTATACTATACTGGACACAGGACTGTCTGCTGTCTGGTGGTCTCGGAATGTATCTGAAAGTATGATAGGTACTCTGTTTTACAGAAATTCCAACAAAATTAAATAGAATCATGGCAAAGCCTGTTTTCCTTTCTGCCCACAAAAGAAAGCATTCTTACATTTCCCATGACTTCAGCCTATCTCTCAAACTATGCCCAACTATAGTTCAAATGAGGCAGAGTGTTCCTACTGCATAATGTTTCCTTATGTAGTAAGGTTCATATTATAATTATAATAGAGTTCAGGTTTAAAGAAAAAAAATAGAGGTTAAGCAAGAAAGACATACATATTTTCCAAACATATTTTAACTGAGAATGCTCCAGTGGAGCTAAGTGATGCTGAACATAAGATAGTAAAATATGGAAGGTATTTCAGACACCAAGAGTTGTAGAAGGGTTAGGAATTGCTACAGTAATTGTGAGGGGACAGAAAGAAAGCTGGTCTGACCCTAAATCTGTTTTGATTACCCAGGTCACAGAAACCATCATGGACCACATTTGTGAAATGTACAGTGAAGGATGAAAGTGTTTAACAGGGAATCTGAGGCATAAAGGGAATGAATATTGAATTACTAATATAAAAAAGAAAGTTATGTACAATTTCTCATGTATTTGTGTTTCTTGATGCAAATCCTTTGGTGATACTTTATGCTTGATGACTAATAGTGTAGAATCTTACTCTTTGTATTTCTAAAGATGTGTTCACAAAGGTTTTATAAAGTATGTGGCAGACATGGTTTAAATGTGAATTCTTAGATACAGATTCTATGATCAAGTTGAAAAAATGATTAAGGGTGATGGAATAAAACAGCCAGTTGACTAAGTTTAATGACAAATGATTCTGTATAAAACAAAGCTTGATAGCAAGAAAGGATAAAGAAAAGGGAAAAAATATAATGGAACATTATTTTTAGAAAACTTGTTGTGGTGTAAGAGCTGAAAAGAGTGGGTATCTTTAGAAAATCCTTAAAATCTGTCATGGAAACTCTTCACTGCATGTGCCAACACTGAAGACTTTTCTTTTAGGACATAGATGACAAATTGTATATTAACTTCTTGCTGGGCTGAGGACTTATTTTAATTCTTATTTCCTGTCTGTGTCTGAAAAAAAATCAGAGTCAGTCAGTTCTGGGTACTTGATGGTGGACTAAAATGAAATTTAAATTTGTATCCCTTGATGGGAAGGTGATGGCTGCGCTGATGGGAAGCATCTACATCTATATATAGAAGAAGATCAAGAAGAGAAAAAAATCTAAGGGCAGCACTTAGGTATATAGGGCATTGAGCAACAAAATCAAACGACAATGTCTAACTTATTCCTGATTGGTCCTTTATTCTTGCTATATTTTTGTTCCATGTATTTATTCTATTGAATAAAGAGGAGAGTTGTAAAAATGTAAAAATGAATTTTTTGCTTTCAGATGTAAAAAAGCATGTGATGATGTATCATCTGCACTCAAAAATCATAAGAATTTGAAATCCTTAATAACACTGTTAGGAAAATACAGCTATGTATCTGATTGCTCTGACACTGGATAAAGGCAGGGTGCTTTTTTTTTTCCTACTATTTCTTGGTGAGGCCATTAGAAAAGTTGACCAGTTGTTGCAAAACCATCTTGCATATGCTGATGGTTTCATTGCAGAAGATGTAGTGCAATAGATGACTGAGATTTTAAGGAAATGGAAAGCAAATGAGATTTAGTGTAATGAAGAAAAACTGCTGATGGTTATATGCCAGCAGAAATGTTCTGGATGAGCATACCCAGCAGTTGATGATCATGAATATCAGAAGATCATTACTTAGAAAAGAGTGACAGTGAGGAAGGGAATAAGGACTTGAGCACACAAAGCAAATGCCTATAAAGGGCAAAGAGTAAAGGTAGTTTAATTACCCCATGTTTATAAGATAGATTTGAAGGTTAGGACAGTGGGAGACAAACAAGCTATGTCTCTCAGTAAAGACCATTCTGATGGTGTTTGACCTGTCACCAAACGTTGAGAAGATGAAGGAATAATAATGATCTGGGAGGAAATTACTAGTGAAGGGGGGAAATATTCTATTGTTACAATGAGGTGAGGACAAATTAGCACTGTGCCCCAAGTTCTATATGTTTTCAACAACCTGGATCATGTGGGTTAGTATCTTATTAAAATAATATAAGCTACTTACAGAGTGGATCTCTACTCTGTGACAAAGGGCGGCAGTCTCTGGCTCAAAGGGAATCATGGGAGAAATAAGCTTTTGTGGAGAATATAAAACTTGTCATAAGGGATATTGGAGCCTCAATTAATGGGAGAATATACCATAATGGATAGTTCTGGGCTGTGAAGGTGATCGAGTGTGGTTCAAAGAGACATTTTCTCACAAAATTCTGTGATTGTGTGACAGAGCTTTGATTGTTGATTTATAGCCTTTCATTAGTTACACTCATTTTCAGAAAGGATGGGATTTTAATGTTTCTGTCATCCCTTATTCAGTGGTTGCATAAAAAGTAACAGCAGAAGATGGCAGCAGAGATTGCTGGCTCCATCTCATTTCTTTATATGTGCAGCAGAATAGGATGCTCAATGAAAGAACACAGGGTGAACTTTTCTTTAAAAACATGCTGCATTAATTCTGGAAAGATAAATGCATTGACTTTAAGAACATACTCATCAGTTATTTTTTTATGGAAATGATGTGGGAGTTATGAAAGAAATAAACATATTCCTTGCCTCTTCCATATGTCCTAATGGCAGCACTTGCAAACAAATAAGATGGTCCTTGCAAAAGATCATGATTACATTCCCTTTACATAGCCCTCCTACCCTAACAATAGCTCATCAGAGGCAGGTGCCCTACATTCCGTATAAAAATATATGGAAAATGATGAAGAAGCTCTGAAAAACTTTATATAAAGATGCTTAAATTTCAACAGCTGACTCAAAACACAGATAATAATGCTGAAAAAGTCTCTTTGCCAGACTAGGTATTCCTCTAATAACAAGCCATTGTAAAGATCTGCCTGTAGGTTAACTTGATCCTCTAATCCAAGAAGTGCATGTGGGTGTGAATTTAGACATGTCGATTTGTAGAGAGTAATGTATTTCATTAGACAAACTGATATCATTAGAAAATAAAATATTTTGGGCACTCCATCCCCTTTTCAAGTCACAGAGAAACACGTACCCGTGATGATTTGTGCACAGACTATGCTTGTGCTTTGTGGCTAATCCTACCCCAGGGAGAGCCAGAGCATCATTACTAAGAGACAGGGGAATACCTGGGTGGATATATTTATAGAGGATGGAGCTGAAATAGATGCAGTAGAATATAAATTCCATGGTTTTTCTGCAGTGCCACTGCTGCCTTACTGCCCAAAGTGTATTTGGAGCAGCTGTCTCTGCTTCTACTCTGGCTGCCTCACACTAATGCCTTTGTACTTCTGCCTGTTCCTAAGGAAGCTAACTTGAAATCTGTCCATGATTCTGCTGCTTATCTAATGGCTATAGGAGAGTCAAGATGCTCTTGGTTTTTTGGTTGGTTTTGTTTTTGTTTGTTCGTGTGTTTGTTTGTTTGTTTTTGTTTTTTCATCCAGCATCTCTGCTTCTGTGCTGAATATTAACTGTTTGTAGAACTATATAACTTAGGCTGACAGACAACCTCATTGCTTGAACGAAGACAGAAGCATGACTCAGGTTTGCAAATTCAAGCCCTCATTAACCTTCAGAATGGTTCAAATGAAAGGAAAAAGACAATCAGTGGGTACATAACAATGCTTACTGGAGGTGGCATTTTCTAGAGCATCCTTGAATTCTGACAGGAATTTTCTGTGCTGTGTCTTGAAGAAAGTTTACTGTTTCCCTTCCCAGTTGTAAGTGACTGTCACTTGTCAAATGGGAGACCTGGAGTTAGGAACATGTCGAGTCTTTGACTAATAGTTTCATAATATTATATTTTCTGTTTCTTATATATGTACCTACTTTTCTCCCAGATGAATGTAACAACTCAGTTGTTTTACTCTGGCAATTTCCTTTTAATCCTACTATAGGTCAAAGTATTCATTACTGCTGTGTCAACCAGAATAGCTTCTGAAGCAGTAAACTCAGGTGTGGGCATCATATCTTATATCAATAACAAATAATATTTTTTTAATGTTGAAGTGAAACCACTTGTTCCTATTAATAAAATTATTTTTTCCTGGTATTATCCCATTTAGATTAATAATGAAAGGATATGAAAAAAATGTGAATGTAATCCAGAATGCATTCAGTTGAACTCTGCTTGCTTATAGGCATGGCAATGTATGAGGAATTATCCTTTCTGCCACAGATTGCAGTGTACTGCATCAAAAGGAAGTCATAATTGATTATGTCTTTCTCATTTTTTTAAATATATTTGTGAGTTTAATTTTCTAGTGTTTCTCTTCGAGAGATTGGTCCTTTAGGGTCAGGATTGATTGGGGTTTTGAAGTTTTCAGAACTTGGAAAAGTATTTTTTATGGCAGTTTCTACATTCAGAAAATGGAGGTGGGAATATTAGTACTACCCTGAAACTACTTGCTATGTTTTTTTCATTAGCCGGAGCTTTCATTTGTACTTAATTTGGCTCTTTTGTACCAGTCTTTCAGAAATCAAGTGTACAAAGTGTTTGTAATTGTGTAATTTCTGCCTGAAAGTTCTGATTAGTAGGTGCTATATTGTTTCTATATGAACTTTGATCATGTGGCTGCAGGTACCACTGGTCTTTTTCTAGCTGCTATCTAAGCAAAGGCCTTTCAAGATCAATATCTGAATATGAGTGTGCCATATTTAACTTTTAAAAGTATGGAAACAGCCACAGGGAGAGCCTTTTTATATCCTAAAATATAATCATCTCATCTAGTTCTATGATATCTTCTTGATTTTTCTTTGGTAGAAAATTCAATCCAGTGGAAGCTTCTATTGAAGATGCAGACATCAAGTATTTGGCCTGCATACCTATTCCTGTGAGCTAGCTGGATTCATAACAGCAGAAACTGATCTGTTTAAAAATAAAAAACCATTAAAAATAATAAAGAAGTAGCCCATCCCAAACCACAGGTTTGTTAAGCTAGACTGAGGAAACACTTATTCCCAATGGAAAGCTTTTACCTAGTGTCTTAGAAGATGGTAAGACCATATAGTTGTAGTGGATTTAAGCATCAGATCCATAACTGTATAAAACCTGAGAAACATGTATTGACATTTAATTTTATTTTCCTAATAATTTTTCTCCAAAGGTTCAAAAGACTTATTGGGCCTCACAGACAGCAAATACACAGATATCACTGAAATAGAAGAGCCTTCTATCCAACTGAAACATGTACAGTTTATTCTGTTAATCTTCAAGTGCTTGCTTCCAATTTTGCCACCATCAATTTGTGAATATTCAATTAAAGTAGCACCTGATCATCAAAGAGCAAGTTGTAGTAACTGGCCTAGAAAATGGATACAGATGGAAATAAATCATCACCACTGGGAAGATCATACTCTTACGTCACTGATGTGTCTTAGTCCATTTCTAAAAGGATGTGCTGAGAAAGAAATCTTGACCGTTTACTGGTTTGGGTCTTGGGAGCTTTGGCGTGAGGCCTCGGATCTGACAGGCAGTTTGTCACCTCTCTAAGCCAAATTCTCATTTTAGTTTGAGCCTGGTAGGACTTCACTGATGACTTCACTTACAGCTTCAGATGGTGGAACTTCTCAAAGAGGGACACCAATATTATGGGTGGCAATGTTAGAAGACTGCCTTCTTCCTACTTCTGCAGTACATTTTGAGAGTGGACAATTACTAGCAAAAACCCTCCAGTGGACAGCAGGGAACATATCCATGCTTTATGTTCATATTTAGAGACACAAATCAGTCCTTCAGTGTAGTGTTCCATAATTAGACACTGTTGATGAAGTTTGTAGAATTACCAGTATGTCATTGATGATTTGAGTTTATTTGCACACAGCCTGTTAATTTCAAACCATATTTTAATTTGGGAGGATTTATCTGCCACTTTGAGCAAAAAAGCTTTCATCAGATTGTATTTTACTGCCTCAGATGGGGCAAAAAAGAGTTACCAAAAATGTCTTCTAGCTCTAAGGCCAAATCCTAGTGGGTCCATCAATACATTGTGCTACAGCTTTTATGCTTTAATAATCAGTGCCATTTCTGACAAATATGTGCTAATTTTTATTGAAAGATATTTTTTTCCCTTTTTTCTACTCAGTAGCTCAGCTTGTTGCTATCACAGAACTATCTATGCCTGTAGGATTTAGCGATGTTGCTAACCAAGAAAATTTTCCTTCTTTTTTTAATTCTGAATTTCAGGCTCTCTTAGTAGGAAGCAACGCTTTTCCTGAAAAAGTGGGTTAGTGATAACCTTCTGAAGTTTGACTGCTCTTGAGTAGACTGAGGATGTTTCTAAAACCTTTGATCCAGACTCCTTTCAAATTTAGCTTTGTCTGGACTATTCCAGTATTTGATGAATTATACTCTCACTTTCCTAGGTTTCTCTGACCACTCTGTTCTAAATAATAACACAAATTAGAAGATATAGTAAAAAAAACACTTCATAAACTTCATCTGTACTATTAGAGCATGCTGTTGTTATCCCTATTTTACAGATGTGAATGTAGAGAGAGAGACTTCTCCTTAGTCAATTTATTTGAGATGACAAATACTTGAGATGACAAATCCAGGTAGAACTGGAATCCCAGAACTTCTGTCACTTTCAGTGTTAGCCTTAGTTGTTTTAGAAATCTCTGCCTCATTGAAGATGCTGCTCTGTTCCATTTTTAAAATCTTAAAGACAGATGGCTTTTATGGGCATAGGAAGTTTATATTTTATTCTGCCATTAGCAGTGAAAAGAATGTTGGAAGATTGTTTATTTTTATTATGAGTTAGTTAACTACTTCAGGTTTTAATTTCTTTAAACTTTATGAGAGTATTTATGGAAGGAATTAATTTGACAGTAATCTGGACAGAGAGGAGGAACAGCAGTATGAAGCATTCCTTGATTGCTTTTCTCTGAACAAAAGTACTGTGGTGCTTTCTCTAAGACACAAGATATTAAATTGGTAACAGCTATCATATTCTGCCTTAGAGACTGCTGAATTCTATGATGCAGGAGAATCACAGAATCACAGATTGAATGAGGTTGGAAGGAACTCCAGAGGTCGTCTGGTCCCACTCCTGTGCTCAAGCAGTCACCTAGAGCAGGTTGCCCAGGACGATGTCTAGACAGCTTTTGAATATCTCCAAGAATGGAGTCTCTGCAACTTCTTTAGGCAACCCATGCTACTGCTCATTCACCCTCACAGTAAAAAAAGTGTTTCCTGATGTTCAGAGGGAGCCTCCTGTGTTTCAGTTTGTGCCCATTTCCTCTGGTCCTGTCACTGGGCACCACTGCAAAAGAGCTTGGCTTCCTCTTCTTTACATCTTCCCTTCAGGTATTTATATACATTGATGTCATCCCCCCTGAGCCTTCACTTCTCCAGGATAAACAGCCTCAGTTCTCTCAGCCTTTCCTCAAAAGAGAGATGTTTCTGTTCCTTAATTGTCTTAGTGGCTTTTTTCTTGACTCCGTCTAATATGTCTATTTATCCCTTGTACTGGGGAGTCCAGAACTGGACACAGTACTCCAGTGCTTACTAGAGCGGAAGAATCACGTCCTTTGACCTGCTGGCAACATTTCTAGCACATCCCAGGATATCATTCATCTGCTTTGCCATAAGGGTATGTTGTTGGCACATACTCAGTTTGGTGTCCATGAGGACCCCTAGGTCATTTTCTTGAGGACTGCTTGATAGCTCTTTAGCTCCCAATTTATACTAGTACATGGAGTAGTTCCTCCCCAGATGCAGTACTTTTGAATTCCCCTTGTTGAACTGGGAAAATGGGAAAGTGTAGAAAATGGGAAAGTATAGACTGTCGTTCGCAGGGTAACCTCACTCCTGTAATACCACGTACAGTGTACATCCATGCAATAGACCTGAAAGCATCACTAGTAGCAAAGCGACTGTGTCTTTTGGACTAAGCAGGACAACGAAGGTCCCATGTACCTATATTTTAGTACTCAATTAGCATGGAATAGATACTTTGAATGGATAGCACGTGAAATATCTTCATACGTAAGAAAGGAAGGTGGATCTGGAAGTATAGTGGGCTCCTGTCCATGTGTCAAACCACCTTTAGGAACAGTAGAGCCTTTTGGGAGTGGTTTTGGTACATGGAGGGAAGCACTCTGTGTGCTGGTGACAATATAACAGTATAAATCCAAGTACCTCCACTGAAGTCGATATAAGTTGCTTCAAGTTGTCATTGATGTACCTAGGAGTGGTACCTTAACTACATAGAGCAGTGAATCCTTTGAGGTTAGAGATACCTTGTACAGTCTCTCTTTATTACATTTAGCTAGAAAGGATTTCAAGGGCAAGTGTAGGTGAAAGATTATGTTGAGGTTCAGTGTCAGGTACAGATACAAAGAAGGAATAAATGACCAGGGATTCCCCTAATGATGACTACAAACATGTTCTTACCATGTAGTAGTCTCATTCTCTGTCATCAATGTGACACATTAATATTTTCATTTGTTTTGTTGTCAGATGTTTAAACTGACCCCAAATTTCCCTTTGACACTGCCTTAACTTCTCTAGAGCGAAGTTGTGCAGTATGACCTTGTTTGATAGTTTTGGAGCAGTAAAACAATGCCAATAAAGAGAGATGAGAGGAGTTGTCAAAAGTTTTGTGAGGATGTATCAGCTAGTTTGGATTTGGGGTTAGAAAAAATATGGAGAACATGTAGAAATGTTGAATTTAATATTTTTAACTTTCTCCTTTAACAATGATTCCTTTCTGGTTTTCAGATATTTGAGGTATTATTGTTAATATAATGGCTGGAACTTTGCAGAAGGATTTGATTCAATGATCTGCCATCCCCTTTGTATAAACCTTAGCAGATCCTGTAATTTATTTTTTTAGAGTTCTAAGTTCTTAGAGTTCTTTTTTCATAAGTTTTAAGTTCTTATATTCTTCATGAATATAAGTTCTTTTATGATACTGAGAGACAGTCCTTCAAAAATGTATCTTAATTTTTGAAGTGTTTCACTAGAAGCTGGGCTAGAATGAGTTCAAATCTTAGAGGGGAGTTTCCTTGGTGACCTTGATCATCTATGCTTCACTTTTTCTAAGGGTAAAGAGGGAGGAAAAATGGAACCTTCATACATCTCTCTCTAGTGAGTCACAGTAAAAGGTTCTGTACTATGAATTGGTTACTTGGGTTTTTAACTGACTGCGAAATAAAAGAAAGAAAATAAATGTCTTTCACATACCTAACATTAAATGACTACCACAAAGAAACAGATCAGAAAAATATTTAGATTTAGTGTTATATTGCTTTCTCTGCATCTATACTTATATCATGGGTCACAAGAATATTTTGAAATACTTTCTCTTGTTGTGCTAATTAATATGTACTTTTTATCTCCCTTTGGTTGCTGGGAAAAGTGAGGCAGGTATTTAATTTGTCTGCAGTCACACAAAGAATTAATATTAGATTTATGACAGAGTCTGGGAGTTGCCTATCCCAGACTTACCCTGTCTGTTACAATGTGATACAGTTGAGAATGTTAATGTTGATATGTCTTCCTTAGAGCAAGCACAGAAAGGAGAAGAAGTAATTTTGGAAATTTCAGATACCTAAAGTAGCTCAGAAATTGGAAGATAACATTGTGAGAAAAACTTTAAAAATATGGTAAATTTAAAAATAGAGATGAAAATGCTATTATGTTAATAAAAGGTAAATAAAAAGCTTTCTTAGGGTAAATGGATGATTATTCAGAAAGAAAAAATGTAGAAAACTATGTAATAATGTTTAGAATTGGAAAAAAGTATGTGAACAATTATGCTGACAGATCTAGGTCTCCTATTGCTTCCTTTTTTATCTGGAAATCTATCTACATCAATATGGGGTTATAGTCATAGAGGAATTGGTCTGACGATATTTGGTCTCCCTTTCCCATTCTAGCATTGAGACTGGTTTTCTAGCTCTGAGAAAACCACTCAGCTTATCTTTGTGAGTTGTGATTACTTTTTACATACTTTCAAGCTTTTTTTTTGGAGAAGTTACATGTAAATGGTCTCATATGATGTGGGAAGAGAAAGGTTCTTATGCATTTGTTTCTTGAATGTTTATTCTCAGGTGGAAGGTCCTACAGAGGTCATGTGGGTCTGTTAGCCATGTTCCCTAACCGGCAAGACTGGAAGCACAGCTATATAGTACTAGTCAGTGTGCCAGTTAATATACACATGTAAAATGGAGGTTCAAGCATCAATACCAGTACATGCAAGTGGATTTGTTGTGTTCTGGCACTGAGAAAGTAAATGGCTCCTACAGGACATCTTCACATGTTTTTTCTTCTAAATTTTAATTTGTTCCAGGTTAGGAACAAGATATTCCTTTCCCATGCTTTGGTATATGATGTGATACTTAGTCTGAGTATCAGAATAAATCTAACTTGTCTAACTTTAATAATAACAATTTTGTCTTGATCATTTCTGTCTATGAAAAAAAGTTTTCCATGCTCAGCAAGGAAGGAAGAAAAAAAGGAACTGGAAGCATTCAGGCATCTTGTTTATTTTGATCATGTTGGTGGATAAACTCAGTTAACAGCGCATATAAGGTGAAGGCTATAGAAGTGATGGAAAATATTTCAAAACTTTATATTAAGAATTATTTTACAGAGCATCCATTTTGAATTTTCTGTGTATATTTAAAGTAATATAGTCCTTAAAAGTAGTTACTAACCTTTTTTTTTAACTAATGCTGAAGTAGCTCATCAACATCCTGCAGGTCTATATTCATAACATTTTATGTACATATTATTTTGGACTGTATAGGAGTAGATGATATATGCATCTTGGATGAGAGGTGTCTTTACATACTCTTCAAGGACATAGAATCAAATTTTTTTTTTTTTTCACTTTTTCTTTTCATTTTTTTTTACTAAAAATCAGGAATTTAAGATTATTCAGTGGAAAAACTGTAGTGGAGAAAATGCCCTTTGAGCGCCTAAGGTGAAACATAAAGGTTCTGTGAAAAACACTAGATTATTCCTAAAACCATTCAGCAGTTTTGTGTTTAAGTGTTATTCAGAGACAGTTGCCGTAATTAATTTGGCGAGAGTTGTGATTAGATGGACTGTAAGGAAACTGAGACGTTACTTAGGTATCTTTTGAGAAGAAAATGTCAGCCCATCTGTTTGGCATTGACATTTGGTGTTGAAAAGTCAATATAATTGTTTAAAGATTAATCTCCCTTATATTTCAGTTAATCTTCCCAAAACCTTAAGGGATTTGACAGACAACTCCATGAATTTCCCTGAAGTGTGAAGGTGAATGTGTGCATTTAATAAGAACAAAAGAGTAAGTATAAAAAAAAAAAAAATCTATATCATAAACCCACAGATGATTCAGGGGTCCTCACAAACATTAGTTACTTTGTCATTCACTTGCAGAAGCTTCTTGTCTTCCTCTCTAATAATCATGTTCCTCCAAAAACTACATGACATCCCTCGGTTCCGTGGACCGGAGAAGTCGTTTTTGTTCTCCAGTAATGCTGGCAAAGGCTTATTAAGAGTCTGACCAACGTGGTACAACATATACAAGATACTCAAAGCAGCACAGGGAATCAGTGATTCATTTTTTCTTCTGAGGTCAAATTGTTGTTCACTGCTATGACAATGCAAACTTGGAAATTAATAGCAGATCCCTGGCTAGGAATATCTTGGAATTCAGGAACAAAAGGAAGAGGCTTTACTGTGGCATATAACACAGATTTTATTCAAGCTAACCTAGAATGTATTGAACTTGGCCAGTCATGTCAAGAAAATATTTCATTTGGTGAGACTGATCATCTCTTGGAGATAGAGTCTGTTCTTTCCATCTGTCCAATCTGGGTACTTCTTTCTTTATAGGTCTCTGGCAAAACTTGAAAAACTGGAATAGAAACAAACCAAACGTATAGAAAAGCTCTATCAGACTGTAAAGACTTTAGCAGGTTTTGCTTAAACTTGGTTCTAACAATGAACAGAGTGTCAAATAGTACAAGTAAATTGGTGGAACTGCTTTGTTCTTCTTTTTTAGAGCTCAGGGTTACAAGCTGTTAGAAACTCTATGTATATGTTGACTGATTTGGACAACTAATTACTGTAGCTTAATCATGTATCTGTCTGTGCTTCGGTGTTCTCATCATCTGGAAAATAACTTGCTATCTTCTAAATGCTTTTGCAAGATGCATAAACTGAAGAAAAGAAGAGATAAAGAAGCTTCACACTGTTTCTTCATATGAATACCACTATGATTTCAGAAAAAAGGAAATTGTTTCCCTTGAGCAGTGTATTATCATTTCCTTGTATTCCTTCCTGCCTTCCCCCTTGCATGTGAAGAGCAGAGAGGTCTCCTTCTGGGCTATGATACTTAGAAACTAAAAGACATCTCTGGAATCCAAACTGCTCTGTGACCAAAAAATTTGAACTGGGTCAGACATATTATATTCAAGATTATATTTATAAATTATGCTGTTTGTTCACTCCAGCTATAGAGCAGAGACAACGCAGAAATACATAGGGATGGGGTAAGACTTCTTTGCTGCAGTAAAGGTTTAATCTTTCCCAGGGGCTGGTTATGTGGAAGGCAACCAGACAGCACTTTAGTTGGTCAGATTTACTTATTATGATAAGATACAACTACTTCAAGGGAAAATGTCAGCTTAATATAGGAGAAATAGCTTGGTTTATTTAAAACTGGTGAGAAATAGAGAAAGAATGAGTTGACTGTAAGCTCAGGAGGGGAAATGTCAACAGATATGTATTAAAAACCCAGTGTATGGGACTAATTTCAGGTAGTCATGGTTCTAAACATGATATCACACCTTGAAAAGAACAAAGAGAATGGAAGTTAAGATTGCAAGCCTAGCTTGACTGAGCTGAGCAGAACAGAGGAAGAAAATATCACCTCAAAACCCCACTGCCTTGATGCTGGACAGTGATGACATGAAAGCAGTGAAATTGATAGAAGACATTCAGATGCTACTTAAGATCCTTGATCGGTCCAGTTGACAAAGAAAAGCCCAGAAGGTATTTCGGAAGGCTATTAAAGCCAATTCTGCTTAGTATGGTTTAAATGTTAGAGGGAAAGTGATTAAATAAATATCTGTATCTATATAAATAAAAAATTATATATACATGCATGCATAACCACACATAAATCTTGGATATAATTAGTCATAGGGGAAAAAAGCCTCATTATTCTGTCCTCATGATTTTATTTTTTTTAATTTGAGCAGGTAGAAATTACTGTGTTCTGAAGTAAAAAAGGGATGGCTGTATATTTGAATTAATTAGATATAGTTGGTCCTGCCTTGTGACAGGAGTGTAAGGGATATACTAGACGACCTCTTAGTATGGCTGCTGTTCCTGTTGAGGCTATGTTGCCCTTTCTTTGGTAAATGGTTTGAAAGTCAAAGCTAGTTGAGACTGTGGTAGGAGCGTTGATAAGACCAGAGCCAAAGAGGCAGGAGCTTCTGGGTCTGAACTGAGCAAAGGTGATAACAGCAACAGCCCATAGGACAGATGGAGAATGGTTACACTCAGAACTTCTGCCTGTTACCTTCTTATGCTTGGCTCTGGAGACTCTTGCCTTGTCCTAAGGTGGGCAGTGGGTGATGAAGGGACTGAAGTTCAGAGAACATGTTAGCTTAAGTGGAGGGAAGCAGAGTAGGATTGTCGACTGAATTTCTAACCTCTGATTTGATTGAGCCTCCATACGGAATGTCTCCTAAACAGTCCTTCTAAGATCTGTAAATGAGTCAATGTTTAGAACATAAGAATGCTGGCAAAGTCATGCTGTTGCAATACTAAAGGGCATGAATTGTCATTTATTGACCTCCTTTACCAAACTGGAAGGAGTGCAGACTGGTCTTTTAGCATGAACATGGAATAATTACCAGAATAATTAGCCTTTGTTGTTAAAACTAGTACACCTATAGTCACAGAAGGAGATTGTGGGAGTTTTAATTAAGCAAAATAGTGAAGACTCTAACAATGTTTCCAGCTCCCTTCATTTTATTGTGAATTTTGTGATACTTGGCTCTACATCACAACATTGCCTGAGAATTTCAGGCACCATTCAGAACAAATAGACTTCTAGTATGTGTGGACAAGAAAAAAGTTTAAAACATGGTGTTATGGGAATGCAGGAGATAGCCACGAGGGCTGTTTGAAATTACTGAAGCCAGTTGGTCTTTGTTAGCTTTCATTTTAAAGCAGTTTGATTTTTTTGTTCCTCTCCATTACTATATCACCAAGTGAGTATTAAAGACTGAGAGATCAGAAATAAACTAACCTCTCCACATATTTTTTTCTTTTTGAAAATATGATTTTCAGGATTTTTATGATCTGGCTCATAATATTTGAATGCTGTTTCTTTTTACATTTTATTTAAAGCACATCCTTTCCATGTGGTCATAATCTCTTAGCATTCTGGGAAGCTGGCTCAATGTTGGTTTAAAGGTGGTCAGTCTGCAGAGCTACCAAATTTCTTTCCTTCCTCAGATGATTTTTCTGCAAAAATTTCATAATAACATGCTTCCTTGAAAAGTTTACATCTTCTAAATTAATAGGCAAGTTGAGTTTGATGAAGCTGAACTTTGGAACATCACCTAAGGAGACATTTTAATCACATTTATTTTCTTTTTTAGAAAGAGGTAACGAGGACAAAAGTCCAACCCCCCCCAAGTTGTTGGATGATGTTTTTGCTGCTGTTTCAAAAATTACAGCTTCTTCATCAAAAGATGCAGGCGACAGTGGGAGTCTAATTTTTGCTTGTAGATATCCCATTGAAAGGGAAAGAAAAAGCAGACACAGTGGAATGTACGGCTGCAGAATCTGACAATTATCCTGGTTTTTTGAGAACTGGACTTGCAGTTAGTTGCAATTCAGGTCACTATTCTGTAGCTCTTTTGTAGGTATGTAATCTTTCTGTAAAGATGAAATTATGTTTTCAAGGCAAAGGAGATCAGAGAACATAAATGAAGAATATTCACAGTAGCTCTAGAGATGAGGGGGGAAAATTATGTGACTTGTGAAGGGAAGGAACTTAAAACCATTGTAAGAATTATGCAGTAGAATAATATGAAAGACTTCTGGAAATGTTTTAGACTGTTTTTTGATGTCACTGCTGTGGATGGAAAGATAATATAACTGATACGAGTACAGTGGTTTAACACTGGTGTTCAGAAGCATGACAGTGATAGATGTTGCTTTTCTTTAGCAATTCCATTTTTCATTTCTGAACAGAACTGTTTTTGATAGAGCCTGTCTAGAACCAGAGGCAAATTTTCAGTGAAATGCTTTTTCACTACAGCAAAAGAAGTATTTAATGAGAGGTATATTCTAGACTGTTTTGTCTAGATGAAATGAGTACCTTTTGTCCACTTAGTGTCAGTAGACTTTCTAGTTAAGTCCTGTTACCCTGTCAGGGGGATATCCTCTAAAGAAGCCATTTAGCAGCTGCTGGTTCTTTCTTCCAAAGGAGGTTTTCCTTTAAAGTTAAAGCTGTGGTAACTTCATTTAATTTGCTGTTCTATTCCCAGCTTTCTAAGTGGTGAAATGGCCAACATATTTCAATGCTGAAAGCCAAGAGTTGGCTTACAGATAGTCACTTCTGAACTTAAAACTTCTCTACATCTTTGACAACAGCCACTGATAAAAAAGGAAGTAGAAAGGAGTTGGTGTTGGCTATGGAAGCTGGGCCAGATTTAGCTGGGCTGTCTGGTCTTCATTTGTGGGAACAGAAAACAGCACAGAAGAGGCTCCGCAGTTGTTGGAAAAGAGCCCTGCTACTGCCTGCAGGACTTCTCTTTTTTAATGGCCTGTGTGAGGTTTTGGTTTAGCCAAGTGACCTATCTTTAGACTAAATATTTAAATGCTCATATCAAGTTTGAATGGAGAAAAGAAAAACAGATTCAAGTAGATTTGTTTGTATTCCTATCAGAAGTCAGTGCGCCTTTCTTTACCTCTGTAACACTGTTGTAGAAAATCTATGTGACCCCATGTGTTGTACCATATGTAACTGTTGTATTATGGTTAAAAGATTTTAGTCCCACATGTAACTAGGTCCACTTTCCTGTCTTAATTAGTAAAAATATTAGTAAATTAGTAATTAGTTAATTAGTAAAAATATTGTAGCCTCTAAAAGGAACTGAAAAGATGTAAAAGACCCCCATGTCCAATGTAAAGCGTATGGTCAGCACTTCTGAGGGCTAAAATAAAAAACATACCAAACATCTGTAATGGCCCAATGTTTTTCCAAAACAACTGAAAAAAAATGCTAATTTGCCACCATATAATTATATGAAGCATGTACAGATTTGAGTCTAATATTTGACTGTTTAGAAAAAAAAAAAAAATTCCACAACTTCTAGTGGTTTGAAGACTCGTTACCTGAAAATCTGTAGATTTTACTTAAAGGTACTTTGGATTGAGTGATAGTGCTTTTTATTTACATATATATGTGTGTATGTATGTGATTTATACATATTGTATTAACATATATATAAATGATTATATGTGTAAAATAAAGAGGGGTTTTTAAATTTTATTTATTTATTTATTTTTAAAGAGAGGTTGTAGAGGTACTATTAAAGGAACATATTTGTAGCCACAAAACCTGTGTAAATATTTATTTCTGTATGCGTGTGACTGTATGATTTGATGTCAAGAGACTTTCAGCCTCATCCTGAGCTCTCAAATATTTTTCCCTTCATTTTGGGTGCTCTGGATCTGTAAACATCACTACTTATGGACAACATGTCTCTGTAAGTAACCCATAACTTGGGATAAGTAAAGCTGCTTCACAGAAACGTCGTTATGATGTTGGTACACTGTAGACAAGAAAGAAATACAACCTGTTACAAAGACTCCTCCTCCCCAGTGACTTATAGTTATCCAAGGCCATGGAATAATTTTTCTTCTTTTTAAAGAAAAACAAGACCAAGAAGAAGAATGAGTTTTCATTCCACTAACACAGTGCCTGATTTATTTCTAGGGTCTCTTTTAGAAAAGGATATCCTGGCAGAATAACTGAGTGACCAGAGTGAGTGTTTAAACCCCTAGAAAAATAATATGTCCCTCATGAAAAATTCTGAGCACAGATATGTTGACCCCCCTGCATTAAGTTGAGAACATGATCGATCCAAGGGTTAGATGGCATGAAAACATGTACACACTTTGTGTTAACCTTTCATGTCTGTGAAGGACAGATGATAAGCCCTTTACCCTACTGCCAAACTGAATAGGGATTCAATCTCTCCACTGGTTCCACTCTAATTAAATGTGGATTTCTTGTAAACCTCAACCCAAACTTTTTATGAATTCAGAAAATGCTGGCTTCATTTTTCTTGTCAGGCTACAAAACTAGACCATGACAGATGAGTTTGAGCATTTGCTGATCATTCATCTCAAAACGTAGTAGTTTGATTCTTTCACTTACGGCTGTTTACAGAAACAGAAGTTAATTAATTGAAGCATTGGTGCTCAGCAAATTCTTTTTATTTTTTCCCCTTTAGCCAGATTTTATTGTATCCTAAGAGAAATCTTTAATAATATGATACAAATGCAAGATCATAGACACCATTTCTTATCGAAAGGGCACATTTATTTAGCCTTAATATAAGAATAATAACACTGGCTACATGTACCCATACAAATATACTGTAACTCAATCAGGAATGCAATCAACTGCTTTGGTGCCATTCATGCGGTACCTAATAATTCAAATTAATCAAATCCCCTATAATCAAATGGAGCAGTCACAGCTATGTAAAGCTAGTGCAAAATTTAATTTGTGCTAATCTGCCTTGGAGAGTAGAAGCACAAAATATACTAGAACATTAGCATCAGTTGACTGTTTTAGAATTCAGTTCTCTCTTTTTTCCTTTCTCTTATTTTCTCTGTGTTTTATAGACATGAACATATTTAAGGAAATGTGATTTAAAATTTATTGTTTACATTGTAGAAGAGCGGAAAAATCCCTATTTAAAAAAATGTTACTTTTTAGCACTATTCCATTTAATGGCAATAATGTTGCAGGAATATCAGAAAAGGAAATTATTGATTCAAAAAATGAAACTAAGCAACCTATCTTTAACATTGTATAGGAATGAAATCCATAAACCAAATTCAGATAATAAACAGAAGATTTTTAAATGACAGCTTTCTTCAGTGATCCAAGTTATAGAAGTAGAAGTTGAAATCAAGACAAATACAAGTGTCAATTAAAGGGATTAATTTAGCTCTATATTATTTCTTTCTCAGATTCCTCTGACCTGAAATGGGATGGTACATAACCAACACTGCAACAAGTATACTGATCCCCATGTAATACTGGAGGCACAATATTGGTTAAAAGAAGCAAAGCAATGCCACTTCTGTACGCATTCAAATGGTCTTCAATTCAAATGGATCAAGCAGTCTTCCCACCTGCAGCCTCAGGGATGTAAAATCACAAGAACATGGCTAGTCATCTGTGTGCTATTTGGGCTGTGAAGTTTTGCTTGAATGTCAGTTGATTTATTTCTTGTTTCTCTTTGCATATTAATAGTTACCAAAGGCAATTACAAGATATTTAAAAAAAAAGGATTTTCAAATGCCACTGTATCACCAGGGACTGGAACCAAAGTCTGAGAGCACTGATTTTTTTTTCCCCCCCCCCCCCCTAAAAATTCACTACCCAAATGCTCAGAGCCTATATATCAGCCTAAGTCTCTGCAAGCAGTTTAATACCAAAGGAAGGTCTGGCTCTCCTTCCCTGCACTTTGGTTGATTCCATCCTGTTTTCATTCAAGTGTGTACTTCTGAGAGGATAAGCACTGAGCTGTAGTTCTTAAGGGCTCCAATCTCTTAAAATATAAAATAAATAACTGGCTTTGGGATAAACATTTTACTTCTGCCAGCAGCATAATACTTAGGCTTGAAATGTTATCATCCAAGGAAGTTTTATCTTGCAAAACTTTTCATGCTGTCTGGCTCTGAACATCAAGCCAGGTAAGATCCTGAAAGTACTGAACCATCTGTAAAAAAATGAGAACTGAAAAGTAGCAAGGATGCAAACATTTCCCTAAGGATTACTTTGAGCAAAGGCAGTGTCAGGTCTTGCATATCTGTCATTAGAATGAGCTAATCTGAAACATTCATGCAGCTGAGGCATGACTGTATACTCTATCTGGCTCCATTTTTAATATTGCAAAGCTGTACAAGCAGAAATAATTTGGGATTTGCTGTGTTATCATTAGAATCCTCACTATGGGAGCAGAAGTGACCACTGCAGATAATGTTATGAAACTGTTTCTATTCTAACATTTCAAATTTACTTTCTTAGAAGTGGGAAACTTTATGCCTTTAATGCTAAATTTTTCATGCTTTGGCACTGCTGGAAATTTATTTATTTATTTGGAAATGAAGAAAGAAAAAGCAATGGTTTTGGAGAAGATTAGAAGAAATATATATTTATTGTATGTGAATCTCTGAATAGAGTAGGTACCCTGAAGTTGTCAGACTTACTTGTCCAATAAATTGTTTCAAAAATATTTATTCCACTGTCCCATTCTATTTCACTCTTTGCTGACTTCCTCCTCCAGTTTTCTGTGGCCTGCACAATAGCTATAATTAATCAACCCAACTGCAGCATTTGAAAATCCTTTGAAGACCCTTCAGGTCACACTGCTGGGCTCTGTGACAGGGTGTTCAGAGCATGTGTCTTCTGAGGTGAGTCTTCTCTTGGATACATTCATAGACTTAAAAATCTTTCTATACAGAAGTTTTCTATCAAGGGGAGTAAATCTGTCCCGTTACCATATTTTTATGCATGTAGTACTTATTGCACCTGATCCACTCTCATTTTGAAGTACTTGAGCTTGAAGTATCCTTGGATAATCTGCACCCAAGATAGCCTCCATTAGATCAGAATGGACATAGGACAGATGAACCATGTACGTATGGTACATGAAAGCCTACTTGGACAGAGGGAGATAGCTATAGGAAAGCAGAGACAGGGTGTTTCTGGGAAAGAAAGGACTCTTGAGGTAACTTTCATATTTTGAAAATAGAAATACAGTAGAAACAGAAAAACAACATATTACAGCTGAATCACAGATTGGTTTTAATACAGGTAAGCTGCAGGCTATACATGTGAAAATGAAGGGGAAAGGAGAATTTTTAGGCAAGTACATTGGTGTCTTAAAAGTAGCTTGATCCCTTCATCTTTTATTAGTCTTTTCTGTGATGCAACCATATCTGTGCAACCATTTAGTTACACTGAAAATCAATCACTAGATCATTTAAATCAAACCAGGAATTTGCAATAAATATTCACATTGTTTAAAACACATCAAAAAGGATAAATAAAACAAGGCCAGCTTTGGACTGTGGTAAGCACAGTTTATTTCTAGTACTGCCAATGAAATACCTCTTGTCAGAGGAAAAAGGATAAAAGTAAACAGAGTCTGAGATATTCTGAGCTTTTTAGCTCTTTTTCACAATTTTATCTTCTTAAAATAATGAGTTGTTTTATTTTAGTGTTTTGACTCACGTAAAATAATGGTTCAAATTAAGCATCTTAATTATGCATTTAAATGGAAGAAGATTATAATTTAAATTCTCATTGACTACTAACAAGTTATTTAATAAGGATAACAGAGTTCATCTGTGTATATTACATAGTTGATACATGATTTAAGACCCTGTGGAGTGACTCTCCAAGTGTTTTGCTTTGATAACAAGCAAAAAGTTAAAATTCTCACTGGTATTATATGAACACTTTAAGCACTTTTAAGGACTGAAAAATTGTCAAAGGTGACTTGTAAGAATTCTTTCTTATCATGTATTATATCAGAGTCTGTAGTCCTTGTATCACTGTAATTCCTGAGCATCTTCCTGAACTGCGTTAATGACTTGTTGAACATTTGTTTTGTGTAGTTTTTTCTGCTATCCCTGCTGTTCAGCAGGAAAGTAAATAGTAAATCTGGCCTTTTTGCTCTCTCCTGATTCTTATTATGTTGCAATCACTATGGTAGGTGAAAGCCTTAGAGGCTGGAATTAGAGGATAGTGACTTGATATTTTAGGCTAGTCTCAGTTTATTTTTGGTGGGATTCATGGAGTGCAAGCCCTACTAACAAGGCAGCTGTGTGCTGGCTCAAGATTTGCCCAGCCATCAGATACTGCACGCTGCCTTCTCTGTAAGGAACTGCAGTGTTAGGTAGGAGCTGTGCCTTGGTGTTTGACCCAGCTTTCAGGCTGGCAGTGGACAGTCTAACTGAGCTGTATATTCAGGAGATGGTTAGTTTGACTAGTCTGAGTCGGTTTTAATGTCACTTCTTATCTCTAGATGTAAAAAATTTTGTACTAATAACAAGATCTTTTGATTATAATTTAGACTATGCAATGTTGGATCCTGAAAAGCTTGTAATGGAGGAGGTTAAACTTCCTATTGAAGAGATGGGAAGGAATACAATTCTTTGTATTTCTTGATCTTTATTATTGAGGGGGTAGATTGGTTCCTGTTATGAACTAATGGCCCTAAAGACAGTTCTTATTTATAGCCATAATATCTTATACTAAAGGACCTTTGAAAGGTGGAGTGTCTACCTGTGCCAGTCAGTGGTTTCAAATGTTTAAAGGACAGTAATGACACACTTGGCCAGCTCTTCCCACTCAGAGCCAGTTGTGGAACGTCTTGTGCAGGCTAAGTCTTTATCATCTAATTAGGACAGCTTTAAGAGGAAAACTCTAAGGCTGACCTACCTACCAGGATCTAGCTTTGTGTATTCAGAGAGATGGAGGTAAGTCAGGTCTCTGGGAAAACTGAACTGATGAAAGCCTAAGACAACCCCGGGTTTTCCCTTAAAAGATTCTGGTCAAGGCATTAGCTTTACTGCCTATCCTTATCCTTTCTAGAGGAGACTGGAATTAGTACCTATAGAAGCCAAGCAATAAACTGTCAACTTTTGCTATCTGTGGTACTCTTTGGGAATGTAATTACAGCCTAGGCTTCATTTGATCCATGCGTTAAAAAGAAAGAAACCATTGGGGTCTGGTTTGCTTCTTTTATTCTTTGTATAGTTGTAACATTTGTATGAGCAATACTGAACCATTATTTCTATTTCCACCACATATAGAAGATACTTTTAAAGCATATACAGAAGATTGTGTAAAGAACTTTTAAAAGCATATTTGTGAATGAATATTTCAGAGCAAAAGTCAACATTTCCTCTTTTACGGTCTTTGCCTTTCAAAACTGCTTCCTATTTTGCATATCAAAAGTAACTTAATTTTAGCTATTTTTCAGTAAGATTAATTTATTTAATGGGTTCTATGAATGATTGTATCAGGTGGAATATAAGTGATATTTGTCTAGAAAGCAGGTGACAATCATCATAGGATCACAGAATAATTCAGGTTGAGAGGGACCTCAGGAGACCTGTATTCCAACATGTTGGTCAAAGCCAAGCCAGATATTCCAACATATGAGATTATTCACTCATCTTAAATACCTTCATAAAAGCAACATGGAGAGGCTTAAATATTTTTAAAAAGTTTTAGAAATGTTGGATTTACCGCATTTCATGGGCATCTGTGACCTAACTTGAAAACTTTTTAATGAGCATTTGTGTGTCTGACATAAATTCAGTTCTTGGTATGGAGAGAGTCAAGTGCTGTTCAGTGAATGAATGTATATTGTAGTAATTAATCCCTATGTATGGAAAAAAAAATAACACTTTATACTGGCAGAGTTTTGGCATCTGAAAGAAAATAATTGTTTTGAAGTGGCCAGTGTGGAAACAGAGTCTGTTAGAAAGGGTATATATGATGCTGATGATAATTCTGGTGACAAACTTGATGTCATATGTACATCATTAAATATAAAAAAAAAAAATTGCAAAATTGTCATTAGTCTGTTGAAAGTTTAAAAAGCATTTCAGAGTCATTCTGGCTCCAAAACAGCCTACAATGTTTTTCGCTCCTGGAATACTTTTGTCCTCCATACAGCTATGTGAAAAATCCCCTTTCTCAGAACAGAAATGCTAATACCTAACTAACGGTGTACTGAAGCACTCCTGCAGCATACGAGTTAAAGAAAGCAAGGATAAATTAAAACTGTCAGCTATCCAGGGGTGCTGGACACAGCATACCTAGGTGGTTAATGGTGAGAGGTGAGATGTCACATAAGTTTACTGAATTTAAGCCTGTTACCTATAATAGATGATGTGAACATGGTTCCTAGGATATTTTCTTTATTTCTTTATTGATTTTTTCCCAGTGTAAGTCCAGCAACCCTGGTGGTAGGAAGCTTAAATTGCTATTTTGCTCTTGAAGTCAGTGCTCAACAGCATGATGGCAGAATTACAGCTGTGTTTCTGTGCCAGATGGGACCTAACTGTACATATAATTGAAACAGTCAGACCACCTGGATACACAATGCTGTCAACTATAAAAAAGGTATACTCCTAATAGGTACAGGTATAAACAGAGCAAACAACATTTACAGGCAGCATGCTGAGTGTTAAGAAGAGTTTTGTTCCTTTAAAGCCTGTGTAAATTTTAGTTGTGACTGTAGATTAATACTTCCTTTGGAAAGATGATTTAATGGGTTCCTGGCGTGCCTTTTGGTTCTCCATTTACCCAAACTCCACCCAGTCACCACGACATAGCTTTCATTTTCTTTTGTGATTTGAAGAAGCTATGCATAATCCACCTATTATTAATAATCCAGCCCTCTAAGGTACCAAATACTCTCATTTCCCCTTCATTTCATATTTTATGGGGCCCTAAAAGTTGATGTAAAGGAAATACATTTTGGAACACCTATGTAGGTATTATGAATTTTTTTAAAGTAGATAAATTGGGCCCATAAGGCTTATTGTGATTAAAAGCTTCACTGCTTATGGTGAAATTCTAGAGCTACCCATATTGCTGTTATTAGCATATAAATGCTCTTATCTGCCAGAGTTGGACATAATCATGAAATATGCCATCATTCCAGGATGAAGTTGGGAGCTGCCTGGGGTCCCATAACATTATGAGAATGAAGTAGCAATACTATTGTCATGGTTGAAGAAGCACATTCATTATCAGCCCCTCTTTTTTGAAACTGGTAATTTTACAGGAAAAAAAAGCTTACGTGTTAGGTAAAATTTCTGACACATTTTAACTTTTTTTTTTTTTTTTTTTTTTCCAGTGCAATGACTTTAATACCTTTACTTACTGTCATTTTTTTTTGAGTAGCAAGAAAAGCTGTTTTAACTTTAATTGCTCAAGATTTTTTGCATGCACATGGAAAACAAATAGCTTCTTAATAAACAAATTGGTAGGTATTTAATCTACATGTAAAGCAAGCACCTCTGGAAAACTTGATGAGTTTTATGATATATTTTAACCGTGTGGCCAGTTTTTCTGTGGAGCTTTTTAGGATCTACTTTCTTATTTGTGCTGTTTTCAGCCCCATTGCGCAAAGACCTTTGGCTGGGACCATCTACTGGGCTTTGCAGGAAGGCAGAAGCCAAAATGGAGTTTCAGCTTGCCTCTTTGTCTGTGAATATGTGGAACATAGCTAAGAATATCCTTGATGGGTTTTTCTATGGACCTAGAGAAAGGCAAAATAGGACAAGCATCCTTCCACACAGCTTTATTTTGCAGACAAGGTGGGTTTACATTCCGCCCATAGTATTACAATATTCAGTCCTTATAAGGAGATCTAAACTCCATTTAATGTGCATTAGAAGTTGGATGAAAAAATCTGAATCAGATAAAGTAAACTGCTACTTAACTTGCATGTTTCTTTAAATTCCTTACAGTTAGAATCAAACCTCTTACTCTGCATATTTTTGTTGTCACCAAAGGCTTATAATGCCATGACAGAGGCTACTTTTGCAGGACAAGTAGCCCGTGTGAAACTTCAATAGAAATCTTAGAAGAGAGTCTGATCATGCAACATTTCCAGCTCAGTTTGTAGACCGGCAGATAAAACTGTCTATAAAAGAGATAAGCATTCAACCTTTGAATCCTTATCTAAGATGAACCTTTTGAGGCTCTGTCCTCACCACTTTTCTAAGGGGCACAGATGGTATCAGTTCCATCAGTTCTCAGTCCCAAATCAACCAATGTTGAGCCTGGATTTATTTTCAGCAGTTTGTGGAGGTTCTCTTGATAGCACGCATCCTATTCCTTATTTTTGACTCACAATATTGAGATTGAATCCAATTACTCAATATTTATTAAAAAATAAATAAAATAAATAATATGTTTATTAATAAATAAATAAATAAAATAAAATAATATGTTTATTAATTCCACAAGAAATCTGCCTGAAATCTAAGGTGAGTAATTTATGAGCTCTGGCTATATTATGGGAATCTTTCTGTAAGAAAATAGAGTATTCTAAAAAAATGGCTCACTTATCTTCATAATCATAAATTATTTCATACCTGATTACAAACAGACAGTCTGAATAATTGTCTTCATTGAGAGCTGTTTGACGCGGAGAATATACTGCCTTATTTTATAAAGTTTTTAATAGGCAACCCATAAATATGTCACAGCTAAGGAGTACTGCAACTTTAAGTATATTAAATGCAGTCTTCTGTAACCAAACATAATAGGATTTTTAAATGAATTATAACTGAAGTATTTAACAAACAACTTTTTAAACCTTCAACATGTGTAAAGCTTCTTTAAACCGACCAATTCGAATTAAATATCTGAAAAGAAACTTTGTGTTTGGCAGTATTGAAACAAATCAGTATGATTCTTGTTTCATGTACATTTAAAAGCAATAAAACCATTTCATGGAAAATGGCTTTAATTAATTACTTTAAAAAGCACCTATTAATGGATTTTAGAGCAATACCAAAGTCAAAGAAATGTGAGAAATGGGAATACATAGGCTTTGTTTCTGGGAAGGTCATGGTGACACCTTTATAGCTGCTTAAGGTCTGAACCTGACGTACATTACACTAACTTGCAGTAGGCTTCATTTTTAACAGTCATTCTCTTCTTTTATATTGAAAATAATTCAAAACTTCATCTTGAGTTGATATGCATTCATTAACAATACCTTTATTTGAGGGGAGATGACATAAACCATGTAGGAAACTTCAAAGCTACTAATCCAGAAAGCAGGAAACCTGTGGAGGGTGCAAGGGGATAAAAAAGAGTGTAATAAAAGACAAAAATGTTAAATTAACTGGGAAAAAAGTATCCTCTACTCTTTAGTACTAACAACTCAAAGCTAAATGATATATTCAAATACATTCTGCTTTAAGTACTCAACGATGATTTAATCTCTAGTCTGTTTTTTTAGGAAGACAACTGGCCTCCATCCAAGTTGCATTGTTTCAGTAGTTATTATGGCTCATTTCCAATCTAAATTTGCCTAAATACCCTCCCCCTCCTCGTTCCCCCCGTTATAAAACAGCAGTTGTTTTATAACGGGGTAGCTAAGTCCCTATTTTGCTGTTTCATATCCATGCAAAACACTACGAGAAAACTTTCACAGCTACCATTAGGTTTTCTTTCTGCTCTTGAATCATATCTGCAGCAGATGTGTGCAGTTGTGAAACCGGCCAAATAGACAAATAATGTATAGGCAAAATATTGTGCTTACCCAGACTAATATGATTCCACAAAACATAGTGACAATACATTAAAATAATACATTTCTATGTTTATAGTGTGCCTTTCCTGAATAATTATGTAATTGGTTTTGGACTATATTTCAGAGGCAAAGGTAAATTTCAGTTTTATCAAAAATTTGTTTGTGAATTTCACACACATTTGATAAATAGTTGGGAGGGAAAAAAAGGAAGTTCCTGAAAACATTAAAACATTTCATCTTTACATACTTGAAAGGATATTTTGCTTTAGAAATACAAGCTTATTTGTTTTTGACATTTTTCTACCACAAAATTCCTCAATTATTCATTCTGAAGTTGAAACAATTTTTCATTTAAAAATGTGATAAGATCAAAAAAGATGATGAAATAAAAGTATCAAGTACAACAACTTTTTGCTTTGAGTTAAATAGATATAACATAAAATGGTGTTTTCTGTGCTTGTTGTTGGTTGTTGGTTTTTTTTTTCAGCATTGTTGAAAATCCTTAAATTCTATTTCAATTGGCATGCCAGGAAAAGGTGGAGAGGTTATCTGAAAGACAGAAAAATCAAAACAAAATCCCATTAATGACTGTGCACAGCATCTACAGTTTCTGTGCTTTAATTACCTTTTTCATTTCTGTTTTATTGCATGAAAATTTAGGCCTCCATCCATTAAACATCTTAAACTTATATGTGGTTTAGTAAGATATTTGCTTTAAGAAAGTGCAGAAGTCTAATGTGCTGTGACCTTAGTGTGCACCCAGAATTGTAGGCTTCATTATGAAGATTTTCAGAAAGGGGGAAGTAAATTAGATTGGTAAACCCAAATGTAGGTTACTTAAGGGTCCAGCTGACTTTGTCAGAGTTGTTGAGCACCTGGGAACTTCTGGGAAGTCAGAGCTATGTTTGTAAAAACACTGTCAGTAGCTAAAGCTGAGGCAGTATTGTTTAAAAAACAAAACAAACCTCCTACCTTACCTTTTCCTCTGTGCTCTTGCGACACAGCCTACCACACATCAGGCTTAGAAAGAAAGATTAATTTTATAATAACCTATTAGAGGAAATCATCACGTGTACCTTTTGTCCCAAGCCCTGCAATTCTGCTCTTCTAAAACATCTTAATGGATTATGACAAAATAAGTGTGGTGACTGGTTTCTTTAGTCAACAGAGCTTCTCTTTTTCCACCAAAATACTAAACACAGAGAGGGAACATTTTGTCTGCTTGTATCTCAATTTTTAGCCTGTGAGGTTTCTGGGGTAGGAACATGGAAAATGAGAAAGTCTGGTGGCAGAAACATACAGCTGGACTGGGCTGCTGTGACAAAGGACAGTTCTGATTCTGAGTTCTTCATGCCTGGATGAAGCTGAAAGAAAATGGTACTGGCTAATGTCTGGTGCCAGATGGCTTTCTGCCTGTTTCAGGCAAGAGCTCACATGCTAGACCACACACTGAAATGATACTTCTGTTTATGTTCAGTTTTGGATTCACATGGCAGTATTCTTTAATGCATGTCCATCATTATGTTTTTCTTTATTTCTCTGAAAACTTTTTTCTCTTTAATTCCAAAAGGGTCACATCCAGTAAGATGCTATAGCATTCAAATTCCATTGCTGTCATGGGATTTTTTAAATTACTTATTTCATAACTTCTTTAATCACATTTGCTAAAAATTGTCCTTTTTAAAATGTTTGAACTAGAAAGATTAGAGATACAGCTTGGCTTCTCACAACATAAATTAAGCAGTGTAATCCAACAGCTCCACTGAATTCATTTGACCTTGGTGGTGGTCTACCTGGAAGTGATTAGCAAATTGGTTATGGTTATTGGAGGTAAAGAGGCAAAAACTCAATTTCCCCTGTGCCTCCAAAGGGCAGTGGAATACAGCCAGGCAGTCGCCCGAGTTGTTTATCTGTCTGCCTGCCTCCTTTGAAGTATTAAGTCATAGAAGCAAAGAGAATTAGAAATACATTCTTTCTAGATTGTGTTCAGAATTTCCCTTTGTCTTGTTTCTGTTTGCATAAAAAACATAATATCTATAAGCATCACATTCTATCAAATACTAGTTCTCCCACAAGGCCACTATGTTTCTCACATATCTGTACTGAATAATCATCTTGCCCTGATCTTTCTTATGTCAGCATTCAGCATTGGAGATGTCAATGCAAGATAAACCATATTTTATAGGCCATAGTAGAAGCAAATTAAACATGTGCTCAGGATAAGGTTTGTCTAGGAAGAGTACTGGCTGTATTCTGACTTCACAAAAATTCCTTTTTAGCACAGAATATATAATACTCTCAGGCATAATACAGGTACTGTCCTGTTAACATTAAATATCAATGACAGTTTTCTCCTAAAATCTGGTGCCTAATTTTATAGTATCGCATCTCTTTCCTGCCTAAAATGTCAGGCCTATTTAACTAAGTGGATGCTTCCAAATGAAACTAGTTTGTGATGGTATTTTCCAAACTCTTGTGATAACCAATTTTGTGTCCACCTCTGTAAACAACAGTGAACTCTACTTCCATGATTGATACTGCCTTGGGCTCATAAATGTGTTGACTGATCTGAGATCAACTAGAGTAGAAATTCAACAAATGAAAACTGTAAGATGTAAACCAAGATTCAGGAAAAACTGATGTGGTTAAATGAAATAAGTGGTAATGGGTATCTCTTTTTCGATGTCTCTTTTTTTGAATTCTACTTGCATTGGTACACAGAACTGCATGCAGTTGATAATCTTCATCTTTTAAAATGGACCAGGTACTCCTGTAGCCCCTTAAGAGTCTGACACATGAAGTAAGCTCAGCACGCATTGACAAGGAGCAAATATCTAGAAACAAAACTAGAACAGTTTAGAGTGTGAGAAATGCAGGGTCAAATCTCTCCCTAGTAGGCAGTGAATTCAAATCTACTGGTGAGAATATGGCAGTTACCAAACTAGTCTGAGAAGAAAAATGGGAAAATACTATCCATTCTCCAGAAAGTGTTTCTCTCTGTGACAAGAGGATCAGGCAAAGGATTATCACTGGAGGAGAGAAAACACAAAAACCTGTGCACTGAGACTTGCTCATTCACTGGAAGAGGTTCAGATGACTTCCTGCCAGCACTGCTTAAGCATCTTACTGAATGAAGAATATTCACATGAACTAATTCTGTAAAAGATGTGGTAATTGAGATGTGCACTGTTTTAACATCTTCTGGGGCTTTTTGGGCTGCTGGCCCAAGGTGCCTCAGTCTCCCTGTATACTGAGTGTCAGAGGTGCTACAGAGAGGTCCAGTCACCTACAAAACTGTAGTGGTTATGGAAGGTGCGTACAATATTTATTGATTCTTGCTCCATGTGATACATCAATGTATTTTTTGAGATACAGGTCCTGAAATCTAAATGAGTGCAAGTACCTTGTGTCTGTATGGCCAGAGAAGTTGACAATTATATGGAGAAAGAAAAAGAAAATATTAGAGAAGTGTTGCCTGTGGTAAAAGCCTTTGGTCAGGGTTCTCAGACCTTGCCTTTAATTTGATTATTTTGAAACCTCATCCGGTTATACAAAAGAGGGATATACTTGCTGCTTATAAGCTGCATCCCAAGTATATTTGAAGACAAGGATAGAGAGCTGACGGATGGGAGGTAAGAAGTGTATATTAAGAAGCTAAAATGAACTTGAATTTATTAAAATATCAGTCTATAAATTAACATTGCTATATACTGTACATTTTCATATATGTCTCGGGTGATCTCAGGCAGCAATTTAAGTCATTGAGGGCTTAACAGAAGAGAGAATCAAAAGGTATTGAATTATTTATCCTTGTATGCCTAGACAGAAACATCCTTGCTTGTTCATAATGTTTTTTGAATATAAGGTACCACTGTTTTTAATGAACTGAAAATAAAATTAAAACTTATTCGATGTTACAATTGTTCAGTACAAAACTGTACTAGTTTATGCCACTTGCTTAGTACAAAACTGTAGCATGCTATTATATTTATCTATAAACAGGGATAAAATACACTTTTTAATGTATTAGCTGTTCTAGAAGTGCCACATGTTTTAGAAACAGCTAGTTTGCATGTGTTTTAACAAACAGGCATGTGTATCTAGGTAAATTTTCCCTGCAAAGTAGCTGCATATCCTGGAAAGGCTCCTGAATAGATTTTTACTGTTTCAGAAAGGGAAATGGAAGAACCCGTTGTGCTGAAGGACATCCATATGAAATGAACCTTTTGCAAAGACATGGATATCAGGAACATCCATTTAGAATCTACCTCATAGTTTCTCGTATTTCTCAGGTGTTTACAGCTGGAAACAAATCTACCAGAAGGAAGCTGTGTTTAAATATTTCTAGGCAAAACACATGTAAATCGCTAAATTTTCCAGTCATGTATGTAACTCCTATGGAAAGGAAAGTGTCAGTGACTTCTTAATGGCTTATTTAAAGGGAATTATTTTTAAAATAGCATTCATGCTAGAGGTGCAGTGAAAGGAAGAACAAAGAGTGTAATGAAGGTTGGAAGTCAGGCCATGGGACTGTACAGCTGAAGGAGCTGTAGGTTACTGGTTACTTCTTTCCTTTGAAAATCTCATGTCCATTCTTAGGATACAAGGGTGTTGTTTTTAATCTAGGAAGCTAGGAGCTGTGGAAACAGAACTACTCCATGAATCACAAATATAATTAAAGTGTAACCTATTTGAATCCCTAAATATGGGAAGACTTTTCAGACTGCTCTTGTTGGTTTGAATGATCATTTAAAAACGTGCCATGCTGAGACCCAAATAACTTGGTAAGGGAAATTTGATGAGACAAAGTTTTTTGCCAGCCCTTCAATAAGTGTAGTTAGTGACTAATAGTTTTGATTAAAGCTGATTTACATTTTTTTAGGGCTGAAACAAAAAAAGACTTTAAGAGGCTTGATTAGAAGCATTTGGATTTAATCTCTAGGGGCAACTACTGCTGAAGATTAAGAAATATAAGGGGCACATGGTGTTTGTGTTTTGTTGTGGAATAAGCAAAACCAAATGTGTAAAACGGATGGGTTATGTAAAAGTTAAGCACTGCGGCACCTAAATTTGAACATCTGGCTCCCTAAATAGCAAGAATGCCAAGTTACATTTTCCTGAAGTGCTAAATGTCACTATAAACAGGATTAAAATTAAGGCAGTGGAAAGCTCATAGATTTTTCCAGCTGGGAAACTGTGGAGATGAAGTCTTTTCTAAAATCCTCTGCTTCTCTGGACTAGAGAGACCTCATTTACATCTGTCAGAGATTTCACCGGCATCAGATCCTTCCTTGAAGCTAAGTAGATACAATTGCTTTTGACAGACTTGTGTTTTAAATTTTAGCTGTGACGATTGAACTCTCTTCTACATCCTGCCCAAATACCTATGTTAGTGAAAAGCATGAGACTGGCATCTAAGGTCTTTGCTGACTTACAGGTTCAAATTGATACTGCTAACCTCTGGATTCTGCATTTCTTCTGTGGGCTGTGGCACTCAAAAGTTAAGGGCGGCAGTGCCTAATTAGTAGGTACTGAAGTCATCTAATGGCTTCAGTTCTAATTCCAAGGTCCATACCACCACAGCAGCTTTCATTTAAAGCAAATGCTGTTTCAGCTACCCAACACCCTTACTGGTCAATAGTCAACCAATCTATGCACCGTCTCATAACTCTGCTTCTGTTGTCAAACATAAATCTCAAATTATGTACTAACCTAGATGTTCCCTGTCACAGTTCTGTTAACCTTTCATTACATTCCTAGATACAGGAGATACTTCTGTTTCTTTGGTTTCCTGTGAATTGTTATGTTAGACCCTTCAGCAATATACAAAGCACATCTCCAAGTCCAGTATTGTAACTGATAACTCATTTTGTTACTATTAAGTTTCTTAGACTCTGGATCTCACCAAACACAGCACACTCTGTTTTGAAGCATATTTCTAGTTGTGCAGACCTATGTTGACATTTTGTGCATTCTGGGAAAATGCTGCAGTGTTCAGATGGGGTATCCTAAAGAGCTGCCACAGACAACAGCATCAGCAGATGATGCTGCAGTGCCCATCTGCAAGAGATCTTAGAGAAAAGCTGACTGATTCAGACTCACAAGCTGATGAAGGATTTCTGAAGTCATTCTGTGCCTTGTGTGAGGAATGAGTATGAGATTACAGGGTGGGTCCAAGAAGAAAGAAGAAAATAATATGTATTTCTAAATCAAAGCCAAATGTTATACCATAAAGTGCTTAGGTAACCCTCACAGACATATTATGTCTACATAGTGTAAATTAATGTGTAGCCGTGTTATTTCTGTAAAGGCACTAGGCTGAAATCTCTGCTTGTTAATGGGGTAATAACATCAGGAGCAGTGCAGTAGTAGTGTGTGTTTCCAGTTCCAGTGATAGCTTGGTCAGCAGCTGGAAAGGAGTAAGGCCAGGAATGGTAACCACAGGGCAAGCAGTTTGGGAAATGCTGGCTTGGAGGTTTACTTACTGAGAAAATCACAACAGAAATAGACAAATTCCACACTATGAAAAATGTTAAAGTGATTCTACTGAAGGAAGACTGCATACTAGTTTGGATTTGATTGCTGTGATTCATTCATAATCAAATTATAGCTGAGCAGTGAACAGGTGCAAATCATTCTTAGAATGTACTATATCATTTTGCATCAATTTACCAGGTATGTGTTAGATGGTATTTAACCTATGTAAATGTGCAAGTTCATATTTCTCATGCAAAAAGCTCTTCTTTTTTTCCCCCTCTTTGTATCTTCTAGATAACAAAAAGCTCGGATTTAGTCCTTCAGATAAAAGTCAGATGCTTTTAATTTAATCCTACATTAGATCTACCCATCAGCTGAATCCTCCATTTGTACTACTCTTGAAGGTGAAGAGATGTGATGGACTTCCAAGGTCTTGTTTATCTAGTTCCCTAATAAATTAGTACTAAATCTAATGTGTATCTATGGATATTAGCCGTGTTCTCCTTTCTTTCTGATACATATATGTATCAGAATGTCTTTATAGTTCTGAGATTTTTAAACAAAACCGGGAAAAGCTTAAAGAAGTGAAAGAGCTCAGTAAACAATAGAGAGACCAAATGGTTGAAAAAAATAAATGCTTTTAGTAGAAAAACTATTATGTAAATATTTCAAACTCAATCACCTGAGGGTCCTACAGAACAATGGAGAAAAGAGAAAATGGAAATAAATCGGGAAAATAGAAACTTCAGGTTTTAACTAGCAGAAACATCTAGGGTCTAATTCTGTGCCTGTTGAAACAGTCAATTAGGCTGTTATTGCATAGGTAAGGGCTGTAGGGTTTTTGCCATGGCTGACTAGGGTACAGAAATTAGGTGTGTTGTTGGGGTCACACTGCCATTAACCCACTGCTCACGGCCATTTGAGTATGGCAAGGCACTTATAGCAACAGATTCAATAATTAACCAGTATGGAAAATGTCATTATGGAAGCCAGCACATGGATTTCTTGTTTCTCTCTTAGTGCATGGCACAAAGTTTCTTTTAAATATACAGCAGCACAAAGTAATGAAAGGAATATTGCTGTCTCATGTCATGTAGCTTTGGGAAACAGCACGTACTATGAACAAGGAAAATACAGTTCAGGGCCTGACCAGCTGGGAAAAGTCACAGTGTATGCTCTGAACAGAAAGCAAGGGCTGGTCTATTAAGATCACATTAAATGGCTCACAAACTTCCCATTTTCACAAAAATTGACAAAGCTTGCCTGTTGATTTATATTCATACACAGAGTACTGCTTCTTCAAGAAGATCATAAATACAATTTCTCTGGCCCAATCAGCCTCTCTGAGTTCCTGATGAAGTGATAAGTACAATAGAATTCAGAAGGATTAAAGGATGAGGTGGAAAATGAAAGCTGAGCTGTGTTTCTGCATGTTGCCTTGCGTGAAACAGCCACAGAGAGATAAGAGACAAGTAGTACAAAAATATCTGCATAAACCCTCTTGTAATGGAAGCTTGGGGCTCTGTCAAAACTCTCTTTCCAGGGTGAATGCTTCAGATTCTTAGTTACATAGATTTGGGAGGTTAATCCTTTCTTAAAGAATTTTTTCCACTTATATTTATTTAAAGAGTATGATCACTACATATTAAAAAAGATACTAAAATCCTCTTGAGATTAGTCTATTTATTTCCAGATGTCTTTGGAATTCTTAGGACTATTATTTTTATATATATTAACTCGATCATAAAATAACTTGTGATCATGAAATAATGGTGTTCTCTATTTTTAGAAGGGGCCAGGAGAGGGGCAGCAGAACTGCCATCCTGGACTTCCAAAGGGCTGACTTTGACTTGTTTAGGCACCTGCTTGACAGGATCCCTTGGGAGACGATCCTGAAGGGTATAGAGGTTCAGGAAGGCTGGGCACTCTTCAAGAAGAAAGTCTTAATGTAACAGGAGCAGGTGGTCCTCAGGTGTTGTAAGAGAAGCTGGTGGCAGAGAAGGACACCTTGGCTGAACAGGGAGCTTTGGCTGGAACTCAGGGAGAAAAGAAGAGTTTACAGCTTTTGGTAGAAGGGACTAGGCACTCACAGTGATTACAAAAGATGCTGTGAGGCTATGCAGGGTGGAAACCAGGAGGTCTAAAGCCCAGCTAGAAAGTAATCTGGCTTCAGCAATCAAGGACAAGATATGTTTCGATAAGTATGTCAACAGCAAAAGAAGGACCAGAGAGAGCCTCCATCCCCTGCTAGACGCAGGAGGAAACATGGTAATGAGTGATGAGGAAAAGGCTGAGGTGCTTAATGCCTTCTTTGCCTCAGTCTTTAATAACAAGACTAGTTGTACTGAGGGAATCCAGCCTCCTCAGCCAGAAGACAGAGACTGGGAGAACGACCCCCTCGCAATCCAGGAGGAGACAGTCAGTGACCTACTGCATCACACAGACACACACAGGTCTATGGGGCTGGATGGGATACACCCGAGGGTGCTGAAGGAGCTGGCTGGGGTGCTCGCCAAGCCGCTTTCCATCATTTAACAGCTCCTGGCTGACCGGGGAGGTCCCAACAGATTGGAAGTTGGCCAATGTGACGCCCATATATAAGAAGGGTCAGAAGGATGATCCAGGAAATTACAGGCCTGTCAGCTTGACTCTGGTGCCCAGGAAGCTGATGGAGCAGCTCATCCTGAGTGCCATCACACAACACGTGTGGGACAACCAGATGCTCAGGCCCAGTCAGCATGGGTTTATGAAAGGCAGGTCCTGCTTGACAAACCTGACCTCCTTCTATGACAGGGCGACCTGCTGATTAGATGAGGGAAAGGCTATGGATGTTGTTTACCTTGACTTTAGCAAGGCTTTTGACACCTTTTCCCACAGCATTCTCCTGGTAAAACTAGCTGCTCGTGGCTTGAATGGGCACACGCTTTGAGGGGTAAAAAACTGGCTGTATGGTCAGGGGACTGAGTGCACCCTCGGTAAGTTGGGTGGGAGTGTTGATCTGCTCGAGGGTAGGGAGGCTCTGCAGAGAGACCTGGACAGGCTGGAGCCATAGGCTGAGGCCAACTGGAGGAGTTTCAATAAGGCCAAATGCCGGGGGCTGCCCTTGGGCCACAACAACCCCCAGCAGCGCTACAGGCTTGGGGAGGAGTGGCTGGAGAGCTGCCAGTCAGAGAGGGACCTGGGGTGCTGATTGACAGCGGGCTGAACAGGAGCCAGCAGTGTGCCCAGGGGGCCAAGAAGGCCAATGGCATCCTGGCTTGTGTCAGCAATAGCGTGGCCAGCAGGGACAGGGAAGGGATCTGACCCCTGTACTGGCACTAGTGAGGCCGCACCTCGATTCCTGTGTTCAGTTTTGGGCCCCTCACTACAAAAAGGACATTGAATGACTCGAGCGTGTCCAGAGAAGGGCAACGAAGCTGGTGCAGGGTCTGGAGCACAGGTCGTACGGGGAGCGGCTGAGGGAACTGGGGGTGTTTAGTCTGGAGAAGAGGAGGCTGAGGGGAGACCTCATTGCCCTCTACAGCTACCTGAAAGGAGGTTGCAGAGAGCTGGGGATGAGCCTCTTTAACCAAGTCACAAACAATAGGAAGAGGTAACGGCCTCAGGTTGTGCCAGGGAAGGCTTAGACTGGATATTAGGAAGCATTTCTTTACAGAATGGGTTGTTAGGCGTTGGAATGGGCTGCCCAGGGAGGTGGTGGAGTCCCTATCCCTGGATGTGTTTAACAGTCAGGTTGACATAGCGCTGAGGGATATGGTGTAGTTGGGAACTGTCAGTGTTAGGTTAATGGTTGGACTGGATGATCTTCAAGGTCTTTTCCAACCTAGATGATTCTGTGAACTCCATGGTGTTAATGTAGCTTTTGACTGAAAAATTTTAGTGAGTGTGTAGGAAGATGATTTAGCTCAGATGGAAAACAGACCTGGGGATCAGGACCATTTGCTTCTCTGTTCAGCTCCCTGAGTACTTAATGTGTGATTTTGTCATGTTAGCTATATGCACCTCTGTTTACCCATGTGTAAAATGGGCATAATATATTTCAGGGGTTTGGTGAGACTAAATTATGCTAAACACTCTTTTCAGATGAAGGGCTGTCAAAATAACTGTAACCAGTTTTATCAAGCAGCTCTGATTGGCATTGATCTGGTTGCTTGATTTCATAACTGACCCCAGAAGAAATTTGAAGCACTGTTGGGCTGAGGCTCTGCTGGATTGCCATTATTGCTTTATAGTATGGTTTGCAAAGTCTGAAAAACATCTGAGGGACAGTTTTTTGCGGAAAGGTATTTTCTTTAAGTACTACATCCAGATTATATTAATTTTTCCACCAGAGTGTCACAACTGCAAGATGAAGAGTTTTTAAAACATTGATCTATTTTTCAAGTTTATGAAGCCTCTGACAAAATTCCAGCAAATCTTCCAAGTCCAGTGATACCTACCATATCAAGATAACCTATTTGCTTTGTAGCCTCAATTAAGGCTGCATTTCAGCCTTAGCAAGTAAATGTTGAAATCTAGAAGGAAGAGCATGGATTGGTGGAGAGAAGTGCCTAGGGGACACCCTGGGCAGTGAGACTGTTAGCTGGGAAGCTTGCAACATCTTTAGAAAAGAATTCTTCTGTTAAGTAGTCTGGGGAATCTGCCCTGAGTATATCTCCCCCTTAGGTTTCACTGCAGTACAACATCCAGTTTACTCTGCAGGTGTTGGTAACAAGGAGACAGTTATATGCTGATAGAAAACTTATCTCTTATTACCAGTGTCCTGTTCCTTACAGGCAGAGAAGTCCCCCTGAATAAAATTTCTGTGGGATTTTGAGACATTATTAGGGTCATATCCCATGAATGCCTAATATCTGCTCTCATATCTGACATACTTGGTGGCTTCTGATTTGTTGGTAACTGTGTATTAGTGTTTTGTTACCAGTGAGCAGCATAAAAGGATATGAAGATGGAAAGTAGCATTCCATACTGGTATTTTATTTAGACCTAACTAAAGACTGTTGCAAATTACTTCTCAGAATTATAAATTACCTCTTCACACAACTCACAACCTCAGCTGATATTCTGGAATATCTTTTCTGTGGCCTAATAGCCTTTGTAATAAAGCTAATGGCAAAATTTCCATCAACTTCATTGGTGGAGGGTAAAATTTGTTTTTATTTGTACTAATATTAAAAATTAATAGGAAATTCACCTGGTGAAGTCTTGAGGAAGATCAGGTCTTGACAACGTTCAGAGCACAAAAGTTTTACTGTATTATTTTCCTGACAAATTGTGGATGTTCAGCACTTTTTCAGAAGGTGCCCCGCACCTTGCAGGAGTACGTGTTAAATTAGGACCTTTGCTTTTGGTCTCAGCAGAAATAATAGAAACCGACAAGGCAATTTTCATTTTAAATAAGTGCAGTTCCTAAGGGGGGAAACCAAGGTGGCAGCCCTTGACATGACACTCAGAGAAGGGAACTATTTTTCCCAATGCATAAACTAGCCTTGTGGTTCTGCAAAGTGCAGTCACTTTTCAGAAGAATACCTGACTAACTTTAGTGCATACCATGCTATTCTTTTAGCTCAGTGAAGAGTTTAAGAGACCTTCTAGACATCTTAATAAGACTCAGTTCAATGATGTAAAACATTTGCTGAAAGGTACATCAATTCCAGTACACTTCAGTAGAAACAAAACTCGATATAGACCGAGGACTTCACCTAAGGAAAGCAACATGTCAAAAACTTAAAAAGGGAGGATAGTTTTACATGGTCATATGAAGTGTTTTATACTGCCATTTTATGCCATCTTATATATAGAATTCTGACAAAGACTGGGTTACATGGGGACTGTGCTTCAGGTCAAGTTCAGTCATGGAAAGCTTCTCGTGCACCCAGGCATTTACTCTTTCATTAGATTTATTCCTGACATGTCTGAGTAAATGGATACCTATCAGATGTAAAGTGTTATTAACCTGTTACTCTCTCACTCCACCACTTGCTGAAGGTCAGTGCTACTGCTTTATTCTTTTTTCAAATTAAAAAAAATACAGGTAGTAATAGACACATTCCTAAATTTCTTTTCCTGATAAAACATTGCTACTCTTATGCTGGTTCTGTTCAGTAAAGAACTGGAAAAAGGACAAGAACTGAGCAATTGTACTTGGGAAGAGAGCTGCCTATGAAGCTGTGTCTTTGTTAAAACACCAGAAGTCTATTGAAAGATTAGAGAATTACAGTTCAGCCAGGAAAACCATTGTTAGTAGACATGTCCTTCATGTTGTGAGTGTAGCAAAGGCACACTGATTAGTTGGATGATGCTGGTGGGGATGGTTATTTTTCCCAAAGCCAGATGCTTATTTGATCTTTGTTACAAAGAACACTCCTGTATTTGTTAGACAGAGCTGGCAGGACTCGATCCTCTAAAAGATGAGGTGCCAGAGGCAGCTCACTATGGAGGAGAAAATGCCAACAGTTTCCAGGAACTTAAAGCCTCCATTTGATCCAGCCAGACATCTTTGGGAGGAAAAGGCCTCTTTTACAGTATTTTGGATAGATCTGTGTCCTCTGCCTGCCAGAACACAGAATTGCAAAGATAATGCTTGCTTCATTGTTTTTCAGCTTTTCAGAGATTCAGAAAACGTGGCTAGAGTTTGGAAAATACTTTGGTTTTGTTTCATCAAACACAGTTTACCCCAGATGTGTTAGTGGGTGCAGAATTTTTAATGCATCAGACTGCAGAAAGATGGTGGGGAAATAGTAAGGTTATGTATGTATGTATTTTCTGCATGTATGTAAAATAGTAGGATAAACAGTTTTCCCAGGAGATACTAATAACTTTAATATGGGTAAAAATTTGAAGTAAAAAGTTGGCAGTATTCCTTTAAAACAAATGAAACTTTAGTAGCCAAGGAAAGTTTAAGGCATAAAAATGAAACCATTGTCAGAACAGCTATCACTATTGGGTGATATCTGATTGTCAAGTAATCTGCTTGCTTTCATCAAAACAGAGGAAAGTTTACCTGTCATTTCCATGGGAATGACATTGGCTTCCAGATGTGATCAATGAAGATTGTATTTGTCATTGATCTCTGTAATTTACCTCAGCTAACCTGCTGCTGCATTTTATGCTTGATGGACGGTTTTTTCGTATAAGACTTGGTTTTATAGAATAAATGGCTTTTCTCACAAGACGTAGTTTGCAAACAAGATAGTAAACTGCTCTCTTGATTAAATTTTAATACTAGACACCAACAAAATTTCCATGACAGCTTGTTGGCTCTTTTGAATTGCCTGTGGAATTTTGAAACTCCTGTCACTTTATTTCATTTGGACATTACCCTTATATATGCACAAAACCTCTTGTATTTTGTGGATAACTGCTGCGTCTAGTGACTCCTGTTTAAAAAGAACTGTTTGGGGGATGTGTTAAAGTCTGTGTTTTAGTGATGCTTCAAATCTTCCTCTGGATGTGATGTTTGCCATTGGATTGCCTTGCTGCAATGTAGACATGATTTTAAGGGAGAAAATATCTTCAGGGACAGTCTGCATACATATCTGGATGGAAATTTGTCTCTTTTTTGTTTAATTACAGTTGCAGAAGACCTAAGTTTATTACATGTCTTTCCAGATAAGAATAAACATCTAGAAATACAATGTAACAAAACAAATTAAGAGTAAATGTATTAGGTCCATTAATGATGTTCAATAATAAAGATTTCAGTGTCCTATCAATTATCCTCTAAGGTGTCCACAAAATATATAGCTCTTTCTGCTTTCTTGAAGCATGTCCTACATATGTGTGTGTTTAAATGAATCACCCAAGTACTGGATTCTGAGATAATATATGCAAATAATGTCACTTGAATGCATATTTAATGACAAAATATGATATTGTTTCTGAAAATCAGCCCATTGTACTGCTTTTTATTGCAACAACTAATAGCTAAGTGATACATTTTAACAGGATGCATCATGCTAATGAAACTATTGTGAAGGTGTTTTCCCCCTCTGTTTATAATGCATCTAGCACAACTGAGCCGGTTTCCTAGGTGCTATATTCATGCAGGTAAAAAATATGTAGCATACAAATGTTTTGAATGAACTTTATGTAATGTAATACAATTGCCTGTCCGTGCAGATTTTAGGAGACCTCACTGTAACTGCAGACATACTATTACCTATAAAAATGAGCAATGATGGCTTTTTGAAATGATGCTTAAGTCTGTGCTGTTAAAGCTGTCATGAAAATTCAGAATGAGTGTCCTCATGTTTGCACTCTGAAACATACCAGAACCCTCACTGGTGTCAGTCCAGCATTTTGAGAAAACAAGCCTTTAATATTAGGAAACCAATCTTAAAAAATGTTGGCTGTTTCAAATTTAACTTTATTGTTAATATAGGTACTCATACTCATATATGTACTCTCTACTCATATATGTTATGTATTTATATATATGTTTAGTGGTAGACTAGAGATAAGATTAGATGAACTAAACTGTAAAATGCCTCTCCGCAATTCTCACCGTATGTGTAGGCTGCATATATATTCCTTGAATTCGATTTAATTTCTGAAGAAAAAAAATAAAGGTAAAAGATGTCAGGTAAAAGCTGCTGCCACTTCCACTGAAGTCAAAGGACCTGTGCAGAAAACCAACCACTTCAGCAGGATCTGTGATTTAAAGGAACAAAGGCAATGCTGCTACTATAGCTGGATCTCTTCCTCATCTTTGTTTTAAAAATGTTTTTTTGACTTCATGTGAAAACAAAACACTGAAAGTGACCTCTCAAGAACACTAACTACCTACTGTTCATATTGTAAGCAAGTTGACAATTATAAACTTCGTTGGGTGCCCCTGAATATATGGCCCACATCATGTCAAATGGTAAAGCTGTACCATCATCATCTTAATTGATGTGCAGCTTGATTGATAGCATATATAGATCTCTTCTGGTGATCATCCTGTGCATAGTCGTATGAAGATTGGTGTCCCACGTCAGGGAGCTTCTTATGAGACAAGAAAATTTATACCAGAAGCATGTAGGGAGCACAAGGTAAGGTAATAAGTGATACACATTAATTAAAATGGGCAGGTTCTGCTGATAAAAAGAAGTTTTGTGGGGAAACAAATTTAACTAGACTTCAACAGTCACAGTATGTTCAGTGAGCACAAATAAAGTTATAAATAGATATATACTCACATATGCTCATGTGTATGTGTTTAGCCATTGAGTGCACTTATTCACAAAAGCAATCACAGTTTCTGGTGCTGTTTTAATAATGTTTTTATGTGGGAAAAGATATAATCAGACTACATCTGAGATGAGGTAGTCAGTGAAGTGCATTGTGTGCTACCAGATTCTACTTTCAACAAACTTTCATATTTTATGATCTGTACAGCACATATTTGTACTATATAGACATGTTAAAATGCCACCTGCTGACTGGAGTTTTTACATTTCCACATATTGTTATTATAAACAAAATACATTTTTAAGTGACAGATATATTCTGCACTGATTTATGATTCTATGTAGCCCTGTTGCAGTTAATATGTCCAATTCATTGCTGGTGCAATTCCACTAGAGACAGAATGTTAATGTCAGTATAGCTACACTAAGGATGAAGAAAATCCAGTAGGATTACACTAAATGGATAAAATTATTAAAATAAATACCCACTTCTTGTGCATTATGTCATCATTTAAAAAAATCAAATCAAAATGTGATTCTGCAGTTCTTACATACAGAAGAACGATCAAAGATGTCTAACAGGAGTGCTGTTGTGAGTGAGGGTAGCAGCTTGGACCCTGATCTTATGAAAAATAGTAGGTTTGTGCTGTGTCCCAGATTTAGCAACTTTATAACTGTGTAGCAACTGTTATAACTGCGATGGAAGAATTAAAAAAAAAAAAAAAAAAAAAAGTTATATGCTCCCAGTGGCTCTAAGAAGACTAAGATTTGACTCTGAAGACACTCATAATTAATCATATTCATATGGGTGTTATATATACCTGTGACTTCTGTATACTTGCCAAAAATAAATGAATTTAAATTGCTGTTGGCAATTTAAAGGAGAAAGGATGCCATTCTAGATCTGCCTGTCAATGTATGGGCTTCATAGGTTTGTATTTCTAGATTCAAAAAGATAACACTAATTCAAAACAGCTTTTCACTCTTGCCATTCTCACTTCACTGCTACCTAGCTTTAATATTAATCTCTTTGTGATTTTGCTTTCCTTCCTTGAAATAGCATCTATGTTGATTTTAAATTTTTCAAAGCAATTTTTGGGGGCCAACTTTCTTGTTTGAATGATTTCTTCTCTGAAGTGTAGATGCCACCACACTTATTTCAGTGTGATACCTCTCTCCAATGGTGCTGGCTGGATTTTAGTCTTGATAACTTAGGAACAGAAGCATGCCTGCCCTTAGCCTGTCTTTGCATTGTATCTCTGGAAGAATTAAAAAACACACACTTCAGCTTTTCTAGACTGACCTGTTCCATGAATCAAATATCTAGCATACCACAATATTATTTCTTCAAACTTGGTTGCATTTTAACTTTACTCTTCGGATGGTTAGTTGACATATAATTTCCGGTTTGAATGGGGATCACTGATTGCCTTCAGCCATTCTTCCTGAAGCTGTTGCAGATCAAGTGGGTGAGAATATAGTTGCAACAGAAGTGATCTGTTATGCATTGATAGAATACAAACCACTTCCAAATGGGAAAGCTCTGATATACCATCCCTCGTTTTCACTGCCCATAAGCCCATTATCATCACCAGTGCCATCCGAGGTCTTCTAAAAGAATTTTCTCAATTCTGAATTTGTATTTCTGTAGATTCTGCTGTATTACCCTTTCCACTGAAGAGTTTGTCTCTTTAGATTCAGAGTCTATTACTATCTTTACAACCCAATCTATTCTCTTTGATTGTTTATGGCTGGGTATTAAGTAAACCATTGACACAATATACATTCCAGCATGTTACAGTAATTCCAAAATAGGAGAATCCTTTCTTGTAGTGTGATAACTTTCCTCATTTTGGTGTCTGGCTGTAAATGAAATCAACCAGATGGTACTTACTGATCTGTATTGTGTGTGAGACATCTTAGTGTTTTTATGTCAGGGCACAGATTTGTGTCATCTAACGGTGGCAGAGAAGCAACTCTTTTGTGTGTTTTTTTGATGTTTGTGGTTCAGATGACTGGCAGAATGCACAATCTAAGAATGGCAGTCCTCCAGATTTAATATGATGCTGAGGATGACTAGTGGAGGGAGTTGAAATGAACCGAGCAGGAAACATGAAAGTTGTGCTGTGGTATTTTGTTAAAATGTTAATTTCATACCGAGTCTGGCCAGAGTTAGGGAAGAAAACAAATGATCTGTCAACTGTTTTGTCAAGATCCCAAGCTACGGGAGAAGTGCTAAGGGGAAAAGGCTGCATACCTATTGACCATGTGTTCTCCAGCATGCCCATTCTTGGCCAAAATAGAGTGGACTTGAAAGACTTTAAAGGGAGTGTTGAGTATCTTTGCTTTGTCAAACAAATTAGGAAGTATGATGCCATAATATGAGACTATGTAGAAAAGAAAATAAAAATGAGCAATCTGTAGAAGAAAAGGATTACTGGAGTGTAAGAGAAAGGTGAAATTTGGTTTCAGAGAGGAGGAATTTTGAGGTCTTCTTGTTTGTCACAATAACTAATGTATAGTCATGTCTTTTTCAGGCATGATTGTCATGGAGATGGAAAAAACCACTTCCTCAAAAAGTCTGGAGGCTCAGTGACTGTATTGTAGATATATTTTTGTATGGTAGACTGTCTTTATTCTCTCCCTTAAGCACCTGCTGTTGGGAGGTGATTATTTGGTCCAAACGTGTACAGCCTTTTCTGTGTTCTTATGTCTTCAGTTGTCAGTTTTCTGCACCCTGAAAATACCCAAGTTAAATTTCGTTTGGAAGAATTGGGATTCCTTGTTTATTATTGGTTTAATTACAACTGGAAGTAGGTTTTGTTGTTACCTTTCTAAACTCTCAAACAGTGTTATTTTAAAACATGAAAAACACAGAGCTATCTCAATGGCTGGGAAGTTACCTGCAATTTAAAGCACCTATAAAATGCAGATCTATAACATTTCTTCTATGTTTTAATGATTTTCTGACCAGCCTGGAAAAACTGAAAAACAGATGCCAACTATGGGAATTCAGAGGACACCTGATGGTTTCTTGACTCTGGCTTTATATTTGAATTTGAACTTATTGCAAGTAGACATATGTAGCTCCCAATTTAGACTTGTACAGGATCCACGTAGTTCCTGTAGCTTTTAATTTAGGTACATAAGACATTCTGTCAACAGAATTAAGCTTAGAGTTCAGGAGGAAAGGTGCAAAGAAATAATGAATGATTACTTTAATTTTTTAACCATAGGTTTCCAGAATTGTAAAAGAGGTTGGTTATTGTTATCCTTATTTTACAAGTGAGGAAACTGAGTCACTGGAAAGTGGTGCTCTTCCCAGCAGTCTAGAGGCACAATTTGAAACAGAACAGAAGTCTTTAAAATAACATGGTTTGCTTTAACTATATAATCTATATTAAGATCATAAGACAGTTTTTCTTCTGTAGTCAACCATGCGCATAAAAAAATAATACTATAAATGCCAGTAGTAATGTTTCTTTATATAACTTGAGACAATCAAACAGCTGCATTCCAAATTCAACAAATTCTAGCAACGTCAGGTACTGGTCACAACATCAAGTCCCAACTGTAACTGTTTACATTTGCCATTACTGTAGATTCTGTCAGTAAAGATTACATGCTGTTTACTGAAGCACACAAACTTCCTGTGGGAGAGCTCTTCACTGTGAGAAGAACTGCCTTATCTTGGTGAATAAGAGGAAAAGACGAAAAATTTGGTTTTAAAACAAATTGGTGTTTGTCACCCTACCCATTTCCTATTTGGTGTGTGACTAACTGATTGCTAATAGCGTTTTGGAAAGTATGTTCATGAAACTTGTACTCATGTCCTCTCAGCAAGAATAACAGAGAGCAGAAAGGCTTTGTGTGGGCCAGGCTGGGATAATGAATGTGAGAGATGGGCCTGAGCAGAACTGAAAACCCCAGAGAGCACAGATGCCATGAACTTTCTTCCTCACTCTTGTTTTAGACAAATGAAAACAAAGACGTATTCCTTAAGAGTTCAGCTGGTATCTTTTTCTTGCCAAGAGGATGCTCTCCCTAGTGTTTCCTTACCAGCTTTGTTGTATAATTGTGCCTAGATTTCTGCCTTTCATATTCAAAATGGACTATTGTCCTTCTGGCCAGCTGTTACTTTGGTATCAAAAGGTGATAGGAAATAAATTCTGATTATTTTTCCACATTTTCTTACACAACCTGAGTCTCTGTTATTCTGCTGCTCTCTTTACAAATATAAATAAATGTCTGCACATTTCATCACCTGTGTGGGCTTTTGTGTATGCAAGTGGAATTTGCTGCTTAATCCCCTGTTTATTGCAGAGATACTTGGAGAGATTCAAGGCAAATAGCATAATTCAAGTTCAACAAAGAGTCCTTCTTTTTCTGCTCCTCATGAAGAAGAGAGGAAGAATAATTCTTCCCTTTCTTAGAGTTTATCAAAATGACAGATTTTTCATGTGTTTGCTGGCATACAAAGTTCACAGTTAAGCATTGTCAGGTTCCTGTCAGTGAACTATCAAACATGACTGAGAAGGCAGAAAACAGGGAAGGGATGCTTTTTTTTTTTTTTTCTTTTCTAAAGTGCACATTCTCCTTGGGTTGCCTTGACTCACCTTCATCTGTCTAGCCAGTATGTCTCTGACACATAGACTGAGGCTCTGCCTCATCCTGTACTACGTCTATTGGAGATTCACATAGTAAGTGCATAGGTTTACTTTAATGCATCAGTAAGTGAAAAAAACCCTGTCAGGATTCTGTTATAACCCGCCCCAGTTAATGAGGGAGTTACATTCAGGAAATGATCTCTTTTCAGTGCATGGAGCCTTTAGGAGCCTTACTGTGTTTTAGGGATAATATCAATATTAGAAATAAGCGCCACAGTACACAGAGGAGAAGCTCCTGAGCTATGATTGTATTCATGACCACAGTTCTTGCAAGGATGTGTTCTGAGGAATGGTACTTTTTTATACAATCCATAATGGGAAGGTGAGAATTTCAATTATTTAAATCACAAATTGAATCTCAATTATTTTAATTGCTAGGGAAACTGTTATAAATGATACATAAAAGTTTAGATCTTTTAATAAAGGGTAAAATGAAGTTATAAGACTGACTGGCAGAAGAGTAGAAGATGCTTGTACTGAAGGGACACTGAGAGATTTTCACCTAATAAAAGAAATCCCTTTTTAGTTTTCACTCTCTGAGTATTCTCCAGATTTGCATTGGCATTTCTTTCTCCAGCACTAATGTGCCGGTTGAGAGAATATTCTTGGTAATGAATGACATTGAACTGATGACAAAGCAGAGAGTACAGTAAGGGAAGAAAATAAAAAGGCTAGCACAGTTGTTAAGATGAAACATCTGCTGTGAGTGCCATGAAAGGCTGCTGGGGAGCAGTCAGCTTCTGAACAAATCATTTTCCAAGGAAAGCTAAAAAATCCTTGCCTGCCCACAAGGCTTTCTTTCCTCTCTCTCCTCAATCTCTTTTTTTATGGATTACTGTTTTCATGTGTAGATTTTCTGTGACACATTGTTAACATGCACATAAACAGTTTTTGTTTCGGATTGGTATCTAACCAAGAACTTATTCTTTGTGTCCCATCAGTTTTCAAACTAGAATATTCTTTCTGGGTACATCATATAAAATTCCATCAAACCCTTCTGTAAATCTCTAAGATGTGTTAACAGCTGTTTAAGAGGGTCTAACCACACTGTTTCACATTACAGCTCCAAAAGCTTTTGCCACACTGGCTCACCAGTATCACAAGAAGTCTTTTCCTAGGAAGCTGAAAATAGCATTTCTAAAGCTTGTCTTTAGCAATCAATTGTGTCTTAGCTTAGATTTCCCCCCCTTTTACAAGTAATGGGATTCTTTCCTTTGCAAATGCAAAGAAATTTTGACAAAAAATGGCACTGATATCCTCTGCAACCTGTCCCCATAAAACTTATCCTTGTCTGGCACATAAATTCAGATACTACTGGCATAGCATTTCCTAAGTGGGCCTGATATGGATCTAACAGATGGGTTTATGGGAGAACAAACATGTACTTCAGTCTTGAGCATTTCAGGCAATGAGTTCCACTAAGGAGCATTTGGACTGCAGTCTACTCAGAGAAACTTTAGCAAAGATGAAGGAGACATGCAACCTCTTGTACTCCAGACATCAGTGGAATTAACTTTGGCTTCTGGTATAATGTGAAGCATGTTTTCGTGCTCGTCAGTCACAACTAGTTTTCTTCTCACAAAGGTCAGAGTGAAACTGTTGCTGATTTGAAGATCATGCCCATGGAACTTGGCCTAAGGACCAGTGGAGTTTTACAGGAGTGATTTTACATTGGCCTGTGATGTTGTTTTTCCAGACTTTAACTCTTTATTAGGATTTCAGGACATTTAGAGCACATAATCTTATTTTAACTTGGTCTGCTGCTCTCCATTCAGTAAGTTCACCAGCTAGACTGAATTGCTTTTTAGCCATAAACAGAAATACAGTGGATGTTACCTATGCAGAATATTTGGTAACATTTTAAACTGAGTTATTTTCCCCCATACATTTAGGTAAAAGAGTGAGCTGAGCAAAAAGGCACTCTAATACCCTGGGAAGTATTTTATAAATAACAGTGATATGCAGAATTATATTTTCATATTACCTGGAAGAGAATCATTCCTAGACCATTGTGACAGCTCCAAGGAGCTGACAGTAAGAAATACTGAGATGCCTTTAAAGCACAGGCTGCTTTAAGGTGTTAGTAGAAGGTTTTCTACTTGTTGGAGTTGTGTTTTCTGAGTTTCCCAAGCTAGAGCCATGTGAGAGAGGCTCTGTAAGAGATGTTAATTATCTTAAAACTGGGTCATCCATAAAAATGACTAGTAACTACATCAGTGGACAAGAGAAGAGCTATGGATGTCATCTGTCTGGACTTCTGTAAGGCCTTTGACATGGTTCTCCACAACACAATTTGGTGGATGGACTGTTAGTGGATGAGCAATTGGCTGGATGGTTGCATCCAGAGGGTAGTGATCAATGGCTTAATGTCTGGATGGAGATCATTGATGAGTGGTGTCCCTCAGCGATCTGTACTGGGACCAATACGGTTTAATATCTTCATCAGTGACATAGACAGTGGGATTGAGTGCCCCTTCAGCAAGTCTGCAGATGACACCAAGCTGAGTGGTGTGGTTGACACATCTGAGGGACAGGATGCCATCCAGAGGGACCTGGACAAGCTCAAGAAGTGGGCCCATGTAAAACCTATGAGGCTCAATAATGCCAAGTTCAAGGTCCTGCACATGGATCAGGGCAATCAATACAGGTTGGGGGGTGAATGATTTGAGAGCAGCCCTGCAGAGAAGGACTTGAGGGTACTGGTGAATGAAAAACTGGACCTCAGCTGACAATGTACTCTCACAGCACAGAAAGCTAACCTTATCCTGGGTTACATCAAAAGAAGTGGGGATAGCAGGTTGAGGGAGGTGATTCTCCCCATCTACTCTGCTCTCGTGAGACCCCACCTGGAGTACTGTGTCCAGCTCTGGATCCCTCAGTACAATACATGGACCTGTTGGAGTGGGTTCAGAGGAGGGCCACAAAAAAGATCAGAGGGCTAGAACTCCTCTCCTATGAAGGCAGGCTGAGAGAGTTGGGACTATTTGGCCTCGAGAAGAGAAGGCTCTGAGGACACCTTATTGAAGCCTTTAATTACCTAAAGGGGGCTTTAAGTATGACGGGGACAGACTTTTTAGTAGGGCCTGTAGTGATAGGACAAGGGGTAATGGTTTTAAACTAAAGGAGGATAGATTCAGACTAGATATGGGGAAGACATTATTTACAGTGAGGGTGGTGAAACATTGGAACAAGTTGTCTAGAGAAGTGGTAGATGCCTCATCCCTGGAAACATTCAAGGCCAGATTGGATAGTGCTCTTAGCAACGTGATCTAGCTGAAGATAGCCCTGCCCATGAGAGGGGGCGTGTGGATAGATGATCTTTAGAAGTCCATTCCAACCCAACCCAACCCATTCTATGATTCTATGTTTCGATGAATTACCTCTCACATAAGTAGATCTGGTGGTTTTAATAGATCTGTTCATTTAAAAGATATGTATTTGTGGCATAAATAATGGCTTACAGTGCTGTTCTATAGTAAATTTTTCAAGGAAGAGAATACTTACTTTGAATATATATTTTAAGAATACTCTGTATATTAGCAGTCCGTTATGTACAAAATTCTTCACAGTATTTTTTAAAGAAGTGGGGTCAAATTCATCACTAGTGTAATTCCAGCAAATTTACACCATGGATTAATTTATTCTGAAATTATTTTCAGAATATTCAGAATTGACCTATTTCAACTAGATAATTTCAGAATAATCATTATTTTGTTCTGCTCATTCTTAGCTACTGAGGAAGAAAGAATTATTATCATTGTAACTTGCTTATTTGCAACAGATGAGTAAGAAGGTTTATCTGTGCTTTCTTGTGCACTAGAATTTACTGAATAGTTCATTTTATTAAAAGTTTTGGGTTTTGCTTGCAACAACTGTGTTATTTCAACCTGTCATCTGAGGTCATTTCAATTATATCTGACAAATGAGTTACAGTAACCAAATGAATTGCATTTCTTTTTCATAAGTAACTACAATGAAAATTGTAAGTGTTATGCCCAGTTTCCTGGAAATGAATTGGGCAAACCTCTCTCTTTTCTTTAAATACTTCCTGCAGGAGAGATACAAATGATTACATAGAAAGTAAAAGTCAATCAATAACAGAAAATTACATTTGAAAAGCAACTTTGTTCCATGCAGTACTGAATATTAGTAGTGACTATGTATGCTTCCATCAGGCCAAAAAGACAAAACAAAACAAATCTCCCACAGAACATTTTATAATGTAACAAAAGGAGAAGAAGTCTTTGTTTGGATCGGGTAATGCACTTACAAACTCCTACTTGTATTCAAACATACTAAAACTATTCCTATATCCTGGGTCTGGAAATTCATATGAAGAATTTTTATTTTAACATCAGCATTTTCATTGTGCATCCTGGTAGAATCAAAGTAAGGAAAAGAAAGGAGGCGTTAAAAAATGATGTTGTATGTGTTTGGAGAGTTTAAAAACCCCCAAACCTTCCTAAAATACACCATTTAAAAAAATATGTAATGTTCCTAAATTTTGTCAGAGAATATTGGCTTACTACAACCTCTGGCAGAAGAGCATCGTGTAATAAAATAGTGTGTTTCCTGCAGCACCCAGGGTTTTCTGTGGAATGTGTCTCACTGAAAATCAGGTCATGCTACACTGTCTAAAAATCATAGCTTCTGGTACTTTGGCTGTGACACAATGACACTGGTGTGTATTAAATTGGTTACCATCAGTGTCACATCTAAGATGTGGTCATTTGATATGAAATGTTTGGTTATTGCCAGCAGAGCCCATATTTGTTGCCAAATAGTAGGTAGTTTATGAATGTTTTTCTTGAATGTCGTGTTTCTATTTAACAGTTGTATACTGTTATGAAGTAGAGGAAACTCTAATAGAGGCCAGACTGACTTCTTTATTCCAGCTAATTAGCTTTTTCACAGAAGCTGATGTAAAGGAGAGAACAGAACTGAAAGTACAAATGAAAGTTGCTTTAAAGAACTGGGATATAGCCCTTAAGAAATGCAGTTATGCTTCTTTTCTCAGAAGTGATATGTATTTTTGGGACTTGGATTAAGGACAGTGACGAGAGGAGTTTATCTCCTGACTGTCTTGGAACTTTAAGCAATAACCTGGCAGAAATGCTGGATGAAGTGAGAGCAAGCTAGCGCACAAGAGAATGATGACACTGAAAGTGAGTCTGTGCTGATATCAAATCTGCAACTTAATTTAGAGTAGAACATTATTCTTTAATCTACCTTCTATGGAGACAGAAGTGTTCTTCATATTGTGTGTGAAGTTGCAGAAACCCTCCCTAGTGACTTGCATTCTCATTTGAATTAATTATGTCCTGATACATCTTGAGGAATCTTGATAATAAAAAGAAACCCCTCTACTCATATTTAAAACCATCCATCAGTTTTCTTGGCCAGAAATTCTTCCAGATATTTTATCATCACTGTGTGAATTTGAGACCCATTTTACTTAGGAAGTGACTAAATCCAAAAGATACTAGGAACCATGGCAGAAATTATCTTTTTGAGTTTAAACAGCCTTAATTTTTTGTTAGTAATTGTGCAAGATTCCTGGACTATGTGGATTTAAACAGTGCATTGAACTAAAGCTATGGTTAAAATAAAGTGCACAGAACAGTTGTAATATAGCAGTGATCATGTTGTAATACATGTAGTATGGTGAAAAAAGTGTAGACTCTACAATAAGACTCTTGAATCCTGCTGTTTCCCTGAAATCTGCCTGGATGTACTCTCTTGTTTCTGGGAGTAGAGGATGCAAAGCTAGAAGAGAGTACAGGTCTGTACCTTGTGTCTACATGAAGGAGTAACGGGGAGTCAATTACTACAAGGAGAATGTTGTGGTAAGGTGTATCCTTTGACCTATTTCCTAATAGAGAGGATGATCAGTACCTCTGATGTTAAGTGTACTCCCAATATCAGAATAAAATTAAGTAAAGTGCAAGGCTTGACTTTTAAAATAACGCTATTTGCCATAGTTTAAAAGTGATTCAGGTGCCTAAAAAAATGCAAGGCCTTTCGCAGTACCTATGTGTATGAGACATCTGCACAGGGCTAGTGGGACATCTGCACAGGCTACTATTTCCATATGCAGGGAGATAGCCTGCATATTTAAAGTCTCACTAGATGCCCATGTTTGAAAAGGAAAAATTAAAACTAAGCAGAAGAGAGAGTACCTATGGACTACTTAAAAATAATTTGTGAAGCAAGTTAGAGCTCTTGCTTTTTGGGGATAATTACTGCCATAAAAGATAAAAACGTCCCTGACAGGCTTCATTGGAAAGAACACTGCTTCACACCAACAATAACTGGATTTACTTACCTGAATCTATTAGCAGTATAAGGAGAAAACCTGAGTCTGGTTTGCAGTGCCATATCAGTTAGTGAGGAAGCAAGGAGTGTGATCAAAGAGAGTGATGAAGTGTACACATCTTTCTATCCTCAAGAGAAAACCTCAAAAAGATTCCTGTCCAATTTCTGGGTTTATAATTAGATTTTTTTGGCATTGGGAATTAGTTGCTAAGGACATTCTGTACAACCAAGAGGTCTTGAAGGACTAAATCATTAGTTACATTTATCACCGGCAAGAATTTTCCTCACACTACATTATTTTAAAATCAAATAGCTTTCCGCCGTTTATGGGGGAAAAGAACTAACTTCCTCTGATGTTGAAGGCATTTTCTATTACTTTTTTTTTTTTTTTTTTTTTTTTTTTACTTGTCTTCATCAATTCTAGTGACAATTTTTAAAAGACAAAAACATAGCCTCATTGGTAGGGTCCAGTGTGAGTCACTATCATTACCTGCACAGTCGGTAGAACTTCCTTTAAAGTCCTTTCTTTAAAATATAAAAATATTTGGTTAAATGTATTTGGGAAATTTTGGGAAAACCCCAAATCCCTTACAAGCTGTGTGGTTCTTATTTTGAAGAACAGGTATCACCTTTTAACTTTGAAATTAACTACCTCCCTTGCAAATTGTCACTACTTGTGATTGACTGACTGACTTTTCTTGTAAGAAATAATGAGGTTAAGATTACAGGAAGATTTTATTTATCCTCAGTAAAATCCTTTTGTATTCCTTTCAGTTGCCTAGTAGAATAATTCTTCTCTATTTGGATCTGTGCCAAAAATCTTTGTCATCCCACTTTTAGGCCTTGGCAAGTTGGGAATACAGCTTGGTACTTGAGTAAGTTATTTAATGCTTGTACTGTTCTTAGTTACACTGATGAAGACAAACAAAGCTAATCTCATTTCTCAGAGAAAAATAAATATTACACGCTCCAAAATAATTCCACCAGCCAATACCTTCCTTAGCCTCCAAAGTCACAGATGTTTTCTCTGAGTTGTTAGTTTTATCTAATTTGTTAGGAAGATTTGAGCAGGAAGATATCTGTGGAATTGCACAATTTTCTATATGCCGTGATGACCATCCAGAGAAATAACATTCATCCAATGCAGTATTTAGAAACGTAATATTTTCAAAATTTATCTTTTGCAGTACACTTCTTATCAAAAATATTGTAGTTAATAGCTTACTAATTGCAACCAAAGAAGATAAGGGCACAAAGATCATCAAGTGAGCAGGAACTAAACCTCAGGGTTTTTCAGTCCCAGGAGATGACCTAATCACTGAAACATTGTTTTTAACACTGTTATCTTTCAGATAAGTGTATGGTTCAGCATCAGCCTCTGGCTTATTGGTACTTAAAACATTTATTTTGTTCCTAAATAGTAAAAAGCTTCCTCAAATGAATCTGTTGACAAGTAGGATTGTACAACCAAACTGATATTAAGTACTGTAAGGTAAAATTTTGTGAGAAAAGCATCTCTTCTTTTTATGTAAGCAAGATAACAACTCTTCTCTAGTCTCAGGCTTCTAAAATTCAAATGATTCATTTAGTTGAAAAAACAACCTGTTTTGTTTTGTTTTGTTTTGTTTTGTTTTGTTTTATCTTGGATCTCAGTATAAGTGGTTATTTCATCAGCATATTGAGTGTTTTCAACAAGGCCACTGTAAGCTTCTTCAAAACAAACTTGAAAGGTTGATATAACATGAAGTTTTATCATGTCATAAATGCTCTATGACAACAGGGAAATGATCCTTAATATCAGGATGACTCAGAGAGCATAAATCAAACCTCTGAGTTACTCTCTAAAGGAGCTTGTCTCACTTAATTGACTACAGAAGCAGCAACCTCCTAACATAGGCTTTCGCATGTGAATAGTCTCCCTAACTGTCCAAGGTACTTTCACAAGACAGAACTGAAAACATACACACTCCCACATTGTTAGTGTTGATAAATGACTTGCAACATTTATTTTAAGGAGCATCAGACTTTTAATGTTAATATATAGAAAAAACCAAAGATGACACTTTTTAATAACTAAATTCATCATTCAAAAACATGAAGTTTATTTCAGGTGGAGGTGTATATTGCCACAACTCCAGTGAAAACTGATTTTGAATTCTTGACTGAGATCTGTATTTTCCTTTCTTAGGTCTGTTCTCTACCTATAAATAGCAAGTAACTGAAAGAATTGAGCAGAATATGTGTCTATAATGCCAGTGCTATAAAAAATTTTCAGAAACATGTGTAACAATTTAAACAGAATACAATAGAAAGTTTGTGATTTGTGAGTGCTTATGTTAATACTAAACTTCCTAAGAATATCTTGATTTTCTTTATCACCTTCATTCTCAGTGATGGATAATGTTGCTGAAAGAATTAATTTTCCTCATATATATTTGTTCACCCCAGGTAATTGCTAAAATATTGGTTTAGCATTTACATTTGTGTTTCCTGGCAGGAGGGCAACTGTAAAATGTTTTACTTAGTACCAACTATTACAAGTTAAATTTAGAAATAAAGGAAATACCAGTTCAAGAAATTAAATTTTAAAGCTTATGCTTATTTTTTAGTAGCATACAATAGTCTTCTTAAAAATACTGAAGAAGTTACCATTTTAATTAGAGTAACACATGAACTTCTAATTGCCAGTTGAACAACTTTGCCTTTCACACTTTGAGTTGCATCAACTGATCACAATTTGCTTTTGCCATTGTTGAAGCCCATCTTGCCAAGTCCTGTGACACAATTTTACTCTTCAGTGCTCTTAATGTTCAGCTTTCTATTCCTGGATGATATCCAAAACCACAAAGTGACAGTTGTTTTCCAAGTTATAAACCCAGCTTTGAATCCATTAAAGACTCTTTTGCTGTTTCTTCCATGACTTCAGCTGTTGAGTCACAGAAAGAACCAGGCAAAGTTCCTTTGCTCCTCAAGAATGTAGTATGTCACAGCTCATTTGAAATAGCAACTCCACAAAGCAAACCTTTATAGCAGCAGCTAAGTGTAGCATCCTCAAGTGGCATATGGCAGTTTGTGATATAGAGCAAATAAGGTTGGAGATTGTTATTCCCCAGAGCATTTTGTACAAAGGAGCTTAGACTAAGCAAGAATGACTTAAAGTGCCATGAGTTTCATGGTGGAGAAGGCTGGCATTAAATTCTGTATATGTGCAGCCAAGTTTCTAAAATGCATAACAATCTTTTAATCTCTTCCTTTTATTGAGATTCGTAATTAAAAAAAAAAAAAAAAAAAAAAAGGAGAAGATTTCAGCAATGAAAATAGATTTTACATGTACTGAAGTAGTATATAGTACTGCTGGAAATCCCGTAAAAATGGAAGGAGACCTCGTCACTGGAGAGTAGTAATGCTGCATTTCTGTAAATCTTTTGATCAACTCTCTGAATTGGTGAAAACACAGTCCATCTTCTATTTTATTTAAATAGAACAAACAGAATAGGTAGAACTGCCAGTGACATGTGGAACTGGATGACTATGAGTAATTGGAAAAAAGAACTTTAGAACTATAAAATTAGTCAAAGAATTGTGGAATTACTTTTCAACCTTAAATTAACCCTAATAATTTTTATTTTTTTTTTTTGTGACCCAAGTATCTCTAAAGCAATTCCTTTTCTGAAAGAAATTGATGGGAGCTCCATGGTGAAGCCACTTAAAAACGGGGAAAATAAGGCAGGAAAAAATCCATTGTAGAGAATAATTCTATTTTGAGAAAGAAAATTCAATGAAAAGTAACTCTTTTCTACTGTGGTGAGTGAAATAAAATGACAAGTATTGCGTAGTGCAAATATATTAATTATTGTCCAAGATTCAGATGGATAGTTGTGTTTCTCAAACTGAGAGTTGGAAACAATCTTTTTCTTTCTTCGTCATGGGCGAGTATAAGTAATAACAATCCTAGATTTACAGCTTTATACTGATAGCTCCTATAAGTAAAAGTAACACAGGCAGAATTCATGTTCATTCTTAACTTTGTGCCAGTAATAATTCTAAGTTCTAAAACAGAGTTAACATGAGACTGCATATCTGCCTTTTTCTGCCCTGCTAAAAAAGGGTACTGATCCAGCTGGGACAGAGTTAACATTCTACATAGGAAACCATATGGTGCTGTGTAATTTATGACTAAAACAGTGTTGATAACAAAACTATCATTTTATAAAACTAGTTTTAGCTATTGCTAAACAGTGAGTACACAGCATCAAGGTCTTCTTTGTTTTTCACTCTGTGCCCCACAGCAAGTAGGCTGGGGGTGGGCAAGAGGTTATGGGGGGACACAGCTGGGAGAGGTGACCAAAGGGATATTCCATACTGCATAATCTCATGCTTAGCAATAAAAACTGAGTGTTGTTTTAACAAACTAGTCATTGCTCAGAGACTGGCTGGGCATCAGACTGTGGGAGGAGCTGAGTGATTGCCTTTGCATCACTTGTGTGTTTTTTTTCTCTTTCCTTCACTTATTAAACCATCTTTAACTGGACCGACAAGTTTTTCTCACTGTTTCTCTTCCTATTTTCTCCCCTATCTTCTGTAGGGGGGAGTAAGTGAGTGACTGGGTGGGTGCTTAGTTATTGTCTGGGGTCAATCCACCATAAAAGGAATGAACTTAATAAACAGTTTGGAGTAATAAAATGAGTCTTTCAGTGATGCAATAAAGTCAACAAGAGATGGAAAAAAGAACAAATATGAACTCTGAAGGAGAAGAATAAATAACTTATTTTTATTATAGAGCAACTACTAGACCAAAAGTCTAAAATAAGAAAGCTAGTTGTACCTTTATGTCCAGATGAGGTACAATAATCTTGCTGAATTATAGTATTTTTTCTCTTTCAGTTCAAAAATTACCTGAAAAATATTGCCTGAAAAATAGGCAGTACCTTTCTGAAAATAATTGTACATTTTTGTGGATATCTGCAGTGCGCCACTTTTACACTGCCCGGGAAGTTTTCTCCTTTGCATAAGAATCCCATTAGGTCTTTGTAATAGCATGCAGGTGGTCTGGAAAGAGTGAGAATCCAAAGTGTAATATTGTCTGGTTTTAGAGATATAAAACCATTCGCTCTTACTAAAGGTAATAATAAATTAAAAGGGAAAGTCAAACCCAAACTAGTAGAAAACTATCCCTTGCTCTGCCAGGTTAGAGTAAATTTAGCAAGTGGTCATTGATATAAGTATTGTTAACCAAGAAAACTACTAAAATATTTAGCTCCTACAATAAAAAAAAACAACAAACAAACAAACCCACAAACAAACCCAAACTCAAAACCCTCTACATTTGAGGTACCTTACAATTTTTCATCTACATATCTCCTAACTTAGGGAAACAGTATTAGAGAAACATTAATACTTGATAAAAGTATTAAGAAACCAAGAGCAAATCATCTTTTTCTCCAGGTTCACAGTTTATTTGAAGCAAAATCTTTTCTGTAACACAAGCCTTAAGAAAATAAACTGTGATCTTTACTCAAATATTGCACAGAGCCTTTTTGATGTGTGCAGGTAATTAATGATTTTGTTCCAATTTGACTTAGTTTGATTTCTCCTGAGACATAAAAGGAAATAATTTCTAAGAAAATGGTGTTTTTCTCCAAATGAATAAAACCAGGATTGAAGGCACGGATTTCAACCTTGCATTAAGAATATATTATGAATATAAAGAATTTTTATTGTGAGGTGAAGTGAGAAATTATGTGACAGAGTACATCATCTGCATTTACTATAAATAGATAGCCATTTCCCCCAAATAAGAGTCTTTTCTTAAGTAATTCTGAAAGCTATTTAGAATTACTCCTCAAGATGGAAACTATTACTGTTTCACTAGAAAGTTATCCTTTTCCAGGGGATATTTCAATAGAACTGTTTGGTTAGGCAGTATAATCTTAAGCATTTTTTGTTGATAACATGGTTGGAAGTTTGATCAGTATCTCTAATTTATTATGGGTTTTCTGTGGCACTCTGCAATAATTTGAAATAATTTCTGGCTTTCCACAAAGAGAAATATGACTGAATACTGAAAAAACCTGTTTAGAATAATTGTGAACTATGCATCTGATCTGATTAATTGTTTGTCACCTGTGTGGAAATTGTATTAGATTCAAGTACAGTGTGGTGTCCAACACAAAAAATGGTGCAGTATATTATTAGCTTAGAGAACAAATCATATTATTTGCAGCACCTATCTGAGTGGACTATGGCTGCCACACATGGGTAAAATCCAATCTTAGAGTCTGGACTTTCTGTTAAGGACCACATGTTGATATAATCTAAAGCTGAAAATATGGAGCCTGATTTGATTTTCAAACATCTCACAGTCTGGATATTCTGAGATATCTTCTTATAGAAATACAGGTCTGAAAGAAGTTTTCCAGGTCAGCATTGTACGAGGCTGGGTGAAAAAAAACAAAACAAAAACCCCCACCGGGTCTTGTGTACTTTAATAGCCTTTATCCTTAAATTTCTATTACTAAAAATCCAATATTTTTAATCTCTTCATAGTGATATATGGAAACTGTCTCCCTCATTAGGCCTGTTGCAAAAAGTCAAAATGGATTTGATTTTGAACAATGCTGCTGTTTGCTACCTTACACCATAAAGTGTTTGCATTTAACATATCTTATTTAGAGTCATGGTAAGAAACAAACGAATGATTCATACAGTGTTGCAGAGTTCATCTCTGTTTTTGAAAGGAAAAAGAAACATGAATTATTAATACAGCTGTCAGATACTTTGACAATACTTTATTTCTTGTAACTCTTAAATAAAACAGCCAGCCATTTGCTTGCATTGAATAATTTCTCTACTTTGTACCAGTAAACAAACAACATTTTTGTGAGATATAAGAATTTTTAAAAGATTGGAGTTTACTGCAAGGATATTGAGCCTTGACAAAAACAGCCTTTGCTTTTTCTAAACATAGACAAAATAAAATGTATGTTCTTCCATGGAAACTAAACTGTTAGAAAACTTTTTCTCTGTGCACTAGTCAGAAATCAGCTAAACTTCACATCTTAAGAAAATAAAACCTTTGGAGAAATAAATCCCAGGCAACATTACTATGCAGAAGGTCTCAATATGCTATTTGGCTTCAGCCAGGCAAAAACCTATAGAATGTTGGTTTTATTTTTCCTAAAGAACAGAAGTACAAAAGATGCACCCAGGAAGAAAATTCATGGGAATTTTCCAAAACTGTTGTTTGGTGCTTAACTCAGTGAAATTAGTTCTGGGTTCAGAACTACATTCATTAAATACGGTGGAGAAAGTACACTGATGGCACTTTCTTTTGCTATCAGTGATCTCTCTGTCATTGTCAGAATTGGGTGTTATGCTACCAACAGAAATGCATACTCATGGTAACAGTGATTTTAGATCCTGATCTGTGGTTTGCATTCTTTTTTAAGAATGATAAGCAGCAATAACTGCTAAAGTCTACCCAAGGTCTCTGAACTGTTTAGAAAGTGTGGTTGAAACAAATTGATAAAGGAGAAGGTCAGTCTAGACTGTTTAAACAGGTACTGTAATTCTGCATAGACTGAGTGAATAATTGTAGCCATAGCTAATGAACAAGTTCTAAAGCATTAGGCATTACTGAAGACAATAAGAAACTCCTGAATCCGCAACGCAGGTATTACACAAATACCGCCTGTGTAATTTTTATAAATGTGGCACTAGTATAGAGTAATATATTTAGTTCATACCTCCAAAATGACTAGTCCTGAGTTTATTTACTTAATTAAACCCAAACATCTCTACTTAAATATAACTGCAGCAAGTGCAGAGTTTTTACCCTGCTGTACTCCCATACCTATGAAGAGAGTAATTATTTTTGTGAAATTTAAGTTTAACTTCATGGGAAAAATACACAACCTTAAATATAATATACTTGCATCAGAGATTCCTCTTGGCCAGTTGATGACAGAGAAAAACTGATAGGTATGCTGAACAACTAATTACTCTTCATCCTTTATATAACCAGCTCCTTGCACATTTTTTTCCAAAGTTAATTCACTTTTAGTCATGAGAAATTTTTGCTTGTTTGCACTCTAGTTAAGAACAGCCAAGGGCAATTTAACAGTTTTCTTTATTGATTAATTTAGAAGACACAAACAGTATTAATTTGCATTGAATAAAGTATTATCTTCATCCCCCTGTGATAGCCATCATTTGGATTTCAGCGTTTTTTTTCTGGTATAGATTTACTTGTGTTTTGGTTCTGTTTAGATTAATGAATTCAGAGAAATGTTAAAAGTATAGTTCAAACTGAACCATGGAAAATATTTAACATCACAAGAAAATATTTTATTGCCTTACATCTTGTTTTCTCTGAGTTGTTTGACAGAATTCAGAAAAATGAGAAAAACGTGCTGATAGTTCTGATTTTTTTGCTAAAATAACCTTTCCAACCAGAAACTTTAACTCAGGGCATCTATTGCTTCTGTAGATCAGCCCAGAGACTGTGACTTTGGATAGTGGTTTTCTTTTCCCTTTGCAAAATGTGCTATTAAAAAAAAAGCTGCTCATCATGGTTATTGTTTGACATTGCTTTCAGGCCAAGAAATGGACCCTTGGGCATCCCAGTTTGTAAAGTATGTGTGGGAGGAAGTCAGAGATAAAGATGCTCTTTAGAAAATCAGAAAGTACATTAAATTGCTTCTTACTTCACCTGAGTTATTCTCCTTCCCTGCTCCTTGCTTTGGCTGCCAAGCCTGGAGGAGAAGGGAAGAGGGGGACGAAAAGTCAAGAATTTATTAATTTTATTAATAGTTTGGTTTAAATAATGTGCAGCAATAGCTGTCAAACTGAGAAACATAGAGTCTTAAGGTAAGAAAAAAACAACACAGCATCAGTGGCAGAAGCTTATGGCAAACTTTGAAATAAGTAGCTGTCAAAGCAGAAAGTCAAAGCAACCAAGTACTTGTGCACAATAATGGACTAATCTGTGTAAGAGAACAGGGTCAGTGTGGGTGTTTGGGAAAAAAAGAAAAAAGACAAGAAAATAATCCCTTTGAAAAAGAGGAAGATTAGCCACTATTAAAGAAGAAGATTTATGAGAAACAGTCTTTGCCTTCACCTTTCACCTGTCCTTATACTGCTACCATAACCAAACTCATCTGTGTTGGCAGTACACATATACTATAGGTAGGTGACTAGGCTTTTCAAAAGCCAGTTGAGTTACCTAACTAATTTTCCTATTTTCAGGAATTTCAAAGCAATGTCTAATTCATGCTCAGATTTTCTGAAGACTCTGTGGCTCAGTCAGTCAGAAATCTGCTTCAAAGCTTCCTTAAGTTAAATGGAGTTTTTCTGTGTGCTTTTGATTAACAATCTAGACAGGCTCCTGGAGAGTTAAATTCAATACAGGCTTTAAGAAGATTGTCTGTAGAATAAATATGTCCAGTAATTTGCATAAGCATCTTTGTGGTTCAATTCAGTGCCCTTGCTTCCGCCACAGAAGAGCTATGGCTAATCTCCTTGAGCCATACTCACATGTACCATTTCCTAACTGCTATGCAGTCCACATGAAGGTGAACATTACTTTCATCTGATTAAAACAATCTATAAAGAATGAATGGAAAAGATTGCTAATCACAGAATCATACAGAATCACAGAATGATTGAGGTTGGAAGTGACCTCTGAACATCATCTGGTCCAACCCTCTGCTTAAGCAGAGCCACCTAGAGTCTGTTGCCAAGGACCATGTCCAGATGGCTTTTAAATAACCTCAGGGAGGTAGACTTCATGACCTCTCTAGGTAACCTGCACCAGTGCTTGAACACTTGCACAGTAGAAAAGCGTTACCTGACGTTCAGGTGGAAAATGCATCTGTGCATATTAGAGGTGGTTGGGCAGCCCTGAGACAGGTAAAGTAATACCCTTCTATCTTAGGTTTAGCTGTCTATTTTCATGATCATGAGGAGTTTTCATTAATGTTGTTAAGCCTGGGGACTGTTGTCTGGGATGAAACAAATCATACCTGCTTTTCCATAGAGGAAATAAAAGAATTTAAAAAAGGATAACTTTATACCTGTAAGATGTAAGTTCCAGTAAATAGCTCACAGTAATAGGAGATACCTCTTGCTCTTTTTTTTTTTTTTTTTTTTTAGGTATTCTGTAAAGGCTTTCAACTACTTATAGCTTTCCGCAAGATACTGTTTTGAGTCAAGGAAACTATAATTACAAAAGAAGCCACTGAAACATCTTTATACAAAAGGAGAATGTGAAAGATACTATGGTCATGCTTTATGACCCTAATTTTTCAATCATATCTGCATGGATTGGTGTCTAGGCCTACTAGTTTTGAATTCTTAATGTATGCAGTTCTCTCTACAGAGTCATTTTTATCCACCAAAAAACTGGTTTCCGTTTAAAGAAAGGATGATTGACAGCTTGATATATGTGAAGAAAAGCTTTTTTCACAGGGAAGTACGATTCATGGTTCACCTCATGTTAAAAGAAATATTGAATAAAAATTCTCAGTACATATAAAATTGAGAGCCACGTAGGAGCCACATCAGTGTGTTGAATTTGCATAGCCTATGGTGGTTTGGTTGTTAAATACCCATTTTTGGGACAGGGTAGCAGCAGATACTAAGATACATGCATCAAAAGCCAAAACCCTATTGTAGCTTATTGTTATGCTTAAATTATGGAAGAAACCCCTTATGAATAATTTTTTTCACACACTTTCTGTATATTTTTATTATCTTTAGAACACACAAAAGAGGGCTTTCATGCTGAATTCTCCCTTTGGAAAAGACTGTCCCTCACTCGAGCCAATAGATGCCTTACACCCTACACTGAAAAGGAGACCTGCCCAGGTTTACCACTCCTGTTCACCTATCCATTTGTCCACATCTTAAAGTCTTTCATTAGTGATGTCCCCTGTTTGGTGTTCAGTTATTAATGAAATGGCAAGACCAAAGTTCTGAGATGAGTCACAGTAACAAGGGCTTTTGTTACACAGGGATAGATGCTTGCTTACGCCTCAGGGTTTGATAGCTTCCAAATGTGTCTTTCTACTTATAGTTGAAATATGGTCTTGGCCATCAGACACCTCTGGACATTACATTCCTTTGACCTAGAATCCAGTTGAGATTTGTAGAAGTGAGATTGATGGCAAAAACTGTCCCACTGGCTTTTTGAGCGTGGGGGACTACCTTAGCTGGGTTTTATCTCATCTCTGGGTGAGTTCTGTGAACGATGAAGAAAATTGTAGGGTCTGTCTGAAAGATTACTGTACCCTTGAGCAAGTTCCAGGGAGATGGTAGAGCTAGCCAAGCAGTCCTTCTGGGTGTTTACATACAAGATTGCTTTTGGAAAGGACCATATTGCATCAGATATGACTTATTTTCAGATAATATTCTGAGGAGGATTCATTCATCTCTCTCTTTTTCCGCACCTGTGCTCACACACATACTTTAAATTATAAAGACATATGGTTCAGTTGACTAGGTATGCTCTATTTGTGACTGCAGTAGTCATAGGTGCTGTACAGCAGCATGATCTCTCACCTGTCATCTCCTGAAGAGTAGAAATAGCAACACAAGATGTTAATGAAAGCATGATGACACAGGGACAGCAAGGATAATGTTTTCACATGTGCCCCTCTCATGAGTTCAGGCTCTTCTTTCAAATTCCTAAAGATCTGAAGGAAGTGCCAGATCTTGTTGATTGCTCCTTTATCAGGGTCCTGGCCTGCCCCAGGATTCCTTACAGACTACTGCCCTTAGGCTTCCAACAGTATCCCTGTAGTAGTTCTTTCTGTAAATAAATGTGAGGACATGTTTTTCAGGAATTTCTGTTCAAACATTTATGTTTGTTCAGGTGAACTTCATGTCAAAATGGAGCCATAGTAATGATAATAAGTAATAACCATTCTTTTCCATAAAACACCATAGAACGGACATTTTCTCTTATCTAATGTTATAATTTGGGCAATTTAAGAAAAGTTGTTATTTCATTGGCATTTAGTTTCCCAGAGAACATGGAAATGTTAAATATTTATACAGATAAGTCTATGGCTAATGTATTTCTCGTTCAAATATTTCATGAATTTTAATTGGCAACATGAATTTTATGCTGTAAGATATTGTATAATGTTGTACTCAGTTGGAAAAGTACACAAAGAACTGAACCCTGAACAAATGAATACAATTTGAAAATAATTCTTTCACATTTTTAGTGTGATTCTTTCCTTAATTGACTGTATTGAATAACTTGCTTTGTCTTTATGCTAACAAAGCCAGTCTGGTTTATTGCTGAATTTAGAGGTCAAGTTGCATTTCTTGGCTCAGGATATTAAGCATATGCAATCCTGCCCACGTGTCTAAAAGCCCAAATATGCTGAATTGCCATGAAGGCAAAAAAGAGCTGTCAGGATACTCTTCGTACCGTGTCTGCTGGCTGCCTGAATTATTTCTAACTAGAAGCTTCTGGTAGTGATTATGTAGCTCTATAGCTGGGGTTCTCTTTTACATCAATTCATGCAAGGTAACATGAAATTTAATAATAACTGCTCTCCTCTTCACCAAAAAAGGGGAAAAAAAAAACAGGGTAGAAATTTAACTTGTCAGATATGAAAGGAATTTATTAACCTCGCAGTTTAAATTCCCGAGTCATTGAAGGTTCTGAATCACAAAGCCTCACCGTCTTCAAGAAATTTAAGAAAAGATCTTTTCCATGATAAAAATGTCTTGCTGGGAATAAAGGCATCAGTCTCTGTGTCTGTTGCCTCCCTGTGAGTAAGGAAGCAGTTAGTGTGAGTTATTACAGCTCTACATCACAAAATGGTTCTCCAGCTGCAGTCTTAGGCAAGAGATGCTTCTTCTTGAAATGAAATAATTTGGGATTCATGAGCTACCTTAACCCTATCAGACTGTCCACAAAGCAACTCAAGCGTCTCTTTTCCTACTCTATCTATTTCTGATAATGGTCAAAATTCCACAGCTTGATGCCTGAATGTGGAAACTCTGAAGATGGGCTGCACCTGTACCAGCCAGATTAAGGAAGTGCTGTGGTCCTGTGCTGTAGGAGGCATTAAATATTCTCTGCTTAAATAGTAGCCTGATTGCACTATATAGAAAATGAGCTCAAGATGTCTGCTGGTAGACAGGATTTCACTGCAGCTGGTTTTGCTTATGCACTGTATGTCCAGGGTGTGACCCTTGTCAAGGTGCCAAGTATGAATGGGCACTTTCTGTTGAGAGACTTCCAGAAACTAATTAAAATCTGCAGAGCATAGACCTACTCAGAGAAGAAAAGAGTATAATCTGTGAACCCGTGCCGGTTCTGCTTTTGAATTAATATCTGCTTGCCAGATCTGGTTAGATAAAACTTGGGCAAAACGGAAGTAATTCCTGTGAAAAACCATTTTGGATAAATCAACTGTTACTCTGGATTTGATGGAAGACCTGTGCTGATTGCACTAATAATGGGCTTCTCAGAAGAATGAAACTGCTGGTTCTAGCTGATCCTCCTGGAGAGCATGGACTCAACTGCGGTTGTAGACTAACCTGCCCTGTCTGCCAAGCACTTTTCAAACACACAGGTGCCTTGTAGGCACTCTAAGGAGTCTGCTCTGTTTAAGAGTTTTGCGGGTATATTCTAGAAAGGGCATTTCTTTTGATAATTCAGTGCATGTTCCAGATACTTCTATCTTCTATTTCAGGCAGGAGTCTTACAAATGTTCTTAACAGACAACCCCATGGGACAAGATGGAGAAAAATATATGACTTTGGGGAGGCAGGGGGGAACTGGCAATAGGGAAGAGATCCTCACCACACACAGACAAACTTACCTTATAAAAGGGATTCCCAAACTCTTGTTTGGACTGTTATTGGTATTTAAGGCCATAGTGCATGTTCTGCAGCTTGCCTGTTTTGCAGTAAGCATTGCTTTTGACTGTTTTCTGTGCAGAGTTTGCAGCTGAGGATACATGACAGGCCAGAGGAATGGTGAAGGTTGACAGGAGTTGTTTGCTCAACAAAAAAAAAGAGCCAATGCGCTATATAATTCACTGACATTAGTCCAGATTGAGTGGAAATATCCCTCCTGAGAAATACCTTTGTTTACAGTAGGATCTGATTTTGACTTCCTCAAAATATCAAGTTGGTGTGGGTTACGTGTATTTTGCACACCCAATAAATGTCAAGACAGTGGACGCTAGACTGCTTTGTAGCCACTTGTAGCCATTTATCAAGATATTAATTTTCAGACCACCCTGCACTGCATTTATGTCTGAGTTTTCTCATCCATACCATGGGAACAAGTCCTTACTAATCTACTGTACCTCACAGTGAGTTTCAGTTCATTCATTAATGTTTGGAAAGACCACTGAGACCATTTAATAGATGCATTATTGAAGGACAAAGTCTTAACAATTGTTAGATGGCTACAGGTTTAATTATTCTCACTCTACTACCTGATAGCTGTGGAGTTAAACTTTAGAGGCTCCAATTATTCCAGTAGGGACATGCCATTTATAGCTCAGTACACTATAATTTTTCATGCAATGATCTTTACTTTCAGATTTAAATCTAGTTTTCTTTAATTTAAATTTTGCTGAAAACAACCATATTGCTACAAGTATAAATTAAGGTAGATGAACATTAATGATGTCAGTTCACAGCTGTTCTTAAATAATTGCCACTCACTCCCTATGATCAACATTTTAAATGCCTAAACTATTCAATTAGAAGCACAAAGCATTTGCTTCTGTTATTACCATTAAAATCAGACCTTAGCTGAAGTACCTGCAATATTCATGTTATAGAAAAATACATTTGAGGCTGTTGATCTATTAACCAACTTGGTTTGTGTTCGATGGCAGTTCTGAATGTGTGTAGCATTGCAAATGTATTTAAAAAACATTGAAATTAATGCTACATTAATTAATGATTCTATGAACACTAACATACGCTACTATTAATTGCATCATCACAAAATAAACATTTTTTATAAAAACAAATGATGCTTCATCTTAATGTTCTTGATTTTTATATCCTCCTTCACAGCTGTTGTTACTTCTGTTTTAGCATTTTTGATATAAAGAACCACCTGTTAATTTTAACAGATATTTGGGATGTTTTTATCCTTAGGAGAAAAAAGGTCTAAAAACCCAAAAATGTAATAGAATCTGAACCTTCTGAAACATTAATTAAAATCTCACTAAGGATTTTGCAGGAATTACCTCACCTAAATACACTGAGTTTTTTTCTTTTATTTGAATAATAAATGAGATAATCAAATCCTGTTGTTAATAGTTGTTCTACAATAATGACATTTGTGTTCGAGAAACTAGACAGGTAGTAAGGGAAGTATTTGCTTAAAGTAAGATTGCTAGTTTTGTTCTGTGGACAAGAATTCCCTTGATAGTAAGCCAAAAAAACTTGGTTCAAATGGGCTATATAACTATCTGAGAAAGTAATTTTGGTTTAGATTTTGCTTTGACCTAATGAATGATTGTTGTCTACCCTGTAAACCTGCCACTTCTCAGCCAGCAATTTCCATGGTAAAAATCTTTAATCAGAGAGAACAGCCTGACTTTTAAAGTGCCAGTTTCCTTTGAAAAGTGTCTCATTATAAATCACACTATAAGTTTATATTGATTTTGTTTCAGATTTATTGGTTTTCAGTTTAGATTTTTCCAATTACAAGCAGAAAGTTTTTGTTGGGGGAAAGGATGAATCTTTTTATACTTTTCATCTTTGCATACTGAACCTGGGTTGTGCAATTTTTGTTTTCTCTCTCCCCTGCACTTTATAATCTGTTAAAGATCCAGCTGAACCAAACCTGGACATGAGTCACTCTATTGTTGTTAACCCCTCTCCACAAATATCTTAAGTAATTGTATCTGAGGGCAGGATTCCGGGCAATGAGAATGTAATTACCAATTCTTTCACTGGTGTGCAGTAAGAGAGCCTATTTCCTTGTCCTTCGGCCATTAGCTAGGGTGAGCCTTCAGCATTAGATGTAGTAAAAACTGGAATTAATGCACAAAGAAATGTAATTTGTGATGCTTTGTGCTTCTTTATTTTCAGCTGGTTCTCAGACTGGCATCCACGGCCTGAGTTAGATGTCTAAACTGTACAGTTTATGGGGTAAGTCAGGCACTTCAGATGGGATTCACAGAAGTTTACGATTTGGGAGGAGCCACTTACAGATTTTTAAATGTGAAGTACAAGCTTATCTTTCTGATCAGACTTCATGGCCACCTTCTGAGGTAGGGATACAAATTCAAAATGAGATCAATGCTTTCTTCCCTCTGTAGGACCACAAATAGAGTCAGCTCTCACTGAATATTGGAAGCAGGATGACCTGTCGTGTATGTGTTATTTCATTTGACATTGAATGGGAAAATTACAACTATTTCTGTAGTCTTCATGTGTAAATATTTACCTTGGCAGGTTTTGTTTGTTTCGGAAATAGCTTCTTTTACTTCAGAATATAAGTACAATAAAATCAATTGGCAAAGTATTTATTTAAAACCTATTATTATTCCTAAAACCCCCTCAGCTATTACCATATAGTCTAATTTTCCTACAACCTTCCTTCATACACACCCCAGTCTTGCACTAGTTCACTTTTCAGAAGAATGATGCCACTGACCAGCTCAATTTTATGGACTTTCCTGTTTCAAACTGGCCCATTCTTCTTTGCTATTCTCTCTGTATCTAAAGTATATTCAGAATACCCTCAAGATCATAGAATCATAGAATGGTTTGGGTTGGAAAGGACCTTAAAGTTCATCTAGTTTCATCCCCCTTGCCATGGACAGGGACACTGTTCACTAGACCAGGCTGCTCAAAGCCCCTTGAACACTTTCAGGGAGGAAGCATCTGCAACTTTTGGAAAGCTGTTCCAGTGCCTCACCACCCTCACAGTGAAGAACTTCTTCCTTAAAACTAATCTAATCTAAATCTACACGCTTTCAGTTTAAAGCCATTACCCCTTGTTCTATCTCTGTACTCCCTGATAAAGAGCATTAAACAAGGGAGCTGTGAGGAAAAGGGAGAGTCAGAACCATTCTCCCAGGCAGCAGACAAAAAATCTCTAGTCAAAAGCTCTCATAAGATGTTTTATGATTATATGATTCCTTTAAAATAATACTACCTGAACTGTGGTGTTTACTGTAAATTCTTTTTTTCATCATGAATTAAGGTCTTTGAATTTTGTTCTCTTTGGGGAGAGACAGACTAAAGGAGTAGATCTTATTTGTAAGAGATATGCTTATCTGCTGGCAATTTCAACATCCTCATCAGTAATTTGGAGCCAAAATCTATGTCACTGATATATGTTGTTTTATAAAAAAATAGGGATCAATGCGATGAGACTGTTACTATAGTACCTAAAGATTATAAACAGGAACACAAGGAATTTCTTATGTTAGTTCAGTCAAACATCACTTCCAGTAAACTTTCTCTTGAAAAGATTTTATAAGCTTTGTAGAAAAACAATGAAAGTATTATTATTGGAGACATTTAAAATTAGGCTAGACAAAAACTTCAAAATATATCCTGAGATAAATTATGCATCAGTAGGTAGATGCACTAGATGAAATAATATGTCTTTTTCTTTCTCCAATGTGTCAGATCCTGTGATTCCAGTCTTTTTTGAATGAAACTGATTAAGTTAATCAGCAACTATTTTTATGTGCTACTGCATGTATCAAATACAGCTTTTTAATTTAGGCCTAATAAGTCACTCTGCTACATTATTAAATACAAATTGGTTGCTATGAGAAACAGTAAGTGACTGTTCACAGTAGGCATAGACAGCAAAACTATCTGTTATGTAGTCAAGTCAGAATTGTAGACCCCCGAAACTGTAGGTATTTTTGGTGTATCCCAGCATGTTTGAGTAATGGAAAAACTAACAGTTTAATCAGACCTCAGTTATCTAAGATAATAAGACATTGCTCTCTATGCTCTCTAAATATATTAACTGATGTCTGACTTGACATATCTGATTTGTTTTATGTAGATTAAATGGTGAAGTATTCTGTTTTAGTGGAACTAGACACAGTTTATAGTGGAATGGACTTCAAATTACTGTGCTTCTAGTTTTTTATCTGTTGCCATTTTCTGCAGAATATTGTCTTTAAAAATTGTATTTCTTGGATTACTGTCATACTTTTGGGTCCTGATATCACCTATCTATACCAGGGTTATCATTAGGAAGTCAATGCTTAACCTGAATTGTTACTTGCTAGATCTGAGAGAATGTTATACCCTATTCTGTTCAGAGTTGAAAAGTTAAAACCACTGGTAACAGAAGACATTATTCAGGAAAGTAGAGAGGACTAGTAATAGCTTTCAGAGTATAGGTTATTGTACAAATGGAATCTGGACTTCAAACAGACATTGAGTGTCCAAAGTTGTGTTCATCCATTTCTAGAATGAATAGCTCTGTATATACATGCTCTATGTATACAAGTATACACATATATGTATACATAGCACAGATACATATTTGAAACTGTTGCTTTGGATCTTGTCCTGAAAATGTTCATGGTGGTTTGGTATTTCCTTCAGGGATTTTATATTTCTGTTGCCATATTTCTGCTGCAGTCATGAGCAAAACTGCATTTGTTTAGCTAACAACTCAAGGTCATTTAATCTTAGCGCTACAAACAGATAAAAGAAAGAATTTTACTTTTCAGATTTATTTTTCCTTTGTTTTCCAAAGATGAAGCCTTATTCCTGGGCAGGAGGATATTTTACCTCTTATTTCATTCTCCTTTTGTATCCAACTTTTCCTTGACATTAGCAATTATTTTACATTTTATTGACTTTAAAAAGACCTTTAATTATGCTTCAGTATTACATATTATACTCATACGTTCTAGCACTTAAAAAAAAAAAAAAGTGACATCTCTATTTTTTAATTTACATCCTGACTACAGGCTAAAGTTTTAGATAATCAACATTTAATTGGACATATTAGTAGCAGTAATATGTGCATATATGTGTTGTGCTAGGGCTTGGATTTCCTGCACTGTTACTGTTAAAAGATGATACAGTGATATAGGTGAATGTCAATGCTATACTTTATAGAATAAAATAAAGGGCTATTAGTAGCATTTATTTTGCTATTAATCCCATTTATCATGGAGAGAGGAAGCAGGGAAAGAAAGAAAATTTCCCAGTGTCGAACAATGAGTCAGATGTCAGTTTAAGTTTGTTCACTGGAGTCTCTGTGCTCTCCAATGAATTGCAATACCTTACTGAGCTCATGCTGTGTAACAGTGTAAGCACTATGTAGTGGGACTTGACTGTATATGCCTGAAGCAGGTACAGTATATGCTAACTACTAGAAGGGATCTGACACATCCAGTATGCATCATGGAATATTTAATACATATGCAGCATTTTAGATTGGTATGCTTATTAAATCTCAAAAAACCACTTGCTTGAAGTTCAGTTAATTTACAATATACATCTTCCCAGGCTGCAAGCACAATTCAGTGTATTACTGAAGATACTATTTGAACAAAGAAGGCTAAATGGATTCCTGTATGTATTTTCATTTGTTTGTTTTCACAGGTACTAGGGAGGAACTCATGCTGTGTTTGTGTTACTCTAACAGCTCCCCTTGTTCACCTTCTGTTAATTAGACAATTTCATTTTAGTACAGTTTTAGCATTTAAAATGTACTTACTAATTTGTACTTGATTCACTCATTTAAAGTGCTCACTAAGATTTTTGTAAAGTTGAAGTGATTAATATATTTGTTTACTCAGAGAAAGGCAAGGTCTATAGAAAGAGGTAATATCTATTATTACACAAAAGGATGCAGCTGGAAGAAGAGCCCTTCTTCCAATCTGAAACAAAAGCATACAAGGCAGTATGAGTTCAAAAGCGGAAACGTGCTTTCAGAGTGTCTGAGACTATGATAAATCAATTATTCATACTTCCAGGTAGCAGACTAGTTGGACTATCTGGGAATCTTACAAATTTTAAGAAACAGTTCAATACTTAAATAGACTGAAGAAATTATCTAACATATTTCATACCACCTCTAGTACAGACAGTGGAATAGGCTGCCCAGGGAGGTGGTGGAGTCACCATCCCTGGATGTGTTTAAGGGTCACTTATATGATATGTTGGGGGATATGGTGTAGGGGAGAACTTTGTAGAGTAGGGCTGATGGTTGGACTCGATGATCCCAAGGGTCTTTTCCAACCTGAATGATTCTGTGATTCTGTGATTTTATCAAAAAAAGGAGTAGATGCAGGTAAGGGGCCTAGGACAGGAAGAAAAAAAAAAAAAAAAAAAAAGAACAAAAAAATGAACAACTCCAACTGGGAGATAGAGACTGTAATATTAGTCTTTTGCAGGACACAGAGTAGGTCACAGGAGCAGCTGCCTCAGGTACCACTAAAGAGCAAACTGCTAGCATTGTGGTGCACTCTGATTATACTTTCTATGATGATGAAAATTAAGTAGATAGATGTAGCTTCTTTGTATGAAGCACTACAGTTTTCCGATAAAAATAGGTCCCAAACATTGAGTAAAGCATGTGAATCTTCATGGTTTTTAAAGTTTGGAAGAGACTAATGGATCATGTAGTCTGACCTACCCTGGGCTTTCCAGTTCTCAACTCCTTGCCTTAAACTTAAAAGCTGTAGCACCTGTGAAATTAAACTATAAGTTAAAATCTTTAGGCCTTTTTAATGTCAGAAGTAATAATGGAGTGAAATATATCTAGACAACTCTGGTAGTGACTTTGATGAAGATGGTTTCCCTACCTTCTTCTCTAACCCTGGTGGGATACACATTGTCTGGGGGCAAAAGCTCTTCCATAAACAGAACTTTGAAAACTTTACAACCCTGTAACCAGTGAGTTAGAACCATGTGAACAAGGCAAACTGGACAGAATTCTTGAGAAAACCTGTGACTTCCTTCTCAGTAACACATCAGAGTGACCATTTGTTAGTATGTTAGTGTGTCATTCCAGTTTGGACAGCTTCCTTTTGGAAGAAACTAGACATGAGAAGAACAAACATTCTTAGACTGCACCTACTTTATCTGTGCAAGGGCAACCATGAAGGGATTTGCCCTAATTCCTATAAGTGACCTGAAGCATGACATTTACTCATAACTGTGGTCCTAATGCTGTGCTGGATATACTAGGATCCTGTTGAGGACAATGTAGGTAGGTAGTGTGGTCCTTTCCTAGTAATTTTCTGCAGTTGGAGACTACAGATTTCAAAGGGTTGGAGGCTACAGTGGCCACTGTGACTTCTCTGCCTAGAGAGCTGTGTACGTGCGTTAAAGAATCCCTTCCTAATGCAGGATTAAAAATCTTTTGAGAAGAGACTTTCACTGTAAATGTTCAAAGTGATGCATGCGCATGACTCCTCTGTTGAGTGTCTTAATCTTATTCACTGTTGTGATTTAACCTGACCTGCCAATTAAGCACACTTGCTCACTTCCCCATGCTGGCATAGTGGAGGGAATTGGAAGGGTAGAGATGAGAAAAGTCATGGGTCAAGATAAAGACAGTTTAATAAGTAAAGCAAAAGCCACATGCGCAAGCAAAGCAAAACAAGGAATTCATTCACTACTTCCCATCCGCAGGCAGGTGTTCAGCCATCACCAGAAAAGCAGGGCTCCATCACATGTAGCGGTTACTGGAAGACAAATGCCATCACTCTGAATAAGCCCCCATTCCTCCTTCTTTCCATTGCTTTTATTGATGAGCATGCTGTCATATGGTATGGAATATCCCTTTGGTCGGTTGGCGTCAGCTGTCCTGTGTGTGTACCCTCCCAACTTGTGCATCCTCAGCCTGCTAGCTGAATTTCTGTCTATGGTGTGCCTTGTGGAAATACTTGTTTAAACATTTTGCTAAGCTCAACAAGATTCTCCTGAATCAGGTTGGAGTAGAGACTTTGGAGTGACACCAAATTTTTATCTGGCATAGAGTTTTATGAATGAAAGCAGTCTAGCTAGTCAGCAGTATATAGCCTGTTATTTGTGCCTCTCCAGGTATTTTCAGAACATGTTAGGTATTGTCAAATGTAACAAAATAATGACTGATACTTCTTTTTCTGTGTGTTTCTTGATATTTCCTGAGGGGAAAATAGAGTGCTCTGGTAGCAGTTACTAACCTAAAACCCAAAAATTATACAAATACAATTTCAAGCATCAGCACCGACAAATCATGTGGGTTCCATTCTGCTGATGAGCTTACTTTTTGTGTATCACTTCCACATTGAAAGAGAAACTAAAGTTTCATAAAATATGAACTTGGTGCTGCTTTGGTTTTTTTTGTTGTTGTTAAATGAAGGTTTGCGGCTTGTCAGTTGACCAACATTCTTATTTTACATCGGCTTTTCTGTTTTCATAGCTATTCTAAATCTCCATTAGTGTTTTCTGCAGGATTTTTCAGACAGCCTAAATGAAGTCAAGCATGACCAATACACCTTGCAACTGACCTTTTCTTTTTTTGCCATGGAAACAGGATTGAGTTGCTAGATGACAAAGTGGTACCAAACTTGAAAGAGCACAGGAAGATTCTTAGCATCCGGACAGTCATGAATGATTGCAACAATTCACATCCTTAATATCTTCCTATTGGAACAAAGAAATTATTTCAATCAAATGTAAAGATTAATTTCATGTGCTTGGTATGTAAACTCTGTTTATTCTTTCAAACACTGGAGTATAGGAAACATCATGGCAAAAAGGGTCTAATGGACAGAATCCTACCAGAATTTTTCTTGAAGACTGTAATACCCCTACTCATATAGAATATATATTAGAATCTTTATGAGAATGTCAGTGAAAAGTACAATCCTTTTGATGACTGTACTGCTGGCAGTGGCATCTTTCCATATGCCAGTAGTGTCAGTAATGCTACCTTCTTCTTTATATGATGTTGTTTCTTCAAGAATCTTGGTGACCTTAAGGAACCTTAAACATAACATCTTTGAAAGAAGAGGCAAGATGTTTCATCTCCAATTTATGGGTCTTAGGAGCTCAATTTAGGGCTAGTCATGACAAAACTATAAAAGTGTGTTGTTTTTGTTCAGGAATATGGGTTTAGGATTCTTCAGGTTTTGGATGGTACATCAATGAAAAGCAGTTCTCTTTTGGGTGCATCAAATTGTGCTTTCAAAGTCTTAAGTCTGTTTAGATCCAGTATGTCTGTCTACATAATAGGCTGTGCCCTGCAGGGCTTAAGGTAGCTATAAAGAGTTGTATAACCATGTTTAAGTTAGGTGAAAGTTCATGCTATGTGTACGTCCATAAAAAAATAAACATGCATATATATAAATACACCTCCTCACATTTTCCTGCTTTGAATCACAACCTCAGCTATGAAATGTTTTCTGCTCCAGCACTATTTTAATCTCATTCAAGACTCTCTAGACTCAGAGCTGTCAATTCCTGTCTTTTGAAGCTGTTAAATTTCCTTTTTCCCTGTCTTGTCCCATATCCTGGCTAGGTTCTGTTACCATCTCCTCTTTCAAGGCAGTAATCAAAACTGTATTACTGTCCCAGCTGAAATGCAAAGAAACAAAGCTTTAGAAATTTTAAAAAAAATTCTCCTTTCTTTCTCTTAGATATTGTTGTTGCATAGTAATTGTGAAACATTTGTCAGGTTACTGTAGATAAACCTAGTAGTGACTTTTTATAAATATAATAGAATGACAAATAATCTTAGTGCTATCCCTTATTTATTCTCTTCCAGATCTTCCAATAGGAAAATGCCACATTTTTATTGTTACAATTTCAAAAGAGAGATGGAGGGCTCTCATCTCCTTGTTATCCTGTTGATAGCTCCAAACCATAACATTGTCCCCTTCAAGCTGTCAGTCCTAAATCCTGAGTATGCAGAGGGTTCAGTTAGTTCATCATTATCTTTACTTAGTGGTTTAAATTATAATAATTTATTAGATTACTCCTATGTCATTCATTATGAATTCAGTATGACTTATTACAGTACTATATGTTCATTTTAATTAAGTTTTTAAATATATGTTGACAGAAGAAGTAGGCTTGAGAACACTTCATTAATATCTTATCTCTGGAGAAGTTATTTCAGAACCCAGTGTGACAGTGCAAATAATTATTAGTGTTTTTTCAACATATCAAAACTCTAGCTATTTGGTCAAAAAAGTCCTAGAACACAAGCTTTGGCTGCATGTGTTGAGGAAGAGGAACATTTTCCTTTTAAATGTGACGCATTTGGTGATTGTCGGTGCATATGGTTTGATAACCTTTCTCCATAGCTTCAGTGCTAATGTTCTTCAAACTTTGGAATGAACCCTAAACAGAAGCAATAAGTATTTATAGGTAATGGTATCATCTTCCATTGTATTTTGTGAAAACAATGTACAGATTCACACTGGCTAACGTTATTGCCCTCATGTAAGAAGGCAACATATTTATAGTCTGTGCCATCTGGACAGGTGAACTTGGGCAGGGTAGATTTACCAGAAATACAAATAAACAGCTGTAGGTTAAGTGAGCAGGTGCTGTGGTGTGTGTTTGAGCAGCAGTACTGGGTCACAGCAGTCCCCATGGACAAGCCCATGCTTTGGTACTCCTGCCCTTAGCCACTGCCAGGCTTTCCAGGCCGCACATGCAGCAGCAGCCAGCTCTGGACTCTCACAGGGGACTGGATTTTCATCAGTGTAAGATCTTGTAGTACCAGCTGTTACCCTGCCCATAATAAATTAACTATCTGTATATATAAGTACCCATACTTTCTAAAGCTTAACTGCATTTGCAGAGAGACACAGTTCAGTCCTTTGTGTGGTACTATTCTAAAACAAATCTGTGGTGCAGTTCCTTAGAGTCATACTTCTGCAACTGGCACTGTGGAGTAAGTCACAGGTACTGGCCATCTTTGGCAGTGTTTTTTTCTGTATCTTTTTAGAAACTTCTGAGAAGTAGAGGTCATTGCAGGAACAATCTGTACTGTTTACTTAGAAAACTATGCAGCCCCCTAAATGACTAAAATCCCAGGCTGCTCTGGCTAATTTACCCTGCTTCAACAGCTAAAGAGATGTCTCAGTTTGTATTGATACAGAGGTTATCCGACTTAGATTTAAATGAGCTAATTCAGCTGTAGGAAGAAGTGTAATTTAATGGATGGTGAACTGTGAACTCCATACTTCTGTAATTAGACTGCTACCAGTAACTGAGTTAGCTCAAGAAATTGTACGAAACATGGAACTCTACATTATAACATACATAATGAGTGTCTCAAAGATCATAGAGCTCTGGGTTTTCAGTAAATCCTATTTTTCTCTAGTATACTATGCTGACCAACTAGGTAGAAGTTTTGAATTGTTTCATTCTTTGCTGCTTTTTTAGTTTGTTTTTTTTTTTTTTTCCAGGGATATGTGACTTTAAGTGATCAAACTGTGTATGTGAATATGGATAGGCAAATCTGTTTCTCTTGAGTTACAAGTTTAACATTTTCAAAAGTTATTGAACCCACTGAATAATTTCAGCAGAAGTTGACAGAAGTAGGTGTCTCAAAAAAAATTTATGTGTGCATACAAGGCTTGCTTGTGAAAATAGCCAGTGGAGAAGTAGGTATTATGAGATGCCAAAAAATTTACCCATGCAGATCCCTTGTATGTCCTTTGTTGAGAACATCTTCGGTTGAAAATTCTGTTTCTTTAAACATCAAAATCTATCAACCACAAGACTTCAGGAAAACATACATTTTGTTCTTTACACAAAAATGCGAGGGGGGTGGGGTGGGTGGTGGTGTTTGTAACTCCTTTGAAGTCTGTGGGATTTTACATCTTCTTACTGGTATATTTAGATTTCTACAGTATTTGTTATTTCAGGATTTAGGGGCAAAATTTCACCAAACACTAAATGTATTAGTTCAAAGTCTTAAAATTATACAACTATATTTATATAAAAAAGGTTAGAACATCTTCCTCCTCATCAAAAGCTGGATAATGACCTGCTCAAAATGAGAAACTGGTGGTAGAAGAGGCTATGTTTAAGTTTATTGCTGTATAATCAGATCTTCAGGAATATCTAAGAGAATTGTCTAAGGATCTAGATATTTCAGATTTGCCTACAAGTCTTCTTTTTAAGGATGACTGATGGAGTAATGGTGCTTTTGGGAAGTAGTGTTATGTCATTAGTTTTTACATCCAAATATTGGAAGCATTTGAATTTTTTTTTTTTTTTTTAATTTTAACTCACTGCATACAATTTGCATACTTGAATGAGGTCAAACACAAGTGACTATAAGTATTTGAAAAGACACAACTGTCAATGAAGGAGAAATATAAGTCTAAAAATATAAATTTGTGGCTGAAATTTCACAAGGGAAAATGCAGATGTGTTATTAGTAGTAAGCAAAGGAAGTATAATAAGTCTTGTTACCAGCTCCTTTTCTATCTGTGTTGCCTGAAGTGCTGATTAGCAAAATGCAGGCAACAAACTGGAACTATTCTGTCTTAAGAGTAAATATAATTCTCTCTGGGAATAGCTTCAAATAAATAAAGTCTATGATAAGATTTTAAATTAATATTTACCTAATTATACATATGTTAATATAGATCTTGAGACATGCTAAGGAAAAAAAAAAAACAACCCAACCCCAAAACCCACAGAAAACTAGGCAAGCTCTTGTCTGTCTCTTTGTGATAGGCAGTTTTGAAGTGGGAAAGGATTAGTACTCTCCATTTCTGAAATAAATGATTCCTTGAGGTGTTCTACTAAAGAAAGAAAAGAATGTTCTCTTCCTTTTAGAGACAAACAAATATAAAATATAACTCTAGCCAGAACTGAAGGTAATTTCATAAGGTATGGCTTTCTGTAGCTAAGCTTAGATATAAACTGTCATTTTGCTTCACTTAATGTTCCATAGGAAGATGAAATATCTTAGTTGCTTCTGTCCTTCCCCTGTGCTACACTCTCCAGATACTCTCCTGAGAGAGTGGCATGGAAATTGGTGCAGCTTCTGGAATGATATCTGAAAGGATGTCTTTAAATAGTAAAGCCTTGTTTTAGGTTTGAAGTTGTCTGATGTTTTGCTAGGTCTGCAGTTAAAAGGTTAGTAAAATACACTTAAGGTCTTCCAATCATATCCCTCACCTTGCTATAATCAGTAATATTTTTAGTCATCTACTCCTTCTTAATATTGATCAAAATCACCCATAATTTAAGAGTAATTGATATCTGCACTCTTGCTTGAATAATAGTTTTTGAGTTTTCCTGGCACTTTAAATATTTTAAAACTTTTTGAAACCTTTGAGTGTTTTTTAAAAAGGAAAACCAAAATATTTTAATCCTCTGACTGATGACAGTATTGCAGATAGGCAGGAAGTTTGATTGTTAGGAAGCATCAGCTGAAGTTCTTGATTGGTGTGATTCAGTGCAGAAGTGTGTTTAAATCAGGCAGTGAGGTCTTTTACATGTTAAACTCATTCTGGACAACATCCCTACTGAAATAAAAACAGTCAAACCAAATCAACCTAGCAACTTTACTGTCAAAATGACAAATATAAATAAATTTACTAAAAAAGAGTATTAGCAGAACTTATCAGGAGGTGTGCCTGTGAGTGTGTGTGCACATACATACATATAGTTTGAAATAATAGGAAGTAATATTCTTCCTCTGACATCACTATTCTGTGCATCTGGGGAGTTTCATACCGTTTCCATAGGATTATATCTTTATGGTGTAATCAGTATTTTAAAACAAACCCTTTACTTATAATCTCCCTTTGGTGTTGTAAGTTTTATTGTGTTTCAGGTCTAATATTACAGTAGAACATCTTCCATCACGGCCTATGCCACATTTAATGAGAGATTCCCCAATGAAGTAAAACATGGTATTTTTTCTTGCCAACTTTTTGGTGTATCAAGATGAAGAGAAGGTTTATTATGTTTGACTGCAAACCCAACTTTCATAGTGTCTTTTGATGAAATAAATTCATCATTCTAGAAGAGGTTTTGCTCATTGGGCTTCTCTCTTCTGCCCTGTATTATACATATATACGTCCCACTGCTGCCAGGTTCAAAAAATCAACATGGAAAAAATCCCAATGCTCCTATTTGTACTTTTCTGATCTCAGGAAGTTTATTTTATTCAGATTGTTGCATTTTGAGATTTTTAGATGGTCAGAATTTTCCTTTATTTTCTGAACATGACACAAATACCCTGTGATATAGGTAGGTGAAAGAAGTGATGACTGTGGTAAAAGCTGGATTTAGGGTAGCAGTGGAGAGAAGCAAATATCCTGGGGGAAGTGTATGAAAGGAGACTATTAAATAAGGAAAAAGATGTGGCTAAGTTATATCTACAGTGTCTGTCAGAGGTAGTTGTGTCTCAGGACTTGGTCATAACTGGGATCTATTAGACCAATAATCCTGCAAGACTCAGCAAGGCAATGTTATTAAAACACTGGTCCAGAGGACAGCGGTGTAGTGTTCCTATGAGAAGCTACAGGAGGCAACTCAGTAAAGCTACCCCCCTGTGGGTACATAAAACTTTGGTTTCTGTAAATGGCCATGTCTAATTGGATTTAAAATTAAAATGCTGCTGCTTCACTGGACTTGAAACTATGCCGAGGGATCAGGAAAAATGAGGACAGAAAGAAAATCATGGTTGCTTGCTTATTTTCTGTAGTTTGCTTTTCTCTTCGGTATGTCCCAAGGTACTGTGTGATGTCTCACCTGAATTATGGTGATTGACTTCCACCTGAATCAATTCAGATGGACCATCCTGCCAACCCTGAAATATTTGAATTTATGAAATTTCAGATTATGACTTTCCCAAATCAGTGTTGCATCTTGACAACAAAATAAAGCTAGCTGTTTCTTAGCTCAAAGCATTGTGCAAAGTTTGAGGCTTTCCTTTTGATGTATCATAGAATTGATCAGTCTTAAAACTGTTCAGTAACTTTGGTGCAAACGAACCTAATTTAATTTTAGTTGGATACAAAAGGACTGGATACCAAATGCCTGTGTCTTTGTGCCCTGAAAGGGTCAGCTGCCACTAAACAGGAAACTATTATGACTGAAAATGAGGATGGCAATTGGTAAATGTTTACTTCACTATATGCCCCAAAAGCCACAGCAGAGTGTGACTCACACTGATTAGAAAGTGACTCTGAAGGGACGCAAATGCTATTATGAATAATAAATACATATAACAAAAGGATGAAAGAGAAATTTAATAACATAAATCAAAAACTGGAAATTTCAGAGAACTGATAAAGGAAGGACAGAAGGTGAAACGTAGTCAGTAGAATTAATAAAAATAAGAGGATTAAATATAAGAAGAACAAGATAAATCCTGACAATTTTATCAGTATGTTGCTGGATGGCAATAGTGGAATTGATCACACAAATGCAGAAAAGACAGACATGTTCAATAAATATTTGTATTTGGGGAAGAGGGGGAAAAGAACTAGATGATGTAATGTGCTTTTTCTTTCCAACAGCAATTAAAGACATTAAATAACAGCTACTAAACCAGACATTCTTAAATCAGCAGGTCCCAATAACTTCCTTATTACAACCTGGCAGAACTGCATTCTGGCATTTTGACAATCAAGCCCTTTTTTCCAGTCACTTGATACTTTTTCATCTTTTTATGCGCTATTGCAGATATTGAGTAACCACTCAGCAGTTCTCTAGACATTGTACACAACCCATTTAAATGTCCCATTAGTAATACAACATCATTCCTTTATATGTTGTTTAGCACATCTCATACTGAACTGTAAAATTCACCTTTCTCCTCATACATCACACTTTCTCTGAGCTATAAAATTGTATGATAGTAGTCTTTGCATCTGAGGCAGAAAACTGTGCAACTATAATTTTTCATTCACTGTGTTTAATTGTAGTACTTTTTTTTTTTTGCTGAGAACTCTACTAAGACTAATGTCTGAGAATCAAATGAAGGTAAAGTAGTTATCTTGTTGTCCACCTGGATTTTATTTTCTGCTGATGTTTCTGGTCTATATTTATCATAGCAGTAAGTTGCGAGTTTATAGAAATTTTGCTCAACCTATTCATGTTCCAAGATAAAAGGCAAGATTTATTGCTAAGAGAATAGAGTTTTGACTATCAGTATCAGCTGCTATGATTGTTATCCATACTCCCTACAACTTTGAGCACTGTTATTTCTTTCTCCCTAGCAAGTTACTGGTAGTATCATTGTTATGATATTAAGACGTAAAGTATACAATATTTTTACCTGTGACCTCAGTGTAGTCAGGGCTCAGGTGTATTTCACACTACCATAACACCTGTTTAGGACACTTCCTGGCAAGTATCAGTCATTGGAAACCACTCTTAAGATAAGATTTCTTCATTTCTTCAAAATAGCCTGTTAAGCCAAACATAACATATTATATTAGCCTTATAAAATCAGAAGGAAGAACACTTGATTGCTAGACCCTGGAAAATATAGAAATACCTTAAAGAAAAGGTGTTTGCCATTTACCAACACCCTGAAAGTGTTCCTAACATATCTGTAGGTCTGGCTTTGGATATTGTAAATAACTGGCAACAAAATTTTTACAAAGTTTACAGAAACAGGTTAGTAGAATTGAAAAGAAATTTAAAATAATTCCTCATACTCCTTATGGTCAACATGAGAAGCTATTAGGTGACTGTAGCATGATGGTTTGCGTAGTTCTTGTTCAACTGTATTTCTTCGTGCTGGGTTCACTCAGCATGAGTTAGTAGCTTATGTTTCCTTCTCTTATCTCAAATATGAATATATTTTTAGAAATATTTCAGATGGACATTATTTTTCTTCCTATTTTTTTTCCTTTTTTTTCTGACACTCCCTCCCTTGTCCTCTCCTGCCTTATTTTCTTAATTGTTAATTCCTCTAGAAAGCAGTTTTGAGCTTATTTCCACCAGACCTCTGGCTGTTCTCTACTCCTTAAATATCCATGTACCTTGTATATGATCTCTGTCCTGCTGGAGTGATAAAACAGAATCAGATGATGACTTCTGTAACACACGTCTAAACTCTAGACTAGCTTGTGGTCACTGAGAGGCATAGCACTTTTCTGAACCAGGCTGGGAAATATGAAAACATGGTCACAATTTTGAGATTAATTTCTGCTGCACATTACTGACTGCTGCTGAGTTTAGATATTATGGTAGTCAGTTTAGAAGAGTAGAAAAGGTAAATTATCCACAACCCCTATCTTACAGCTCTTATTTACTGTGCTTTTCTAGTTATCCATGTGGTGGAAGGTATGTAATTATTTAATAGGGTTTAGTGACTTGCTGTTCTCTGATCTGATAATTTACTCTAGTTTAGGGCTGTCATCAAGAGTAAGATGATACTGTGACAGTATTAATTAAGTTACATAACAAAGAGAAAATCAATAACAAAGTATAAGAGTGTAAGGCAGAAGTATTAGAGCTAGAACTTGGAAAAATTAAGTTTGAAAACAATGTAAACTGTGGGTAAGTTAGCTACCTACTGAAGAAATATATTTCCATAATTGTTAAAAATTCTTTTTTAAAAATCATATTTTAGTTCAAAGAAGAATTAACTCTGGCCTGTGTTTAAGTGGAGGTGATATTCATGTTCAGCCTTATCTGTGAAGATACTTCAAGATGTCTATTTCCTTTAGAGTATGAATGATGCTGCTTCCTAGGTTGTTTTCATGAACAGATTCCTCCTGCTTCCTAGAAAGACAAGTGCCTTTCACGTTCTCTGTATCTTTTACATTTTTAAATTACTTTAATCTGCTTCAGCTAAATATTGGTATGTATGAAGTATTGCCTCTAAACAATGTATATATTTTCATTTATGCTGGCTACTTGTGGATAAGAGGACTTCAGTCAGATATACTCAAATAAAAGCAGCATCTTGTTCTGTGTCTAATGAAGTATCTGTTGCCTTCATCTCTGTCTGGATGCTTTTTTCCCTCTTCCTATCCTGTTTTTTCCTTCTGTCACATGAGAAAGTTTCTCAGAAACCTGTCTTTCTGGAAGCTAGACTTGCATCCTTGGTGGGGTGCAGATGAACAGATTCACACTGGTCCTTTTTAAATAGTATCACCACAATGAGACCGTGAATTCTGAAAGTGTTCAGCAGTAGAATGAGAAAACACAGGGATAAATATATCCACTTTTTGTTAATGTAAATACCTCTCCAGTATTTATTCACCCAGTGAATCCTTCCTCCTGTATAGAATGAATAGAGAAGAACTCTGCTTTTGTTTGCACTGCAGATCTGTTGTGCAAATGAGATCTGTCATGCACTCTGTATTAGTTCTGTGTACATGATACCCACTGTTGCAGAAAGCTTATTAGCAGGAAGGGCAAATCAAACATGTTCAGTAGAATACCAATCATGATTTCAATCATAAGTGTGGAGTGAGGAGCACCAGAAATAATAGTTTCCATCCATGATGTAAACTTTATTTTAAATATCCAGTGTCTTCTAAGGCTAGTACAGGATGTGCCACAGAAACGATTTTTGTCACATTAGATTCTAGAGATGATGTTAAAGAGATATAATACATCATAATCCACTTGGTATTACATCTGCTTGAAAGATTAATTCAGTACCATAATTTAGATTTGGACAACTCTAGGTGAGAATATTTTATATCTCTGCATTGGTGGTATCTTGAATGGAATTTATTTTGTTATATTAATATCAGTCATATTATCTGGTAATATTTAAAATGTTAAGTGTGTTTCAACAGTGTGTTAAAAAGTGTGTTAAAAAGTGTACCTGACATTTACTGCATGTTTGTTCTTTTATTTTGCTGTTTTAGAGTGAATCAGTGGGACTGAGTGGTACTGAGGAGATGGGTTTCAGATTTCTGTCGTGGTTGGGATTTCCACATACCCCATTTTGTAGACATAGATATTTCAACATGATCTCTAATATGATGTGATAATCTACCAGAAGGTGATGAAGTTACAAATAACCATTGACCTGTCTTTTTCTACCAGTATGGGATTGAAACGGTGAAAGGTATTGCTAAGAGACACAGGAGCAGGAGAGCTTACTGCCAGCAAGGATTCATAGTGACTAATTATAGACATATGGTTTTAACCAAAGGAGACTGTACTGTGAGTGCCCTTCCAAATGCTTTCCTCTGCTCACGAAGGTTGTCTATGTCTTGCTTGATTTCGGCTATTCATTTATGAATTAATTCCCTCAAGGTGCTGGTAGCTGTGTGGGTTGTTGAACCTGTGGTGATGAATACATGGAGCTGTGCATCATCACTTGCACTTAAACCTTCAATGTGTAACAGATTCACTCAGTTTAACTTAAATTGCCTGGTCAGAGAGTGGGATCAAGGTTAGTGTGCTCTCTCATCCATCTTTTCATGTCCATATTGCTCTTAACAGTTTGCCTACAATTTAGCTGCAGGCATCCAGAGCAACCTTGTAACACCCACACATCCTTCCTGTTCTTGCGGTGGACTATGTTAAGACATATCTAGTAAAGGGCCATGCATAAGGGATGATGCTATAAGGCAGACAAACTACAGAAAAACAACCATGCACTTGGGCACATACCGAAATTTCTTCTAAGGTCACCTCAAGAATGTGCTTAAATGCAGGATTGTACCTGTACACTTTACATACAAGACAAGTTTAACCTTTGATTGTAAAGGCTAAAGCTGATATTATTCCTTTGTGAGAGGCACTGTAATGAAAAAAAAAAATCTGTCAGAGGGCCGTTAAAGAGGCGGTCAGGGCATGAAGACATTCTCTTGGGACACAGTGGGACTGACTGAAAGATTAGATGTGCTTCATGGACTTTTTGTCAGGCTGTGTCACTGTGTCATCAGACCCACGTGTATATGCAGGACTGTAGTGCAATCTGGCCAATTCTATGAGCTGGATCTAGGCTTTGGAGGATAGAAACAAGGATGTTGCATCCATCCCCCCTCCCCCCTTTATCTTTGCTTTACTCTCACTCCTGTGTTTCTTGCAGTATATCTTGCTTCTCAACAAAAAATCTGACTGTGACACCGCTTGATTCAAGTTATTAGCGGGTTACAATATTGAAGAAGACTAGTGCCTGGAACAGCATTTCAAAGTGCTGTCTGAATGTACATTTTAAATTTTTCACCATTTTTATAGCTTTGCCCACTTGTGCACACAACAAAATTAAAAGATTAATACTACTGGAGTAACCTGGTATTCTTAGTTATTCCTTAAAGAATAGTTTTAATTTTAGAAATAATTGTATGAGAAGAAAAAAAATGTATGGAAAATTGCATAAAAAAGAAAATATAAATAAGTCCTCCTTTTGAATAATCTGGAGAAGAGACGTTACACTATTATTGTAGTTCAGCATTTGTATTCTCCATGACACAAAAGAAAAAAACATCTCTTATGGACAAAGAACTCTCTGCACTCAGTATACTTAGCAAGTATTTTTCTAAAGTGGATAATCTGAGTTTTGTGCAAGTAAGGCTAGTAGAAACCCTATGTAACTACAGCCTAATACGTATATTTTAATTTTTGTCACTAGAGAATTTAAATGAGGTGGACACCATTTTATAATATTAACACTTCAAGTTCTGATTTTTTAAAAAGCTTTTCTTCCTGACAAGTTTTAAATTTTGTTAAACTTTAACTGGAATGAAAGTTGGTGTGCTGAATTTTTGCCTCAGCCTTTTTTATTTAAAAAAACCCCAAACTAAAACCAAACGCATATGAAGTGCTAAGGTTTGGACAACAAGCCCAAGCCAGAGTTGACCTATAGGTGAATCCTGTATATTTTATAACTAATAATTGTTGTGCTAATAGGTATTGTACTAAGTTATAACAAACTACCTATTCTGATGTAAAAGGTGGAGGTATTGAAGCCTGAGCAACAGGCCCCGAGCCGTAGCTGCTGACTCAGTAACGCAGTCACTAAGGAAATATGTATGCTCATTAATAAAAGATGTAGCTTAGAGATCATATACTCATTACTGGTAATGGATGTAATGAAAACATATCTATCCTGAATGTATCTTTCTTCTTCTCTGTGTAGGGGTAAGTTAACAAAACCATGAAGCCAGCTGTCCGGCCTTGGGACAGACATATGGCCTTGTTTTAAAAAGAACATAAAGAAATGAGATAAGGAAGGAAACTCCCTTAGCTTCTCCCTCGAGTCCTGGCCAGGCTCTGGGGGAATCTAATGAGAGAGTGAAACCAGATGTTCCACTCAAAACAAAGGTGCCAGTTATTCTGGCTTGTCAATCTCTGGTATATAAGGCTGGACCCGCTCACAGTGACTTTGGAAGCCTCACCTACGGGTGGACACCACGGAGGATTTCCCCCTTGACGGGGGGAATCCTGGTAACGTATGCAAGTGGTGATGTATCTTTCTTAATCGCTATTCTCTCTCTCAAGTAGTAATGTTTTGATGAATTACCCTGTATTTCCCTACTTGTTTGCTTTATTTTGTCTTTTCCTTGCTGCATGTTTTCTGTATTACTCTGTTACATTATTTAGTTATTACCAGTAAAATATGCCTACTTTTTCACTCTGGTGTCCCAGTTTAATTGGTATCCTTAATCACACCACAAGAAACCAAAACCCAAAAAACTTTAATCAAACTAATTGTGATGTTTCAGATAATGAAATTAAAGGATATTTGCCTATATTAGAGGATTTCTCACCTATAGAAAGCTCCTGTACCTCCTCACTTGAGCTCAGTATTACCACAGTTATACTATAGTGGGAGTTTGTGCCCCCCCCCTCCTCATGGCACTCGTGTATATTTCCCATGGTTGTGCTAAGTAGACAGATTTGTCCTGGAGGCTCTTTACATTAGTTCACTCTGCTATGTAGATGGTCTTGCTGGTCAGGGCATGCAAGTTGGGTTACACTGTCTCCCATGATCATTAACTATCTTTGTATGTCATTTTTCAGTAGCTGAAGCCACTCAAGCTGACTTGGTATTTACAGTGCAAGGACAGGTTTTTTTCACTGGAACGTGCTTGTCCATGGAAATAGAAATGACACGTGAGAATGGGGTTTCAGCAGAATCCTGACAGAACCCAAGAATTTTTTTTTGACAGAATAGCATTTATCTGGTCTCCTGAATGATGCACTTGTGGAAAAGCCAAGAGCCTAGGAAGGTCAGTGTGCAGGCTTGGTGAGCTCACTTGTGGCAGCCTACCAGGTGAACCACTGAGGAGGTCCTGGGACAATACTGGTTCCAAGCCTCAGTCCTCTGGCAGTTTGCTTGTTTCCTAAGTCACTTTGTGAGCCAGTTTCTGTGTTAGGCTATGTCCACTTGTTAATGTGGAATGATAGAGGGGATCTGGAGACCCAAGGACCTGCTATTTCCTTTATGTGTTTCAGTGATTTTGTGTTGGGTTATTCCTGTCTGGGTGCTTTGTACTGGAAGCCCTTTAGCAGTTAGAGTGCTTAGGTATGCTGTTGGAAATTTTCGGGGGTGGGTGTATTTTAATCTCAAACAAGTGCAGTGTGAATGTTGGGACCTCTTCATGGTGCAAATAAAAGTACTAACTATAGGGAATTAATTTCAAAAGGATAACTGTGGATCTGAACCAAAAAGCTAATGTTTGTGTACCATAGGACTGCCTAATCTACATTGCAGAAGGAAATCTCCAATGCAATACTCTAACAACATTCTCTAGCAGCTGAACCATGTTGGATTAAATTATCAAATTAAAGACAAATAGACTAAGGTAAAGAGAAAACATGGGAAATACTAAGTCCAAACAATTTTGAAAAGTTATAAGCACATGCAAAGAAGGTCTTAAAATAGAGACAATTAGACAGACCTCTCTGTTTTGCTAACACTATGTATCATGATGTCTGGTTTAATGTTAAAAATACTTGTAGGTGTCTGGTACAGTAGTTGGGTTGTTTTATCTTTTAAGCTCCTATTAAATGTGAGGAATTGTCTAAAGTCCTGTTTTAGATCATATAGCCAATCATTGCCTCTTTCTCCTAATCTGCCACGATGTTCACTGCCATTCAAGAGTAGGCTTTCTGGCAGATATTTTTTTGCTGTGCTACTATATGTGGAACCCTTCTTTGTTTTGAACACTTTCAGCTCTGCTCACAAAGTGACACACTAAGAATGGCTAATTCCTGATAATTACAATTCCAGTGCCTTTTCTACTGCCACAAAGAAATCTTTCAGAAAACCATTGTTCGGATGCCCAGTTCTCTATCTGAAGCACTGCAATTGTGTTTCCTCTTCCTTGATTTTGTAAGGAAAAGAGATTTCATTTTTGTATTGTCTTTGAACTAGGCCAACTACAGTGTTCAGAAACTAGGCAACAAGAGAGCCATTTGTAGTGGTATTTTTAAAAAAGAGGTCATCCACAGCCTGGCATCACTCTGTGCCTCTTACATATGGACGTGATAGTTCTAGTTTGCTTTAAGGACGATGATGAATCCCCCTGCCCAAATGCAGCAGCACTAGTGCCTTGCTGGAGGTCTTGGATTCTGCCTCTAGCCCTAGAAAATATATGCAATCTTCTTTTGTTTGATTTATTTTATGATTTATGTTCCAAAGCAGTCTGTGATGCCAAAGCCACAGATATCCAGAACTACTGGGCTGTATTTGTATGATCATATTTCTGTGCTACTTCTAATAATATCTATAGGTCTTAAGAAAATATCTCATCATATTACAGAAAGTATAGTCCAGACCCCAGTCTGGGCAGTTTCCCATTTGGGACATATGAAACAAGACATGTTTCAGAAACAGAAAATATCTTATAGGGACTAGGTGGACTAGAACATGAGCTGGATCATCTTTTTTTATTCATTTTCAAGATTGAGTTATTAGTTCTTGTTATAGTGGTTTTTGACTGCTTCCCTTGTGGGGTGTCATTTTCTTTTCCCCTTTAGGATTAAAACTACAGATATTGACACTTATGAAGTGAAAGCAGGTACATATGAGTCATCTTAAAATATAACCTGAATCTAGTAAATTATGTTTTGGAAAAGATTTCTGGTTTGTGGTGCAAGAAAAGAATGTTACAGTTACTCTAAGGCTTGACTGAGAAATTGGCTATTTACATTCATGTTAAGTTTTAAAACTGCCCTTTAGAAACACCTACTCAGTTGATGTTGGGGACAGCCAAATATTCCCGCGTCAACATAAAATTTTCCTAGGTGCTTAATGCTGTGCTGCTGGGCACACTCAAGAGTTGTCAGTTCCTATATCCTACTAACGCCTGACTGGGATTCAGAGATCAGATATTCTGATTATATTTTCTGGAGTATTTGATGTGGTAGAGTGCTCCATGTACTCTATGGCCAGATTCAGGTCTTCATAGATATCTGCTGAAATTATAGGGAGGGGAGATAGAATAGGCTCTGTAGAAAGAAGAGGTCTAAATACAGCTAGGTATGAATCGGGGCAGTTGCAGATTTTCCTTGTCATTTGTACCAGCTGCATTACTGTGAAACACAGAAGTATGCCAAGTCTATCTTATGACTTTGACACATTTTCTAATTTAACCTGTTACAGGGATGATAGTTTTGCTGTATGTGAGCCCAAAACTTCTGTAATGAAGAAATTATCAACTGTCTGACCGAAGCAGTTTTAAATATTCATGCTGCTGCTGTCTGGTGTATCTTATGATTAAGGTTCCTGTTCCTTCCCGTCTTATACAACTACAATGCATCAAGCCAATTGACTAATATTCTCCCTTCTTGATAGGAATCAATTCATATGCAACTACATTTTGCTTATTGTCATTTTAGCCTAACTACAAATGTTGCTATTAGTCTTAAAATTCTCACTTCTTTATGCTAGTACATCGATACTTAAATATTTTTATTTCCTTGCTCATTTATTATAGGACAGAACATACTAAAATGCTCCATCAAAAAAGGAATGACTATTAGCCTGCATTTATGCTTTTAAATTCTCAAGAGAAAAAATCCCAAACAAAATAATTATTTGTTAATAAGTTATTAAAAAGCTGACTTAATTAGTCTGCTTTTCAGAATTTCCTGCTGTGTGTTGTCTTGTATGTTTCAACAGCTTTTCATAAGTTAAAACTGTCTCTCACTACATGCAAGTATTAAAGAAGTTTTAATGGTCTGGATAATTTTTAGAAGAAAATTAATTAAAAAACCATTTTCCTGGTGGCTATCAATCTCATGGCTCTCTAAGCCCAAGCTATACTTTCCTTCTCCTTTCCAGCATACTAATGTGCTATCAATTTACAGGAGAGTAATTGCATTTTCATGCCCATGGCTTTTCATGCATTCCATTTTAGAAAGCTGAATGGCTATTTTTATTGATAAGGTAAGAAGTTAGAAGCAACTCAAAAAATTCTCCTGTTGACCTTTTATTTTCCCTCCTTCTCCTAAACTGTCTAACTAAGGAGCTGCTAGAAGTGTGTTTTCTAACAAATTAAGTACTGTGACATCATTAAGCCTTTGAGTTTAGTGGCCCTGTGTTTTAATTAAATGTCAAACAAATACCATTCAATTCTGCCAACAAAAACAGAGTGTTATTTGCAGAAAACCTTGGCATGTCACCACATTACCTTGCTTGCTTTCTCTCTGCCTAGCAATACACAGTGACATGCCACAGAATAATTCCACTGAGTATATTAAAAACAATACGGTTACTGTGTTGTGCACTTTAATACCTCCTGGGTATCATAAGGTGACTTAGAAACTTTTAATCCTGGTATTATTTAGATAGAACTGTTTGGTGTTTTTTTGGTTTTGTTTTTTGTTTCAGTTTTGGGGTTTTGTGGTTTTTTTGTTGGGGTTGGTTTTTTTTTGGTTTTTTTTTTTTTTGGTATCTACCATCATAACTCTTTGCTGCTGTATAATCTATTTCCTTTCAGGCAGATTTTTAAGAGACTTTCCAAGCCACGTGACATACAGAGTCTCCCAAATAGATGGATGGAAATTATTCCTGTCTTACCATGCTTTGAACACTGTGTTAGATAGCTGTAAAACTTGTTCTGTCCTGATGTAGCTGCTTTTGCCCATTGCTGGAGATTACTTCTTGGACTGGAAGAACTTCTGATATGAGAGGCTGACAACTCCTGTGTTTATTATGTGCATAGCAGTCAGTGCAGTCACTCTCTAGGAGGAGATCTGAAACAGGTTTGTCCTGGCAATTGGAGGAGAGAAAATTGTGTTCAGGAAAACTTGATTTCCTGTCAAGTAATGAGCTCTCATGGAATCCATGCCATTCATTAACATGCAGTACAGAATCAGGCACTGACCCAACCTGACTGTTTAGGTCTCCACTTTTCTTTCTTCCCTTTGTGTTAACTTTGGCGCTTTTTTTTTTTTTTTTTTTTTCTCTCCTCATATGGAATAATACTGTTTTGCTTTTAGACGTGGCCTGAGGACACTGTCTTTTATCTGTTTTGCTCAACAGTGTTGCATTAGAATCATGACCTAATGGAAACCATATTAAGCTTAGCAGAGCTTAAAAATTACTTAGGGTCAGTTATGTCTCACTTGATCAATTGTGCTAATTTCTGAAGGCCAGTGAATGGATATATTTGATTTCTGTATTTCATTGCTTGGCTAATCTGTACAAAATGAGATGCAGAGAAGACATTTTTTTCCCATAATTACTGAAAATATGCTTCAGCTCTTAGTTGCTCTGGTATACTCACATTAATTTTAGTGCATTTACTCCCAAATCATTCCAGCCTAATTAGGATTTATATAATATTCTAATAGTACCTATATTTCAAGTACCCCTTCTCCTCTGTACATCTCTAACCACATTAAAACACATGAGCTTCTTTATTCCCTAAATTTTGATTTAAAATTTCAGTTTACCAGGGCCTTTGCTTTCAAAGAGATAGCTGGGATCAGGATCCTCCTCTCATGGATATAAAGTACCATATCCATGTATGTCAGCTCTAAGAATCTTCCCTGTACATAGTCCTCTGAGAAGACAATGACAATGTTGAAGTCTGCATCACGTAAATAAGTACACTAAGTCCCAAATAAGAAATAGTTGAAAGGGGGAAAATGGAAATTTATGGGCAGTGGGGGAAAGGACAGAGCTGCACCTACTGTGACTGGCAAAGACACTAAACACTTTGGCCTTTTGGGCTGAATTTCTGCTTCCTTAGGAACCTGTTACATTACTGTGAGAAGGCTCTATGGACTTCTTGCGTACATTGGTCTAGTTCAACTACATTTCTCAGAGGGCAGGGATCTTACCACCATGAATTTTCAAGACTTGTTGTAGCAGCAGGTGGCTTGGCAGAGGAGGAAGACCATACTCATATATTCATATTACAGGCTCTCCTATTTTCTCACTTTTACTTGGTGGTGGTGTTCCTTTCACCGTTGTCATTAAGAAGCTGTGAAAGCTGGCTGGCTGGTCCACTTATCTGCTCACTCAAAGTACTTCATGCAGTAGTTGCCTTGTTTTTTGGGTTTGTTTGTTTGTTTTGGGGTTGTGGGTTTTTTTTTTTCCATATCCATTTCTTTGACTGAAAACATTCGAGAAGAGGGTTGGAGGTTTTGTTTTTGTTTTTGTGATTGTCTGTAGAGACTGTAGTTTGGGGAATCTGCAAACAAAGATCATCACCTTGTTTCTACAGAGGGGGAAGACGAGTCCCAGTGAAAGGAAACCAAAGATACAGATGTATTCTGCAGAGACATTTCCCCAAGGCCACTTCTCCTAAAGCAGTGCTATACAGGACTAGAAGGTTGTAGGTCTAGGCTTCATGTCCTGGCATGTATGTGCAACCAGGTGGCCCTGCAGTGCAAGATATGTGCTACAGGATAAGAAGGGAAGTATCTTCCCCTCTTGTTTTAATTTCTGTGAACATAATGGATTTCATGACTGAAGAGCTGTATCTGAGCTAGCTTTAAACAAGCACAACCTAATTAACTCTGCAAAGAGCTAATAAACTAAATAAATGTGAGCATTGCATGCTTTGCTCTGGGGCACAAAACAAGCACCCTTAGTATTAAATTATTAAAAAATCCAACACCCTACCAAAACATTATTCTGTCAGGTCTGAAGTACTGTTTCATTATTTTAGGTACTTTGAAGTGGGTAACAACCAAAAAAGTAATTGTCTTGGAGGTCAAGAGGAGAATTGGCTCAAACATTGTGTGGTTGTTCTGTTTCAGAGCGCATGAGTCCTGGGTAGCCGGACACTAATCAGCTTACAATACACTAGCTGGCCTACAGCCAGCCTACTCCTTCTGCCTTTTAAACAGTGCAAATAGACATGGACTGCCGCTCCCCTACACGGATTAATCCCAAAGGGACACAGAGTACTGATTAGGTACAAATTTAGGTACAAATTTACTAACTTTGTTTTGGAAAACATTGACTACCATACTTCTAAAAACGTGTATGTATCGACATATACAGGATTTAGAGAGATGCATATGTGGCTGTGCAGTTCCCCTTCCCCAGTGGCTACTCCGTTATATAATAGGTGGGTCAAGCTCAAAAGGTAAATCACATTTTCAGCAAGCTTCTCAAAGACTTGGCATCATCTTGATTCTCATTATAATTCACTTACCACAGAAGGGCTGAATTGGAAAACTCATAGCAAAACATACTGACATTTCAAGCCTTTTTTACCCATGTTATTTACAGTTTCTTGCCTTGCTAAGCTTTATTGAAACTCTTATTTTGATCTTTTGCTGAGCATCTGAAAACTACTGGGCTGAAAAATATGCTATCTTTGCTGTCTGTAATTAGCTCTTAAATGATTTCAATTCCCAATGAAATATTTCATACATATGGAAAGAAATTTATGAAAAATTTAGTAGAAGCTTTGTAACTGCATTCCCCTTTAAAAAATCAGGAAGAGAATTATGGCATAAAAGCTTTGAAATATAATTTTACCCTTAAAAATGAAGCCTAAACCTTATATAAAAGAGAAACTGCAACCTGCTCATTGGACACAGTTTTCTATGGCTAATACAATTACAAGTCACAAATGTTAGATAATAAATGTTTAATGAAGGGCTGGAAAAAATGGTTCATTCAGTGGAATGGAAATATATGTGCTACTGTTTTTTCATATGTTCCACTTTAGCTCAATCTGATTCAATTCAATGATAAATATTACTCCCATTTTAGTGCCAGGCTTACAGGCTAGTCTCAGTTGCAATCTAGCAGACAGCTTTATGTTTACAAAACCTCCACTACATTTTGTACTCTTTAGTAATGTTGGTAGAAAAGCAGAAGGATAAAATGACTAAATAAATAGTCCTTTAAACCTGGAAATTCTTCCAGTTTAGGCCTGACACTGGCTCTGAAAAAGACTATATGTTGGCACTGACAATGTTAAACATGGGGAAAGAATAGAAACTTTTTCTCTTGGAAACCCAACATTAGTTAACTCTGAGAGTTATGTAAATGTGATGATAAAATTTGTGACTAAATAGAAGGAGCCAAAGAATTCAATGTAATGTTCCTGAGATTAACCTTGAGACTAGTCAAAATAATACATGACATTAAAAAAACCCCCCAACAAACCTGTGATGTAGCTGCAGTTTAAATAGGACACTTGCTATAGAAACAGAGTTTCAATCAAACCATGTGGCTGAAATTTTAAGCAGTTTTTATGTAGCACCATATTTTTCTTACATGTTTGTGTTTACTCTTTGCTGTACCAAGCTGTTATCTGCAGAACATCATAGTGGATAGAGATAAATGATAAACAACTTTGTTTTCTGAGAGATTTATAGCATTTTTATAGTGTCAGTAATCATAAATTGCACCGAAGTAGACAGCTAACAGTTGTTCAGACTGATGTTAACACAAATGTGGAGACTGTGCTACTTTATAAAAAAAGTCTAATTTGAGAATGGTATTGAAAAGCCATTAGATCTAAGAAAGAATCTGTTTGACTAATGGTAGCTTGGGCTGTGATTCACTGTTGACTGAATTTGACTAGGAAGGGGTCCTCAGTGGTGTGACTGTTGGGCTAGATGCAAGATTAGTGCCTTCCTAGGAGCTTGGTCCTTAAGCAGGGTCCTGGGTCTGAGTGCTGAGCAGAGCTTGGATCCTGTTTTAGAATTACAGGGCTCAGGGTCCTCTCTAGGAATAATTTGTTATTGATGTCAGAGCAATGCCTGGAGCATTGCAATATTAGTACTGGGCCCACTACTGCTTGTTGGCATATGAACGTATAATAAAGCAAATTGATGCATGCTCATGAAAGGTTTAAAAAAAGTCCATTTCACCTGCAATTGCAAATGGAAGGTAATATATCCACAGGAATATTGAGTCTGTATTTGACTGGTAGTTCACTGAAGTCCTAAGTGAAAGCCTGCCATCAAACAAGACCTTTTAAGTCTACTGTTGACTTTACAGGGCCTGTGACTTCACTGTGGATTTTTTTCAGTGGTATGATGCTAAATAGAGATTTTTCACAGATGAAACCTTGAAAGGGTTTTTGGGGTTCTTCTTTTCTCTTTTTTTGGGGGGGAAGAGTTGGTTTAACTGATGAAAAGTGTTGGTACTAAAACTGAAGATTTTACCTGGGGAAATATTTCATGACCTATCAGCAGCTGATAGTCCACAATGCTTTCTGCAAGCTAGTCTCAAATAAATTATAGATGTCCAAGTAATAGCTGTCTTTAAGGGTGTTTTTTCCTTCAGTTGAATATGAATTCTCTGTTCTGTAATTCTCACAAAGCATTTAATATTTTGTGGGTTTGTTTTTTTGAACAAGTGAAGAACTTTCAATATTATTTTTTTTATGTCTCTTGCTGTATTTCCTAATCCCTTTCGTTAACAAAAGAAAGATAAAGTCCCCAAATGACCAGTAAGTAGTAAGTCACTTGCAGAACAGTGTGAATTACAAATTACTGTGATAGTTAACCACTGAGAAGGGTTTTTAAGCAGCATCTAGGTATTTTGTCACTAGCAGCCATTTTCACTTCAATACATGGACTGTATAATTACTTATCTGAGATAACCTGCCAGAGTTTTACTTCTTACATTATTTGATAGAAGATAGTGTTCTTCTTAAGCTACTAGTTTGGCATGAAGATGGTTCAAGTTTAATCCTAAATTTGCTGTATACACTATGACCTGGGCAGAGCACTTAATTTTGATTCCCATTAGTTGATTTGCTCCTGAGTGTTCTCAAAACACAGGTTTTACGTTGCTGTGTGCATGAACTTCCACAGTAGAAAGGAATTCTCACCAAAAATAATTTTAGAGTACAAGTGTGTAAGTTCAGTATCCTGATCCGATATTGGGGAGGGTTCTTAAATGATCCCAAGAGTGAGATTAAGACACAAACAAGGTCAGATGCTGTACAACCTTGTGAACTTTATTTAGCATACAATTGGTAATAGCGATAGGACAGAGAGGAAAAGGAAGGAAAAGTCAGAATCCCTAAGCAAGAAAAACAGCAGAGATGCAGCAAGGCTAGTTACCACCACCACGAATCCAGCAATGTACTGTTGGCCTGATCCCAGTGCAGATGATGGTGCTCTGAACTTCAGAAGTGCAGAGATGTGAAGAGATGTGAAGATATGAGATGTGAAGAGATGTCAGGAGATGTGTAGAGATGTCCATCCAGAGAGAGAAGTACACAGTCCCTTTATTGTCCCAGATTTCTCCAAACAGTCCGCCCATTTCCACGGGACTATTATCTCATGGTCCTTCAAGCACGCATGCCCCGGTGATCATGGTGGTCATGCTGGCCTGCACGTCTTCATCGTCCCGATTTAACTTTGGGCAGATGTCGTGGTTTCGTCTGGGACAGTTCCTCTTCTGAGCATACTTCTCCTGTTCACAGGACACTGAGGCCAGGAAATGGTGGTAGTGTGACAGCAATGTTTGAGACATACAGTCCGGCACAGTCCCTTACAGTCAGTAACAAAATACTTTGAATTATCATTTTGGTAGGCACAGAATAAAAGGGGAGATGTGCATGTAAACTGGTTAGGCTAATTAGGCTAAATATATCCCTCCACTGTATAATAATTTTTTTTGCATTATTCTAAGAGGTGATTGTGGTGGTGCAATTCCCCTTCCCCTTGCTGGGCTGCTTGGTGCTTGGTGTGACTCCACCCCCCTCTTGGGCCACATACCTAGGGTACTATGGTTTGAAAATGACGGAAGACCAGAGTGTTAAGGCACTCCCTTCTTTCCCTATCTCTTGGGAGCAGTAATAACAATCCAACACCTTCTGACAACCTAGTATATCTGTATGTGGGACATGGTTGAGGGAAGGTGAAAAGAGAACTGCACATCCAGCAAGTTTTGGGCCGTACAACTGATGGAAAACACCAGAATATTTCATCCCTTGAGTTGGGTTGGAGTGAAAAAGTACCTGATGGGTACTTTTCAGTTATCTTAGCCAATTATCTTGGACCCTATAAATAGTGACCCTGAGACCCTTTGAGCTCTCCTGGATTGCAATGGGCTGTGACCAGCATCTCCTCTGAGTTGGGATGCCTCTCAGGTATCAACTCCTTGAGGAACTGTCTGATGTCAAAGCTGGTGAAGGACCAGGGTGAAGTTGACCTCCCTGAGTCTCAATTATTGCCCATTGAGGAATGCCAATGCATTGTGAGTATTTACTTGAAACACAAGAAGTGGGAAATTTTAACTGTAGGCTAACTTCTCTTTCACCCATCTCTCTACTTATCTATGTGTCTGGATATACGCAGTTGTTTTCACGAGTGTTGGTACGTACATATTTCATGAGACCCAAATATTTTTGTCTGTGTGTTTGTACATCTGCTGTTTATGAATGTACATACATATATCTTGATTTAGGATACCTTATAGTAAATTAATGTGAATCTCATGATTTTTTAATCTGTAAAGTTGTTATTTTAATCATAATGTATTTTACTGAATTATTTTGTAAATCCCTAATTTGGTTAATGATTAAATGTTGCTAGTCATTATTAAATCTTGGATTACTTGCTTCTAAATCATTATAGTGTTAATACTTCCATCTGCAACAGTGATTTTTTTCCTGTAATAATGCTACATTTGTAGCATTAGGGTGAAGTCTTGACCTAATGCTAGTCAACTTATTGTTTATTTGTTTATTTTATGATTATTTTTCTGCAGGTAAGATTTTATCACCCTCTCCTGACTTTGCTTTAGATTATAACAGATGGATTTTCAAACTCCCATTTTAACAGCTAAAATTCCAGATGAGGTATCTTTCTTGTAACATGTTAGGAGCTGGCAGCCCAGTCACTGTATCCACTTTGTACTGAACTGTTAAGTGCCTTACTCAATTTCCATGGCTATCTGCACATCTGGTCACTTTGTTCAACACTAAAGTAAACAATAAAATTATGTGCTGCTGACTTGTGATGTTTTTAGCTCCTTCATAACAGTAGGAAAATGTTTCCATTCTGATTTTACAGGCTATGCATTTTCCCCCATAAGTAGTTTATTGACCTGTAAAGGTGTTTTGCTGTGTATTTTAAACATGTGATTTTATGCAAGGGTTTGTTGGTTGTCCATTACTGTTGCAGAGAATTTGAATGCAGATCATTTACTTATATGTTTCAGTGGTAATAAGCAATGTTAATCCAGACAGCTCAACTGTGCAGATGAATTGTAGCTTGATGCTGGTACCCTGGCAGCCTTTTAAAAAAACCTTCACTGCTGCCTTTGTGCTGGGGAGAGTGATTTGTGAATGATGATTAAATATCTAAAGTCATGTCGTATAGTGTCTGCAGCTTCGCTAGTCTATCAAACACAGATTTCACTGCTGGTTCTTTCTAGAAAGCTGAAAAGTAAACAGTAACTTAAAAATATCCCTCTGCCTCCCAGTGAGATAAATCTGAGACAAACTGCTTCTGCCACCAGCTGCTTTAGTAGGCTGCAGTGATCACTTCCGATACTATTTCTTCTCATTCTGTGACTCTTCAGTGTAACAGGGAGTGATCCTTTCCTTTCTGATACTACCTTGTGTTATATATAGTTCAGGTCTGAGTGGACACTAGTGTGCACCTAAGCATGAGCACACGTGGTGCGTAGTGATAGATTTTTGCAAAGTTCTGGGCCATGATTGTTTCCAAAAGAATTCTTTCCCTCTCTCACTGGATCATGAGGCTGAGGTGAGACCATCTTGAATGTGGCATGGTTAGAAATACTTGCATTTTCATTTGAGGAAATGGTTGCACTTTTGCTATGGGCATAGCTCACAACATCCATAGCATTGTTCTTATAATTTATTTTAGTGTTTCTTGAGAGTGGTTCAGATGTGCTCAGCTGCTTATTTTACTAGAAAAGAGGGGTAAAGTTAACAGCTTTGTTTAAATCACATCAGATTAAAATTAGTTCTGCAGTATGTGAACTTAAGAGTATCAAAAGATTTTTATGTTTAACTTACACTGTCCAATACTTGTTGCATCTGTTTAATCTTAACATCTCTCCATTAAATTCTATGAGTCTTAAGTAAATGAAATGTGGAAGAATTCATCTCAGTAATAAAGCATATGTAAAAATACTTGTAATTACACGCTAGTGGAAGAAAGAATATTGCCTGAAATGATCAAGATATAATGATCAATAAATAATGACCTATTGCATTGGTTCAGTAAGTATGGTATATCGTTCAGGCTCTATTAGAACTGATAAAAAAAAAAAAAAAGAAAAGTCTCTTGGATGCTCTGGACAAGATTTAAAGGTAGTGAGTTAAACTGACTAAATCCTGTGTAAACTTCTGCCTCCACTAGCTTCAACTTTGTCACAAGTTCTTATGTACCCTATACTACTGTCTAAGAGACAGATATTGTTTGATTTATACACATTGGCACTGAAAGAAGAAAAATGATTTTAGTCTAAAAATGTTAAGTCAAACATTATGAGTTATTGGCAAAGGAATAAAAAGAAAAGTATTAGTCTATAGTCATCCTATGTTTTCAGAACTGTCTATAGTATTCGTTTCCCCATTTGAAGAAAAAAGAAATAAGAAAGTTATGGAGAAGGGAAAGGATAAAAGATGTTAAATGATTTCTGTCTGAGGATTAATTAAATAAACTAGTTTGCCTCAGGCTCCGAAAAAAAAAAAAAGATTGAGGGGATATGAAGGCTAATAAAATCCGGAGCAATTGGGAATGATTGTTCTCTGTCTCTTCCAATACAAAACCCTATTATTATCAGTTGAAACTTGAAACTAGTATGTTTAAAAAAAAAAAAAAAAAAGAAAAAACAAAAGAAAAAAAGAAGATAATATACAGTTCCTGCTACATGGAGAGATAATTCTTTGCCAGCAAGGACTGTGAATGGTAAAATATGATGTACATCTAAAAGTGACTGGGCAGATTTGTGGAAGAAAAAGATACTAAGGTCTATTTAGGAAAAGGACGTCGCTCTACCTCGACAAATCTTTGTGCTACAGATCTCTAGAATTTAAAAGTATTCTGAGGAAGAATCACATAATGCCTGGTATGTTTTCTATGTGTCTAATACTGGTCCACTTTTTATTTTAGGGACATTTATTCACCTTTTCAGTTTGTTACATCACGCTTTTTTTTTTCCATATGGAAGTAAGGAACACAAAATACATATGTGTATGTAGGAGAAAAAAAAAACTCTAAAAGTACTTTTTTCTACACTGTATTTCATTACTGGCAAAATGTGAATCTCTTTTCCATAATAATCTCAACAGCTGATCACAACTATCTGTAACATCCTTTTCTAAAAAGTATTAGATCACTTTCTCTGTGTAAATTTATAGATTCTTAGTCTTTGTGTACAACTTTTTTTCATAGCAGATGTTAAAACAGCAATATTGTTGTTCAGTATATCAACATATATTGTGTCCATGCTTACTCAACAAAAGATACTTTCACATTGGACTGGATATTTGCTTTATGGCACATCAAATTTAGAGGGATATTCTACTCAGGATCAGCCAGTCACTGTGGAAACGTTAACCAGTATATTAACACAGTAAGATGGCAGTTTTTCAAAAGGAAAAAATGTCCTGATACAGAAAAATGTACATAACATTAGAGATATAGGTGATCACAGCTTTACTTATCTACTTGTATTTAAGCGTGTGCTTTGTGGTTGGCTGACTAACAAATGAATTCAGCTGAAACCGCAGGAAAGCTCCAGGTAGGCATAATGTAATTTAGCCCCTTGTCTATCCACAAAGCTGCTCCGGATCCACAAGTGCTCTGGGTTTTGATTTTACATCTCATATGGATATTTAGTTTATCATTAATCACATGATCTGTGTAACATTCAAACATAATTAATTATTATGATAAATAGACTGGTGATTTTTAATTTCTTTGGCTTGGTGCATGTGTGACTTGTTCAAATGCACTAAGGAAAAAAATATCTCATGGTACCTAATAGAGACATAATTAAGCATATTGAAGCGAAAGAGACTTGCTTATATTCTCTATAGAGTGGCTCTCATCCTATGATAAGTATTTTTTTTTGTCTACTTGTGAAAAAGTAGCAATAAGAACTATATTCTGGTGCTGTTTCACCAAACTTGTTTTTTAAATAAGTGCTCATGTGTTCTCATTGATTTGTTCAGCTGGACTGATTGCACTGAAATATTGTAGCTTTTTTGATGGTGAAAAAGAATAAACAAAACTTTTTCCCGGTAAAATAAACTGCAATTAAAAAAATATCTGCTGTCACAATATTTCACTTATTATCAAATTTATTATCATATATCTTCTAGTAGAAAACTTTCTGAAGCTTAGAGAAGCAAAAACATTCAGTGGCCTTTCACAACACCTGTTATCCTAATGATAGGTGCTGTGAACTTTTACCAAACTGAAATAAACAATTTTCATTTTTTTTAACATAAGGAGAGAGTGCAAGCTACCAAAGCTCTGATAGATTTTATAAATATCTTCTGATCCGTGTTGACATCTCATCAGCAGGGTGAATTGGGAAAAAAATAATCACTGAGCAATGGGTAAAGGCAACCCAAATGACAGGCAATTACAAGAAGGCAAATGCTAGCTGAGATCAATCAGGCTGCAGGTGATCCTCAGTGCAGCTGACACAAGCCTGTGTTTGATGGGCAAAGTGATTATTGTGGAGTGGCCTTTCTGGCTATAAGGGTTTAACTTCCTTCATCATGTGCTCCTTCAAAAAGGGAAGGACCTTCTGTGCAAGGAAATGCAATTTTTCAGCATCATGATAATGGTGGCCTTTGTACCTGCACGATGATATCAGGCAGGAAATATAGGAATCTGTGCTGATTTTTTTCCTTCTGTGTTTTTTTTTTTTTTGTTTTTGTTTTAAAAAGAAGCATTTTTTTACTAATATAATCTACCTAGTCATTTCAGTCGGCTTAAGACATGGTTTTGAACGCTGACTCCCTCTCACTGTGCTATAGAATTACTTTCAGTTATTTTTAGACCTGTTTTCATACCAAGTCAGAATCAGTATTTGATTAATGAGAGACTTAATCAAGAACTAGGTTCAGGGTTCCTTTCTCTTCTCATATAGAAACTTGATGGAGACTCATGCTGTTAATAAACTTCATGTATTAGAATCTCTCCTCTCCCTCAAGATGGGAGAGGATTTTAGAGAAGAAACACCATATTCCTTATGTGTGTTTCTTCTCTAAAATGTCTCATAACAGTAGACGCCTGCTCTATAGACCCTATTGCATCTCATTTTGTGAATTTAGGAGTATGTAAAACCATAATTCCTGTCTCTTTTCAGGCATTACTCTTTGCAAGGACCTTTTGGAATTATCCCTCTTATCTTTCCCTATGACTATTCTCAGGGAAAGGAGTGAACTGTTATTTCTTCTTAGATCTCAAAAGGAAAGACATAATGAGCTTTAGACTGCGGAAAATGCAGCTACACATAAAGAAACTGAAGTACAGTCAGGATAGGTTTTTCCTACCGGTATAAACTCTCTGTCTTTTGTATACCTGCTATGAATGCCAATTGTTTTGAATAATATAATAAATCACAGCCATTATGAGGCTTGACCCATTCAATTTTAGATATTCATAAATACAAGCTGAGTATTTGTTTCAACATGTGTAACAACACAGCTTAGAAGAAATTGAACTTGTCTTTTACCATGCTTTTATCTTTGACCATTGCAAAGAGAACACAAAAAAAGATAACATTTAGAAATGTAAATCTGATAATAAAGCAATAAAAATATACTGAATTATACACAAATCAGTGGATATATCTTAAATATATATGAATGACTTCAGAAGATTATTTTTAATCTTTCTATTTATGGGAATTCTTGTTCCCATTTCTAATTTTTCTTTTTCTTTCACATATTTCCTCCTTATTTAATTATTCTTTTCTGGCAGAACAGACCCTGAGACCATGTCTAACCGATATTTTCTTAAACCTTAGCACTCAAAAGTGACCCCTCAGTTTTCAGTCACTTACAGTGAGCAACACAGAATGAAAAAAGAAACTGTGAAAACAGAAACCCTGAATTTGTTTCTGAGAGCTCCTTGGATATCATGTATCAGAACCTGATGCAGTCTGAAATGTCCCAGGGACCATGGAAAGTTGAGATTTCTGACAGAAACACCAATTCAACTGAACTTGATTATTGGTAATGACTCCCTTCTAATAAAGCTATTACTGTAATAGAATGATATTTCAAGGTTGCAATAATAGAAAAAATACTTTCAATGTTGAATACATTTGAGTCTGGTAGAAAAAAAATAATCTAGTGATTCAAAGTCTGGTTATGTTTTCATCTAATGTTAGTGTAATCAGTAACTATAGCAGTATGAAGAAAGATGCAAATCCAAAGATGTGTGTATTTGTTCTCTGCAGACTTCAGGAAAATTTAATTTCCCCAAGGGATCTCCAGTTTTCCTGTGTGTCTTGGGTTTCTTCATTGCATATTTTGCACTGTCTTTCCTGAGTTTAGCCATTCTGATGGTCTAAACTTTTAAGGGTTGAAAACTCTCTTGTGCAAATGGGTTATTATGTCTTGGTAGTATTAGAGGTGTGAAACAGGCAAGGGAGAGACTTATGCAACTTCTATTGGTCTCCTTACCCAAGAAAATACAATTTCTCTCCTTTCCCACACTATCAAGTGTCTTTTTTATGTAGAAGTTCCCATATATACCTCTCAACCTCCATTCATAGAATTAGAATCATTCAGGTTGGAAAAGACCCTTAGAATCATCGAGTCCAACCATCAGCCCTACTCTACAAAGTTCTCCCCTACACCACAGCCCCCAAGATCTCATATAAACAACCCTTAAACACATCCAGGGATGGTGACTCCACCACCTCCCTAGGCAGCCTATTCCACTGTCTGGCCACTATTTCTGTGAAAATTTTTTTGCTAATGTCCAGTCTTATTTTATTTTATTTTGTTAATGAACTGTTCTTATATTAACCTGCTTTTTCTTGATTCTGCTCCCCATCCCACTGGGAGGGGGGAGGACTGAGTGAGCAGCTGTGTGGTTCTTAGTTGCTGGCTGGGGTTAAACCACAACACCTACTTAAATTGTAGAATACTTTTCATTTTTATGGATCCAGAAGAAAGGTTCAGCAGTTTTCTTAAATTACTTAGGGCACATCAGTTTTATTGGGCCCTAGATACAAGACTGAAATAGGCTTGAAAGTATGATAATGTAGTGTTAGATACAATATGCTGTATTTCTGGATCATCAAGCAAATAGAATATAAACAAATTGGTAACAGCTATATCAAAACCACAGAAACCCCAAATGTTGCATTTAAAAAAAGGTAGTTCTCTTCTGCTGGAACTTTGTATGACTGTTTCCCAAAGAGTGATCAGCTGAATTTTGTTACAGGCTGTCTCTCCCATACTAGCAGAGAGACATGGAGCTGGGACCGGTGTATCTGGAACTTTCTTTTCCATGTCTTGAGGGGGATTGTTAAAATTTGAAACAGCCAGGCTTGTCAGAAGACGATCTGAAATATCTGTGTACAAACTAATAACTTCTAGTCTTTTTATGTTCAGAAAATTTTCTTTCTCAGAGAGGGCAGAAAAGATGTGTGGCTGTCCATACTCCCTGACCTGGTGTCTCCTCTTTGACTCCTCCCTTTTTTGTATAGACTCAACTTTCAGACAATGTTCAATAACACCTGTCTTCCATTTCCTTACTCTAATGACATACCCACTTGTTTCAAACTTCTTCCAGTTTCCTTTGTAGCTTAGAGAGTTAATAGTAGAAATGTTTGATTCTAGAAATGATGTTTATATTGCATTTTGAAGATGATGAAGCATTGTGCTTCAAGCTTCATCCTGTTTCTCAAAGCAACCTTGTTTCTCTGCATCTAATAGCATAACTCTCCCTACAGCATTAGAATTTGTTAGTTTTCCATGTAGAAAGAATACTCCTAGTTTAGAATGAACACGAAGACTTTGAGTTTAGCCGCGGAAAATGGTAAAAATCAACATGGTGAACAGAATGTTGTGAGGAGCTGGTCTAACCAGCAGATAGCAATAAAAGAGCAGGCATTATGAATTTAACAAAAGCTGTAAAAGTGTTTGTACCAAGGTAAACTGAGATGTAATAGTCTCCTAACATCCAGGTGTAATATTTCATCTTTGTACTCAGGGACATAATCTCACAAACTTGTTCCTTTCAAGTTAAGAGTTCTTACCTGGGCTTGCATCCTATCCATTCTACTAGTGCTATTTGGCATCCATTTGCTGTCATGTTGCACTATATTTATGCTTTATCACATAATGTCCCATACACACTGATTATCTGGATTTACAAGCAACTGTTGAACTAGAATGGTCTTTTTTGTGTCTTTTGATGTGGCATCAGTAGTTTGCACAAGGAACAGAACTGCACTGTATCATGATATAGGATCAGCCCTTTTTAAAAAGCAACTTACCTTTCCCTGTTAATGCCTTTGACTCTCAAAATTAGGGTCTTATCAGTCCTTCATAGAAAACTGTGGGGGGTTTTTTGGTTGTTTTTTGGGTTTGCTTGTTTGTTTGTTTGTTTTTCCGAGACTTGCCTATTTATCTTGAAATTTCTTTGTGGTAATGTATTTTTCTCCTGCTTACTACTTATTTGCACATCCAAAAATTTCAAAGTGCTCTAAAGAGTTATATAAATGCAGTCATTGTGTTTTATACAGAGGCAATAAGAAAAGACTGGTACAAGGGGTGCAAAACCCATGGGGTCCATGCTAAACTTTCTAAATAGTTGATATATATCTACCAAAGATTTCACTAGGAATTTACCTGAGGTGAGTGCTATGCATAGGCCTTGGCACCTGACCCAGTATAGTCACATAATGATGTTTTTCAGCCTTGTGCATCCTGTGCTGTCTGCTGCCTGTTTTTAATTTAGGTTACAATTGCATGATTTATGTTATGCAATACAAAGCTATCTCAGCATTCTGGTTGCCTTGCAGTATATGGTAGCATTTCAATGCTAACATAAAAAGAGACAAATAAAACAAAACAAAAATTTTCTCATAAGCTTTGCTGATCTACAACATTATACCTGTCCTTTCCAAGTAATGAAACTTGAATTTTTGATGGGCAGGGAAATGCACTAACTTACTATTTGTCCATGATTATCAAAATGAGATAACACTCAGAAAATCTAAATGCTTTTATTATTTCTTACATAATAAATCATTCCTGTCCTACAGTACTGCAGTGTGATGCACAGCATTTCCTTCATCTTTGTGGTGATAAGCTGCTTGATAGAGCAGAAATCCAGAAAGTGGTGAGAAAAACACTGAGAACATCCTTTCTGCTTCACTGTTTATTCTTACTTAGCATAAAAATTGTTTGCTGTCTGTGGCTTTGGCACCCAGATGTGTTACAGCTGCTAATCCTAAGCAAGTTCACAGAAAAAATGCCAAGCCACTAATGTTCCTGTAGTGGCTTTAGTTCACAGGCTTGTGTTGGGGGTCATCTGCTACAAAGCTGCAGGGTAAGCATGGAGAGTTTGGGAGGGGACTTCTTAAAAGTTTCAAGAGCTTGTAGACAGAGGTGTCACGAATATAGGTCAAATAGTCCAATTTCTCATAAGCTCAGTTATTAAAACCAGTGGAGGCCATCGGGAATGGGATGGCTATGGGATCTATTACTCATAATATTAATATTAATCATTATCACAGAGACAAGCTGGAGAAGAGAAAGACCTTCTAGTGCTCTACTTGTATTTCTGCCTGAGGTGGTTCTTCACCCCATGAGACAAGAAAGTTATCATTTTGAGGCTTTTGCTGAACAGCCAGTCAAAAGAACTCAGATGCCAAAACTTCCATTTACCCCCTGCTCCCCCAGCTCATACAAAATCTGGATTACATGAACCTATGTAGCTAAGAAATCCTTCTCTGTCATAAATCTTGAACAGGATTTTGATTCTTTGCTGAGAATGACCTGAGTTCTGCCCAGAAAAGTCCTGACTCTGCAATGCATGTCAAGAATATGCCACAAACAAATGAACTCAGGGCACACAGGAAGAGACATCTGCAGCCAGAGTATATTTTTAAAGCCGAAGGAGTAACACAGTCTAAAAAAATCTTTATCCTTTCCAAAAAACATATTCCTTGTTCAAAGTGAAATAACTGGCATTAATGAGCTGGAATGTACCTAGTCAGGAAAAAACAGGAAAGAAGTCAGAAGTCAATATTACTGTCCTATGCAGTGGCAGAAAAAGAAGCTTCTGTGAGCTACACAGAGCAAGCTAAGCCACAAGGCTATTATGGTACACAACACTGAAGATAAATTATCTAATTGCCTCTTGGACTTTTTTATTTATAGGGACATAATATCCCTTATCAATGTGTCTTATCGTTCATGCATGGAAATAAACACTTTTGTCCTATTTAGATGTTTACTTCAAGAAAGAAACCAAAACATAAATCAATAATGGGCTAAAGGAGAAGATGACTGCATCAGTTTCTGCTTGATTTGCATTATATTTTTTTGTTGTATGGCATTTCTGGGTAAGGATTTTTATAGGATCAGGAGTCCACTACAATCTGGAATTGCTCAGTGTCTGTGGCAAAATCGATCCTTCTTGCTTATGAGGTTTTGTTTTACGAAATAGACATAGAATTCTTTTTCAGCAAAACTTAACATCTGAAGCAGAAACATTAATAGCATTACTTAATAATGGAAAAACTTATACAGGTTTCTAAATTTTAAATGTGTGATATTGTCTCAATTACCTTAAAGTGAGTAATCCTAATGACTTAGCTAAGACTGCTCACATATTCCTATATATAAGAATTGGCATAAATCTCTACAGAATTAGGGCCCATTTATGTTCCTGTGTCCAGTATGTGTAGTATTTAATTGTATTATGAATGTTTTATGGATGAATTAGTTTGTTGTTCCTGTGTAGAGATAATTGTTCCAAGCAAAAAAAAAAAAAAAAAAAAAAAAAAATCTGTTTTAAAGAAAAGAAAGATTTTGCAATATTTTTTTAATATTAGAGAGGGGTGAAAATCTCTCCCAAACAAATTGGTTATGTAGGCAGATATTTACTTTAGCCTGTACTTTTCCGTGTTGTGGGTTTTTTTAACCCCCAACCGTGTATCTCAATTCCCTCTTTTCAGCCTGCTGACATTCTAACCTGATGCTGTATAAACTTTGAAGAGCTTTGCTGCTAAATTTATTTTTAAAACCAGCGTTGGCAATACAGACTATAGCTAGTGACGATGGCATTTGAGTTATGTGGGGTTTTTAACCACATGATTAGTGCTCTTGCTATTTTTTCCTCTATTTTATTCTTTTCTGTGGGAATTAAGAACTGGTGGTTAGCAAAATGTAAATTGACCTTGAGGTTAGAAGAATGATTGTGGGAAACTGAGGCAACATTCAGAACACTGCGTTGCGAGCATCAGAAAAAGAAGGCCAGAACACCACCTGCAGAATGCATAGTGAGCGTGTCAGCAGTAAATGGATAAAACCTGAAGGTCAGTAGGATGTAGAAGTAAAAACAAACCTATGTAAACAAGTGGGAATAAATTGGGAGCTGGCACACAATGCAGTGGCATTTGCTCTTGGCAATGCTCCCCCTTCAACAAACTGGTGTGAATTTGTCTTTCTTCTGCACATTGCCCCGATCCTGGATGGACCGAGACCAACACTTTTCTTCTTTTTAGCCATTTTTCTTATGGGTTTGTCATAATTAGATATTGTACTGTAACAAAATACTGGATTTACACACCTTGCATTTTTGAAAGATGTTTGGGATAACCATACACACTGAGATTCTATCATGACTTCTCTGTAGACGGAACCACATATCCAAAAATGGGGAATTTCAAAATCTTACGTTAGAACTGAATGTTTTCCCAGGATCTGTAGCCAGTAGTAGACTGTATTAGCCATGTGATGTATAGGCTGTGAATAGGGGATGCAGGCATTAAAAAATATGCCAGATTCAGGTGTAAAGTGAAGCAGTTATTCCCGAAAAAGATCACATGTATTGAGAGACAAAATATTATATGCAAGAAGCAGAAGCAATTTAATGCAATGGCTCAGTAGTCATGGGCAAGAGATTTAAAAAAGTAAAAAAGAAATTCAGAATGCAAAATGTAAGAAACAGTCTTGTAGAGAGAGAAATAATAGGTGTTGCACGTTTGCATAATAAGCAACATGACTTCTCAAAAAAATAGAATAAAATGAAAGGAACCATACCCCCACCACCCCCCAGATTAGAAGGTTAAGATGATATTACTAATATGATTTACTGGAAAGGCAGACATTGCAAACAGGAAGATCTACCTTTCAACCTAATTGATGAGGAAATTATATTCTCATTGTATAATTTTGGAGATGTATAATTTTGGAAGATGTCATAGCTACTGAATAAATTGTTAATAGCATAAACTGGGTAAAGCTGAACACACATCCCCTCTTCTTGAGAAGGAAGTAAAAGAAAAAGATAAATGGAAATATAATAAAGGAGTAATTGTATGTAACGTTAACTCAGAGCTTATATTTATTTAAGAGGAATTTCTCATATGGTCTTATGCTGTAAAATTTTAATGCAGATTTTCTTTCTTAAAATAATAATAATAATAAAAAAGCTGTATGATTCATAGTTCGTTTTGTGAATGGAAGGTTTCCATAAATTGTTTTGTTGATTGACATGTCAGCATGAGATGTACAGGTGTATACTTTAAAGTTGCTGCTGAATTAGTGTTGAGTGGCTGTCTGTTTTAGGGTGTCTGGGTTGGAAATATCTAAGCAACCTACTCTTTCTGCAGGTTTCAGGGATTCCTGTAAGCTGCCTGGCATCACAGGTTTTTCATCTGCCACAGAACATGTCAGAAGTTCAAATATGGTCTCATATTCTGCATTTTAGGAAAAGAGAAAGAGTAGGCCTTTTTAAAATGTGCGTACAGATACTGAGTAACATAACTGTTAATTAAGTTTTTCCCCCAAACTGGCTCTAGTTAAGGATGATGTCTCAGATTTTAGCAAGTCATGCCTGAGGGTTCAAAAGCAGTTCTTTCACTTAGTTTTTTGTCTGAAGATTTTCGAGATAGTTGACTGACTTGCAAACACAAAATATGAAGGATAAGGTTAAGATGTCTTTTTGTCACAACAAAATATATATTTGAGTTTATGAGATTAATATGGGCAAGTCATTCTGCTAGCCTGTAAATACTATTTTTCTTTAAACAGTGTCTTTCTACTTTAAAAGGGCTTTCCAATATTGTACTGGAAGAAAACTGATTACCTGGCAGTTCCTCATCCAACTCAGGAAACATCAAAAGGTCCAAGTTCAATTTGATACTTTGGATTAGTCATGATTTCTGGATCAATTCTGAAGTGAGCTACTGGAATGAAGCACTGAATTGGTGTTTGAAGTGGGGTTTGTAGTTTGTGTGTAGATGCTGTGGGCAGCATGGAAGTATGAAACTTGTGTCAGGTTGATTATGATCAAGCTGAGTACTCCAGAGATATTCACAGAAGCTTGGCTACCTCAACCATACTCCAAATACTTACACAGTGACCTCATACAGTTTCTTCTTGCAGGCTTCTGCACCCTCCCAGGAAAGTGAAGTCCTTTAATTTCTAGCAGGTGACTTCTGACAAGATGTTGAATCAGAGGATAGCCACTTAAGATATGCATGGCACAAATTTGCTCATTTTACTTGGAAATTATATGCCTTGCAGTAATTTTTGGTGAGTCATCCCAGCCATAACTGGGGGTCAGAGGGTAGGAAACAATGTAAGTGTAAAATAAATACACATAAAATGTCAAGCAGAATTCAGCAGTCAGAGCTCTAAAATCATGAGACAGATCTTCCCCTTCAATAAAGACTTTCCACAGGTTCTTTTTTAAGAAGGCATAACAGCAGATCCCTTCCCTTGCCAGAACACTGTTTTCAGGTCTAGCTGTCATCACAGAATCACAGAATGGGCTGGGTTGGAAAGGACCTTAAAGATCATCTAATTCCAAAGTCCCTGCCATGGGTGGGGACACCTTCCACTACATCACATTGCTCAAAGCTGTGTCCAACCCGGCCTTGAACACTTCCAGGGAGGGGGCAGCCACAACTCTGGGCAACCTGTTCCAGTGTCTCACCATCCTCACAGTAAAGTAGTTCTCCCTTATACCTAATCTAAATCTATCCTCTTTCAGTTTAAAACCGTCGTCCCTCATCCTATCACTACACTCCCTGTTAAAGAGTCCCTCCCCATCTCTCCTGTAGGCCCCCTTTAAGCTGGAAGGCTGCTATAAGGTCTACCCAGAGCTTTCTCTTCTCCAGGCTGAACAACCCTTGACTCTCTCAGCCTGTCTTCATAGGGAAGGTGCTCCAGCTCCTGATCATCTTTGTGGCTTCCTGGACCTGCTTGAGAAGGTCTATGTCCTTCTTATACTGGGGGACCAATTGCTGGACACTCTACTCAAGGTTGGGTCTCATGAGAGTGTTTCAAACCACTGTCATCCCATTGTGCCAAACATTTCATATTTTTAAAAAAGAATTAATGGAACTGACCAGATTTTAGTTTGAATTTGGACTTCTAAATAACTTATATTCTCAAAGGTTCTTGGTCTATGTTCCCTCCCAAATAATTAGGACTTTTGATATTGTGGGTGTCAAGGTCTGTGTGTGCCTAGGAGCAAAATCACATGGAATAACTGGTGTGCTGAAATCATCTGTGCCAGACTGTAGTGCAGATGCAACTCGAGTGAGCTATTGACGTACACTGCTTTGGAGTATAGCTCCAAAGATTTAGATGCTACACATTATATTGCTCTGAGATAAAGAAAATATTATCTGTCTCAAGTCTTGGATTTCATTGTTTGGTGCATCTTCATTAGTGTTTATGGCCAACCAGATGGCCATCTTTTTGGAGCTGTTTATGAAATCCAAGTAGTATTTATTCTTCATATTAATAATTTAACTAATTTAAAGATGAAATTTTATTTCAGTTATTGAAATTTCATCTCATTTTCACAGCTGTGTTGCTCCTTCTCAATCAAATGTTTAAATGTAATTCAAATTTGATAATGTTTTCTCTATATCTTCTTTTTGTCTGTTAGAATAATGTTTATAAAACTGATAAATGTGATGCATTATTTCAGTAAATCGGAGGAATGGAGTGAATATATGCCACATGCAAAATGCCAAACCAGCTTTCTGTAATTATCTTTAGTTCCCAAAACATAAGATATTTGATATCATAAAATTTAGCTTTTGTGAATACTAATCAGTGGTGCATGAGCTTGTTTAACTTCACTGTGTGCCTCGAGTTTGTATTTATATTTGAGGTTGAATATGTGAATCTTTCTGAATGTATTGTAAGGTTCCCCTGCATTTAGGAATAAATCTATGAATTTCTATGCTGCCAAGTTTTCCTGTATTATTTGCTTTTGTACTGCTCAAATACAGTGGTAACATTTTATTTAGGCTAAGTATCTAGCAGGGAGTAAATTTCTGTCACAGAAAATTATTGCTCCCATGATAACATTCTCTTTGATTTATCTTACATTGATATGTTCCTGATTAATGAAGTTCCTGTTCTAAATTATAAAGCAATTTAAGAAAGCCTTTTGACTTCACTGAATTGTATCAAGACTTTATTAGTATTATGTTTTGATATCTGTCCTTTAACAGTCTTTAAGCAGAATTTTAACATGTAGTCCTTGCAAGAATCTATACAGGTGGATATTAAAATGTCCAGAAATAAATCATGTAGATCTAGGAGTAAGTGCAGTATGTTCTTAAAACCTGACTGTGTCTTGCATATTAATGCTTATATCTTGGTGGTCTACCAAAAAAAGGAAAAGACACTGTGATTAACAGCAGTGATATGGAATATAGTAAGCACCAGTGACACATTCTCCATGACACAACTCCTTAGAAGATGTTTGTCATTTCCCAACAATGGAAAATCATCATTGGATGAGATAATCTAAACATTTTGAATTTCTCTATGAAGGCAAGGAGAAGGTAATGCTTTGTCCTAAGCACCTTCAGAGTTATTTTGCTAAATTCTCCCAATTTGATTTTCTAAAAAGATTTATTGGTTTGCACTCTTTTTTCTGGACAAGTCAGAACTGTGGTGTCGGAAAATGTTCTTCCTTTCTTTGTCCTATTTCATTATTCTGTGTGAATCATTAGATGCAGATTTTCCACTCCCAATATTCTTTCACATAGTCTTCTGGAGGTTCATTGCATAGACTTTTCAAGGAGAAAAACCCAGTTCTGATGGACAAGACTGTAGTCTTAAACAGTTGTGATTTACTGCTCTTTACTGAAAAAAATATTTTATTATAATTTAAATTAGTGGAATCTAATTAAGAAGAAAATATTTTAAAATCTTAAAATAGCAATATGAAGTTTTGGAGCACTACATTTGGCTATTTTACTTTTTGTATTAAACAACCCAATAGATATCTCTGTTCAATGAACTTCAGGATAACATTTCAGCCTCTGCAGCTGAAAGTACTGTCTGAACTGCCTGGGTAAATCTGGTAAACTGTAAAGTTTGTTTTACTTCCAGACTGTTTCCAACTGAAGATGGATACTGCCTCGACTGTACAAAGTTAACTCTATCAGCTATGGGGATCTGTTGTAGATACTGGGCTGCTTTGTTAGCTGCATTGCTCCAAGGCTTTCTTTTTCTCTAGTTCTCCATATAGCAAGAACTACTGAAAATGTACGCAGGTTCCTTAATGCATAGTTGACCAGTAAGTACTGATGCAGTCTCCAACTATGATGATTTTCCAGTGAACTTCATACAACTATAGCCAAAGTATGATGTCCTACAGCTTTCACTCAGTCTTCTCATGTTGACTTCTTCGGGTTTTTTTTGCCTTTGGGCAGTCCATTATCCACATACATTATCTGTGTGGCTCTTAGAGTCCTAATATCTAGGCACAGGGATGTACAAAGCAACAGCATTAATTTGTGCTTGGCAGGTCTCTTCCGTGTTCTTATCTAGAGGACACAAGCTTTCACAGTACTAATTCCAGATTAATTTTTATAATGAAATTTCATTCTCATGACTTAACATAGTTATTCTAGACTGACAAAAAGCTGAGGTTAATAAACTTCACTGCTTCGAAGTTTTCAGATTGTTATATTGGAATTGATATATTTTAGCAGACCCTGCGAGTCAGTTACCACAAGTACTACTCCAGCAAAACGCTATAGCTGGGAAGTGTGTGTATGAAGCCTGTTCTCAGTGAACATGATGGTAGTAGTTATTGTGGGCTGTAATATGTAAGCATCTCTTTAAACACACTGCAATGAAATGTGGATCTTGGGAGCTGCCAGTGCTTTATGAGGATGATCTCAGCATATACCTATGAGATCATTAGTTGCACCAAAATTTTCATGAGAGGAAGCTCTATGGTTGTATAAAATTCTTATTCAAGATGAATGCAGGATTTGAGAAAGCTGATGATTTGTTCTGATACCAAGGAGACAGGCAAAAGGGACATCAATCTTTGCTTTTTGCAATATTTTCTATGGCAAGAAGTTGGCCAAAAAGACAACTTTACGTCACAGTGAGAAGTAAGAGATTTAGTCAATACTTGATAATCACGGGTTTTGGCAGTGTATTACACTAGCCTCATACTTTTGGACTTTTGCTGATCACCCAGAGAAGTATGAAAATAATTACTTTTTTGTCCTGAAGCTTTACTAGAAAAATGTTATCAAACTTTTTCAAAACTTCCAGAAGTTTTGGGAGAGAAAGCTAGTACATTTTGAAGACTGCCTGAAAATTAAATAATAGCACAAATTCATGGTACACAAAAAAGGGACACAAACCACACAAAGATTCATTTAGAGTGCTGCAGCTTTTCTGAATGCGCTTGCCCGTCCTTACTAAGTTTTTCACTATTTTACGTGGAACTGAATTAAAAACACACACCTTATATTTCCAAATATTTCTTAGATGAGATTTTAAGCTGGTTCTTTGCCACTGCAATGAAAGGAAGGAAAATACAGATAAAATCAAACAGACATTTGGGATTTTGCAAATTGAAACCCACATGTTGTGACTTTGCTCTAGGAGTCACTAAGGAGTCTTATCTCTTTTTCCAGCAAATGGCTGAGATGACATTCAACAAAGTAATCTTCATATTTATGGTGTGTGGAAAACAATCTGTACTTTTTTTTTTTTTTTTTTTAAAAAAAGGAGCAACTCCAGGTGAACAAGAGAAAATATTTTTCAGTTTTCTTGAAGGTTGTGTAAAGGACTGTATAAATCTGGCTGTGCCCTCCAGTAACCACTCCTGGAACTCTCCACTTCCCAGTGGTCTCCCAGGGTGGGGAAGTCTCTGCCTGAAGGGATACTCTGTACAAGCAGAAGCAGTGCCTCTGTCACTCCAAGGTAACTGTGGTTTAGAAAATTTCCACCTGTAATTTCTCTTTCAAAAACAGAGTCCTCTCTCTGTAATCGAGAGATTCAATGAACTCCTAAGCACTATCTGAGATTCGACATGGTGTATTATAGCTGGATGTCATTATTGATGCTTTTTTGACACAGTAATTAGTTCCCACAGAGCTGTATAGTTAACTTGGGCTCTGAGTAAGACAGAGTACTGTGCTTAGGGTAATTCTGAGTTCATTTAAACACCTGAAAGTAAGTAAAGCTTTGTTTCTTGTTTTTCTTCAAATAATAGCCTAAGGGAAAACAACCTTTCAACCACACTTCATATGTCAACACCAGAGACTTCGCTATGCATTTTTAATATAGCTAAAATAATAATTTTTTTGCAAAATTCCACAAACATTTTTTGTGAACGTGATGACATTGAAGCTCATTTTCCTCTTTGCTGATGCAGTCTTGTGTACTTATATTCTTCCTTGCATGATTACATTAGTGCTGTATTGATCATCAGAATAGCTTTCCATATTTTATGATGTGCTTTTTATGTAATGAAATTTGTTTACAAACAACAAACTAAGTTTACACTGAGGGAGAAAAAACCAGACTGACATGCAGTGAGGTAGATAGACACTAAGATCAAATACAAGCATGCAAATACATGATGCTTCCAAAGAGATTCATAGAGTGAGGCTGAAAGATGCTTGTAGTGTCCTTAACAGAAGTTGAAACACAACAGGCTGGGGTATTGGTTTGTGAATAAGGAGTAAAGAGGAAAATCAAAGAAGGAAAAATAAAGCATAAAATTAGCAATCCAAATTGTTTCAGGAAGTTTGATTTTTAGGCAGTCGATTACAGCAGTAACTTCAATTTAAAGCCTGAAAGGGGGGGAAAAACCCCGACTTTAGCAATCTGTTGGATTTTTAACCAAATGAAACAGTGCTGCTCCATTCACCTCCAGCCTTTTTCTACTAGGTTATACTTTTTTTTTTTTTGTCTTTTCTCAACTGAGCCTGCTCAGTGAAGCTGTTTTGTTGTCACGAATTAAGAAGCTGGGACTTGGTGTTCCACCTACACCCACAGTTTAGTGAGTTTAGAACTGCTTGTAGTTTGTGACATGGGTAATTTGAAACCTGATTGTTGTTTTACATCCCTAGAGCATTTAGCGTTAGCCCAGGCGATGTTTCACATCCCTAAATGTTTTTTTTTAACTGGAAAAAAAGCAAACAATTTTTGAGGACTGGCAAACACTCGTTAGCCAAGTTCCCCTGTGATTACAAGCTTTCTTCAGTGGTGATTAAAGTCTCCTGAAATAGCGTCCCACTTTCAGAAATGTTAACTAAGGGTCTAAATATGCCTATTTTCTCCTTGTGTTGCTTTCCCTCTTCCATAGTCTAATGACTGTGGAGGCTGGTCTTTGTCTTTTGCTTTTGTGTTTTGCTTTGCACAGCAGCATGTTCAGCTGCTTGCTGTCCATTTGGTTATACCATCCAGCTGTACCCTATGTGGTGTGCCTCTTGATGCACTGCTCACTTTCAGACCAAAGAGCACAGTCTTTAGAACATGGACATTCTCCATTTGGCAGGTGCACCCAAACAGATGGAGTTCCCTTCGATTTCGTCTGACAGTGCAAGCCTCTTTTGTATCAATTCTGTCGCTGTATCATTTTGGTTTTGATGGGGTCTTGTCAGTTAACTTCAAGCAATTGCTGGTAGTGACTGAATAAGTGTGTTTCTGCCTTTTTGAAAGTCCAGGACTGAGAACCGTGAAGGATTACTTCTCTGACAAAATATTCAGTGGGTCAAACTGTGCAAACACATATGAAGTTAAGAATTCCTGTGGGCTTAGTAATTTAGTGCAATATGCATAATCCATTTGTGCCTTGATGCTCATTTGAGACTAGGACTCAGCTGTACTAGGATATTACCACAACATAAGCAGAAGCTTTTGTACCAGAGATTAAGTAGACAAGGCAAGAAAGGGAAACAGTGTCTTGCCCAAAGTACATAGCAACAGAGAAGCAAATTCTACCTTAACTGGTACTGAAGGAAGTTTTTCTATTGCTTCACTGGGGTTAGGTATTCACTCCAGGTACTCACCTGTGACTCTCAGTTCAGTGGCCCTCAATGTAATACAATGTGATCAATCGTAACCTGCCTGGAATGAAAAGCAGCAGCTGCTTAATGCTGCCCAGTTTAACTCTGCATGCAGTTCATATTAGAAAGAAGGAAGGAAAAATGAAGCCAACTAAAAATGGAGTGAGAATTTTAGCTAGAAAGAATGTAATTATCTAAATTAGAACTCTGGCCATGATTACAAGACAAAGACTGTCATGGGCAGTGTGGCAACCAGAACTGGTCACAGCCTTGGTTTCATATTTTCACTGTACCACTGCTCCTGATCTCACCCAAATCCTCTCTATTTTTATATTATTTAAACCTTGTAAAAAGTTCTAATTTTACAAAGACTGAGGTAGTTGAAAGCTTCCATTGCTTTCTCAGACAAACAGGGCAGTCATTCTCCTGGTCATAACGTCCTGTAAAGCAGGGCAAGTAGTGGAGACTGATTTTCTAGGGGAAAAATGTCATACAGCTGTGTCTAGAAAAGTGCTAGTGCTGCCTTCTCAATAAGACATTATACAGGGGTGATGGATTCTTTGCTCCAAGCTATCTTTTGTGTATATTTATGTTCCTGTTCTGAGGGTTATTTTTTCCCATAAGACACATGTTTAAAAATCACCATCTTGCTTGCAGTTTTAAAATTGATGGGTATAAAACTAACAATTCTTTTAAGGCAGTAGTGCTGTTTAGTGAAGAGAGCGCAGGTCTAGGGAGCTTTTATTATTCTGTGACCACTGGGCAACAAAGGCTATGGAAGTTCATCTTTCTGTGTCTTGTTCCCCTACCTTTAGAATGGCCATAAAGATAATGAACTTTGTAACATACTTTGAGAAAACATTGATATTAAAGCACTGTACAGGAACAAGTTATTATAATTCAAGTCTAAATCTTTTAGTAGCAGAAGTAATGCAATATTTCATTAAGAGCAACCTATCAAAATTTATCATTTCTTTTGTAAGCATCAGACCTCAGTACAAAGAGAAAAAATTATTTATTTCCTCCACTGCTTACCTTAAGGGTAGACTGGTGATTACAATGATAGTACACTAATTTTTGGTGTTAACAATTTGGCCACATCTGTTGACTGAATACTGTTCTGCTTTTCTGTTACATAAGTCAGTATATACTGAGTACATGATATCTACTTATGATATCTTACCCTATTCATAATTATAGAATGCACTTTCAGCATCATGTATCTACCATTCTAACCACATGCCTCAATATCAGATGCATTTTCTTATCTGATGTTAAACATCTCATTTTAACATAGATGAATAAATAGGTTTTTGCACCAGAAAATGAGGGAAAAAAATCTGTCTCTGTGCAACTGCAAAACACAAGTTTCCTAAAGATATTTGTGCATTACTGTTGATTCTGAGGGCCTGTTCATCTAATGAGAGCCATTGCACATTTGTCCCAGATTTTTATATATGTATGTTCACTTTAATAGATGCATGTGTGTTTATCGTTAGATGAACAGACTCTCAGTCAACTCATCTATACATATATATATATATACACTTTAATCCAGTAGAGCTATTTCTCATTGTGAATTTATCAAATAATGAAAGAGTCAGGTAAGGGAGTTTTAAATTTTGTATTGCCATTTTCTATGATCTCAGCTTTCACCTTCAACTTTGTATTCATAATCTGTTCTTTAATTTTTAATGACAAAAAATACAGAATACTCCAAAAATTACTTTTATCATCTTAAGTCTGAAAATGGGATCTGCATAAGTGAGAGAACTGGGAAAAATAATGTTAATATTGTAAAACAAGTACTTTGTTTAGCTGTTGTCCAGGAAACTGCTCTCTTCCCAAAACACTGTTGTGTGAATAATTTTGTATATTTTTGAAGAACACATCCAGATTCTTTTTTTGCCAACAGAAATCCACAAACATATTGTTACTCATGAAGATTACTCCATCTCAGAAAATTCATACAGTCATCTCAGTTTTTTGTGTGGTGAAGATGACAATTTTGTCACTGATTCTGTGTTTTTAAACAAAAGTGTGTTCAAGGCTGCTTCTACTCTGTTTTCAAACAGCAAAGAAGAGTAAGACTGTACTGTTGCTGTGTGTGCGGAAAACAAAGATGCTTAATGTAATATAAGGGTTACAGAACAAATATATTTGAATTTCACTGTTATAGTTTTTGGCAGGGAGAGTATCTAGCTGAAAATTCAGGAGCAAAGCTGAGCTTCTGAAATATTATCATGGAAATAGATGTGTATGTAAAAGCAGATTTGGGAGCAGGTTTTCTGGATTATGCCTTTGTCCAAGCTCGATATGTGTTCTTCTGCAGAGCGCTCCCCTCTCGTGATCCTGCCTCACAGCATCTGTCTACCTGTAATTACCTGCCCAACTTTACCTGATATTCTTTCTATAGAGTTGTTCTATGTCTAGAAAGGACTTTGACATTCATTGATGTCATGGTGTTGCATAATACTGCTGTCAGAACTGTTTATGCTTTCATAAAAATTAGTACAAAAAGGTTAGGTCAAAGATTCCAGACTTTCAGCTGCTGTAAATACAATTCTTTATAGCAACCCCCCCCCCTAAGAAAACCCCAAACATGAATGATAACAGTTTAACCACTCACATAACTGTCTGAGTATCCCTCATTCTGTTTCGCAAAGTTGTTTAATATCATTTTCCATTTAGCAAGAGACTTCCCTCCGGACAAAACAATTAGATCCATCTGTGTGGCAAGGTTTCATTCAGCTGGTCTTGGTATGATCAGAAATTCAGTTCAAACTTTCAGCAACAGGTCTGACTGAGCAGAACACTTTTAGTCTGCACTGAAGTCTGTGAAATCTGAGTTGGTGACATAATAATAGAAGTTATTCTTCCATCATCTCTTTGTGAACATCTGAAATAGCTGACTTGTTATGCAGAGGCCAGCTTTCAGTCACTTGTGACCTATAATGGACATGACCTAGCAATCAAGCAGGGAAAGTTTTATCCAATTAAAAATCCCCTGAGTCATCCAGTCTCTTTAAAATGAGGAATCTAAATAATAGATTGCATGAAGATAGATGGCATTCTCAGTATCCACTTTATTTCAGTCTTCAACACAAAGAGAGAAGAGAAAGAAGATGGGAGTTAGCTAAGTGAGATAAATGTGTATGAGGGTCTGGGAATATGAGGAAACAGTCTTAATAAGAAGCAAGTAAAAGAATGCTTCAATAATTTAAAGTATCTATAAATCAGTGAGGGCCCAGTGACATTTAGCCAACAGTTCATAAGAAACAGCAACAAGAGTTGTGATGATCCATCAGCTGTATTGGGGGATGGATAGAGTGCAAATCAGCCATCAGGAAGTGAAACATATGGCAAGTATGCTGTAAGAAATTTTTTTTAAGTGTAAGATTTTTTTTTTTTTTAAGGAGGCAAAAGCCTCCCCAAACTATAAGATAATACCTCACACTAAGCAATACTGTATTTTGTATATGTGTGAAATTTCAATTGCTACATCAATTACAGAAACAATCTCTAAGCATATCTTAGTAGAGCCTAAAAGTTTTCTTAGGTATACCCTTAAGCTTTTGTCATAATTGTTGGGATGTTTTTTCTGGAGGAGCCACGCATATGCTCATGTTATTTTTTAATGTCACTTTATGTGCAGCAAGTTGCATCTGGTTGGTTTTAATCTGCCTCTACTTTCCTGCTAGAATTTATCTATCTGCATGAAGATACATTATCTCCCCCTTCTTCTCACTAGAAAATCTTTAGCTGAGTTCTTATTTGGTTTGTTGAATTATTAGGAAGAATTACTTCCTTTTCCAGGCAAAATATCCATTGCTCAGTCAATTTGTTTGTGTTTGAACAAGCAGCCTTTGAAAGAGATGAAATTACAAACTGGGGAGAGTATTTCAGAAAGAATAATATATTGGCTTGTATATAAGTTATCGGCTGGATGATAGATGGCGCACAGTTCAGCTGTAAAGGTTCACAGTTCAGGTGCACAGTTCAGCCATGTTTTTGCACAGTTCAGCTGTAAAGGACTTCATATCACAGAATTAGCTGCCCTGTCTACAAGAGAGCAAAGTATTTCTGCTATAGTAGAAAGTGACGTATGAGTCAAAGAAAAAAAATATTTGAAGTGCTGGAGCCGCTGAGATTTTTGGTCAATAATTTTAGTGGATAAAGTCTTGAATGTGGTAGTGATTTTCTTTTCATAATCGCAGCATATCGTGGCACAGATGAAAAGAACAGAGCAGTTTGATTTGCATTGCTCTCTGAGTAAGAGAAAAGATAGCAGAGCCATCTCCATATGGGTCTGTTGTCTCTGGAAGTCATTCCTATCTTAACTGAAAAGAGCCTCAATGTGATGACCTTAATGACATATTGCAGGAGACCACTATACGATGGGGTTTCTGGGAAGAGTTCAGGACCTACATTAAAATGATTTGATGCAGTTCTAGTTCTATTAGTTTAAATCTACTTCTATTAGATGAAATTAAATAATAATTGCAATTATTTTTCTTGAAATGTCATTGAAGTTAGGATCTCTAGAATAGTGTCCTAAGATTGAGAATATGTTCTACAAATGAGAAACTGAAATAAGTTTGAGATGTTAGGTAAACATGAAGAGACATATTTCATAAGGATATAAAAGAATGTTCTGGGAATTAGATGGAAATCTACAGTGCCATTTTAGGGACTTCTCAGAGAAGCACTAAACATGAAAAATTTCAGAAGATTAGAGCTATATGTCTCTGGGTCCTACTAATTGTAATCATGATAATTATCATGTGTATTAACTATATTGCTGTTCTGAGTTATGTGGTTATAGCAGGACTATAAGAGAAAGAAAAGTGAATATACCTAATTTCTAAATTATCTGATATGCTTTAGTGCAAATGGCTTGAGCTCTTAAATAGCTAAGTCTATTTTAAAAAATGTAAATATGTATCTTTGAACCTGAAAGGAATAATTTCTTTTAGATCTTTATATAGGTCATAAACATCCACATAACCTCTCTGTGAAGGCATAGAAGACAAAATGGATTTTGGCTGGAATAAAACAAGGAAATGGAATGAGACAAAGTGGAATTAGGCTTATGGTCTGCTCAATTGGGTGATATTGGTGTGCATATTCAAAATTAAACTGGGTTCCAGTGCTTTGCTGAATTTGATGTTGATATACAGTCTAAGGTGCTGAACTGTGTGTAAAGTCGTGTCTGTACAAAATGCTGTCCAGTGTTTTGGACAGTGGTCTACTAATCCCTGACTGAGCCCATTATACTTTTAGTTTCATGATGGTAATGAGCAACAGGTGGAGATAGACTCCTTGTTGTCGCTTTTAGGAAAAGCTTTTAAAGGTTCTTATTTGTTTCATAGAAAAACAATCCATCTCAAATAAATGTATTTATTTCTAATGCATAAATCTTAGATACATTCCAGTAATGAAACAAAGTTTCAGTAAATTTCTTTCTTTTCTTAAAGTCCATTACAGTTTTCATTTAAACATTGTGGCAAATGATTCATAATTACTTCAATTTCAGGAACATTCATTCTTTACCTCACCTAGAATTACAATGAAACCTTTGGGGTTTTTCTATTAAGGATAAATTAATTTCCCCCTGGAACAGGTGCATTAAATTTTAAATCATTTATTATAGTTGCTTTTGCAAATTTAGGCACAGATTCCATGATTCAGTTTCTTAGACAAGGCCAATGATTGTAGTATTAATTCATTCTACACATAGTATTTGCCATAATAAATTTCTCCTATTTGGTCTTCTGATCACGTATGACAAATTAAAGAGGGATAGATTTTTATTTATTTCTTTATTCATATTTGATATAGGACAAAAAAAGTGTAAAACCTTTATATTTGTGGCTCACTACCAGTATAACGGACAGTGAACTATTTAACAGGGTTAGAATTCTTCCTTAAGCGGTCAATATGTAATAATGGGCACTAAATTATAAATGGAAATATGAAGACCTGAAAACCTCTACCTGGCAGGTAAGTCCCTTTTTGCTTCAGAAGAAAAAATAAAAGAAAGTAAAAAAAGTCATTTTTGCAGACTCTTAGGATCCCAAATTGTATTGCTCATCTAATTTTGCATAGGCTTTTCAACACAGCTGCAGGTTCTGCCTGAATTTTCTTGCTGCCTGAGCAGTAACAGCTTAAGTTACCCAGAAAAGTGTCTTTGATGTGGTTCTTGTATTTCCCAGTCCTTGATTGCTCCTATTAACATTTCCATGACCCGGGTGGTATTCCCTGCAGCACTGGAATGTAAGGACCAAATAGAGCATATTCATGGGCTTGTATTAATCATTACTTCAAATTTCAACCAAGATAGGAAAACAGAGAAATGTTGTTCCATGCTGAAAGACATGTGACATGGAACTGACAGCAACAGTATTTTGCCCAAGTGTGGGCTGGAGCTATCCAGGTGATCTTAAAAACATCTCAGTGACAGAAGTCTCATTGGGCAGGATTGGATCTCACCAGCGCTGTCACATTAAGTTTGTCAGATTTCCCTCTACTTCTTACTTCACCACTTGCCATAGGAACATTTTCTGTCCAGGGAGAATACACTTAGAAATCAAACTTACAGCTGCATCTGCAATACTTGTCTTGATAAAACCATTCTCTGCTTAACACCAAATATGTTTTAGGACCCTTTTAAACTGCAATTTAAAATCTGCAAATCTGAGTATATAAAACCTCATTACTGGTCATTCTCCTTCTATTTCCCTATTCCTCACCAGGATTAGAGTCTGCTTTAGTTCCTCTCTTTTCTTCTCTTCCTTGCTGTGATTTAGGCTCACTGGAATAGGAATCCCCTTGCTGTAGACCTAATCAGACGGTACTAAGGTGTCCTGTATGCACAGACTGGAGTGCTCCCACTCTACCTAACAATCCATCACAGTCACTGTGGGCCTCGTGCTCTGGCTGTGATCTCAGAGCTGACTGTCCCTTCAATCTGGGAAACTGCAGAAGGATGTGCTGTAGCTTAAACACAAGATTCCCCCGTAAGGCAATAGGAATGCATCAGGGTTGGTTCTTGGAGCTGAAGCCTCAAGTCAAGCCTAGCTAAGAGGGAGGTGGGTTAAATATAGCCTGATAAACTTTTTTGTGACTTAGACACAGATAGCCAAATGCAGAGGGACTAGAGAATGTACATGCAATCTCTTCAGCAGTGCATATACACAGAAAAGAGTGTTAAGTTAATGTAGCTGGTAGAATAGTATTTGTAGGCAAAGTGTACTTGCTTCCAGTCTGGCCATGATCTCACCATCCAAGATGTCCTATTCATTTCATTAGGGCTGATGGAATAAGGACAGTCAGATAAAGACTGGTTATTTGGATCTTTAGAGTCAGCTTGAATTTGACTTTGAATCTCCACTGGCAAACACACTTCAGCAACTCCAGTATATTTCTGTTCTCCCAAATCTTTAATTTTTATTCTTCTAGGTGGGTATACTTCACCTATCATGTTAATTATTTATTGCTCTTTAAGAATCAGGAGTGTGCTTGAAGCTGATCAAGTCACTCCCTCTGCAGTTCTCTGTAGAGACCAGTCTTCTGCATCTCACAGTGTGAGACCAGCTTGGTGAATACATGATTTGCTGAGGGAAATAGAAGTGCTCTCTTAGATGTTTTAATTAGAGTCACTACAGGCAGACATGTCTGCATTTAAGGTTCCCCAGCAGATAAAACTACATTTATAGAAACTTTGAATATTTTTAACAGCAATGGCAGATGTAGTGATTGTTGCTCTTTCTGAATTTGGGAGAAATTAGTTTCCAAGAGGGATAGGATATAATGCCCTTTTCATATGTTTTAAGGGGTATTTTTCTTTCAGATGCTCTTGGTCAGATTATCACAGGTGATCACTGACCCTGAGCTAGACACTCACAAGACCTTGCATTCCCTAGTGACAGTAGTGACTTCTCAGCTAGTGAAGTGATAGGGCTAAACCAAAAGGTATTTCTGTGTCAACTGTAACTTCTGTTTGCCAGATCTGAAAGTACAGTTGAAACTCATATATAAAACTGAAAAGAACATTCAAGGCTTTGAACCCCTGCTAAATGTTTTGTTTGGGTAGAATGTAGGTAGAATACTGAATATCTTACTCATATAAAACAATTCAGACATCCAAACATCTCAGAATGAGGTGTTGTACGTGACACTTGAGTGTACTGGAAATCCCTGAAATGGCATTTGCTGTGGGATTTAGGTCACTGTAGTGATTAGAAGCCCAATGCACCCTGGTACATTGTAATAACGATTAGTATGTAGTATCTGACCAATAGAATGATTGAGACCAGAAGGGCCTCTGAAGGTCATCTGGTCCAACCCTCTTGCTCAGGCAGGACCACCTAGAGTTGATGGCCAGAACTGTGTCCAGATGTCTTTTGAGTATCTACGAGGAGGAAGATTTCACAACCTCCCTGGGCAACCTGTGCCAGTGCTCAGTCACCCACAGTAAAAAACCATTTACCTCACAGTAAAAAAAGTGTTTGCTGATGTTCAGACAGGACCTCCTGTGTTTCAGGTTGTGGTCATTGCCTCTGGTCCTGTCTCCTGAAGAGATTCTGATCAGATCCACTGATGAGATCCCCCTTAAGTCTTCTCTCTCCCAGCTGAACAATCCTAGCTCTCTCAGCCTTTCCTTACAGGACATATCTTTCAGACCCTTCATAATATTTGCATTCCTTCACTGAACCCTCTCCAGTATCATAGAGTCATAGAATATCTCAAGTTGGAAGTGACTCATACGGATCATCAGGTCCAACTCCCAGTAGCTCTATCTCTCTCTTGTACTGTGGAGCCCAGAACTGGACCCAGTACTCCAGGTGTGGCCTCACCAGTGCTGAGTAGATGGGAATGATCACCCCCCTCAGCCTGCTGGCAACACTCCTTCTATTGCAAACTAGAATACTGTTAGCCTTCTTGGCCACAAGGGCACATTACTGGCTCCTGTTTGACTTGGTGTCCACTGGGAACCTCAGGTAATTTTATGCAAAGCCGCTTTGCAGGTGAGTGTACTGGTGCATGGGGTTTTTCCTCCCCAGGTGCAGGGCTTTGCACTTCTCCCTGATGAATTCCATGAGGCAGCCATCAGCCCATTTCTCCAGCCTGCTGAGGTCTTTCTGGATGGTGGCACAACCCTCTGGGGTATCAGTCGCTCCTCCCAGTTTTGTATCATCAGCAACTTTCTGAGGGTGCAATTTACCTCATCATCCAGATCATTAATGAAGATGTTCAACAGGATCAGACCTAGTATTGACCCCTGAGGGACACTTATTTACTGGCCTCCCACTAGAATTCATGCTGCTGATCACCACTCCGTGGGCCCAGCCATACTCCATCAGTTTCTGTGTGAGAATACAATGGGAGACAGTGTCAGAAGCCTTACTGAAGCTGAGGTAGGCAGTATCTACTGCTCTCCCTTTATCTACCAAGACAGTAGAAGGTTGTCAGGTTGGTCAAGCATGAATGGGTGTTATTGCCTAGACAATTGCATTTCCAGCAGGCAGAATTATCAGCAACATTTATGAGAATAGATTTAGGGAACTGTGACAAAAGGCTGAGACAAAATGTGACCTGAGGCTTCCTGTGTTTGAATAAACTTAGGTAAAATGAGTGCCACTCTCCCCATATTAATGGTCTTTTTTTTTTTTTTCCTTTTATTTTTTTTCTTGATGTCGATAACAGACCAAGACAGTAATTTCTTGAAAAAAGAAATGGAAGGAGAAAATACCTTTTTTATATCTAATTAGAACATTTGCTTATGTTGTCGGATACCACAATTAACGTTTTTGGCTAGTTTGTAACAGAGGGATTAAGCATCTGGTTTCTTCAACTGCCGTAGCTTTTGGGCCATGAGAGCTTTAGGAGCAGGGTCATTCAGCTTCTTGTTGGGGATATTCTGCTTTGGGTAAACAATCAGCTGCTTACTGACCTGAAGCGATAATAGTACTGCAGTTGGTGATAAGGGCACTCAAGATACTTGGATACTCATCCCAGATCAAATGAATATTTAAAGATTTTATACAAAGTAGGTGAACTTCATCAAGAGAGAGAAGATCCTTAAATATTCATCAGAATAGGGATTAGGGCTTGGGTCTCTGATGAATGTCCTAACAACCAGTCTGCAGAATTCTCCTTTTGCTTTCTCTATTACTCCCTGAGTAGCTAAGTGTTTCTTTCAGAACAGAATGGCTTCATAGGTAGACCATGAGAGAGATTTTTCACAGTGCACCATGTAGACTCATAATTAAGCATAGATTTAAGTTCAGTCTTCTGCAATGAATCAAGCATAAAAAGTAGTTGGTACATCGGCCTCCTACATGCCAAGTGAAGACTCAAATATTTATATTTTTGAATGTGAAAGGAGGCATGTCTTTCCCAGGTGCTTTGTGTGGGATCACATGTGATTTGAACCATGGTACTCTACTGTCAAATTGTGTCAAAAGTCTAGACTGTGCAGTCCATAGGGCCTGAGGAATTACCAAGGACTATGGCTGAAGCATGGTAATACTGGAACTTTAAAAAGGGGAGAGACAGTAGATTTTCAAAAGTCAGGTTTCCTGAATGATGGCTTTTAGCATCCAAAGTGGTTTTTGAGCCTTTATGCCCTTCTTGGAAATCTGTCCCTAATGTGTCATGTTTCTTTAACAGAAAGCATTCTTAAAATATAACTACTGATCACTGTCATCTTTTGAAAAAACAAAAACAAAAAACAAACAACTAAAAAACCCCAAAGGAAATGAAGACTTTTCTTCCTGTTAGTGACATGTTTATCATATTTCTAATAGAACTTCTGTGACATGATTGCTCATTAAAAATAGTGTCTAGGACACAGAGCTCTTCCTGAAGTTCTAAGGTTTCTCTTTTTTTCAGGTTTGTAGTCATTATGATCATCTGAAGCAGGGTGATAAGCAGAAACTGTGTGTGTAGTGATGTTTTAAAAAAAGACCCGGTAACACTGAATAGATGAAATGTCAACTTGACCCAGCTATTTTTTTCATGAAATGGAGCTTCTTACAGTCACATTAGTCAAGATATCATTGATTACAAGAGTCCTGATTAAAATTTGTTAAAAGCTCACTCTTAGCAGACAATTTTGTTGAAGATTGCTGGCACAAAAGCACAAATCCTTCTCGCTATTGGCAAGCAAATTTCTAGGAGAAGACAGACAGCTTAACACCATTCCTCTTTATATAGTTGTTGGTTTTTTTTTTTTGTTTTTTTTTTTTTTTTAAGAGATTATACCCTATATGAATGATAAAGCAGTATTTAGTTTATACTAAAAAAACCCCAAACTTTTTGTACAGGTGCAACATGTGAAACTTGAAAATGTGATTGTAGTGAACTAAGATGGTAAACCAAGGACAAAGAAAAAACATGTTTCTGCATAGACATTACAGTGCTTTCACATCCTCTGAAAAATTTGGTCCCTTGGCATACCTGTTTTTGCATGTTGCTTAGGAACAAAGCTATGCTTTTGCTGCAGGTCTCCTGAATTGCATCTGCTTACTGTGCTTTGGTAATCATTGTGTGGTGGCCTCAGACTCTTGCTCTCTGTCCCCCTTCACCCATGCTATCTCTCAGTGCAGGGGCAAGACAACGTAGCCAGGACATCCTTGTGTCTTGCAACCTCCAGCTGATCTGAAACCTCTGAATACGGGAGAGTACGGTACTGTATGCCACCTACTGACCTGGGAGCCCAGAGGATTTAGAGATACTTTAGGATCTGTGCATCACTAGCTGCTACCCAGCATCTGGGTAAAATCTGGTTTAAGCAGTAAAATACCAAAGAGACATTCTACAGTCTCTGGATTACTGCTCACTATGTTTTGACTATTTTTAATATCATGTGTTACTCATCCATTGGTTCCATTGTCACCAAAAAACCCCAAAGGTTTTACTTATGACAATTTGTTTACATATATTATAAAGAAATGGAATTGACCCTTCTTTACTGGGACATCTTGTTATTCTAAATATTTCTTTACCTTTGCCAAAATATCAGCAAAACAATTTTAAGTAATCTGTTGAAATAATAATAAAAAACATTTAACTGCTAAAATATAAACAAATCAAACACATTACAGACTCTCTTGTTGTGGTTCTAAAATCATTTGGGCTTGAAATTAAGATTGGCAAGCCATGACTGCATTTAGTAAAGAGAAAATGAAGTATTAATTGTTCTATTTTTCAGTATCCAGTCTGCAATTTGAATATCTAATCAGTTTCTTCTGTAACCTCTAACTGATATAAGACTTTGCTGCCTTGAAATTGTTCACACAGAGTTCCAAACATGACCTGTTTTGGTGTTTGGTTTTTGTTTTTTTTTTTCATTGACATTGAATATTGCAGCTTGCTTTTCAGCTTTGCTGCTCCTGTCATTGCCAGTGAAATGATATCAGTAATCTGAAACTTTCAGTATTTCACTTCCTTTGAAGTTGTGAATAACTGTTGTTTTGAGAGAAGCTGCTGCTCAGAGACTTTGTAAAATGAAACGTACTAAGACACAAATAAGATTTTGAATTGACTGGCCTACTTCTGAAATCTAGGACCTAATTCTGCTCATTGTGTAAGCAGTAGGAGAGGTAAAATTGATGGTGTTCTGTGGTAGATACTTACAGTGTTCCTTCTGACAAAGTATCTTCCGTCTTGCTTAAAACTTTATTTACTACTTGTGAAATTATGAAGTTAAAGGTAAAAAGTATATTGTGGCCCTTGTAACTGCACCATTGTTCCATATGCCTGCTGTCTAGCCAGATGCTTCATACTTCTTCAGAGTGAATGGAAATAAATTAAAAGCAATAAAATCAATACTGATCTATTTTGTGCACACTCAGTGAAAGAAAAATCTTTCCTAGTGAGTAGATTCAGGCATCTGCACCACTGAGTACTTAAATGTAAACCTCTTATCCGTAGTCATTTGTTAATTAATGGTCTGCTCAAGTAGACATAGAAAACTTAAATATAACAGATGTAGAATACTCAAATACTAATGACATAGTTTTCAAGAGGGCAGTCAAGTGAATTGAATAATGAAGTGTGTCTTAAAATTGCATAGGAACTGATGGAACTATGGATAAATGCATCAGGTCAGTACGGAAATGAAAAGATGTCTTTATGGGAGGGAAGGGAAAGAGAATATTCATCTTTGTGTATTCGCTATGTGTTATTACGCCTTTTCTCTATTTTGATATCTTTACATGTGCCTTACAGTTATTTGTAAGACACGTGATACCACCTAACTTAGTGAAGACATGTTTTGAGACATACCTTGCTCAAAATGTTGGCAACTTGAGTAGAAGAAATGACAGCCTGGAGCAGTAGTAGAGAGAAATGATGTTTTTGTTTGGAGAGAGGCACCAAAGTTTAGAATTAATGTAAACACCCTTATGGCTCTAGACATTTTGAGTGCACTTCAATTATGTGGAGCAATGGCTGCAGGAGAGATTATCTGGTTGACAGTGGTCAAAAGAAGGTGTTTCTTTTATATACCTGTTAAAGTGCAGGACTCTGCACCTACGTGAGGGTGCATCTTACAACTTGCAGAAGTGGACTGGAGTACTGAAAATCTAGAAATGTCTAGCATCCTGCTTTTAAGGGTTTCCACAGATTTAGGGATTGTATATTCCCTTATTAGTTATCCTGAAATATTCCTTGCCACAAAGAAGGCTAGAAGTTTATTTATGAAAGTCAGAAGAGGCAACACTATTATAAACACATGTGCCAGAAAGGAAATACCACCCTGTTTCAGAAGTAAAAGCCTTTTATGTTCTGTTGCTCTTCGATAAGCATGTTTTTTAGTACTTAGGATGCATTTACACAAGATGCACTTTTATTTGGGGAGATACATTGGCTTGAATCATACCATAAACATAATTGGGGCTTATTCAGACTTAAGTCTTAGTTCTGAATTCCAGAAAAAGGTAATTTTTGTTGATCCTTCTGCTTTGGTTTTTGACAAACCCTCATGTCTCAGTCTCTTAGGTTTAAGTGTACTTTCAGCAAATTGTTATACCAGCTTGGAAGACATACCACTCTTTCCTTCCCCAGGAATTCATTCACAAATTGTGATATCTTAATGTTTATTGGTTTATATAGGGATATTTATGCTTATGGAAGTGCTTGTAAATATTGACATAAAGGCTTTTGCCTGATATCATGTATGCTGTATGTTACAGTGCACTGTGTAGAAAGGGCCAATAGGGTACTTAATCTTAACACAAATTGTTTTGAGAATTATGGCAGTAAAAATAAATCTGTGCAGAAAATCAGTTAGTTACGATAATGTGGTACCACACTGGTGGAAAAGGGAAGAGCAACAGATGTAATCTACCTGCGCTTGTGCAAAAGCATTTAGTACTGTCCCACACAGCATCCTTTTATCTAAATTAATGGGTGGACCACTCAGTCAATAAGGAATTGACTGAATTGTTGCACTGAAAGAGTTGCAGTCAATGTCTTGATGTTGGATGGAGACCAGTGATGAGTGGGGCTTCTCAGAGGTCCATATTGAGACCAGTATTATTTAACATCTTTGTCAGGGACATGGACAGTGGGACTGAGTGCACCCTCAGCAAGTTTGCCAGTGACACCCAGCTGTGTGGTGCGGTTGACACGCTGGAGGGAAGGGATGTGCCATCCAGAGGGACCTGGACAGGCTGGAGAGGTGGGCCTGTGCAAACCTCATGAAGTTCAACAAGGCCAAGTGCAAGGTCCTGTACATGAGTTGGGACAAGCCCAAGCACAAATACAGGCTGGGAAATGAGTGGATTGAAAACAGCCCTAAGGAGGACGGACTTGGGTATATTAGTGGATAAAAAACTGAATGTGAGTCAGGAGTATGCATTCACAGCCCAGAAAACCAATTACATTCTGGATTTCATAAAAGAAGGAATGGGGCTTAGGGCAACCTGGTCTAGTGGAAGGTGTCCCTGCCCATGGTAGGGAGGTTGGAACAGGATCACCTTTAGCATCCCTTCCAGTCCAAACTATTCAATGATTCTATGATTCTATAACAGTCTTGCCACTCTCTGGACCTTTTCTTATTAAATCTGCTTGTAGGAGATTCCTGTGTTTGTATAGAAGTATGAAATGATTGTCACTGAAATGTGGGATTAATTATTTGAACTTTGCTCTGTGAAGCTGGTTTCATGTCATGCGATGATTCTGGCTAGAGGGTTTCATTTCTCATGACTACTGCTCGCTTCTGCCTGACACCAGCTTTTAGTCTGTGACTTGGTTTGACAAAACCCTTCATAGAGCCAGGCTTTCCACTGGGAACTAATCTGGTTAATAATAAACCACCCTTAAAGACAGAGGTCTTCAGAAGGCATAGCTGTTGGATTTTAAATAGGTATATAATAAACCAGTACTACTTCTAGACATACTGTAGTATGCAGGCTGACTTTAGATGATTTAAGGCTTTTTAGAGAAATGAGCATGTTTTTTGAGGATCTGCTTGTAGGAATTGGATGTCTGCATTTCTGAAAGACTGGTTTACAGGTCTTTCATGCTACTTACTGAACTTCATCCCACCCTGTCCTGATCCAATGTCGGGAGAGATTTCAATATGATCCCAAGAGCAAGATTAAGACACAAACGAGGTCAAATGCTGTATACCCCAAACAGGTTTTTATTACTAAAAAAGTGAAGAGGAGTAGTGATAGGATGGAATGGAAGGCAAAGACAGAAATAAAGCAAGGATGCGGGATAGGGCTGCAAGAATAGTCACCACCATGGATCCAGCGGCGTCCCGTTGGTCCTCAGCCTTCGGTTCTTTGATGGTGGGTGCACACAGATCTGGCTTCGATTGTGGATGCACACTGAGCAAAGATTTCTGTTGCCTTTTTAAGTTCATCGTATCCACTGATTAGCATATCTGCCCACCTTTAGTTTTTTTTTCTCTGGTCCCACAGGTTTTGTTGTATCTGGCTTCAGGGCAGGAACGCTTGCCTCCTGTCAGCTCACTAGCAATGCCTGCATGGGGTCTGCCCTACACAATAGAGGCACCAATGCTACACGGTGGGGCCAGCTCAGCACACCTCTGCCACTTTGAGGCTTGTCTAAAGAGTCGGGACAATGCAACCGCAAAGAGGTTGGGGGGTGCGTCCTTCACACACTCCTGCTTCCCTGGGTGACGCTCCCCAGACCAATCCTCAGGCTGCAGCAGCTTCTCTTGGAGGTTTGCACAGACACAAGCAAGCTTTGAGACAGTCATATGACATTTCAGTCTCTCACACACCGTCTTGGTAAATAAGCATAAATTTTTGTATATATGGAATGCTAAGAACAATTCATAAAGGCTGTCTCTATGACCTCATGTTATGTAATTCAATATAATTCTATATAATCCTGTATAATTCAAATAGACAAATTTGTTATCAGAATCATAAATCCGTGTTTCTTACACCACCATCAAGCAGCAGAGGAATGATTTTGTTGTCAAAATATTCACATTCTATTTCCCATGATCAAATATTGAGAGTAAAGGCTGGATTATGAGAGAAAAAAGTCAATTTTTTTAAACATACACTTTTATAATTGGACAGTAACTGCATAACAGGACTATAAACAACAAAAAAAAAAGCATCAAATCTTTACTGTCAGAAACCAAGACGTAAAATGAAAATAGAATTTCAGATTTGATTGGTTTGGTTTTGTTGGACTGGTTTAGTATCTAGGCTTACTTGATCATTCTTGTGGAATTGTCTTTATTTTCTCAATAGAGTAAGATATGTTCTCCCTCTTTTCATCCACAGAAGAAAAAAGTAAGAAACACAAATAAATTAGTGTTGCTATATCTTGCTGCCTATTATTCTGAAATTTTATGAATAAATGAAAAGTCAGTGATAATCATTCTTTTCATATTCTCTTGACTCTTCTCCCAGTAGGATAAAATAAAAAAAATCATGTCTTCAAAGTCTAATACTCCCATGAAAAAGTTAAATTCACTAAACTTAAATCTATTTTTGCTCTGTGGGGAAAAAAGCTGAGATGGCTTCTTGGCAAATTATAGCTTTCTAGAGCTTGCTCTCTATCCCATTTTTGTCAGTTTTGTAAGAAAAAAAAAAAAAAGGAGGAGAGAAAGACCCCAGTAAATACCCTATGCAAATATAGTGTAACAAAAGGGTTATGATTACTCATAATAACAGAATAGTTTCAGGTGCTGACTTCGGAACATCAGTACAGTTACCCATCTTTGCTCTGCCATCTGTATGTGAGTACTGGATTTTTTGAATGTGTAATAACTCAAGGATGGCTAGGGATGATGGGCATACAGTGTAGTATCCTTTGTAGCAACAGTGGCTTTAATAGCCGTAGAGAGAACCTTCCTTCTGACTTGGGTAGTCTGCTGTTGGGGTTCCTGAGCAGGTGGAGACTGGAGCCCTATTTAATCTATTCACAAATGATGGATATTTCAAAGTTCCCCAACAACTGTGATTATATAGAAATACCTTAAACCAGTTCACCAGACAGTGAAGGATATTGGATTTTTTTTCCCCTGTATTTTTGTGGGTATCTGGGAACTGGGAACATCAAAGGGTCTGTGCACTGCTTTAAACAACTTTATTTTGGTAAGATGCTTTAATTAATGGATACGGATGTGTAGGTGTATCACAAAAGTCTCAGGGAAACTGTGATGCAACAATTTGAATCAGAATTCTTCTACTTTATATTCTTATATCTCCCATGATTTCTGAGCCCTTACATCAAGAATCAAAAATATTTTTTTATTCTATAATTTTGATGCTTTATTTTACAGTGCAGTTTCTAGAAGCTGACCTGAGGCCAGATATCTGCAATGTCTTCCCATAGGCAACATATGGGATTTTTTTTCCACAGCAACTTTTTTGAGTTAGTAATGTAGGTGTATCCCTTGCACAGCTATTTTTCAGGGTGCCTAGTGTCACTGAATCTGTATGGGTACCTTTCTTACTATCCTGGTTCAGCTAGGATAGTGTTAAGTTTCCCCAGCAGAGAAGGGGAAAGGGATCTTTTGGAGGGTTATTCATACCATGCTGAGGCGGGGGAGCGCGGGAACTTTTCCTTTGTGGCTTTGGTGGCAGGGAGCATCACGAGCGAGCTGTCTGTAACCATTGCGGTATTTCTCTGTATATCTTTTGTCTTGTTCACTGTTATTGCTGTTTATTATTGTTATCATTGCTCCTGTTGTTGTTCAGATTGTTTATCACACTGTTGTATTAAATTTCTTCTTATTTTAACCCAGGGTTTATGCCTCACTTCCAGCCTGACCGGCTGAGGGTGGGGGAGGGACAATGGCAGTGTGGTCTCCGGTCCCGGCAGGGCCTAAACCACCACACTTACTCACCCAAGGTATTCTCGAAGCTCACATTGTTTTCTGGCCTGCTTTAGCATAGAGAACCATGCTGTAGAAGCCAGAGCTTTTGCCTGGTTGTTCACCTTTAGTGAAAGGTAAGTAAACATCCATCTTTTCTGGAGTCAAAGACAAACATCATCCTAGTTGTCCTGCTCTTCAATGATAACTTTTAAAGACTTAATTAAACAGCTCTGAATGGGAAAGGAGAGAAGAAATTTTTCAAAAATCAGTATATTTGTAAAATCCAAGGCATTTTAACATGAGTGAGCACTGAGTGAAGATAATGAAAGTCATAAAACCCCATTGACTCATACTGTGACTACTTGCAACTTTTAGGAGAAGCCATATTACAAATCCTTGACATTCCACTGTGGCCTGTAGTATTAATAAAAAAACCCTTGCCTGATTCCATTTCTAATTTACAAAGATTAGTCTCTAGCACATGCAAATAATGTTTAAAGCTGTGCAGTATAATTTGCATTTGAAGTAAACAGAAATGTGTTTAAGAAGATGTATCAGAGACTGTTTTTTCTGCAACTTGCTAATCAGTTCAGATCCTTTAAGGGAAGGAGAGAGGATACTAGAAAAAACATTTGTCTAAACCTGCTGTTAAGAAATACAGTAATCAGTTATCAGGGCAATGTAAGCAAGATTGACTTTTCTTTTTCCCCAAGAGAACTATGCTGTGATCCATGATTTTTGTATAATCTCTGTTTATGTTTCACTGCCTCCAGGTATTAAATGCAGGCTTAATAGGGCTTGTGGCAGGCAGAATGACTAATTACTAGAGCTTCTGACCCTGTTCTATTCTGTAAAGACTGAGTATCTATTGACATGGTTGCACCCACCCCTGTGTTTTGACTATTGATCATACTTTGGCAGCCACCAGCTGATACAAGCACTACTGTAATTGTAAATATTATGTAATTGTGTGTGCTGAAATTATGTATCAATGAAGAACTGTACTAAAAGCTTGCTTTCAAAGAATCTTGGGATGCAAGTTTGCCCTTCATTTGGACTACATGTGCTGTACACTAGTATTTCCCAAATCAATCTTCTCCATTTGTCATACCATCAGGACAGGCTCTGCTGCACTCACCCCCCAACTTAGATTCTTCTTATTTATTAATGGTGGGTTTTGTGTTTTGTCATGAGCCTCGCTATCCATCTCAGATGACAGCAAATGAAATTAAATTAACAACATCTGTGGATTTTTCATCATATTTAGAAAAAAAAAAACCCTCTCTGTTTTCTCTCACTATTGAGAGAGGTTTTTAGGAAAAACAGACCCATCAAGCTTAAAAATGAAATATTTATCTATGTTTAAAAAAAAAAAAAAAAGTGGCATGTCTTAATTTCTTTTTAATGCTTCATTATTGTCAACATCATAGAACTGGCCATGCCAGTTCTAGAGTTGTCCATGACTAGCAGATTGTGTGGACCAGTATTTTTGAAAGTTCTGATTAGTTTGTAAAGAAACATTTCATTGTTTCAATGCAAAAACTATTCAAGTCTCCTTAGCTCCCGCCTTTTTTTTAGAAAATGACTATTTGAAAAGAAAAAAACTCCCCATGTAAGACATATCTGTTCTGGATTAAAATCTGCTGTCTCTTTTACAGTATATGAAGGGTTGTCTTTGACATTATATTCAATAAGGGATTGCTACAATTCCCCAAGTAGTTAATGAACATGCCGTGTACGCTTTCAGAACGTTACCAGACTTCAACTAGAAAGGCAGGAGGCAAAATTTTTGGAAATGCTCTTCTAATGAAGTCAGAGACAAATACAGCAATATTTGTCCCTTTGTGAGTCATGAAGAGTGTTCCACAGAATAAACAGGTCATCAGCATCATGCGGCATCCATTTTTTTTGTCTGTTGAAGGACTTTCACATGTTTTGGATAACACTTGCATGATAAATATTTGGTATACTCCTTCTGTAGTTGCTGCCAGTGATTGTATTCTATATTCCAGAGGGCAGGTCTGCCATCTGGAGAGAGTCAGACAGGCTGGAATAATGGGCTATCAGGAACCTTGTGAAATTCATCAAGGACAAAGGTAAAGCCCTGTATCTGGGAAGAAATAATCCCTTGCACCAATACAGACCAGAGACTGACTTGCTGAGGAGCAGCTGAAAAGGACCTGGGAGTCTTAGCAGACAACAAGCTGAACAGCTGGTGGGGAAAGAGGGACAGCAGATTATCGAAAGACAATATTTCTATGCTACATTGAAACAAGGGAGATTCTACTGCATATAAAGATATTTTTTCCTATATGAAGAGAACAAAAAGTTGGAAGAAGTTTCCCAGAGAAAACATATTGTCTCCATCCTTGGAGGTTTCCAAGACCAAACTGGATGAAGCCTTGAACAACCTGGCCTAATCTCATAGCTGACCCTCCAGAGGTCTTTTCCAAGATGAGCTGTCCTATGATCCTATTTTAAATATCAGTAAATTCCTTGATGCTAATGCACTGAGTTTGTTTTCACTTTTATTATTACTTCCCTGTTCTGTTAGATAAAACATATAGCAGTAAGCAATACTATCACTAGTATGTTGGGTGTCTAGCAATTACACAAAGTAGGCAGTGACCAGTGCTCAGGGACCTTATGATCTTTGAGTAAGGTTTGATTTTGCAAAGGTTTGTATATTCTTACCTGCAAGGACAATAAAAGAAGTTAAAACTCTCTACCTTTCTTTGCTACTTTAAGAATTTAGATACGTTTCAATATGTTGCCTGTTTTATAGAAGTCTTTTTAAGACTTTATGGATGCATTTCACACTGTGAAAAACAGAAGCAAGAAAGCATGACTTGCAAGAAGTATTTTTAAATGAATAAACCAGAAAACTGCTCTTTTCACTAATCCAACATTTATGCACAGATTTCAAATGAGAATTGTTCTCCACTCTTTGCTCACTTATGCTGGCTTTTCTCTTTTCAGCACTGCTCCTTTGCTCTTGTTTGCTTTTATTTAGTATTTTGATACAGAATTCAGAGGAAGGGAATGGCCTCAGGCTCCGATGTAAATACAGACCGAAAAATATTTTTCAATAATCTGAAGTCAGTGTCTTCTCATAGACAGAACAGATAAGAGTTCTTTTAAGAGAAAATTTTTTGTTTTAGTAGTTTTAGTTCAAAGAAATTTGAGAAGTATGAAATGACAAATTTATTTTAAAATTATGTAGAAAGTTATAAGCAAATTTCTTAATAGAAATCACATTTCAAAATCAGTTCTAGGACTGTCTACAAATCTAGTCCAAAAATTAATATTAATCTACTGAAGTTATCAGAGTTCTGTTCCATCACTTTAGTCTCGGAATGTATGTGACAATTGTGAAAATTCAGAAATGGCTACCAAGTGTCCTTTTGACATGATTTCTGCCAGTGAAACAAATGGTCAGTGGAACAACAATCTGTTTAAAGATTGTCTGGTCTCATTTAGGCTATTTTGTGGAATTATTCATTTAAAACAAACAAACAAACAAACCAAAAAACCCAACAGTGGGTTTTTTTTAATTTGTTTTTTTGTTTTGTGTTTTTTTTTGTTTTGTTTTGTTTTGTTTTTGTTTGTGGTACTGTGTGAATTATCTTTAATAGATTGACATCTGTCGACTTCCTGATTTAACAGATTCTACTTTCTGTTCTTTTCAGCTCATGTATATATGTAAGTACACTAAGAGTTTTGCCTAACTGTGTCAGCAAGAATTTTTTTATTGACTTTTCTGGTTTTTGGAGAAGGCTTTTAGGTTTAAGAGCCTTTGCTTACAAGCCAGACCTTCAAGCTCTGAAAATTAAGTTTCTCTGTAACATACTAAATATTCTTAGTGGCAGGGAATATTATGATGAAGCAGTTTCAAGGGATTTATTTTAGGGATGGCAACGGAAGGACTGAGAATTGACAGCTTAAATGAAATATTATGTTATTTAAAAATTAACTCACTTATTTTTCATTATTTCCATGGTACAAGAAAAAATACTGTAAATAATTTCAATTTAATTAAAGAACTCTGTATTAACCTCCTGTAACTACTGGATAGATATGTGTTGGTTGAGATACTTTGTTTCTTTTAATTCCTAATAAAACATTTCTCTTTGAATGAAATCCTTGTATTGGTTCCTCTTGAACTGTGATCCCTGTTTTAATGATCTAAGAAGGCTGGAGGCCTGGAATGCTCTGTGCCACTGAGTCTATTCCTCTGCTAGAGCAGGAGACACAGTAAATGTCTAGCTAGGATGGATTTATGGAACTTCTGTTCCATATGGATCAAGACCTTCAAATAAACTTCTGACATAGTATCACCCTGCCCCAAGTCACAACTATCATATGTGTCAGGAGGACACCAGGGAGTCATTAAGTAAGTATTTTAGATCCCTGGAAGGCATTTCTTTATAAAAAAACCCTGGAGGGCTCAAGGAAGCAGACCATGAGTTATTTTACAATATTTAATAATTTCTCCCAGATACTGAGTGATGTTACTTTAAAGTCACATATTACTTTAAAGTCACACATGAGTAAAAAAATATCTCAGCTTCATTTCCAAGAATTTAAAGTTGCTGAGCACATTGGTAAGCATTATGTACTGTGGCACCCATTCATGCCTTGGTGGAAAACGAAAAACTGTGTAAAACAACCACAACCCAGAGATAAAATATGAATTAAAAAAAGTAAAAATACATTTTTATTCCTCCTGGGATCCTCCCTCCAGAGGAATCTTGAGGTATGAGATTAATTTAATATATTATTTATAGTGCTAACAATTATTGATTGAATAGTTTCAGTTTTCCTTGTTTATACAGTATCACAGGCACAAAAATTTCTACCACAGACTTGACTTGCATCTCTTGAACAAGGTCTTTGCTCTCACAGTTCAATGCTGGAAACAGCTTCAGAACCTCACTTGTCCTTGGAACAGAGTAGTTTGGTGTTTATAATCTCTTGTTAATAGCAAATGACTAGTATTCATGTTACAGGGATGTTTGTATAGGAAGGTCTTAGTGTGGTAGCGGAATTGATGAAACTACTTCTTGTGTGTTAGTAATTTCAACCCACACTTTCCCACAATCTGAGGATTTTTTGTAATGCTTCTGATTAGTCTTAGTTCCAGCCTGCATCCCACATTTATCCTGTCCATTTCTTTTCACTTTCCCAAGCTTCATGTCCCTGTTCTTACCCCTCTTTTATTTTAATTGGGCCTCATCTTTTCCTTCATGCTGTCAGTTCTGAAATGTTCACCTATCTTTCTTTGATGCTGCTCTTTACAGATGTTTTCAGCCTTACCACTTGAGCCTGACTGAAAAATAACTAATTCATCTTCCTATGTAAGATCTTTGTAGGTATTATTTCTGCGATCTTCCGTCACATTACTGAAGGGAAAATTGGCTCTCTCTTTCATATTTAATAATACATTCTTAGATTATATTCTCAGAGGGAAGGTAACATTTCAATTGCATTAGACTTTAAATGAAATAACTTATTAAACAATAGTACTCCTAATGAACCATAACCTAAGGTCCTCCATATTTAGTCAGTCTTTACCAAGTAAATCTTCCATTGACTTCAAAATAAAAGCTGTTTTTAAGACATGAATTGAAGGGTGTTGCATATTCTCATTCTTGTTTTTATTAACATAGGATAGTATTCTTTGCAAGTTACAAATTTATTTAAGATCTACACTGATTAATACACTGATTAATAATCCACATTAATCATAACTGAAGATATTGCGGTTTGTATGAACTTGCAGCATTTAATTTAATAGAGGTAGTCCTTTTTTTGTCTTTACTTCAGAAGCAGTAATAATCTGTATAACTCTGCTCTTTAGCTAAATATTTTTGGAACTCAATATTTCAGCATTTGGCTTTATTCCTGTAAAGAATCCTCAGAACAAAAAAGGGGAAAAAAAAACCCAACAAAACAAACATATGTGGTATCTTTGGTCATAAATCTCATTGAAAAAATCAGGCTATGAATAACCGAAGAGAGGGCTTTCCTTGAACAGCTAGTCCTGTAGGTCAAACCGGAATATGCTAATGGTGCAGTTTTGGAAGGCTGCACTACCACCATCTCTTTCCCTACCCTTGCTGTGTTGAGGGTCCAGGGATTGTCAGAGCCAGTTTCATAGGCAGTAAACCTGATACATGCAATTAAAATATCACTGTAAATATAATACAAAGAATAGCAATAGTCTTCTCTCAGACAGTGTGTATGGTGAGCTACTAAAAGATTTAAATACAAGTGCTGTAATAAATACAAAAGGACAGTTTAATAAATTTATGTGAAGGAAATGTTTTCTATAGTGTTGTCTATAGAAAGCAAAACCATACCAAAATTCTAACTAAAATCTTATGACAAAGCACTTAAAAGTATCAGAAGAAAAATAGCTTTACGTGCTTAAAACCATGGCTGCCAGAACTCAACAGTGTTGAGTTTGAAATGCCTTGATTTCAGTGGAGGGTGTTTAGCTTTGGTCCTGTAACTCCACAGAAGGATCTCTGAGTCTTCATTAAGAGTATTTGGGAAAATGGGGTGCCAGAAGGCGTGGTTGCATGGCATGTTACCTTTGAGAGAGGCCAGCCCAGGAGGTTCCTTCCCCAGTGACTGATACCGGCAGACCGCTACACAGGGCTGCATGGCTGCTGCCCTGGAGTATGGCATTGTTGGGGCACCAAACACTCCTTCGAGGTTGGAGCTTCTTTGGTTAAGCTTCCTTGGCTAACAGTACCACCAAAAAACCCCACTGTGTAGAATTACTGCCTCCACGTGTGAGTTGTAAAAAAAAAAAAAAAAGGAGTCTAAGTGAGCTGCTTCAGATAATTTGTCTGGAAATACTATTAATAGTAGTATTAAATCCCACTATGTTCCAAGGCTGAAGTGTTTGTGTTGACCCCAGGGGGAGAGAGAACATTCACTCAGCTTGGGTGTCTTGGGTGATGAGTGTATAGGCCAGGTCTGAGACAAGCATATGGTCAGTGGTACCTTAGATATCAAGGAAAGCTCTTCAATCAGATGCTGAAAATTTAGGAGCCTCTGGTGATCTCATTAGAAGGTTGAATCGGTCTCTGATTCAGAGCAGAAAATGTTCACAGATTATTTACTGTGGTAGCCTGGCTATGTGGTAAAGTGCTGATGGTGGGCTGGTCCTTTCTTGCAAATAGATGTTAAATTCAGCATTTTTGTCTAGATATTTTTTTTTTTTTTTTCCCCCCACTAGGTGTTTTCATGTGATTCATGTCTTTCTGCTACTGTTTTTGTGAGAGAGAGGGTATCCTGCAGTTCTCAGGGGCATGGTCCCTTTTATACACATCTCATGTGCCTCCCATCTGGACTTTTAGCCAAGACTCAGCTGTGAGGGTAAATATTAGTCAAGATATTTCAGTTACTTCTGGAGAAGGAAAGAGTGAGATCTAGCACAGAAAGAGCATGATTTTTTTTTTTTTTTTTTCCCCCCAGGGGAGATCTGTATTAGAGCACAGGTGATGTATAAAATGCAGAAAACCAAAGAAAACTCAAAAATATTTGTCAAGAACATCCATTTTGTAGGATCATTCTTTGTTTTAAATTCAAGTTTGATCTAGTATGACAGTATTCCTATTAAAGCAACCAAGTCTATGCACAAAAAACTTGTCTACACCCAGGAGACAATGATTTGATCTATGTTTTATTTCTGTAAAGAAACACACCATTACTCAAAAGCTGGTCTTTCTTCAAGTGACTTACTCATTCTCCTCTGTAACATCTCTATTGATATCTTCTCTGAATGCTTTTGTGTTTTTCAGAGAGAATGCTTTGTGAGCTTAAATGTCAGTGATTTCTCCAAAAGATCACATCATCGAAATCCATATATTCCCCAAGAATTTAGATCATGGTTACTGACAGAAAAGAGTCTGCAAAAATAACACCTGTTTAATAAATCACCTGTAATGAACATGTATGTCTTGGATTTATCTCATTTTTCCTCAATTACAAAAAGAACATGAGTCTTTTTAAAACTGAAAACATAGTAATTGCTTTAATAGCAAATTTAAAGGTTAAAATTTTCAGAATATTTTTGTGTGAAATCCAAACTTATTTTTGTCAAAATTATTTATTTAAAAAGAAATTGATCATATTGAGTATTCTTACTGACATGCTCTGATTTTTCCATTTTGCCAACACTCTGTACTCAGAATTATTTTTTAAAGGGGTAGTGCCTTGTCCCACCCTGAATTGCTTTGATCAAGCCAGCAAGCTAAAAATCCTTTGAACTGATCCAAGACAGCTTTTCAGTGCCTTTGCTGCGTGTATGTCTTTGGGGATAGTCTGGCAACTGTGCAATAAATTTGATGGTTGTGAATATTTGTTTTACTCATCTGCACTATAATGCCTAATTAATCTGTGATGGAATTTCTTTGCAAATGCACCAAATGATATAAAAGTGTTTTCTCTCTTCTGAATGAAATTAGCTGGTAAGAAAATAGAAGTCATTCAGCCATATGTAATATTGGCTTATCTCTGGACGTCAAAAAGTGAGCTTCTGGCAAAATTCTGAATGTCAGCTGTTTGCTTGTTAGAATGATAAAGCTGTGCTCCTTTGAATCATGAGTTAATGAACTGTATTTTTTTCATAATATTATGTCAAGATACCTCATGTTGTTTAGATAAGTAATTAGATAAGTACTTTAAGCTCCAAAATAATGAAGTTACTGCTCACGACCATGAAGACATGCATGCCGTATTTTAAATATATATTATGTTCTCCTTAAGTCATTTGAATTTAGGTATGTGCCTGATTTTATTATGATTTATTGAAGGCAGTCTACTTTACCGTAGATGTTGCAGGTAAAATTCTAATGTCTGCATGAGGTGGAGTGAGTGCAAGTGGAACAGCATACAACAGAGGTTTTGTGGGTGACTGTGGAGATGTCAATCTAGATTTCACTGAGAGAATGAGGTCAATAAATTTCGATCACGTGCCATATTTTTTCTGCCTGTCTTTATCAATTCTGCAATTAGAAGTAAGTACAGGTGAGCAAATCTTAAATACTTCCACTGTGACCAATAATAAACCTTATTGAACTCGTTCTGACCGATCTGAACACAAACCAAGTGAGTTTACCTGGTGTGGGGTTTTTTTTGTTTGTTTGTTTTGTTTTGTTTTTAATTTACTGCTACACTGCTGATGCATTATCTCCTTTGTTTTGGATTTTTTTTTTTTTTTTTTTTTTTGTCAACTAACTTCTGTAGAGCTTTCAGGAAGCTTTCAAAGATATGTAGGTTGTTTTTTTTTTTAATTCTTTTAAAGACTATTTTCCTTCATCAGGTTTTGTTTGGGTTTTTGTTTATTTGTTGTTTCTTTTGGTTTTCTTTATAGCTTTTAGAGCTCTTCATGTAACACTAAGTAATTGCCCTGCTCTATTCAGTTGGAATGACAAATAATAGAGTTAATTAACAAAAAAAAAGTCCACTGCAGGGCAAGTTAGTAGAATGGTAAAGAAGTCATGATTTACAGTATTTGCACAACTTTCTTTATAAAGCAATTGTTCTTCATTATAATAATGCCAGAAGAGCAAATAGAAAAAAAATGTGTTGCATTAACAAACAATTAATGAGCATTTGTAGCTGAATGGAACTCACTTTTATGTATTATTTCATTAAAAGTTTACAGGATCCATGAGACCAGAGAATAAATAAAGGTAATGATTTCAAGGTAATGGTCTCCTAGGGGGCATGAATATTGAAAAAATGTGTTAGTCTTGCCTACTTACCTAAGCCTTAAAACCAGGGGATTTTTATACCTTAATTTTTCTATACACTCTTTCATTAAAAGATCAAAGTGTGCTGTTAGATAAAAGAGAAACTGGCACAGGTATTTAAAAATTATCATTAGAGCTACATTCTCCATTGTAGCTTAACAAGAGCTCCCCTTTTATGTTAAATCCTCCACAATTTATATCCTTTTTTCCATTGTGAAGGGTAGCTTTTTATGTCCTTGCAGAAAGTAGCAAGTCTTTTCTAGAGGTTGATATCTTTTGAAAGAGTGATCAGCATTTCCTTGGCTGTATACCAAACTACACATTTTTATGTGGCAGTCTTCCATCAAAGCTGCACCACCAATCCTAGTGCTTGCATGCATGCTTGGGTGACAGGGAGGCTTTTTGCCATCTTCATAATTGTTTCACATACTTGGCAGATGTAGGATGACCTAGTTAGCACCTTCTTCATTTCAGCTTCCAGACCATTTGATAATGATTTCAATACAATACGGTTGTCTTGGTTCCTTATGTCATGAAAATGTCATGTAACAAATAGTCACACAGTCTGCAAGGACAACTGGAGTTTATGTAAAGAAATATACATATGAAGATATTTGGAATTTCAATGGTGTTCCTGGAATTCAACAGTTTAGATACATACAGAAACAGCTGCTGATGCTCATTTTCTTGTTGTGACATTTTACTCCTGCTTGCTTGTCTGTATGTATCTGTTGGTTCTTGTCACATATTTAGATTGTAGAAGTTTTTGTAACAAAACTGCCTCAGTTGTTGCTATGGGGCCCAGCACAAAGGAGTGCTGGTCCTTGGCTGAGCTTCTTAGAAACCAGAAGTACATGTAAATAGTTGTCAGGTTTCTAGTAAAGCTCTGCAAATCCCATTATTGCTGCTGCTTTACCATTCCCATTTCTAAGTATGTCCCATGTGGTCTAAGAATTCTTTTTTAACTAGACTATAAACTGCTTCTTATTTTATCAAATAGCTCTAGAATTTGATAAACATTGTTTTAATGAATGTGAGTGTGGTTACAGCAAGGATACAGGAACTTGGTACATATGAGTGTTATTTGTGACCTTACCACCCAGGTTAGATATCTTTCATGTCTATGAAATAGGCACAGACACATCTACTGGATTATTGAATAGGGAAAATACTGAATACACAAGGAAACTTCTGGGCTGACCAGTCATCTGAGAAGTGTATTTTAAAGGTAAAGCACTGTTATGCTATAGTTTTGGGTTCTTCGTAATGCTATAATTTTAGTTCAGAACAAAATTTATCTATTTTTTTCTACGTGCAGGCTGTCCATATCCATCCTTTTCAGTTATATGGTACACCCCACCTGTCTTTAATAAATTTTTAGTGGTGAATTAGGCTAAGAATGGTGCAGATACCTGCTCTAGTGCTGCTGCTCTTATTTGTCATTCTCTTGGGGTGGAAGGGCATACATGCTCCTTGTAATGGATGAGAGGAAGCAGCACTCAATCAGTAAAAGTAAGAGAATCACAGAGTCCACAGCATCAGTGAGTACCAGCATGCAGAATGTATTCATGTCTGTCATAACCACATGGCTGAATAAGTGGTTGAGATGACCTGTTCATTTAATTGAATGCATTATCCATATATGTTCTCTCTGGTACACAGGTGTTCCCTGATAACAAATACTGACCTCCAGGGTTTAGGATAACAGGCTGTGGAGCCTGTAATTTGTGAGCGGATGTGGCTGAGGGATGGTGTTGTGGTGGGTGGCTGAAACACACTGCATGATCCTAACAGTAACGTGCACATTGCCTGACCAGAGATCACAGAGGAAGGTCAGAAATACAAGAAGCTCTAAGGTTTTCTTGTCACTTTTGTTGGAAGCAGAATCAAGCACAGTAGCCTGGAAGATTGAGACAGATCACGGTGCCACTTTGAGGCAGTTCATCAAAGCCAGATTCACTAAACATGAAGTCTTCTGCCTTTCCCTTTCATTGTTTGTAAGGGGTGAATGCCTTTGCAGAGCAATTTGCAAAGACTTATTTTTCTTTGGCCAAATTGTGGATTGACAAAATGAATGTCAATACACAGAATTTTGTACAGCCTTCATGTTAGAAGTCATTTACTCCCAACTTTGCCCATGTGTAAATGGTTACACAAGGCAAAGCAATAATACAAGGAATACCTAGGGATGAAGAAAAGGTGGAGGCATTCAGTGGTTTTTTTTGCCTCAGTCTTTAATAATACTGATAGATATTGGGCTGCTCCATCCCCTGAGTTGAAGGACCGTGAGCGTAGGAACAGTGACCTTCCTTTGTGACCACTGAAATTTTAAGAAAGCAGGTGTGTCAGCCAAATATTCACAAGTCCATGGGACCTGATGGGATTCATCCTAGAGTTCTGAAGGAACTAGTGAATGTTATGGCAGGACCCCTCTCTAACATCTATGAAAGGTATGGAGAGTCTGGCAAGGTCCCTGCTGACTGGAAGCTAGCCAATGTTATTGTAATCTAGAAAAAGGGTGTGAGGGAAGACCCAGAGAACTACAGACCTGTTAGTCTAACCCCAGTTCCGGGATCAAATTTCAAGGGCCATCTGTTCAGTGAATGACCTTTTCTTCATTATCCCCTCTCCTCTCCTCTCCTCTCCTCTCCTCTCCTCTCCTCTCCTCTCCTCTCCTCTCCTCTCCTCTCCTCTCCTCTCCTCTCCTCTCCTCTCCTCTCCTCTCCTCTCCTCTCCTCTTCTTTTTTTTTTTTTTTAATTAGAAAATGACTGAGAAAAGTCAAATACTCTTATTTTTTAAAGGAACTGTTTGGTTTCTTCAAGACATCTCTGCTGAGGTGGCAACTTAATATATATGTGGGATATGGTAGCACTGAGACTTCAGTCCTGGTGAAACACTTGATCATTTATGTAATCTTTGATGTGTAACAAAAATCTGCGGCACATTCATGAGCATTTTGAATATATTAATTTTATAGTTAGGTATAGTTATTCTTAATTACTCAAATAAAACAAACAGACAATTATAATGAAGAGTTTAAAATATTGAGTATTAGAAAGAAATTTTGTCATCAAGAGAAGTAAAGCTATTATCTCTTCTTAGCTTTGCATATTTTTGTTCTGTGCAAGGTACTTGACACCATCTAAACTGCAAAACCAAATGCAGATACATTTATCAGTACACTGTGGCCTAGTAATTGATACTTCTTTTATGAATTTGTATTGGGTCTGACTGAGACGGACTTAGTCTTCACGATAACTACCTTCATAGTGTTGTTCTTTGTATTAGTAACTAGAAAGCTGTTGATAACACACCAGTGTATTGGCTGCTGCTGAGCAGTGCTCACACATCATCACGGCTGTGTCTCCAACATTCCCCCCTCACCAGTAGGCTGGGTAAGATCTTGGAAGGGTACATAGCCAGCACAGCTGACTCAGTCCGACCAAAGAGATATTCCATACTATATGATGTCTGCTCAGCGATAAACGCTAAGAGAAAGGAAGAGGAGGGGTGTGATAGAGCAGCTTCAGTGGGCGCCTGACATCTAGTCAAGGTCAACCCAACACAGAGTTAGGGAAACGTGCCTGTAAGTCTCATTCAAAGAGTAAGCCTGGGTCTCCCCCTTTAGTCCCATGCTGACCATGATGATGTGGCCAAAACAGTCAAGAGAGGTAAGATGTCATCCCTGCTTACAACATGCCGATTCCCTAGTTTGTAGGTACATGTTAAATTTAATTACCAAAAATATGTTTAATGAGCAGCCTCTACTAGCTACCTATAGTGCTAGTATTTTGTGTTGGTATTCTGTATGAATATGTATTACGGATCTTATTTTGAAAAGGGATGTGTAGCAGAACAGGTTTTTTTCTGGCAGTCAGTTAATTCTGAGACTCCTCAATAACGCTCACTTTCACTTTATTTCCCGTTAAAGGGTTGTCACTTAAATCATGGGATTCATGAAGGATGAATTTTAAATATTGGGGAACATTGAACAAGGGATGTGAAAAGTCTGAACAATCCTTTGAATACTCAGGAAGGAAAATGCCAGTGAAGACTGAAGGTTTATTCAAATCTAAGCCACACTTCTCCTGGATGGACTAAATTGAGCTGGAAGCTTTGTGCAAGTCTGGACTGCTACATTTTAATCAAGACAGATCCCTCAGAAGAAGATTTAATAAATTATAAGCATAAAAGGAAAATAACAGGGAGGTGATGAACTTCTTAGAACTACTTAACAAAAGCTGGTTTTAATATTATTTTGAATTGGGGAATCACTGGTTCATTTTTTATAAACAGGTTTGCATTTTTTTGTTAGTTTAATAGTTGGATAAATTTAAAAGAATAGCTCTTTCCCCAGTCTCTGGAACACATAGATTTTCATATAAAGAAGTTAGATGCAAATTTTTTTTTTTTTTTTTTTTTGAGGAAAAAACATTGATAGGAGCTGTAGGCCAATGCTGTTCATCTGAAGTGTTAGAATTTTGCCAAAATATAGCCTTAATCCTAAAGAGTTTAAGATAGTTTTATTTGTGTTCAGGCAGAGAAACTGAGCTCCTTGTCGGGGAGGGAGGCAGTATTTCTTTGCAATTTTTCCCAACTAACAGTATGACTAGCTTGTTACCTGGGAGAAAGAGTAATGGGATTCAAAAGGCATGGATGTGGTTAAGCATCTTTGTAGAACTGAAGTCCCCTGACATTTCCTAATAAAACATGTGATATTATAAAGTAAATTAAAACATAGGCCAACTTGGACAAATGTCTGACAGGCATCGTTTGGCTGTTCTTCTTAACAAGGAGCGACACTTCTTTCTTTTATACAATTCTCCGGGCAAATGAGCTGACAGATCTTTGGAATAACATGCAAAAAAATTTCTAACCCCAAAGACTGTGTCAATTCAAACAGCACTTGTACAAGCAAAGTGATAATCTATTTTACTTCTTTAGAGAGTTCATTTTTTGTGTCAGTTTTAGCATCATAATGTGCATTGTATTATTGTTCTACTTAGTGAATTGCTGATGTGTATAATGATGCACCTGTTAGTCAAGAAATCCCTCAGAAGCCAAACGGTGCTATAAAATTGGCATACTTGTGTGCAGCCAGAACTGTCAAGATGTTTCCTCTACATTATGTAATATTTTCTGCTTTATGGCCATTAAAGGCAATAATAAAACAGCTGTTGCTGAGTGGTGTGTTGTCAAATATCAGTGAAAAGCATTGAGATGATAGCATTGTGATGTGCAGTGCTATAACTAAGGACGGGTCAGCAGGTTTTTTTCTGTATGTGTATGATTTTGACTAGACAGGAACTTGCCAGACAGCAGGTAAGCCCTGGAGCAATGACCAACATTTGTGCTTGCAAAATTTTGAATAAATCTAATCATATGACTACATTTAGTTTCTGGAAATAAAGTTTTGTGACATACTGCCAATGAATTTTGCAACTTTGTGGGTCTACCATGGTACTGACAAGTCTTCTGACTTCTTTGTCTCTCTGATTGTTCAACTGGACTGTCTTTATTACCACAGAGAAAAGGTGAAGGGAGAGGGTAGAAAGACATTTAGTATATCTTTAGTTACAAAATCATAAAGAATTTATTTAATATGTATTTTTTGCATTTTGATCACACCTTTCTTGGGCATCCCAGGAATGCTCTGAATATTAGGGAGCCTTGCAGCCTTTGCCCACTTCCCTGCAGCAATCTCTCCTGAGAGCCTGACTTTGGGATGAGGCTGCCTGCAGTTCTAAGGAAGACCTCAGGACCTCTGCCATCTTTCTGTCTCTGTTTGGAAGCTTTTTCATTGAAAGGGCAGAGGGCATAGATGATCATCTGAGACCTATTCACTGCACAAGTCCCTGTAGCATGGAGAGTGTGCTTCAAGCGCTGGGGTTGTGAAAGACTGGTCTCCACAGATGGCCCAGGAACACTTCTATGGAGAATAAATGTCAGTAGAAATTATCATGACCTTGAATGCCATTCGATGGAGCCATGTAGTGTTTATCACCATCATAATTTGAGGATCACAGATATTATCTTAACATAACCAAAGGAAATAAGAAAGCATTATTTCTTTACATGCCTACTGGTAGTAACATTTTTTCTTGTAGCAAACAGATACAAAAGCTAGTGCCCTTCAGAAATGTCTTAGTACTTTCTTCTACTATAACAGATATGTCCTATAGACACATAGTTCATCACAAAAGATTGATGAGTGTCAATAATTGCACCCAATTATACTAAGTTCCACTTCAGTGCTTTAGATCATGAGTCAGGATCCTGCTTGGTTTAATGATCACTTCTTAAGATAAGGAGCAGACTATAACTGGACTAAGACCAGAGAGCAGACATGTACAAGTGATTAAATACTTTTTGATATAAATTTGGCTTTCACTTATTAGAAAAGAATAAACCAGAGAGAAAAGAAGTGAAATAAGTCTTAGACATGAAAACCCATTGTAATGATTATTTCCTAGCTAAACAAAACCTGCTACCAGAAGATTTAGATGGTTTCAGATTAGAAAAATAAGGTCTCTGACTATGAGAGGTACCAGAATAGCATGATCTTTGAACACAGTTCAACAACAAAAATTGTCAGTTAAATTGTTGAAAAAGGGTAACAGAATCCCTTATTCAGAGATTGAATTTAGTTCTTCCAACCCCCCAAACTTTTCCCTATTTCTTATGGAATAAACTTCATCTATTTTCCATAAATTATGCATACAGCACTCCCCTAACCTCAATGATTTAGCATTTGTGTTCTTGGAAGGTAGATAGGTAATAATCTGGGAGCTAGTGAAGCTGGAGACTCTTTGTTTTCCAAAGTGGCTTGAAGTTGTAGAACAAAAAAGAGTTACAAAGTGTTAGCTCAGGTAAGAGTTCTCAGAAATGTATGGCTTACGATAACTCAGAATCCCAAATCTCTCAAAACTGTAAGTTAGACTAAGATATTTTTCTTCTATTTCTAACCTTCTGTAGCCCCTATTTTCCTTCTCTCTATTCTTGCATGGGAATTTGTTAGACTCAATAGTATTCGTGAGAAAATTGCATTAGCTAATTTTGTATGAAAGCCACACTGCACTCTGTAAATTGGTTTTACAGTCTTTATAGCACCACTGACTACACAGCATGAGAGTATTTGCATTTCTGATAAAATAAAATAATACATCTAGAATGATATTTGCTGGAAGGAACAGCATGGTTCCTGTGTGTGGTAGGTAATAGAAACCTTGAATTTCATTTTGGCTTTCTTGGTGTGTCTAAAGTGGATATATCCTAAATTCTCTATTCAGTTATTCAGTTATTATTATGTGCATTTTAAATATATTCATTACTATGAGAACTAAATAAATAGATGTCAGAGAACAAATTCTACAAAGAGAAAAAGGTTTTCCTTCATTTGTTTCCAAATAACTTCATTTGATTTAAACTACTATTTAAGAGGACTCTCAAATAGATCTTAAGTTCCAGCTATGATTATTTTTGTTTAATTAATTTTAATTAATTTAATTAATTTAGATGTATTAATATTATTTGAAATGCAGGCAGTTATCACGGACTCAGCAGCCATGACTCCCATCTTGAAATCAAAGAGACTAAACATTCTGTAAACAGAATTAAACACAAACTGCAGTGAAATATTTTTTATGCTTTTTTTTGAAAGATTTGAACATCTTGAATATTTTGAAACATTTGAACATTTGAAACATTTGAAAGAGGATCACCATGCATCCTTGCATTGCTGTCATCATTGGGATTGTCAGTTTGAACAAAGAAGACGTAATTTTAGATCATCTTACACTGCAGAGTACAGTAACCTCAGCTCCCCCACTGCCTGGCTATGAGCTCAGACTGCTGTTGTATGGTCACTGTTCCTGTTATTTTAAAGGAAACAGAGAACCCTACCCAGTAAAAAGGAGTCCAAGCCCTGGACCCTGAAGGGGAGGAGGTACATATTTTCTAGAGCTCATCAGAAAGATGTCTTGTGAATAGAGGTTCCCTCAGTTAATCATGTGGCCTACTCTGGATCCTGTTTGAGAGATCAGTGTTTCCCTATTCAAAATGCAAAGTTTGTAGGTATGTAAATCAGCATTCTGGCAGAACCTGTATTTGTATGAGTTTGGTAGAAAGCGAGGGTACAGCAGCAATAAGTGGGAATCCATCTGTTAAGGACAAAATTATCAGAAGGACACTAAATTTACAACATGGCCTGCAATAGGAAAATAGGCTTTAAATTTGGGATTAAAGCTACTTCCCCCCCCCCCCCCCCCCCCCCAATATTTCAAGATTATTTAATTCCTATTAAATAATTTTTTCTATAGGTTTTTGATGCAGACAATTGCTTGTTCTGCTGGAACTTGTTAGAAACTTGTTTTATTCATATTTCAGAACAAAAGAGCAAATCTCTTTTAAGGCATCTGAGCCCACAATGTTTCATGAGTATATGGAGAAGGAAATTGTTTTGGATAACACCCTGAGTAAAAGATAGAAGATTTGACCAGTGATTCCTTCTTAAGAAACACAACACTTTAAAACATATAGGACTTCCTTTTTCAGAAAGTGATGGAGTCATTTGTTTCCTTTATATTTAAGAATCTTCTTTATTCTTAACGATTAAAATGGCATTCTTAAAGCCCTGTATGTTTGAAGACTTCATCTTTTTGGCCTTCATGATGTCTTTCGGCAATGAGTATCATGAGCTAATTAGATGCTGTGAATTAAAGTACTTTAACAATTTTGTATGGTTCTCTGTTTCTATTTCAGTTTCATTGGATGATTCCTTTTTGTATGAAAGTTGACCAGTATATTTCATATGTGTTATTTTCGCTTTACTTCTAATGTTTCTATCTTATAATTTTAAAGGGTTCTTTCTCATGACTTGTTTCAACTGAACTGGTAACAATGTTTTGGAACACTATTAAAGAGGTCAAGGCCTTGGAATAACACACTTTCTGGTAAACCTGTTATAGCTGCTTGTACACTTACAAGGGCATGAATTTTAAATGGATTGTTCATGTTCCTCAGGAGATGAGTTTACTTTGTTACCTTAAAACTTTACCATGGAAATATTTTTTTTTCAGATAAATTAAAATTATAATGAACCGCAAGAATGCTGTTTTGATTACTCTTTTAACATTTCATGACCTTCATAAAAAAAGCAAATGATATTTCCATGTTTACCAAGGAAAACAGGACAAGAGCACAATGGGAGTCCTAGTATACTTCAGAAAACATGGGGATAATGGGACATGGACACTGTGGCGAACTCCTATCCTGAAATACATGCCACAGCAGAGCTGTATATAACGCTGTTTGAAATTAGATTTGATGTTTCAGGTCAAATATTAGATAAATAATGTTTCATTGTTTGCTTTCAACATACTGTAAAGTAAAAAAAAAGGGTGCTTACTTCCAGAGAAAAGAAATTCAGTGTAAATTGTTTGAGTTCAACTATATTTTCCATAATGAAGTGGACAGTTATATATAATAGTGAATCCTCTCCTTTCTTCCATCTCCAAAAAAGGCTAAGCACTCACTAGAAATATGAGTTAAAATTTATTTAAATACTTGGTGTTGGAGACGATACGAGTTGACAGTGGTGACTGAGCTGATTAGAAAGGGTTATTTTTTTTGAAACTTCATGTGAGAACATATATGTTAGACTATCTTTTCTCAATTTTGAAGCTTTATATTTCAGAAAATTTCATGTAATAATCTAGTATTTACTATGTCTAATCTCTACTTGAAGAGGAATGGGTAAAATTTATTAAGGGGAAATTGTTATCAAACAAAAACCCCCTAAGGTCTTCTCATAAAGCTTTATCCAAGGATTTATTAACATAAAAAGATATTATTTGGGAAAACAGTCTTGAACGTCTCAAACTCAAGAAAATCCTAAAGGCAGAAGAAGAATCAAGGAGATATTGTTTGAAGCAGCCAGTGATTCAAGAGATGATGACCTGAGAAGTGACAGCTGGGTATTTGAAGAAATTAAGTGTCGTCATGACAGGTACAAAATTTGATTGGTCGTATCTGACCCAGGTTCTGTATCTCTCTGATAAATTAAAATTTATCCTTCACAAGCATGCTTTGCAGTATTTGGTGCAGAGGGTGATATCCTTCGATGTCAGAGAAATCCTCTTCTGTTTTTGCTTTCACTCCAACCACTTGTAAATGTATCTCACTTGTAAAAGGATAAAGTTGCTGAATGAAACCCCCTTGCTGTCAAGCTTTAATTAGTTGTGTAACCATCATCTTGCAGAGTGACCTTCCTTTGCCCTTAGAGGTTTACTTCCTTTCACACTGAAGTACCTCTGTCAAGACATGTCCCTGTCAATAGCTTCTGTTCTCATCTGACTCTCAAAATGTCTGACAACATCATGCTTTTATCGTCCCAGCTTGATACTGCCTTCATATTCCTTTTCATCCTACTGTAAAATATTTGTTATTGAATAAACTGTGTCTTGAATGTGTGGATACTGTTGAATTCCACATACTGTGTTCACTGAGAATTAATAACTTGCTTGGAAATCTAATGAATATCCTATGATTTCTAGGAATAAAACGGGGGGAAATGAGTAAAATAGTGAGTGATTTCACTGTTTTATATGATTTTTTAAGTTACACTCACCACATACCATCACAACAGGACAGTAACAACTGAGGTGATGCCACCAACAATGTGGGCAGATAGCAAACCTGAACTTTTAATGCTGCAATGTAGACCTAACTTCAGAGGCTGGGACAACATCCAGTCCATCTCTCAGCTTCCTTATAGAGGCTATAAGGACTGCAAGATCAGGAGACTACAAAAAATATTTATCTGCAAAGCTTTATTACTCTCTCCATTTAGGGTATGACACAAGTATGGTGAAATATACAGGCACTGGAAAGGCTTAAATCAGCTAAAAGTACCCCTGTGCCTGGTAAATGGTATCTCATCACAGCCTCTTGAAATAGTATAAATGGACTATTCTTTATGGCAAGAAATATGGTTTCAGCTTAGGGAATAGCTGCTCACTGCACACATTTGGTATCTTCAGCTCTAACAGAATCATACACACCTTGGCAGGTCTAGGTGAGCTACTGCTAAAAGGAAACTTTACAAGATGAAACTATCCCACTGGTTACTGAAGAATCAGGATGCTTCTTATCACCTGTGTAACAAAAAGTGGTGGAGTCTAAAAGGAAAGTAGAAAAATGGATCCCAAAACGTATTTTGCTGCTCCATCTGTAGTAATTTTGCACTCTGAAATAAATTTTCTGAACATGCAAGATACACACATTCTAACAAAATCAGATAGGAGAAATGGAGAAATGAAGTGAGTAGCAGGTCTTTATTAGAGGAATGACATGCCTTTGCAGAATAAATATAAACTACAGAAGTACTGAGGTTATTAGTCCATGCCAAAACAAGTTGGCTTTTTTTTTTTTTTTAATACTAAAAATAATCATAACACATTTTTTAAATGCCTGTACCATTTCCCACAGTATCAGGATTTTCACTCCTTCTGGCCTTGCATGTTTTATACTTGTCCTTGACTTAGAAACAGTGTGTGGGTACACCTTCAGAGGGGCAGGGCAGTGATAGAGTTATGACTCTTGACTGCAAAGTTTGATTTATATGCTGGTGATTTGCAAATGTTAGTTAAGCTTTATGATATACAGTCTTGGAACCTAGGTATTAATAAGAGAAAACATTTTGATGAACTGTTCTTAGTAATATAATCATGGTGTGAGAATTATAATATGAAGTCCAAAGTGTTATCTCAGATTATACAGTGAGTCACTAGGGTGAGAGATCTCCAAAGGTATCAGAATAGATGAAATTTTTACATGCTGGAGCTGGGTGAATCATGTAGTATTTAATTTAAAATCTGAATGGTCACTTTATTTTTATGTAAACTTTATTGTGATTTCACTAGGTCTTGTGGAGAGCTTTTGCAACCATGATAAGCAAATACTATTAATTTTACATTAGCTTTATAAAGGCATAAAGCAAGGACTAGGTGAATAATAGTTTTCTAGAGAATTACCTGTTTACCAGTTTACTTGTTGCTAGATGAACTAGATCATGGTTCTCTATATAGTCATATTCTTGTTGATTCCCAAACTTTTCTAAGAAGTGAGTGGTTCAGCTGGTTGATGTTTTTTGATATTATTATTATAAGTACCCAGAGATACCAACAAAAAATAGACCTGTTGCTTGTATCAAGGCAGGTATAATGCCCCATAGGAGAAGGCTGAAAGGCAGGTATCAAGTAAAAAATGTACTGCTTATTCTCAGGAAAAGGTTGATAAATGATTCAGCTGTTATATGCCAGGGGAAGATTACTTCTGTGCATTGCCTCATCTTTGTGGCAAGGCCATGTGGCTTATATCAGGCAGATGAGATAATCTAGAGTCCTTTCTGGAAAAGCTGTGATGTTACTTGCTGCAAGAGCAACCTGAGCCAGGCTTATGGTTGCTCTGAGAACTGACAATCTCTGGCCATTGCCAGCTGAGTATCATTTCCCTGTAGGTCTCTCAACCTGAATAAATAAGAAAACCAAAGGCTAGAAGGTAAGCTGTATTCAAGAGAGCTGAAATGACAGATTCAGTGAAAAAGCAGAATGAGGAACTGAATGCACAGATTACTCTATCCAGTTTCCATATTGATTGTATGCTTGATCTGCCTTTTCCAATTTTGAACTTCCAAAGCAGTTTATTTTATTTTTCCTAGTTGCAGATCAAAAACCTGAAATGGTGATTGGAAGATTACAGACTTATTACAAGTTCCCATCAACCACCAGAAGCTTTATCTTGATAACACTTGTTTAAGCAAAGATTATGTTCAAGTTTTATTTCTTACATAGAAACCCTCTTCATTGTCACTTAAGAACAATATTAGGCAGGTAAAGTCTTATAAAATCAGCGTATTGACCTTCTGTAAGTCATGGTGTTAGGAAATACATTATAGACCTTTGTGAACAGGTCTTCTACTTGGAGTTGTGTAGCTTTTGAAAGCTAGTGTTAGCAAGACCTGAGAGATTAATTTCCTAAATGCTTCCATGAGTTAAGTGACTCCCTTGTATTGCTGATAGCAAAATACAGACGCCAAAGAGGAATGTTTTCTTTTGAAGAAATCATTCAGTGCAAAGAATGCCTACTATAATAAAAAAATTTACTCTGTACATCTCTAGAGTTAGTATGTTAAGATTAAGACCTGAATTTGCTTTATAGTGATCCCAGCAAAAAAACCAGTGTGAAATGTATACAGCAGTATATTTGGCTTCCACAAAAGAGTTGATGAAAAGAAGACATGCCCAGCATGTCTGTTATATACAAAGGTAAACAAGCAGAAGTGTGTGCAGTGTCCTTATGCTCTCAATACTGAACTACAGAAGGTCTAATGTAACTTTTTTTTTCTTCTGTAGGATGATGTTGTTCTGTTGATTTCTGAAATACTTCTGAACAGAATTCATATGGGACTTTTTAAAAGGTGTTTGATGAAACAGAGCCCAGCCTCCAATTCTGGTTGTACCTTAGGGGTTTTTTTGTGTAGCCCACTGTTCTATGCACGCAAGTCTGACCCTTAAACAGGGAGAGGATAAATAAAAAGAGAGGGGCTCAAATGTCTCTGTGTGTCATTGCTATGTAGTATGTTCAACACACGTTCAGTTCCAGGAACTACAAATTTCTGAGTGTGAGGCTAGATGTTGTTAGGATGTAGCCTGAAAATAATGAAAAAATACAATTAGGAAAAGATAAGAGAGAGAAGCATGGAAGTATGAGACTCTTTTCACGTTCCCTCTTATTTTTCAGTGGTTACTTAAATCACAAGCCTAAGATAGTTGTGAACTCTCATAAGCACTGAATCCAGGAGAAATCCTGTATGTGTCTGCTCAGTGCCCATGTTGGAGTGTTGACTAAATATGAAGCTCCAGATCTGGGTTTTTAAAAACAAAGATTAAATATCCAGATATTTAAAGCCAGTAAATTACTTTCTGGTTATTAAAACTAGTGATAAGTCAAAAGTTTCAGAGCTTGAATTCCACTTAGATGGTACTTAACATCACACCCAATAAATATAGTAAAAATGAGCTTAGCATTTTCGTGAGAAAAATGGGAGATAATATTGAGCAGAACACACAGGGCTGAGCCTCACAAGTTAAAATACTGATGAAACACATCTATAACTACTTTCATAATTGTTTATTATGCCATAAAGAGTGTGACTAGTTGAGGTCTCAGCTCTTGTTTTTTCTGGCCACAGGGTTTGCTACCAAAATTATTTAGCCCCTTAGTACAAGGCTTTGTCAGGCAATTTGCCAAATGTGAAACCAAAATCTTAATCTCCATGTGGGTAATTTATAACCTTTCCTGCTTTACAATGAAAGATGTGCTTTTTAAGAAGAAGAAAATTTCTTAGGGAAAATCAGAAGATGAGAAATGCCCTAGATTTAACCCTTTCATCATCTAGAATTATCCAATCTCAGCATGTAAATTCATAGACCTCCATATTATGTGAAAGTTTGATCCATATATATGTTTTATATATATTTATTTATTTTTTTTTTTTTTCTTTTTTTCAGTGAGAACCCTTTACAAAAGTTGGTAGTACCGACTGGAAAAAATTTTCTGCCAGAATGGATTTAGCAGTGGTGTGCCAAAGCCTGTTCTTGTGGTATTGCTCTGAAGAGCTTCTAATGCCTTCAATACAGGTAAAGAACTCTTGTGAGTCTAAGGTCTTCAGGTTTAGGAGTGTAAGACTCCACCTCCACTCTGAGTGGGGTCATGTAATGGGGAACACTTGCCCCTATTCTGACACACGTCATGGGCATATCCCAGTCGAAGGTCATGTAACAGACACAAGTAGAGACAATAAATTTACCAGGCATTCAGTAGCCTGGAAGCTGTGCTGTGGCTGGTTGACTCTGCCCCACAGAGGAAGGGATTGGAAAAGAGCCTGATATGTGGAAAATATGGCTTCCGGCACTATTGCAGGAGCATGGAAAGGCTGAGAGATAAGGGAAAGCAGAAAGAAATTATAGGCAAGTATCCTTTCCCTTCCTGCATAACCTGGTAATCCATGCAGGATGTACCTGCATATATCTATCTGTATATATAGTTATAAATACATAGTTATAGATAGATAGATAGATAGATAGATAGATAGATAGATAGATAGATAGAGTTTTTTAATATATATACACCTTCAATATAAAATTATTAACAGCTGTCTTTAAAATTAAAATGTATATACAGAGTACTTACTGCATTTTATTCCATTCCTGAAACCATTTTCTGCTTGCTGACTGCTGGCATCAGCAGTTGCACACCACTTTTACTATACTGACAAAAACAAAGTTTTCATAATTTCCCCTTATTGGGTTCATGTTCTGGTATGCCTGTATGCAAAGTTAGAGGTATGCCTGTATTAAGTTGGAAATTTTACCCTTCCTTGAACTAATAACTGATAAGTTAGTCTGTTACAAATGGAACACTCTTCCCTATCGTTAACCTCAAATATTTACAACCCATAAGTCAGTAGAACTGTTAGACTGACATAAATGAGAATACAGATGCTAACTCTGGTACTTTTTTTAAGGAGAGGAGAGAATGTCAAGAGCTCTTTCTGAGCTCTTAAAATACATATGAACCACATTTAACATGTTACTGAATGCTCTAAGTTAAATTTAATTTCTTAAAAATGATGTCTCAAGGCTTCAGCTATAACAGCACTATAGAGAATGTTGGAAATTTCTGTATTTTGCAGCGAAATATACATGACTATTAATTTCCCTTCTCTTGTGCTCTTTTCTGCACAGTTCTTTTTTCTAAGGTTACAGGATAGGCTGAAGAATGGGTAACTGACAGGTCTCTTTATCAACAGTATTTTGTTTGGAATGGGTGAGAGATAAAATATTTGGTCAAATCACTCGGGACAGTATAATGGTAACACTAGAGAGGGTGTCTACACAGAGGACTTGCTAGATCTATATATATCTTCAGACGACTGGAGTTTGGAGCAATGGAAAATTTTCAAGGGCTTAGTGAAGACAAGAAGTGTTGGAATGAAAAAGGCCAAATGGGGAAGAGAACGACAAGTTATTGTAGTGCTAAGGTGTACACAGACTCACGTGCACTGTAGATCACAAATGCAAACAGATTTATCTGTACATTGATTTTTTTTATAAAAACTTGGTAAGGGTAAGAAAAGATGAGATAGAATGTGTAGTGTCAAATGCAGGATTTTTTAAATTATTTGTTTGCTTTATGCTCAATTTTTATTTTAAAAGTATATTCAGAAACATTGCATAGTCTGCTTCTAGCCTATCAATTGTGAGAACTGTAAAATCGATCATGCACATAAGAAGATTTGTGGATGAAGTATGTGTGCAGTCTGAGACCTAGTTTCCACTCATGCTACCCATTCTACAGCGCAGAGAGTTCAGCAACTGAGTTTCCTGAAAGCAGCCTACTTAGTGGATCAGTTTTGTTTTCCTCTAATAATATATCTCAAGATTAAAGACAAAACTGTAAGGGATGACAACCATATAGTTTTATCTTTCTGCTGTTTCATGCTATTTGATAAAGAAACATGGCATGTTGCTTCTAATTCTTCTTAGCTTGGCTTACTGTCCCTTATCTGTGTCAGGCAACAACACTTGTGTGGTTTTTGCTGTGAAAAACATGGATACATGTTTTAATAGTTGTTTGCTTGTTTTGTTTTTATGCAAATCTTTTATTCTCACAGAATCACAGAACTGTCTAGGTTGGAAAAGACCCTGAAGATCATCCATCCAACCATTTGCCTAACACTGACAGTTCCCAACTACACCATATCCCTCAGCGCTATGTCAACCCGGCTCTTAAACCCCTCCAGGGGTGGGGACTCCACCACCTCCCTGGGCAGCCCATTCCAACGCCTAACAGCCCATTCTGTAAAGAAATGTTTCCTAATATCCAGTCTAAATCTTCCCGGGTGCAGCTTGAGGCCATTCCCTCTTCTCCTATCGCTTGTTACTTGGTTAAAGTGGCTCATCCCCAGCTTTCTTTCAGGGAGCTGTAGAGGGCGATGAGGTCTCCCCTCAGCCTCCTCTTCTCCAGACTAAACACCCCCAGTTCCCTCAGCCGCTCCCCGTACGACCTGTGCTCCAGACCCTGCACCAGCTCCGTTGCCCTTCTCTGGACACGCTCGAGTCATTCAATGTCCTTTTTGTAGTGAGGGGCCCAAAACTGAACACAGGAATCGAGGTGCGGCCTCACCAGTGCTGAGTACAGTGGTCAGATCCCTTCCCTGTCCCTGCTGGCCACGCTATTGCTGACACAAGCCAGGATGCCATTGGCTTTCTTGGCCCCCTGGGCACACTGCTGGCTCCTGTTCAGCCAGCTGTCAATCAACCCCCCCAGGTCCCTCTCTGACTGGCAGCTCTCCAGCCACTCCTCCCCAAGCCTGTAGCGCTGCTGGGGGTTGTTGTGGCCCAAGGGCAGCCCCCGGCATTTGCCCTTATGGAAACTCCTCCAGTTGGCCTCAGCCCATGGCTCCAGCCTGTCCAGGTCTCTCTGCAGAGCCTCCCTACCCTCGAGCAGATCGACACTCCCACCCAACTGGGTGTCATCTGCAAACTGACTGAGGGTGCACTCGATCCCCTCGTCTAGATCATCAATAAAGATGTTAAACAGGAGTGGCCCCAAAACAGAGCCTTGGAGGACACCACTCATGACCGGCTGCCAACTGGATTTAACTCCGTTCACCGCAACTCTTTGGGCCTGGCCATCCAGCCAGTTTTTTACCCAGCAAAGCGTGTGCCCATCCAAGCCACAAGCATCCAGCTTCCCCAGGATAATGCTGTGGGAAACGGTGTCAAAAGTCTTACTAGGGCCTGATCCCCTGGTTGTCCATTATATGACTTTTAATGGCACTTGAGATGACCTGCTCCATGACCTTTCCTGGCACTGAGGTCAGACTGACAGGTCTATAGTTTCCCAGATCTCCCTTTCTGCCTCTCTTGTAGATGGGTGTCACATTTGCCACCCTCCAGTCCAATGGGACCTCCCCAGTTAGCCATGACTTCACGTAAATCATGGACAGCGGCTTGGTGAGCACATCTGCCAACTCTTTCATCACCTTTGGGTGTAACCCATCAGGACTCACAGACTCGTGTGCATGCAAGTGGTGCAGGAGGTCTCTGACCACCTCCTCTTCAACTGTGCTGACCTCATTCTGCTTCCCCTCTCCATCTCCCAGCTCATGAGGCTGGGTGTCCAGGGAACAGCCAGTTCCACTGCTAAAGACTGAGGCAAAGTAGGCATTGAGCACCTCAGCCTTTTCTTCATCCTTAGTTATCATGTTTCCCTCTGCATCCAGTAAAGGAGGGATATTTTCCCTAATCCTTTTGCTGTTAATGAATTTATAGAAACATTTTTTTGTTATCCTTAACAGCTGTAGCCAGGTTGAGCTCTAGCTGTGCTTTTACTCTCCTAATGTTCTCCCTGCATAGCTTCACTACATCTTTTTATTCTTCATGAGAGACCTGGCCCCCTATTCTAAAGGCAATAGATTCTCCTTTGGTTCTTGAGATCTAGCCAAAGGTCCCTGTTTATCCAGGCCGGTCTCCTTCCCTGCCTGCTTTCTCACTGGCATCTAGAAAACCTATAGATATGATTTATTCCCACCTCACTGTTCCCAGGTAATATCTGATTACATTTGCACAAAGTATGTGTGACAACTTTAAAAATTTTTAAAATGTGTTTCAGTGAAGTACATCAGTAATATTTGTACCTTGTTTTGGCTTTGCTGATAACAACAGGTTAGATCAGAGTTACTAGTACCAAGGAGCCAGCTAGTGGGTGAAATTTTCATTTCAACATATCCTTATTCATGGTTTGTCTGCTCAAGTAAACATGGCTCATTTTGCTCTCAGGCAACTGAAAACATTCATATAAGGACAAATCTAGTGTAAACAGAAACTTGTATCCTAAAGCAAAGCGAAAACAATATTTTTTCAACATATTTTGACTTTTTGTTTTTCCTCATAGCTTTATATGCTCTATATAGTAAAACCTTGCATTACTGTTGCTATTCCTGCTGGCAAGTGCAGTTGTTTCAAGCTCCTTTTCCTCACAGGACTTGCTGTTTAGTAGAAAAGCCTGATGCAACGTGTTCAATAGCTGCCCTTTCCTTCAGACAATTCAGCTTTCTGTGCTGACAAGTATGCTGGAAACTCTTTGACCTCCTCTTTCACATTCCCTGTTGCACAAATAACACTGAGTTGTGGCTTCCACACATAACACAGTGACTGACTTCACCAGTTGCTGAAGCTTCCATTATCCCTCTCAAGCAAAACCAAAAAACACTGTGACTTGGAAACATGGAAATTACAAATCTGATCTTCAGCTGTAAAAGCTGGCACAACTTTTCTAAGGCTTATGCCAGTTTACAGCAACTCAGGTTCTCAACTTGCAGGGGAGGGAAGGAATTCTGAGCTTTACAATCCATCTTAAATATAAAGATATATTTAAGGATGAAAGTGATGATTTTGTAATCTAGTTTGTCTTAGAGTAGGACTCTGACAGTAGAAATTAAATTCTATGTTGATGGGAATACAGTAAAATGCTCTGTTTTTCCTTCTTTTTCTTCAGTTGGGTAGGAGCACAGCTATAAGCTATAGTGTTTGTGGTGTTGGACAGCTAGAAAGACTTGAAACAGATCTAGTTTCAGTTTGAGCCGTTCTTTGGGGAAGGATTGTTTTTTAGTGAATCACACCAGTGACACCTTCATCTTGAAAGCAAATGTATTTTGAGATAGAAAATACTATAATGTTGTAGTTACAATACTGTAGTATTGTAGCTTTCAAGCTATTCCTGAGCTGGAAAATGTTGAGCTTATAATAATCTAGTATGGTTTTGCATTCTAGTGAAAATGAGAGACTGAGTGCAGTGGATGGAGGAAGCAAGCAGTCGATTCAATGTGAATGATAAAGCAAGCTTCAACTTTATTGAAAGAAATCACACCATATATAAGCACTAACTATAATTATGCACACTAATCATAAATCTATTGGATATATCTAGAAGGTTACATTATAATATCCCAGCCCCTTGTGGTATTTCGAGTATGTCACAACATCCTCCTTCCTCTGGCTTGTTGTTTTTCCCAAAGGTTGTTTACCATTATAATCAAGGCCGCTCTGTACCTCAGTTTCTCCCTTTGTTAGCATAACAGTCCTTTGTTAGCATAACTGTGCCCTGAATCTCCTTCTTTGTTAGCATAACTGTACCCTGGGTTTTTTCCTTTGTTTACATCAGATGGCTGTAATCAGCTCCTGCTCAGACCCATGACCTTGTTCTGCAAGCCATTCTCCAACAACTGGGATGTCTTTTTTTCCCGAGAATACCAAAGAGGAACCTTGATATAGCAAGTAGCCTGATGAAATGGGGAATGAGTCTTAAGTGTAAGAAACTGCTCTCCTACTTCTTAGGTGTGCATCCTAATGGCCTCCTTTTAATAGTGCAAAGAATCTAAAATGGCTTTGACGACAGAAGGCAAGGGCTTTGTTCTGTTTATTGCCCAAGTTCTACCACAGGGGCCCAGCGGTATCTAATCAAATGTCTAATTCTGCAGCTTTATTGTGGAATTACAATGCCATAGGGAATATATGAGTTCAAATCCAATTGTCTTGATCCCAAACCTAACATCATCTTGCATCCACTGCAAAATGTTTCTTCCCAGGGATGCATATGTAAGCGTGTATGTGTCTTGGTATCAGCATCATTGCAATAGCTGTCTCATTTCCTCATTAGGTTCAGGCATCAGAAAATAACGCTTCTGAAACAAGACTAATAGGTCAGCTATCCCTAAGCTGCTTCTTCATGAAGTGAAAGGAAGTTGGCATATATACTTAGGATGGTACATTGAACCTGAAAAAAATGCTGTGCTACACCTGGTTTTGTGTGATGGATGATACCACAAGTAGAGATGAAAACTTGGATTACCATGGAGTCAAGTTGCTGTCTCTGGCAGCATCATCTGGAGTTATGAATTTGATGACTGTGCTCTTCTAATTAAATGTAACAGGAAAAAAAAGTCAACAGTTGAAGAATATCGCAACCATAGCTGTTATTAAAAAACTCCCTGCTACATTCAGAAACTGCCATTGCGTAAATGCATCACTAGACGATGAGGATTCACAATTTTGGGTTGCTTCCTGCTGCAAGCAAGACTAAAATGAACAGGCAGAAGGAAAGAGAGACTAGATAAGAGAGAATGGCATAGACAACAGCTAGAGCTCTTTGTTCAGTTACTTGTCTGCTGTGACAGTTGCCTCTGAATCTTAGCAAACTTCTAGTTTCCAGTCTGCTTTTCCTAGTGGCTGGATACACCTTCAGAATTAACCTGCAATAAGTTGCCAGGGAGTATAAAAGGGAGAAAAAAAAAGTGCCTGAAAAAAACCTCTTAGCCTAGATATGAATGTTGTGCAGTTAATAATGACCATTCTGACCACAGAGAGTGGAAATTATTCTAATAGAAAGAAGAAATAAAACTATTCATGTCTTTTTGAAAGACACTGATATAAAATAAAAATAAAAACAAAGAGGCTGAACATACTAATGGCTGAAAAAGAGAGGGAAAACCTCCAATATGCTGAATTCCTTCTGATGTTTCTGATGTTCTGCTCCAGTTCCCAATAATCACTAGGATTATTGGTTTATGATTCCTGCAAGCCCTAAGACAATGTGTTTGTTAAGGGTTTACTCTTTTTTCATGGCTTTTATTTAGTCATGAAACTGCTAGGAAAAGCAGATAGTTGCCCACAATGTATGAGGAAATAAAGAATGCAAAACAACCCTTCAGACAAAAAAGAACGAAAACAGCAGAGAGCCTATGATGAAAGTTCAGCCTGCATCTCAATGGAGAGGTTCATCTGGGTTGTTTCCAAAGGCTCTCTCTCCAAAGACCCCAGTTGTGGTAATTTGCTTGAGATCTGCTACTGGCTTTGATGTCATTCAACTACTGCAGTTGCAGTTTGCAAATGTTTCCTCTGAACTCAAACAGGACAATCCAGTACAGTGGGGAAGAGTAGCTTTGTTAAAAGGCAAATTGTGATACTCGGTCTATCATTGTCATTAACTTTATTAGTTCCAGTGACACACAGCTCTTCCAACCAAGGGTATATGAGCTGCTGTTCAGCTAGATACTTGTACTGGGTCTGGCTGAGGTGGAATTGGTTTTCCCCTGTAGCAGCCCTCACAGTGCTGTGGTTTATGCTGGGAGCTGGCAGGGTGTTGGTAGCAGCCTGGTGCTGTGGCTACTGCTGAGCAGGGCTTACGCAGCACCAAGGCTCCTTCCGACATTCCCCCCAGTGGGACGGGGTGGGCGAGATCTTGGGAGGGGACACAGCCAGGACAGCTGACCCGAACTGACCCAAGGGCTGTCCCAGACCATATGACTCTGCTCAGTATAAAGCTGGGAGAAAGGGGGAAGGGGAGGGGTCACCCTTGGTCCTCCGAGGCAACCACTCCGCGTATGGGAGCCCCGCTTCCTGAGAAGGCCCCACATTGCCTCTTCATGGGAAGGAGCAAATAAATCTGTTTGCTTTTTTTGCTTCTGCACACGGACCTTCACTTCACTTTGCTTACATTAAAACTGCTTTTGTTTTACCCACAAGGGTTACTTTTTTCCTATCTTGTTTTCTTTCCCCTTTTTGCCCTGTTGAGAAAAAAAGGGGGTAGAGGGAGAAGTGATAGAGCGACTTGGTGGGTACCTGGCATTTAGCCAAGGTCAAACCACCACAATACTATATGAACAACTCTATTCTGAAAAGAAGTGTGATATACAATTATGCAATATATTAGGACTGATTTAAGAGGGAGTTAAGCATTTAGATGTTTTGAAAAGTGCTGAAAGTTCCAGTCTGTATGTTCATTCAGAACCAGATATAACTCAAAGGTCTTCAAAGTTGTCCACTGATTTTCAGTGTCAAAAGGAGTGGACATTAGGAGGCTGAATGTCTCTGTCACTTGATGGGTTAGATCAGTTGTTCTGCTGCTTCAAATTACTTTTATCTCTCTGATTATGACCACTATCTCACAACTGTCACTCATTTCTTGGGGCATCATCCATATTTGCATGCAGATATCTTACATCTGAGATTTGGGCTCTTTTTATCTCAGGAATAAAATAAATTTTTAACTTAGAGAATAAGAAATGACCCTTCCAGATTATGATTGACATTTCTCCACATTTATGACCTTAGACAGTAGGTGAAATGCAGTTCCTACTGAAATATATGTGGTTTTTCTGTTTCTCATTGTTTCAAGTGTTGCATCATTCCGTGTTGTTTATTAGTTTTTTTTTAATAGAAAGTATTATCATGCACTTTTCAATTATTTCCAGCACAAGTAACGGTGCTTCTAAGGCTTGAGCCACCAAATCTTATCTAAACCGTTATTTTCACTTTGTAATTTCTTGGGTTTTATTTATTTGAGTCGAAGTTCTCAATCTTTACTTTCAGTTTTATGTGTGGATAAAGACTTTTACACACAAGAGAACTGAAAGGTCTTAGGTTTGCAGTAAAAAGAAGCAGGTAAACTTATAAGAATATGGGTCTATGGTTTATGAGAAGAGCCTTTTCCTATGTGAGTATACTTTTATTTAAAACTAACTAGAAATAAATCATATTACTCTGGTATTTGAATATATAATCACAGAAACCCTGGGATTTGGACAACTGTTTTCTGTCCAGAATCTTGGCTTTGCTGTGAATTACTGACTTTTATATTAAACCCTATTTCATCAGTATTTCACTTTTTTGGCAAAACAGCAGGTGGAATATTTGAACATCTGCCCATCAGCCATGGGCTCACACCTCATTTATCGAGGGGACTTACCCCATTAACTTTCAACTAGTTTTGACAGGAGTGTTTCTCCTTTTATACACTGTCCTGGGACTTGGTTTAACTCTCCTATACTTTAAAATTTGCACCACTGAAGGTTTTTAGAGTGCAGCTTTCACTAAGCTGGTTTTATAAAGGACACTATGCTAAAAAATTAATTCATTGCCTTGACCTGGAAAATTCATTTTAAACACCAGGTGTGTATAACATGTATCAAACTGAGTCCTGTTATGCAATTTTGTTGATTAACTGCTTTTGTTAATGAGCAGCTACAAGTATAAAACTGGTGCTGTGTGCTGAGGTATGATGCTTCATACATTATATGAAACCAGCAAACATGAACTGTAAAAACTATGATGTGTAGACAGAGTTGAAGAACTGTTTTTCCAACAAGGAACAACTATGTATACTCTCCTGGATAGCCCTGACCCTTCCCCTCTGGTAATGGGATTGACTCCTGACTTCAAGTCTGTTCGAGATACCAGATTTCTTGATCAAGTATGTGTCTTCTGATATGTCATGATCTTCCATCTTTGGGGAAGAGTGTTTGCTGAAGGTTAAGTTACTATGGTGTATCGAAGGAGAAGAATCTCTGGAGAAGAACGAGGGTACAAGGTGAGCACAACAAACTGCTGACGCTGCTGTGATGATGTATTTGTTTTGAAATGCTCAAATAACCTGTTGAAATAGTTCTACTTGTCACCATAAGTGTTTTGGGGTTTTCATGTTTTGCTCAAGGTTTTTAGGGAACCTGAAACTTTTTGTGTAAAAACTTTAGGTCCTTTCTACAGCTATGGGAAAAGTCAGATACATGGGAACACTGAGATGTGGTTGCTGTAGTGTGATAAAATGCAGAGGCCACAATACTGTAACACACCAACTGTTGCAGTTGTGGACTAAGCAACCAGGGTAGCTTCAAAATTCATCTGACATTATTGAAAAGCTGTATATAAAAATGAGTTTCTTATGGACTTTTTGACTTCTGTAGCTTAAAAAGATCTTGAATATATCCAAAGATCTAAGTTGCCAGATTCTTGAGTGTTGGAGGTAATAAAAACAGGCTATGATGACATGCACAGTGAAGGTATCCCATTCCAGCTCTCCAAAGCTGGGCAAGGTGATGCTCTGGGCCCCAACACAGCTTCGTGTTGCATGCATTTCATAGCTGAATTTGCCAACCATTGTCTGCAAGTTCATGAGCTCTGATTACCCAGTTCTTGGCTGCACTTCTTAACTAGGGCACAGCTCCTGGTAAGTATGACTAGATTGCTCCCCAGACTGTGATGGCTTGTGTCCATCTGTCTCAGGTGTCTCTGCTTCTTACTTTCCCACACTTCTTGGTCTGGGGTTAGAGCTGATGGAGCCAGATTAGGTCTGACACATGTTTGGCAGCAGTAAAAATACCTTGCCCTTTGTCTCCCCTGCATTCTTCACCATGTGGTGCCTCAGGACTGGTGCCCAAAGGGCCTGCTGCATTACTTTCCTTACTTAATACCTGGTGCAGGGTTTGAGGATAAAAGAAGACAGTGAAGAAACTTACACAGAAGTTTACTAGCTTTGCCATATAGAAAGAAAACCCTTCCAGGTCCTTAGCCAAGTCCCTGATTATGCAGCAAATTAAATACCCCACAATAGAGGCAGCTAAATGATGGTGAGTTAACCATGCTTTCAGAAATGTGAATGTCTAGAAAAAAGTACTACTTCTGACAACTTTAACAAAGTTTAGAGAAATATTATAATATTGGCAAAAGTTGCTTTCTCATAAGAGCTGAACTTTACTTGATTTTATACATTTATGTGTTCTTCTAGGTAGTGGTGAGTGTATTTATGATATAACTGTAAATTCTTCATTTTTGAATAGTGCTGCATATACTTGTCATTAGATATGAAGTGCTGTATGCTGAGTGTTTTTCTTTGCTTAGTGACATGTCTAAAATAGGGAAAGCAAAAATGTTGAGTATAGAAAGCATCAATGCTGCTTACTTGTAGGCATAAAATAAGGTTATATTACAGCCTTCAAAAATAGAATTTTAATAGAAATGTAGAAACTCAGGTAATAAACCTTTTAAATTCTAGGTAAGTATAGAAAGCAAGCAGGCTCTTCCTATGTATAAAAATGGATATATAAAACTCCATAAAAATAGAAAAGAATTAAGGATTAATAATAAATTTAATGTATTGTGTGCAGATCTGTAGTATTTATAAGTTTCTTTAGTAATAAAATAATGCTCTGAAGTGCAGTAAATCCATTTAACTCTCAGAAGTGAAGTAAATCCATTTAAAAATAAGTATAGGAAAAATTATAAAGAAAAGAAATCTTGTAACAGTATCTTTTCAAATCTTGTTCAAAGTTAGGAAAACATCTTACTAGCTCTCCCCCCAAATTTTTCACTGTTGAGGTATCCTGCTTGCCCCATTCCTTCTTTCAAAAGCAGTGAATTGCTTTTTCATTTTCTGTTTCATTTAGGCCCTCACATCTCTGGCTCAGATTACAAGACAATTCACGTATTCAACCTCAGTTTATACAGTAGAGTGCAGGAAAGGAGAAAGAGGCATCTTCTACACATAGACCGTGAAGATGATTCAAATACAAAAAGGAAAATATAGTGTCTTGTCTCTGCTGAGTCTAGTTAAGATCTTATTTTTTTCCAGTCTCAGCTAGTGCCATTGGTTAACATTGAGGGATCACTCCTGCTGAAAACAGCTGGATAGAAACAATTGCAACCAATGCAAAACAGAAGTTGCATTCTGGATTTGATGATGTCTTCTCTATCTGAGTGGTGAAGCATCATCTCTAACCCTGTGTTTCATAGACAATAATAGCACAGTTGATGCAAAGACATAGGCATAGTGCCACACTACATTTACAGTCAGAGTGTGTAGGAAGGTGCAGGTGCACAGAGGAGTATATGCTGCCTTCTCCTAAGTGAGAGTGGATGTGATTTTCTGGCTCCCCCACGTGTGCCTGTTTGAAATGCAGCAGCTGGAAGCCCAGTGCTTAACTGAAAGGCTCAAGTCATATGGAGGGATCATTGTTCCTCCTCCTTTGTGAACACTGCATGAATTTGCATGATTGTAAGTACCCTCACTGCAGGGATGACGTTATGAGATTTTAATGCTTCACTAAAAGTAGAACATTAACTCTGATATTGTCCTGATGCTTTGGAAATTATTATCTTCTAAACCAGTAACAAGGAATTCTATCAATCTATAATTTAAATCTATTTTTAAGCAAATAGTTTCAAATTTGCTTTAAATTTTAAAGTAAAATTTGGCTTTCAGAGCTTCCTAATTTCCTGTATTTTAGGGCCAAGAATCTTCATTAGAATACAGAGTTAGTGTTCTCTGTGCTGTGGAATACTGATTTGATCCCAGTTACCTTTTCAGTAGAGTTCAGCAGCTCATGCTTCAAGTATCTCTTCCAAAAGAGTATCTGATCTTGATTACAAGAAAAAAGATGGGGAATCCATTCTTGTTCTGTGAAGGCTGTTACCACTCATCTTTGCTGTTACAAATAGAAGCCCAGTTTAAAATGAGAACTTACCTGGCTTCAGGTTCTACCTCTTGGATTTTATCTTGTATTTCTCCAGTAAATTAATAAATTCACTTTATATGTTTGCGATGGAAATCAATGTATTTCCATATTATAACCAAAGTACTCTTTTAAATGAAGACACTTATAACCTGTTGCCTGTAGTGTGACAGAGTTGTAATAGCTGTGACTTACCTGGTAAACAAACCTCTGTGCTACTGGTGAAACAGTGGAAAAACCCAAACATCATCTTGCCAGATTCAGTATCAGTGACTCAGACACCTCCTTTATCATCTCTTAAAAGATTATTAGCTCAAGTTACTTGGGCCTGCTGGATGTATAGAGATGTTTAACATTCTCTTTTGTTGTTTTTATGCTGAAATTTTTTCACCCAAACCTGTGAGAACAGGGCAACTCAAACATCTTTCCAAAGACAGAGCAGTTGTGACAATCTCTGCCACCATATTAGCAGTTAGACTCTCCATCCTCTAATGAGGTTTCATGACTGGCTTTAGTTCTTTGTTTTTCATATTCTTTTTAAAAATATTTTTATTATTAATTATACCAGCCATGAGTCTTTTACTTCCCTCAAGCTCCCCTGCCAACTGCATGTACATAGAAATGTCTAGCTTATTTATTACTACCCTATTCTCCCCAATGTGCACTTTTTATTACACATTACAGAATCACAGAATCATCTAGGTTGGAAAGGACCTTGAAGATCATCCAGTCCAACCACTAACCTGGCACTGACAGTTCCCAACTACACCATATCCCTCAGCACTATGTCAACTCGACTCCTAAACCCCTCCAGGGATGGGGACTGGGCAGCCCATTCCAACACCCAACAACCCGTTCTGTAAAGAAATGCTTCCTAATATCCAGTCTAAACCTTCCCTGGCACAACTTGAGGCCATTCCCTCTTGTCCTATCGCTTGTTACTTGGTTAAAGAGGCTCATCCCCAGCTCTCTGCATCCTCCTTTCAGGGAGCTGTAGAGGGCGATGAGGTCTCCCCTCAGCCTCCTCTTCTCCAGACTAAACACCCCCAGTTCCCTCAGCCGCTCCCCGTACGACCTGTGCTCCAGACCCTGCACCAGCTTCGTTGCCCTTCTCTGGACACGCTCGAGTCATTCAATGTCCTTTTTGTAGTGAGGGGCCCAAAACTGAACACAGGAATCAAGGGGCGGCCTCACCAGTGCCGAGTACAGGGGTCAGATCCCTTCCCTGTCCCTGCTGGCCACGCTATTGCTGACACAAGCCAGGATGCCATTGGCCTTCTTGGACACCTGGGCACACTGCTGGCTCCTGTTCAGCCAGCTGTCAATCAACCCCCCCAGGTCCCTCTCTGACTGGCAGCTCTCCAGCCACTCCTCCCCAAGCCTGTAGTGCTGCTGGGGGTTGTTGTGGCCCAAGGGCAGCCCCCGGCATTTGGCCTTATGGAAACTCCTCCAGTTGGCATTGTCCCTTCCCTCCCCACACCCTTTTTTCTGTTGTGCTATTCCTTTGCCACAAAGGCAGGATAGGGTTTTTATCCACAAATTTTTCTCACTCAATCTTGGAATGGCTTTCTGACTTTCTAACGAATTCTTCTGATAGAGCTTCCCATATAAAAGTCACGTTTTCCTGCCAAATTTTCCTGACAGAATTTTTGCTGAAGTTTTTCTTCAGCTTTGGGGAACTAAAAGAAATTAAGTAATGACCTTTTCTTCCTCTTTCTGTCCCCTCAAAATACTCTTGAATATGCAAGATTTTTAAAAGTGCTTTTCATAAGCACTTCCATCAGTTCCCACTCATACTGGAACCTAACCTATGTTTTCTGGGATATGATCTCATTTTTCTCTTGCCTTTGGCTTAACTTGAAAGGGCCCTGAACCAAAGAAGCAGTACAAACAATAACATGCATTTTAAAGTTACATCTATATATGCGTATATATATATTTATACATCAGTCAATCATATATATATATATATCTGTAATGCAATAGAAAATTTGAAAATGGAAGTAATTCTCTGATTTGTAACATGAGATGCTCTGGGGTTGCAGAATTGATTATCAGCTGCAAAGGTATCAAAATGGAGATGCACTGGCATTATGGAATCTGAACAAAAAGCACTAATAATAGATGAATTTCTAAATTTTATTCAAAGAAGCCAAGGAAAATGTTGTAATAAATTATATAAACGTTCTTTGGGCTCATGCCTTCTATGGATTGTTAAACTGGAAAAGACCAATTATACTGTAACACCTAAGATAACTCTCTACACAGGGTTGCCCCCTGCAGTCTATTTACAAAGGTTTTGTCTAATACATTTTGAAGTAAATCTTTTCTGGGACTTCTGTAACTCCTCCTGGAAACCTAACAGCTGCCATCATTAGCATATTTCCTGTCTTTGCTTAAATCTTTCTTCCTTCCCCATTTCTCATATTTCCACCTTTCTTACAAAAATTTATTCCCCTCCCCTTAAGTATTCTTACTTAAAGTTCTTTCATGCAGTGTCGTCTTCATCTAGATTCACTGATAACAAATTTCCCAGAAGAACTGTGTTTATTTTAATCTGAAATTTCTGGCTCTGTAGATAGACATTGGCCAATGTTGATACAATTTACAGTCAACCTTTTTTATTTTTTACTCCATTTTAAAGAACTACATGCATATTTATTTTTTTACTTGTGTTTCTCATATTTGTGTCAAGTTATAATCTCCAACAAGCAGCACTGGACACTTCATTATTTATTGTTTTGATGCAGAGAGCAATTAAATATAATTAAGTGGATGATTATCATTTGCTGCTAGAATTTGTTAAGAATGCACATGCTCCTGCAGGGAGTTGCTTGCTATTTCCTGCACCACTGATCTGATGCTGTTTGGAGAGAGCCTTTTTTTCCCTCTCTATTTACTGCTTCACTGATCTGGGGAAGGAAGAAAGTAAGTGTATGAAAATAAGTATGCCCTAGCTTGTGAATAACTATCCCACAGAGAGCTAAGGGATAGAGTTTCACATTGGCTTTGTTGCAGTGCTGAGATGCAGAAGCACTAAAATATTCATAATTGGACCATGAAAGAAAGGTAACGATGCAAGCTTTTTTTACTGCCCATGTGATACTGGGGAACTCATTCAAGCCAAAAGGTTTTGGTTCATTTTTGATTTATTTTCCAAGATATCTTTGCAGATGTGAGATTCTATGTCAGTAAGATGCTCTTTAAGTGTGTAGAACTGATAAATTTCCTGCATTAGGAAGGAAAGTCATCCTTTTTCATAAACCCAGTCTGATCTGCATACCACTAAGCCCTTACTTAAGCCTTAAGACATTCTACACACGAATTTAAGTAATGCTTGGCCGAAGAATCAGTCTGTGCTGTGGTATTGTAATTGCCACTATTAAGCTGATTCCTCAAACTGATGTTAATATACTGTTATTTGCCATCACACAAGGTGGTAATTTGAGCTTCTGAGATATTTAGCAGCTCATCTCATCTGAAGGTAAAATTTTTGTCATTAACTTGTCACTTGGTCCTCCTGGTTGGCATTCAGACCTGGATCCCGTTTAATATTTCATGCCTTGCCTTTCTAATAAAGTGTGGTAAAGCATTTTCTGTCAGCTAAGTGGTAGCCTGATACAAAAAGGAGCATTTTTTAGCCAAAATTTGTTTTGATAGTAATTATTCAAGGGTGCATTTTACTGTCATCCAGAAACACATTCAGTCAATTTTTGTTTACATTAGGACATTTGAGAACTGCTATACTACCAAGCTTTTGCCTGTTAGATTGGTGTTTCCAGTAAGCAATAAACTTTTTTCTCTACCTGTGTTAGAAACCCATCTAACTTTCTTAGTGCACTGCTTCAGTGAGATTTCTCTGATTGATTCTCACATTCACGTAATGCAATCTTATCTGTAAAATGTTTTTCCCATCTTTGCTTTTGAGAATGTCTGACCCCTTTCTTGCGGACTTTCAGGACTTTGTAAACTTCTATATGTTTCTGTTCCTTTATATTCCACAATACTCACTAAAAATCTCTTTGGACATGCTGGCAAGCACCACACTCAGACAGAAAGGGCCTTCCTATGACTCTGCAAATGTTAGCTAATTATGCCTTCTGTCATTCTGTGAGATAGGATAGTTTTATCATCCTCATTTGCACAGATGGGAAATTCAAACAGAGAGATTTTAAAGTGATTTGCCCTCTGCCAAGCCACATGAAACAGTCTCAGAGCTGAAAATGGAGCCTGGGAATTGTTCCCTCCCACAACCCAGAGCAATGCACCTATGTTTTAGACACTAACTGACTCTTGTATAAATATATCTGATGAAAATGCAATGAGTTTCATACCAAATATTCTGTGTTTCTGGCAACAATAGCTGTTCTGGAAAGGACTGAAGATGCATGCATATTACTGCTGTAAGGGACAGCTATGATAATGCAAATTGTTACATAACATAGCTTATGCATTACACCCAATACTTCTTGTACCTGGCCCCAAATTTGAAAGCTGAGCCACAGTTTAAACTGGACATTTTTTGATGTAGAGCTTTTATGGGGTTACTTACAGTCTCTCTTATTGCATGTCAATATATAAATCCACATACATTTAGTAGTTTTTTGAGGAAAAGGTACAGAAGAGAATATTCTTACTATTTTTATGTGGTTTTAGTAAATATAAGTACATAAAATTGTATCTATATATTATATATATAAAATGTATGTATGTAAAGAATGCTAATAGTGTCTAAGTCATGTAGCAGTTCTGATAGAGCAAGAAAGCAGCACATGAACATGAGAGAAAGCGGCTCAGCAGGGACCTCGTCACAGTATACCAGTACTTAAAGGGCAGCTACAAAGAGGATGGAGGCTCTCCCTTCACAAGGAGTCACACGGAGAAGACAAGGAACAGCGAGTATCTGTTGCACTGGGAGACATTTCATCTTGATACACGAAAAACATTTTTTACAGTGAGAACAATTCACTGGAACAATCTCCCCAGAGACATAGTAGAGTCCCCATCACCGTAGGTTTTCAAGATGTGATTGGACAGAGTGCTAGATAATCTCGTCTAGGATCCCGCAAAAGGCTGGACCAGATAATGTTTTGAGATCCCTTCAAACCTGAGCTGTTCTATGATTCTGTGAGAAAGCTGAATCTTCAGACTTTCATGGGGAAATGTACTAGTTCATAAAGGCTGGGTTTTACCTCATTTCCTGTGCAGACATAACATTTAAATAGCCCAGATGTACTCAGCTCTTGTTGAGTTCCGTCAGAGCTATTTTCATCAACATTTTGCAGAAGGTTTCTTAAGGTGTTTTGTTCATCAAAAAGGCACACTTTGAACCAACTTTCACAATGTGCTAAAACCTTTATACCAACAGACTAGTTAATATTTTCCTATAACTTCTAGTGGGTTCATTATATTTCTTAAGGGTAACTTGAATCTGACAATGGTGTTTCAAAAACTAGTCTAGGATTTTTAAAGTTTTGAATTAACATGCAGGGAGTACAACTGCATTATACAAGTAGCGAGAGCAGACATCATGCACATAGAGTCCACCACTTGGAAGGTGATCATTTCAGCTGTGTTTGTTTTATTTTACAGGGTTTTCTAGACCTAATTCCCAGGTCATTCTGACAGGCTGTGAGACGTCAAACCTGATCTGGGTGCTCTCACTATAGACCTTCAGGGCTGCTTGTTTGCCAGTTTCAAAATATTGTTCAATCATTGTCTTCATGGCCAAAACACACAAAGTATCTGCCAGTGCAACTGCTGATTTAGACATGTAGCCAGCTAAAACTAAAGATTTTCAGCATTTATGTTTCAAGATGGCATATCTATATTATTCTCTCACCACCTTTTGCTACTTCCATGTTATGTTGTCCTTCTTTCTGACCACGTCAAATTCTCAGTAATTCCCCCACTTTAATTGTGTTGTAAAAGAGGTAGGCAGAAGTAGGAGATTTATTATCTGTAAGATGATAAGCCAACTGTCCACTTGCTGAACTCAAAATTCTTTCATTTGCCATTTTTTCCTGATATTATCTTGATATTTACCTTGGGAGGTATATTCATACTTTGTAATGAAAAATGCACTTTCAATCCAAACAACCAAGAGAAGCAGTTCGTTCTCATTACTTGGGGGAATTAATTAAATTCAGATTTGAGACGTTCCTGTCAATGCCTTCATGAGGGATCTGCTATTTTAAGAGGAAATATTCTGTGAGGTTTATAAACCTTTAATTTAGTCCTCTCTTTTCTTAGAGTTACACTTTTAAAATACACACAACAGCTATGTTCTATACATTAAACAAACCCTAATCTGTTTAGAAATGTGATGGTAGACATTGCCAGATGGACTAGGTTCATAAGTAACAGTTTAATAAAGTTTCATTAATTTGAATCTTATTTTGATTGTGATAATTATTCCTTCTTTCTCTCTTTAATTTGCTGTATCTTTCCTACCCTTTTCTGCTTTGACAGATAAGTTGTGAAATCTTAAAGGCAGTCTGTGAAAGTGAGAAGCCTGTCTCCTGTAAGAGGTACTCAGAACAGGCATATAAAATAACCTGAGAAAAATTGCTCTTTAAAAGATTTCCCATTGAAATAAGAATGGTGCACGTTCTCAGCCCATCAAAACATAAAATTCTTGAAAAACATTCTTGTACTGAATTAGGATGAAATGTTGACATTTATTAATTAAAATCACTCCTGTACAGAATAATCTTCTATTCAGATGAGTTTACAGGTTTTGTTAAAAATTAAAATTGGAGATTTTGTGTTTGAAAGTGTCAGGTAAAGCCTTGACAAGAACTTTGAGACTGTAGTCCAAAAGATAATTGATTACATTTGAATTTCAAAGAACTGGAAAATGTTAATGAGTGCTTTCCAATGAAAAACACATTTTTGTGAAATTTTCCCTGACCAGTTATATCACATACAGTGCTCTTTCTGTATACAGCATAGAGGGATGCAGTACTCCAATTTTATAACACTGTCTCTTAGAAGAACAGTAAGAAAGAAACTTTGGGGGAAAAGTGCAAAGGAAAGTGAGGGAATAGTATTATAGCCCTATTAATCATGTTTATCCTGGGAGGAGCTCCCAGGTAGCACTTTAGTTACTATTAACAAGAAAAAAATATTTTACTTCTACATTAATTGTCATTAATTTGTAAGGCCTCCATTATGTAAAGTAGCTGTCATCTCTGGTGAAATCTATTACAATTATCTTTATAGCTTACATTTCACTTATATGTGCATGGCCTTTTATCTAGAAGAACTACATTATTGCAAGGGAATAGTCTAACTATGTATTTCAATTTTTTGCATTTATAAACCAAATATAAACACAGCATGTGTAATCCACATCTTTCCAGAAAGTATTGGACCTGGAAAAGTTACTGCCTGTCATATCTCAGGTACATTTCATTAGTGTTTTTCATGTCTGTCAGACTGCTCAAGTCCTGCAACAATCTCCCTATATATCTTGTTCCACCTTCTGCTCTGTCATTTCTGATAAGGGGTTTGAATTTGCAGGACATAATCAATCGGAGAATTATTTCAATCCACTACATTTTCTTCTTTGGTGAAAGCTGTCAGATGTGAATCTTAATTCCATTCACTGGTTAAAAGAGGGATGTTTTGAATTTGCATCCTTCACTGACCATAGATGCAGTGTTGTCTGAGAATTTTCAGTACTACCTTATAAGTAAAACTGAATCCTAATGAACTGCAGGAGGCAAAATACCTTATGTGGGATAGCTATTGGCATATGTTGATGTTTCACTAGCAACCATTGCATATCTATTATGTTGGGTTTTTTGCATTCTCAGATGTTATAAAATCTTTGAATGTTTTTTTAGTCATGTGTAGATGGCAAAATTGTTTCGGCAAAATTAAATTCCCCAATTGACAATGGCACTGCAGCCATTATCCATTCTATGCAGCAAGATGCTACATGATTATTGAATGTACTTTTACTTCTGTGTTACTAATAAATGTATGTTCCCCATAAATATAGAATCAAATCCCTTTCTATCCCGTTTGGGTTTTTTTTTTTTTTTTTTTTTTTTTTTTTTTTTTTGTAATTTCATGTACAAATGCTGACATTTGTAATATCGGCACTTCCTTATTTCCTAGGAAAAGGTGATATTTTTCTGAAAAAATAACATCTTTCTTCACTGCCATCTGTGAACATTTGTTAAAATGCACAATGAGTTATTTACTGTTGTTTTAAAGGTTACAACTTATTTGACTCCACTGTTCATTTTCCATCCCTCTGTTCACTGTATGTTTCTCAAGGTAGTTTTAGGAGCTAGAAGCTAGAATCAGAAATGTGAGAATGATCACAGTTAAACACTGAAAAATAATAAAACTTTCCTGGTTTCTGGTCAGATCTGTCATTTCAGGAGAAATATTACCTTGTTTTCTTCAATGTTTATCAAATCTTAAGCATGCACCATGAACAAGATGAAGTAAAATAATCTAGAAAAGTCACAGTCCAGAAGCAGGGAAGGTCATAATTACAAATGTGCTTTATAAAATTAGTGGGAGGTATTGCCATTCCAACATTATTCATGACACCTAGAACCGATTTACCAAAAGGATTGAAAGTAAAGGAGTCTGACCTTTTAGCAAAGAATGTGCTTCCTGATTCTTTAATGATAACATAAACTTGATTGAGAGTTTTCAAAGTCAAAATAAGCAGAAGGTAATTACTGAGTTGAGGGTCACCTATATGTAGTGGATTTGATAAAGCTTCTGATTGCACATGATAAAATAGTCCTGCATAGAACCAAAGAGTTCAGAAAGACTGGCTGGAAAAGGAGGGAGGAAACAGGGAAAAACAAGGTCTGTATCAAACATCAAAGAGCAACATACATCAGTATGTATTCCATACATGGAAGATAGTCAAAACTCGCCTAACTAACTTTGCTGAATTCTAGCAGACATGATGTGCTGTATCCTGTAGTGGTTGACAAAGAAGTTAAACCTTAGTTGATGCATTGTGTCGCTGTGCTCTGAAAGTGTATATTAAGATGGCAAAGTTATTTTAAGTCCCAGCTAGTCACTAGTGCTTTTAGTTGCCTAAAGGCATTCTCTCAGTTGGAGAGCAGCAACTGTGCCAGGTTTTTGCAAGTAGCCATCCACTCACTGGTCCTGCCAGGATCCCCGCCTGCCCAGAAGACTGATGGCAGGCACCTCTGGGACAAGTGGCAGACAGGTTCAATGCCCAATCCACATTCATGAATAATGGGGACAGCAGTAACCTCCCTTTGCATATAGTTGGTTTCTTAGCCAGGAAACAAAAAGCTGTGGAGGGAATAAACCATTCCTGTGTGGTGCCTCATTATTCTGGTCTCTCTTTCCTTCTTGCATAGGGATATCCCACTGATGCTTCAAGTCCCTTTATGTCTGTAGCATTCAGAGCAGGAGTCACATCTCTCTAAACACAACAAGCTCCCAACTAGGAAAATATACGCCCACTCCTCAAACCATCTGTACTCATACGTGAATAGAGATAGATTCAAGAGATTTGTAACACATTCATGTGTAAAAGTGAAGAACAGCTAATTCTGATGTGCTAGAGGAAACTGCTGCAGGATTATTACATTCTTAGAAAAATTATCACATTTTGCAGCCTGTATTTAATATTTACAAACAGAATGGAGATGGAACATTTGATCATCTGGCAGTGGACCAAGGATGCTCCCACAGAACTGTGAGCAGGGCTATCTTGAGGCCAACAAAATAGATCAGAAACTTGTAGGAGGGATTACAGTTAATTAAATGATGTAGGCATATAAAGTGGGCTCTGCCTACAAAAATATGTAATTAAATAAGGCCATAGGAGAATATAGCAATCACAGAAAACTGACTGGCATTTTTTCATGCAGTACAATTGAAAAAAAAAAAAATTCTTTTGAGTAAATAAGCAAAATCCAGATGCAAAAGATGTTTTACTAAATAGGCAAGGTTTGCAAGTAACTCTGAACCTGTTTGGAGAAGATTAACAAAATGAAAGAGATCACAGTATTAAAAGTCAGGAACATACAAAACCTGTCAGCTAACAGTGTAAAAGATGTGTAGAATGAGAGACGTGCAGAAAGCAGTATATTGATAGATAATAAGAGAATGAATGAAATAAAGATATTGAGATTCAATTGATTCAGCCTGATTTATAGGGAAAGATGTATTTGTGACAGCAAGAATAAAATTTTGTGTATAGTTGATCACAGAGAAACGTTTATGCCGTTTTTGTTAAGATAGATATTTGACAATTAATTTTGCATAACATTTTCCATTTTAATTATTGTTTTTCCTTATATTCTGACAGTAATAAATGACTTGTAGGCTAATGAAAACTGCCAGAAAGAGCAAAACCAAAGCCTGCAAAGGAGCTTGCTGCATATCTTTATCTCCAGCAGCTCTGACAACAATATTTGCTTATAATTGGACTTCTGGGAAAAACAGAGATTCTTTGGTGGCAGCTTGAGGAACTGCCTGAAACCTGGTTAATTGCTGGTTGTTTTACAATGATGAGATTAATAGAAAAGGGTTTCAGTGATAGCAAAGTGTACCTTTCATTAACTTCCTTCAGCACATCCGCAGTCTTTCCCTTTTTCACTTTATGATAGCATTCAGGGTCTTTGATCAGTTGGGTCAGAGTGAACACAGTGGAGTGAAGGCAGTATGGAAAGTGAGTTGTGAGGCAAAACCCCCAAGAAAATAGCAGTGCATTCAGAACAACACATCTACTGCTGACATTGAGGACTGAGACATAGCAATTTCAGCTGTTCAGGGTTAAATTTGCAGATATTTTTTCTTTTTCTGAGTCAGACTTCCCTCTATTTGTGATGTTAAAGTCTAAGAAAAAAAAGGATTCAGCAAATGTCTTGTCCTGCTGCAGTTAAGGTAGGATTTTTTAAATTGACACATAAAAGTATCAATAGGCACAGTAATGTCCTATTTGAGAAACAGTATATGCCAATACAGTTAAAGGCATTAAAAGCTTTAAAGATATTCTCAAAATTGGTCGTTGACATGCACATGCTCACTTCAATTGCACTCAAGGTCAACTGGTCCTGTGATGACAGCACTCAGAGCTTCAGTTTCTTCGGTGCCCTGCAGCACTTGTGCTGTGTTTAAGCTACTTTTCAGGAATTAATACACATAGGAGAAAAAAGGCATTTTTCTCCCATGCCTCTCTATTTACATGCCTCACTGTGCTTGACTTGTCCTTTAATGTTTTCTTAATGGCATCTGTAGTTTTGCCTTTGCAGGAACTGGATTGTGAGACTAAACAGACCAGCTCTGTTGGTTATAAATTCAGGGTATGTCACAAGAATTAATGTCTGGAGATTGATGTCAGTGGCATATTTTTCTAATAAGAATATTGATTTCACTCTGCTGTAATGACTACCAAAATTTTAAAGGCCAAGAAAATTGCAACCTATAAATCTGTGTGTTATAAATATGTGTATCATACGCAAGTGCTTTGTGCTTCAGATTCCAAGATTCAAATTAGAAATGCCATCCTTTATAGCATTTATCTTGTTGAAAACCACAGATTTATTATATATAAATATAATAACAATAAGTATAATAATAAATAATAAATATAAAACCCAATAATAAATATAAAAACAGATATAGGTCTTTACAATGCTTTATACAGGATGAGATAACAGCAGCATTTAATATATGGCATGAAAATTTATGACTGAAAATTCTGGTGCATAAATATTTCCAGTCAAGAAGTGAAAACTTCTAGCATAGTACATGATGTCCGGTCAAAAATGCAGACATGCGCAAGTAAAGTTGCAAATTAAACAGTGTCCTGGTTTCGACCAGGATGGAGTTAACTTTCATTGGGGTATTACATCCCATGTGATGCCATGCCCAGGGATACAGGGCACAGGCTCTCTCGAGTGGGAACGGGATTTTCGGGTCTGGTTCAGCTGTGTGTTGCTGTGAGGGTGGTTGCCGCGCTCGGTAAGCCACTGCTGCATTTCACCTGTTTCTTTTTTTGGACTCACTATTGTTACTATTGTTCTCTTGTTATATTTAGTAAATTCTTTTTATTCAGCTTAGGAATTCTTTTTGTCCGTCCCCTATTTCACCGGGGGCGAGTTGAACGGACGGCCACGTGGCCTCTGGCTGCTGGTGGAGTTCAAACCCCCACAAACAGTGATGATGGACTAGTTTTATGCGGTCTTGTGAATGACAGTTTGGGCTGAAAGCTGCACATTAGCCAAAACTGAGGAATTTAACAGACAGAACAAAAAGATAAGTTCAGTGTTTGATATGTGTAAGTCAATGCATGATCCAGCTGAACAAAGAATGAATTTATAATTTCACCGAAAATCCTTCTACATAACTCTGAAAGAAGAGAAAAAGTTTGTTTTCTGGAATAGTTCTTCAAAGAGACAATTTTCTGTAATGTCTATAACAGGAGATGTTATAAATTTGGTCTGGGATTTAGTCTCTGTGCTTCAGGTTCTGCCTGTCTACTCCAGTCATACATGAGGAGGCCTAGGTGATGGTAATGCCCCACCACCTGTGAAACCAAGTCCCAGCCTACTGCATGTGGATCATGTTCCAGGACATCCAGATGTTTTTTCCTTAGCAGTGGGAAAGATACAGTTGAATGACTTTATTTGATTTGAGACATGCTTGTGGTATCTTCTGGGTGAAAAATGTCTTTTTTGATTTCACCATTTCCTTTCTCCTGTGAATTTCCTTTTGTAGGTAATCACTTGTGGCCTCTTCAAAGGGCCTTTCAATACTGAAGCCAGTGTTATCCTGACAGTTACAGTAAAACTGTAGAGTGAGGGAGAATTTAAAGCCATGTGCCTAATATTACTTTATCTCACTACTTTTCTCTTTATGCAGCTAAATTTCCACATATGTCAAGCTTTGATCCATTATAATCATATCAGCTGAAATTAAATGGTAGTTAATATTTATAGGGAGATTTACAACTTCATGATTTATCATCACTGAAAAGTATTATGGCAATCCCATAATTTCATGTAATAAAGCAACATCTATCTTCTATCCCAGAAGTCTGTTCTGTCTCTTCTGTTGGCCAGCCAACATGAAGTTGACTCTTCACCAACAGAACACACTTGTCACCAACAAGACACACTTGGATTAAACACCAAAGTTTATTCCTGTATCTTGTGCCTCAGATATCTGTTAGATCCAAAGAAAAAACAGAATGTGCAAGACTCACTTAATGAGCACAATCAAATACCTCATTTCAAAGACCACAACGTGGTTGTCAAAAGCTGGAAGCATAAAACTTGAGGAAAGTCAGATAGCACTGTAAGGCCTGTTTTGAGCTCCTTGTTACTTCTAGGACCTGGCCTACATTATAGTACCTTGTGTCTGTACCATCCCAAATATAATAGACTCATCCTTGATTAATCAAAAATGTTATGAAATGTGTAAATTGCTTAAAAAGCATACTTGTGTTGCTAAAGGTATTTTACATTAAATCAAGATTGACAAATTTGCCCAGATGCATCAGTATCTTTCCTTCAATTTCCAATGGTAATAGGTAGAGTCATAAATAACATATAATTATTAAAATATGTTGTCAAGAGTTTTTAAGAGAGCACCACAGATTTATATATGCACATCTGCCAGTATACTTCAGTTCAGGGTACATAAATAAAGGTGCCTAAATGTGCAGAGGGATACAACATGAATAAGTGGAATGATAAAGCCTCCTCCTGTGATTCTGCAGTGTACTGCGCATCTCCAATGGGCTGTACATACCACTCTTACATAGGCATCTCCTGTGGAATCATACCAAATGAGGCCTTCAGAGGGGAAAGTTTTTTCCAGAGAGACTTGTTGTTCCACAATGAATTATATTAGGATCTGTCTAAACCAACACTCAAATAAACCCTGAAAATTCTCTTTATGCTTATCTCATCTTTTTAATGTAAATGAATAATGAGATGTTCATCATGCTGGTAATTTAAACTCGTTGGGGTGCTAGCAGTAGCTCACTTTTGGGTAGGCAAATGTCAAATGTATTGAGAGCAGCAGCCTTGGTTACTTGTTTCTTGTGTGATTTGTTAGTGAGACTATAAGATAGTGTCTCCATATGCAGAGGCAACTGTGCATAGCAAAACAGTGCTAATCTTATTACAAATTAGAGAAAAACATTTTCACTTGTGTACGTTTAAGGATGGACATGTAATTACTGCTGAAATATAATTCATACCATCCTAATTTTATTGCAGGTACAATGAGTAATGAATAAATCTCATATGCAACGATTTGGTTTGGTTTGGTTTGGTTTGCTGTGGTTTGCTTTGCTTTGTATTGCTTTTCTTTGCTTTCTTTTAATAACCAGAAATATTAATTCTGCTATTTGGCTTCTTCAGTGTTCAGGTTTTCCCTTGAGAAGGGAGATGAAGCACTACACAGTTCAAATGCGGAGCTGTTGTTCTGATGTTGTGCATTTCTACCTTCCTCCTTAGGCTGTAGCTTCTTCCACAGCTATCAGGAGTTAAGACAAGCTTGGGTGAATACTTACAGTTGAGTAGAGATGATTCAAGGGCAGTTTAACTTAAGTGGACCAGGGAGATATGCAGCAACTGAATAAACAGCTTCTGTTAAATATTTCAGGCTTTTGGCTTTTAGGAGTTGGGTTTTCAATGCAAAGTAAAAGTTGATCCAACTAAATTAGTAAATGGGCTTGGTGGAAAACAACGTCTACTTCTATGAGTTATATCTGTGCTGTTGACTAGAGCTTTATGAGAAAAGTTATTTCTATGCTGGGTGCTGTAGTGCAGTGGGAGATGCTTAGCCTTGCTTAGGTCTTGTTAGACTGTTGACAGAAGTTTGCTGGCCACAGCAACTCACAGCACAGTGAAAATGCATTCAAATTGCATAAAGTCAGCTGTATAAATGTTTCCCAAGCCTTGACTAAAATACATCTTTACATTGTAAGAAAAGAACATGAAATTACTGCAGATATTACAAAGGTAGGTGGAGACTATCTTAATCAGAAACAGTCTGGTCTCTGCTAGCTAGTGCAGGTTTTGAGGACACCAGAGCAACTGGTGTAAAATACCTCAAATAAAGCAAATGTCTCAGACAGTCAAAAATGTATAGCACAGTTTTGTCACTGCTCAACATGAAAGAGTTAGGGAGGGTTTGAACACAAAGGTCTGTAAGGTCAATGGTAACTAACATAATTGAAATATTTTAACTGTTTATTGGAGATACAGGATATAGAAGGCAAAACAGTTGCAGTAATAAGGAAAACCTTAAGGCTTTTATTTTAACAATATCACTCATCTGTCCTCTGTAGCTGTCAACATTTTTACAGGGAATCCTCTCATTTATAATTAACCATTTCAAACATTTTAAATGATGGGAATAACCATCCTTTTCAGAGGAAAACAAAGAAGATCCATTGTAGAGGACTAGAGGAACCTCTTGTTTTTACATTTGCCTGACTTTAACAGGACTCTTTTCCTGAAGAGCAAAGGCAAGTATAAAAAGACAATTAAAAAGAAGGCTAAATAGAGAAAAGTATCTTCTCTCTTTCACAGTGGCTTTTTCTTAATCTTACTGCTAAGGCGTCACAGGTACAAAGCATGGCTTTTTCATTCAGTCTGAAATGTGGCAAAGCTATGCTCAGCAAAGTTATTTAAGCTGTTGTCTTCATCTGACACATTTTCTCACAGGCTTAAAGAAAAGCTGCAGAAGACATAGTAGTGGTTAGTTCAAGCAAACCATTATTAAAGTGCAGGAGAAACTGAAGACAGAGACGGGAAGGCAAGGCAAAACAGTCAGAAAGCCAGGGGCAGAGAGAAAAGGCTCCAGCTTTACTTGCTTAGTGGTACTGAGAGCTTAGTCAAAACCTGAACTGGTGGTTAGGTCATGACTCCTTTGTCTCATCTGCTCAGACTATCACTATGAGCATGACAAAAGTCCACTGATACTACAGTGAATTGTGAGGTCTCAGAATAAATTTGACCACAGCAGTCATAGAGAAAATAGTTCCTTTCAGGTCATTCCTGGCAATGGTGTGATAGTATTATGTCTCCTACTGGTTGGCTGGTTAAACTAAGAAGCCTATAAAGTATTTCTGTGTGGATTCACACACCTTCTCTTGTCTTTTCTATAGTGGTAGAATAAAGTGACGTCCCTTTTCACACTTGTTTCTTATGTCTTTAACTGGAAAATATCTTGCAAAGTGCCTTCTCATTGTCGGTCATGAGATTTTGGAGCATATTTTCCCATCTTCCAAACTTTGAAGGAATATAAAGCCAATCTGGTAAGCTACAGAAATGTGATTGCACCATGGCACATACTTGGATGCCATGAAGCATTCTATTAGTATTCTCTGAAGCTAGAGTGACATATTTTATAATTTTCATTCCAAATGAAAATTAACTTAGTAAAACTCAAATAAACAGAAAATTACATACTAAAGAGATTACAAGCAGAGGGCTAGATCAGAACCTTAATTTAACTAAAAATAACTCAGTAAGGTGAATGAAGAGGACTATCAATATCAAATCAATGTAAAAAGAAATTGGTTTTATAATGCCTTTTATGGTATACTTTTTAATATGTGATATCCATATTGGAAATTCATTAGTATGCAGAAAACCATGGGAACCATATGGAAATGCATCTTACAAAGGACTAGCGCACAATAAATTTTACAAAAGACATAAAATATCTTTAGGATGAATGATCACTCTGAAAGTAATGTGCACTAAAATTGTAGGAGTGGTATTCACTCATTAGTTGTATGAAGCCATTAACTGCACAAAATCATTCTTTTTTGCATAACCATTTGTCATATAAAATCATTAGCTCCCTCATAAAATTGTTAGAAATGTGAAATGATTTTTCAAAAAAATCATTAGTTACAGTGTATTACATTATAAAAATCAGTGGCATATTATTCATCATTTTCTGCATAAAAATGTGTCAGTTATGCAAAATCATTTATGTTGATAAATAACTTTTTAAGTAGCTTTATTGTCCAATAGTCAGGCTGTTAGCTGTTCAGTTTCAATAGTAATTTTTATGGCCAAGACATTTATTAGTTATGAAAAACTCTGAAATGAACTAGAACAAACATTACTTTCCACCCTGCTAAAATTGACAGTTTTAAAAAGAGATCTTGTTCTCTGTAAATGTGCTTTTAGAGTTTTGAATAGTGGCAGCTGTTCCCATTTATTTACCATCATTTTGTCGCTGTTTGAATTCTATTCACTACAGCTTTCAGTTCTCATTCTCGCATCCTAAGCTAAATTCAGGTAAAAGCTTTCATATCAGTAGTTTTGGTCATATCATGGATGGTTTTATTTAGATCCCAGTTGTACTAGGATGAGTGATTTACACATCAAAATGGAACACATTGTCTGGCTCTCTTGTACAGTAGTTAGAAAACTTTTAAGCAGATCAATTAATTTCTAGAGGTGAGAAATTTGAAATTTGGAAGGTGTGCTTTGGCAGGAACTGATACCTGTGAAAGCCACATGAAGATATCCAGTGCCGTGGAGGAAAACCCACAGATTTCTGTCTCATAAGACCACTGCTGGAGAAAGAAGCCTTCTTGAGCATAGTTCATTCAAGCCAAATCTTTGTACTACTGAATTGTCCAGAAACTGTTTTTCTCACGAGGAGTCTATAAGCTAAGACTCTACCTACTGTTGCCAACTATGGACAAGGGATGAGAGAAACAGAGAACATATCATATACTGACATATACTGTTACAGAAGCAACTCATGTCATCTCAAATCCAATGAGGCTCTTTGAATCTCACTTGTGGCAGGCTGACCCTGACCAGCAACTAGGCACCCACCCAGCTGCTTACTTTTTCCCTTCCACAGTGGGGTGGGGGAAGAAAATCAGAAGGGTGAAAGTAAGAAACAACTTGTAGGTCAAGATAAAGACAGTTTACTAAGAGGAAGGAAGGAAGGAAGGAAGGAAGGAAGGAAGGAAGGAAGGAAGGAAGGAAGGAAGGAAGGAAGGAAGGAAGGAAGGAAGGAAGGAAGGAAGGAAGGAAGGAAGGAAGGAAGGAAGGAAGGAAGGAAGGAAGGAAGGTGATTGAAAAGGAATCATTTATCATACCCAACAAACTGGATAAATGTCCAGAGAGTCTCTGACCAATAACTACTTTGGAAAAACGTTATCCTCAGTTTTTATTGCTGAGTATGATGTTACATGGCAGGGAATATCCCTTTGGTCAGTTCAGGTCAAGTGTTCTTTCCGTATCCCTCTCAACCTCTTGCCTGCCTTCAGCCTACTCATTGCAGGGGCAGAGTAAGAAACCTGGTCAGAGAAAGACTTCATCCAGTGCAAGAACTGTTCAGCAATATCTAAAACATTGGTATGTTTACAATACTGTTTTAGTCAAAAATCCAAAACATGGCATCATATGGACTGCCATGAGAAAGTTAACTCCATCTCAGCCAGACTCACATCACTACATCAGCTGTCCAGCAAAACTGTATCTAAAGAGATAGCAAACAAACTAACAAAGAAAAAAACACTTAAATCCAGAGAAATCTGACCCAAATCCCCAGCCCCAAAACTATGTATTTTGAGGATGTGTGCCACTGACTCAGTAATATGTTCTTTTTATGGCAAAAATGAGGATCCTAAGATAGTGTCTACCTCCATATTATTTGGTGTAGCCTTTAAAGTAGAAAACAGTAGTATCAGGTGAAATTCAGTCTTACAAAAATGTTTTAAGTGCACACAGAAGTACTAGTAGTTTGCTCTAGGCAGGTAACTTCTAGTTAAGGGCTAGGATCTGGACCAGCTTTAGTTTCTAAGGTTAAGAATGAAGGAATTTAAAAGGTGTGATGAACAAGTGATCACTGAACTGAACAAAATAAATTTTTATTTCAAAACCTATCATACATTTGTTCTCTTCCATCCCTATCTCACCCTGTTTCTCTCAATAAATTTGTTATACTCCTCAGGTCTTGATGCTGCAACCATCCCTCTGGCATTTTGGGTTAGTGATATTAGGCTCAAGAGCTTAAAATGGTGACAGAATATTACTTCATTGAGATCCATCTATCTACCTACACAGAAGCGGAGCACAGATGGCTTCTAGCCCTTCAGGACTCTCTGTTAAGCTGCCTTTTCACTTCTGCATGTGCTTTCATGAGATATTCTGTCTTAAGTCCTCCAGCCCTGAATTGCTGGTTCTGTGGCACAATCCACCTGTGTATTGTGAAGGGACTGATTTACTTGTCACAGTGTGACTCCGGTCTTTCCACCTTGTGCAAATTCTTGGTAACAGAAAAAGTCAGATCCTGGAAAGCAACTGTGAGGCAATGCTTTCCTCTTATGATAGCAACTAATTGGAATGTAAGTTTTCTTATTGTTATGATTATTGCTGATATAAGAAGGATTTAGGTCACATATAGGTATGTGCAACCCTGATTATGCAATTGTTTCAGCAAGTGAAAGGCATAAAACATGACAGAGAGCAAAAAAGTGAGAGAGGAGACAGAGAGCATGAGAAAGGAGGCACGCAATTCCTCACAGGGTCCCAGCAATTCATCCTGAACAGTTAAATGACTCCAATGTGCAGAGTAGCTGAGCAACTCCGCTTAAAGTAGAAAGCATAAAAATCAGTATGCCTTCTCTAAGCTATTAAAAAGTACTGCAGTTGTCCATGTAATTATGTAGCAAACAGGTACTGCATTTTTCAATAAGAAACATGTATTACAGAACAAACAGGTTCCCTTATTTCAGTGCTTGGAAAAAATCTCTTGCTGTTCTAAATTGTGTGGTGGGTATCCAGCCACACACCTGGTTGTTAGAATGAATAGATACACCACCGTGTTCTTCAGCTGATCTTGCCTCTTTCACCTTAAGGCATTGGTCATGGCTGATATATTTGACAATCCTTATTGTCTCTTTCATCCTCAATCCAGAGGGCCACTTCTTCAGAGAGTCTTTCAAATGACCCTTATAATTGCAGTTTTTCTCCTCCAACTGTCATCTACACCACTTACAATCTCTTCCCAATTAAATGATTTTCCTCACTTAAAACCTGAAACTAATACTATAAATGTGATTTAGGTCTTCAGTCTTCCCGAATTTTTTCAATCTGTAACTTGACCAAGCTATAATTTATTTAGTTTCTGAAAGCCCCTACTGATGTCCATGAGGACAAAAAACATTTTGAAGAAAAACCTGAAAGATGGTACTCAGTACTGTCAAATTATAAATAGTACAGAACAGTCTTAATTGTGATTTTGTAAAGAAAGTAAGGTTGGAAAAGACCTTGAAAGGACATTGCAATACATTCACCACTATTGCTGATAGAAACTTGTCTAACTTCTTCCTAAGTTAGGAAGCCTCTCCTAAAGCCCTTCCTAAGCCTCTTCTGCTTTTCAAGGGTTATTCTAGAACATTCTCCAGGCAGGCTTTTCCAGTGTTTGAATCTTTAATGTTAGTTAATTCCCCTTTTTTGTGCAATTTAAGATAATTGCTTCTTGCCTTGTCATAAATGATCCATAGTCTATCTATGTTCTCCCCCATTTGTCATACAAAGTAACTGTCCCACACGGCTCTCCAGAGCAGTGGAACAACAGTTACAAACTTGGAAACCTTCCATTTCGATTCCTTCTTTCATTTGTTTTTTTCCCCACGTTTTCTGATGCTTATCACAAAATAAATGTCAATCAACTGGATAAGACTATGAAAGGCTCCTCTAAGTTGGCCCTGCTTTGAAGAAGAGATTGAAGTGCATGTCTTTCAGAGGCCCTATGCAGCCTTAATTGGGGGGTGTGGGGTGTGTGTGGGGGTGTGTTTATATAGGAACAGCATGTCCCTGGCATGTATGGCAGTCACAAGCCAAATTCAAACAGTATGATACAAAAAACCAAGGGTACTGAAGTCTTTCAGAGTTGATCCTTTGACTATATGTGCTTTTGTGCCATGGATAAACTATGGTCTTGTTTGTTTTTCCTTAAAAGGCTGTTTCAAAACAGTTCAGTGTACTCTCTTTAAAATTACAAACCAGGAAAAAAAAAACCAACCTAAAAAAACCGCCATTCAATCTTAGGCAGGTACTGAGCATGAAAACTTCAGCCCAAATACTCACAGGCTGGAAAAATTACAATCAGCTAAAATCTAGTGGTTATAAAAAGGAAGTGATAGGCAACTTCAACAATAAATAATATTAAGCCTCACCACTATTAGGAACATATTATTTTAATGAAAATAAAGTTTTCCAATATAAAAATAAAACTCAAGATCTGTCCTCGACCCTCATTCATTAAAAACAATCAGAACATGCAACATCTTATTTTAAATGCAATCTTTCATATCTATGTGGCAGTTATCAGCAGAGTCCTTCATTGTTCCCAGTATCTTAGGTTGAAAGAAATGGTTGTCTAATGTTGCTATAGTTGACTGCCCCAGCATCATATCTATGCATGCTGTGAAAGTAGTGATAAATAAGATAAATTTTTATTGCCCTGAATGTTCTATGTGTCAATAAGGTATTAAGCTAGAAGAGGGCTCTGCAATGAGCCTATATACCCTGGAGTGCAAAACCTAGCCAGGCCAGGTTTCCCATCCAGCCCAGAGAAGCAGCACATCAATCACATCTGATGGAATTAAGTGCAGACAGCTCATGGCTTGTATAATGCTATAATGTTAATATCCTAAGAGTTACCTTTAAAATAAAATGCCAAGAATATTTCAGTCACTTTTATTTTGGGAATTGGACTGTGATTATAATCAGCCTAGCAAGCAACATGACCTTCATTTGAAATGCTTTGTCATCCTGTAGTAGTGCACTGATTGATGATTCTTTTAGATGAAATGCAGATCCTCTCCCCAAAATCCAGATTTTGGTAAATTAAGTGTGCTTTCATGGGAAAACCAAATATAGCCATGTGGGCCAAATCAGCACACCATTCTGTAATACCCTCAGATGTTCTCTAACTGATAGACTACAGATATGATCCCATGAATTACATGGGTTTTAAGGACTTGCAGAACATGACCAAATGTTCTGCAACACTTTCTGTAGCCCTTTCCTAGTTAACTTCACTTTTTCCTTCTATCAGCCCTGGATCTATAGTGCACAAAACCAGGAAACTGAAACTATTATTTTAGATGTCTTAGGGCCATTGAACCAGAAAATATAGAGCCGTGAACGGCATCTTTATAATGAAGAAATTTTATTCTCATGGGCTTTAAAGGGCTTTAATCCCTTGCTGTGGTAAACTAATATTTCTTAGTGTTAGGCTAGGTCAATACTGCTTATCTAGGGATCTGATTATTAGTATTCATGTGTAGAATAAAGTTTTATGCCATACTTTGGGCATCTGCGTTAAAGAATTAGTCCAATGACTGTTCTTGTAATCTGTTATACTTGTAATTCTTCCTCTTGCTGAAGAAGATCATGGTGAAACCACTGTGAAAATGATGTGAGAAACTCCCTGCCTGTAAAATCAAGCTCCCATGGAAAATACTGTAAGGTGCTGAATTGCAACTCTCACATGGGTTTCTTGTATTAAATAAAGATTTGATGTACATTTATTTTCTAAGGCTCAGTGCCCCAGCTTCTTGAGATATTGAGTACTTTTACTGGCATCAGATGCAAAGCACTAAAATGGATTTCCACTCATTTAAAGTTCATTCTTGTCCCAAGTTAACTTAACACCTTTTAGAGTAATGTGGTTTGAAGGTAGTGAAGGTCAGTCCTGTTAGATACCAAAGTGGCATGCTTGAGAAAGATAAGAAGTACTATTCATGAGAGGGTGGATTATTATATTAAGAAAGAGAAGGTAAATGAAGGTTTCAGTGAGACTCAAAGTTTTGCTTCTTGTTCAACATGTGAGAGGTGCACGTATTTATATTTTTAGTCTCAGTAGCACAGGGATGGTGATTTAGATGTGGATTTCAGAATGTATATTCTCTCTGCAGTAAACAACCTGAACTTATACAGTTGGCATTGAAAGACTTAGAGTTCTTATAAAACAATGACATGTTTAAAGAAATAATGTTTTAGAACTCCATGTTATTGTGAGAGACGAGAAACCAGGCCCATGAGAAACTAAGACAAACAGCCTGGGCAAGCAGAAGTTGAGGCTGATTGAAGAAATGCCTCAAACACTCGCAAGACAAAGCTGTGAGTCCCAGGGTGCATTCTGTGGAGGCCGAAGCTGATAAGGCTGCCCGATGTAGCTGGGGGAGAGAGCCCTGTGGAGACAGGACAGCTCTCCTCTGGGGCACCTGGGCAAATTTCAAGGGCCATGTGTCCGGTGAATGAACTTTGCTTCATTATCCACGAAATGCATATTAAAGTTAACACCCCTCAATGTGCTAACGTGATCATGCTAATTACATCATCCCATGGAACACCTTACCCCTCCCTGTACATGGGATACGTAGCTATGTGGGTCGACCTAGGGGACGGACTCAAGGAAAGTGGGTATAAATCAAAGGGGGGAAGAAAGGGCTCTCTCTGCCCCTCTCCCTGCCCCCCCTCTGCCCCCTGGCTGTCTGGAGAGAGCACTGAAGCTAAGAAGACTGATGCCAGTGAAAAAGACGGCCGCCTCCTGGAACCCTCGCTGGTGGGATCAGTGAGGGAGCCCAAACCAGTGATCTCTATTCCCCCATTCCCTCTATCTCTCTTTTTCCTTTTTCCATTAAGAAATGCAAGGCATATTATATTGCTCGCCACAACTTGCTATATACTTAGCCAATTATTGTGTGTTAGTACATTGTATGTAGTCAATAAATGCTTGAACTTGGAGACTTGTTGTCCGCTCCAACTGGGGATTTGCTAATCTGAGTCACTTGTCCTCCTCGTCTGAGCGGGACATGACAGTTATATGCTCAGGGTCTAATCCAGCCTGTGGTCTGACAGGAGGCTGTGATGTGAGTTACATCAACGGAATCCCAGGATCTGCTTGGTTACTTTTAAGTCTAGGTGGGTTATGGACAGTCAGCAAAAGGCAAAGGCCATGAATGCCTCTTCTACATGTTTCAGTATACTTGTCTCTGCTTGTCTTCTGTATGAGATCTGTAGTTCACTAACATCTAATTAAGCTTCTGGTTAAATTGCTAGACATGTCATTGTCCTGCAAGAGCTGGATATTTAGCTATAGACGTTTCCAGTGTGGTCAAATGCAGGTGATGGTATTTGGCTTGGAGTCTTGACCGCATTTGACAGCTAGAAATGTCAACATGTAGTCATGCAATATAGCTCATTTGTCATTCAAAACAATGATTGCCAAATGCCCTTTTTTTCCTTATCTGAGCTGGCTGCCAGGAAGATGTGGCAATTATATTAGCACAGGTTCTTTAGTCTTAATCAGGAGTTATTTTAGACATTTAATAGAAATGCCTAGATCCAGGGTCCCTGCTCCACTATCAGTATTACTTTTTTGCTAGCGTAAAGCAGGAAGCCTGTAGCTCATGTCTTTAAATCATTTTTTTTTTTAAAATAAAGCTGCTGGCAGAGATGAAGCAGCAGGGGTACATTACCTCTTTTCAACCCAGCTCAGAGTTTGGCAAAGAAATACACTTGCCTCAGGATGGTAAGGATTAACAGTATGAACAATATGTTCTACATTTGGAAGCACATACTTGCTACATACATGTATAAAGTAAATATATGTAAGGTCATTATACATAATTGCAAACAGAACCTGCCAAGCTTGTCAGTACAAGCCATAAGGATTTTAAGCAGGAGTATTACTTGCTGTGTTTAATTTACAAATGCACAGAGTCAGCAATAAGTGTTTTATGCTCCTGATGTTTAGCCTTCCTCTGTCATGTGATTCTTGACTCATACAGTAAAAACCTGCCACTTCAAGATCTATGAGCTCCATTTGGGCCAGAATGCTCGATAATGATACATGTTCCTCATGTTTGTCACTGTTTGTGAGCCTGCTTCAGCAATTTCTCTGGTACCACAAGTTTGTATTATATTGTTTGTGCAATTTGCCAGAGCATCCTGTATATAGTAATGAGATGCAAAACCAGTTAGTACAAGCACAAAACAAAGATTTACATGGCCAGCGTTGTATGGCTCCTGTTTGGAAAACACATTCTCTGTATCAGGACACCGGCAGTCCTGTGTGTGCCAATCACAAATTATATTTTCTAGCATTCTCTGTGTAACATAAACCACAGGATTTTATTCACACAAAATAATCTTTGTATAAACCAGTGTTTTCTTTCAGTGAAACTTTACAGAAATTAGGTACAAATACATAATTAAGTAGAAGGCAATATATTAATAAATTATCAAATGGCTGGTAGGAGAATAATGTTTTGCATGGTGATATTAGCAAAGAGGAGAGCCAGTACCTAAATCAAAAGCATTTGAAAAATTTAAATGCTACTGGTTTGCCAGCTTCAATAGTGCTAAATTTTGGTAATGGGATATTTATTCTAATAATGGGTATATGCAGTGACAAGCCAAGGGCACCATAGATAGGTGGTGATTTCAGTTTATTCCATCTCTTTCTTACCTTGTCGTACTATGCCACCCTTCTCAGAAGGCTGAGGTAGAGATATACTTTGTGAGTTGAATACTTGCTGCTGAATGAATTGTCTCAAGAGGGTTACGAAAGGATAGCAAGCTTCCTAAAACATAGGTATAGACAACAGTCAATACCATGACAGTATATTTAAACTGTAGTAAATAATGATTTTCTTCCATTAAAAAAATTCATTGAATCCTGTTACCCCCATTCACAAGAACATATGCTGACTGTTAAGCTCGGCATCGCTTTCAAGTCCATCTTAATGGTATTTTATATAGTTGGCTTAGACAATTGGCAGAGGTTAACTCTAATGTTATGTGATATAATCACTGCAGTTAACAATGAAATTGTTCATCCCCAGCTTTGACTATGAGGTTCATTTGCAGACAAATATGTATATTTTGCTAGTTTACTTAGATGTTACAGCTATTAACAAGCAGGTGCGTATGGTTTATGCCTGCACTCCATTAATAGCTTTCTCCTGGCACTGTGTGCTGTACCCATGTTTTATTCCACCTGGCAAAGGAAACTTCAGGAATTGAGGGACAGATGATGAAAATTATTAGTGACTGGAAATACTTCTGCATGAGGACATTGAAAAATTTGGCACTGCTTCTTACAAAGAAAGTAAATGAGAGAGTATAGAAAGTAATAAATGAAAATGTAGATTTCTATTTCTCATGGAGAATTGCCTTTCTCTCATCAAAATATCCCAACACATGGTTTAGTCAGACTCTACGGCTGTGATTATAACCAACGTTTCTATGAATAAGAGTATTGAATTCTATAGATTTCCAGGATAATTTCCATAGAAACTGCTTGTTTTCATCCCCATTCACTTCCATACTGTTTTGCTGTAAGGCATATGTATAGCTAACAAGCATAATAAAAATGGTTTGCATGTATTATACAACTTTATCCTTGTGTACCTCCTGCACTGAATCAGAACTGCCATCAACTGAGCCTTCCATAAAAATTTGAAACTCTGTAAGATAATCAGGCAGAGGGAATGTTTGCCTATAAATTTCGCAACCTTTGCTTAACTTGTACAAAGGAAAGATAACTGAAGAGGTACAAGATTCTGTTAATTGAATGGAAAACCAACAGAGTCTTTTCTTTGCTTTCTGAACCTTGTTTTCCATGTTGTTCTTACTATTCTTTCCTTCCATTAATCAAACCAAGAATTGTCTTGGAGGACACTGACCATGCTCCCCTGCCTGGCCAGTCTTTTTTCCCAGTGGAAGCTATAGTGCCTTGGCCACTGATGGTTGATGAAAAGAAGGGTTAGTCATGGTCATACACAGGAGCTGTACAACATTTCTGCAGGTTAGATGACTCTGGGTTGCAAATCTCCATCTAAGAATAAATTTCATTTTATGTTTTGGAGCAGCACAAAACATGGGGGGGGGGGGGGGGGGAGGAATGGGACAAGGCAGCTTATGACATGGAATGGAATATGTTTGAGGATAATAGTTAAATTCAGTTAATAGGGGATATTCCAGGTCTTTTTCTATCTTGAATTTTTTACTGAAATTTTCAGTAGGAATTAATCTAAGTGTGTTATTAAATATGTTAAGTACTTAGTGAATAGAATGTGAACAGATCTTCCTGTAACACATTTCTGCTCTCCTTATAAATCCAATTTATCTGTCTCCAGAGAGCTGAAAGTTCTTGCTACATTACTGCCTTCTCTACTTATGATAAGGTAAATAAGCTTAGCCTAAAATTTTCCTGGTGCCTGAATGGGTCAATGCTGATACCTATAGAACTTCTGGAAGTGCCCACCTAAAGGGAATGTCAGGGAAACACAAGAGGCTGGGTGTGGGCTGTCAAGAGATCAAGGAGCCCTGGCCAGTGTTCAGCTGTTCCTGTTGGCTCTTCAGAATCAACCAGTATAGTATGTAAGCCAGTGCCTGAGCAGTGTGGATGACTGGAATTAACCCTCCAAATTAACAAGATTATAATGACATATACCCTTTAGTACTAATTTTTCATTGTTTTCAGCCTGAAAGTGAAATATTTATTTTTCATATTGGAGAAAAAAAGAGAAGAAGGCTACGTGTCTATTTTAAGATATGAAATATTTAAAAACTAGTTTGAAAAGAAAAACATAGAACTTAATGTAAAGTTGAATTTCTGTTATTCTTTTCAGTGAGATGCTAGTGACTATTTCTTTCTTTCGTTCCCTCCTCTCTTGGAATCTCCTGCTTTTGCCTCATTTCCTTCTTCTGCTCTTTTTTTTACTGCCTCATTCTCTCTTATGAATCATGGGTTTTTTCCTGATTAGTGTCAGTCTTTTCTGTCTCCAAGACATTGTTTTTATAGTTATATTACAGGTATGAAGTTTGCAGCTGTTCTAGAGTCCTTCTTTTTAACATGACTTTGGCCTGTTATGCTAGGCACAGACATGCTCATCTTCAGCCTCAGATTTGAAACATACCTAGGGAAAGTAAAAACTTCTAAAAGAAACAAACTTCTAAATGACAAAACCAAACAAATTTGCATCAGGAGCAAACAACCTGTGCCCCAGAATAAGAAAACAACAAACTAAGAAAGGAAATACTAATAACACAAAAGTTAAGCAAACAGAACAAGAAAGGGAAAAATACCTGGAAATAATGATCCATTTTTGAACAGCTTTGATCCCTCTGTCTGCATCTGCAGCTTGCAACATAAACAGTCTTCATGCTTAAAAACATGATGTATCAAAGGCAAAACTCTCACCTAGATGTATAGACTTGCTTTGTCAATGGCCCAAAATGCCAAGATGTTCTCTCCTCCACATATGTCACAACATCTGTGGACCTCATATGGCTTTTTAGTTTCTTTTAAATTTTGTGATGTCTGGATGGTGTCTTTAAAAAAAATTACACCTTGGGAGTAAGGCAGATGCTTGAGACTTTTTAATGTTTGTTTTGAAATTTACTAGACTATATTTAAAAAAAAAAAAGTAAAAAGTTTCTAACTTGTTTTTAATCATAGATATTTCAAGAAAATTCATCAATGGAATGGTTTTGAAACCTTTGATACATTATTGGATACTGTATTATTAACAACAAACTCATGCCTTACAACAGAAATATATATGAGAAAAAAAAGTCCATTAAATCATTTTATGAAAATAAACTGAAACCAAAGAGCCTGACACTAGGAATTTCAAATCTATTATAATAACAGGACTGATATTTATGAATTTATAACGTATATTTAAACATAAATATTATGTAAGTAACCATTTATTTTAGACATTTACCAGTCTGGAACATTAATAATAATACAGGAATCTGCATATTAAATTTTAAAGTTATCTGTGTTATATTGCCTCATTAGCCTAAAAATTATCTCTGGCTGCCTTGCTATACAGGGGAGCATTTTTTAACACCCCAAAGCCTGATCCTTTGGTGGAAACATAGACTTAATGAACAGGGTTATAAGGATTGGGTTGAGTCTGAAAGTTTTTGGATCTGGAGGTTTAGTTCTGCTTGTAATGGAGACTGTAGGTAAATCAGCCCTAATCAGGTGAGTTCTCTACAGAAACTGCAGAGAAGCAGGATAGCCACACCTCGACTTCTGTTTGGAAGAACAATTTTACGTTAGTTTAATGTCTAAAAGAGGAATTAAATTTATTAATAGCATGATGCTTTTTAAAAAATTAATTTACTCATATAATCAATGTGAAAGCAGTGTCTAGTTTAAAACAAAGACCAGTATGCCGTGTCTTAGCCATTTAGTTTAAGATATAGTGACTGCTATCAAAAATTTGCAATCTAAACAGAACAAGAGATGCTGAAAGGACTCAAGTATCTTGAGTTTTATTGCTGAGAAGTGTACAGAGATTAAAGTGTTTGCCTAAGAACATATGAGGAGAGGATGATTATTAATTTAGTGAATGATTTTACTGTTAGATAAGATCCCATATACCTCAGCCTCTTTATGTCTCTGACATTTGAAAACAACTCATATAGGAGATTGTCTGACAACATCAGGTAGGCCGGAGGGATATGAAAGTCCTAGCATGGAATGTGTCATGGTTTGAAGGTGACAGTGATAAGAATAACTTCTTCAGTGCTCCTTTAACCTTGAAGTATGGCAGTCATTAGTGTGAAGCCTAGAAGCAGCCTGTTTTTTTCTCTTATGTATTTTGTCTCCTAGTCCATATAAATTCTTAACAGATATTTCATACACAATTTTGTGTTCAGGGAAGAACTGAGAAACATTCCTCATGTATTTCTTTTGCATTGTTTGATAGGCATAAGAGCATACAGCAGGGAATATAAGCCAAACCTGCAGCAGCCAGTGGTAAGGCAGAGGTGGTTTCTTTGGGGTGCAACTGCTATTGCTTCATGTGATGTGGTCACACTGTGAGGGATGCTCCCTTTCCCAGCAGGGAGCTCATGCTCTTATGTTCTTTCTGGGAATCTGTACCTGCCTTTGACTGTCTTCATAGCTGTCCCATGCTGCCTGTGAAGTGTGATGTCTCTTTCTCTTAGAGATTATACTAAAGCTGCTCTTCTTTTCTTCCTATCACTTCTTCTCCATTATCCCAGCACCCAAAGAGCTGCTGTGGTGTATAGTGCTATAATAAGCCTTAAAAGAGATGATTTGTGAAGGGAAGAAATGAATGGGCCTCATTTTCAAGTAACCAATTGCTCACACGTGGCAAGTGTTCAGGGATTGAGATGCTGAGCACGCACAGCTGGGATATGTTGCAGAGTGAGAACTGCACAAATTTCATTTGCAGATGTATGGCACCTTACAAAACAATCTGTTGGCTGTCAGCTGCAGATGACTTCTCCTTGCTTTAACTTTCCATCTATAATTTTGTAATCTCATGATTTGACAGGATTACAATGGCCAGATATTTCACGTGCTCAGAGATAGTAAGTAGTGATTTGAAGATTATTAGACTTGTGGAAGAGGCAGATGCAGACAGTGTCATCATATCCAGGAGTCTAGTTGACTCATGAGCTGGCAGTATAGTACTCACCTTCACAAAGAGAACTTTTCCTTGAAATATGGTATTTCCCAACAGAAAAGGAGAAAAAGCAAACCAGAGTGTTCATCAGTGACCACAATAATTTTGTTGTAGCTGATGCAGAATGTGTTGCCAGGTACTCCTAATAAGGAAAATAAGGAAAATTCAGAATTCCTGAAATGTTCCTCTTCCACCTGTATCAGTAGAAAAGAGTAGAGGTTGAATAAGCTTCTTAAAAGTTCTGCACCTTTGTTTCACAAGGAGATATATCTGCTGGAAGAAATTATTGCAGGTATCTGCTTTGTCTTAGTTTGTGGGAGGTGAGATTTCAGCGAAGGGACATCATGTTTCTAGTGGATCTCAAGACACCAAGAACTCAGCGAATCTGGGGTCACAAATAAATTGATTTAGTTTAAACTGAGCTATTTTGGGGCTAGAATCAGCTATTTCCACATGGATAGTAGTTCTACAAACCTGAAATTGGTTTTCCAGCCCACTGTAGAGAGTATCTGAAGAGGTTACATCTGTCACCTGGTAATATTCAGCTGTTAGTAGATCATGTCAATACTCCCTTGTTTTGCACTAGAAATAGCTACTTCTGAAAATGACTCACTAACCTGTCTTGTGAATGGTGATAGAAGGAAATGATCACCTGCTTTTGCAACTTATTTACTTACAGCAATTGATAGCAACTTACAACGATTTCTGAATATTGCTTAATACTCCTGCTTGCCCTGACTGTTCTGTGGAAACTTACCAAGGGCTACTGCCGCTGTGTTCATCAAAACAAAGAATTTTTCTGTGGAATCTTAACAAGAATTACTATGTTCAGTGAAAATAAGAGACACGTCCTTGGAAAGCAGCTGTGCTCTAACTAGTTTAGCTTTTGTAGTGGATAGATAGCCATATATGGGCTATAGAAACTAATACACTGGTGCTTTTAGATAAGATAAAATGGGTAAACTGGCTGGAACCACTCTTGTTGTTCAAGAAACTGGCTAAGAGAATCCGAGGTAAAGTACAAGGTGAGAAAGACTTCCTCCAAATGACCCCCGAAGACCCCCACCAGGAGGCAACGCGCAGGTACAAAGATAACAAACTGCTGACACCAGCCTTTGAACTAACCCAGACTTACTTATGCATATGTATGTTTGTATTATGCAATCCAGTGAATATGGATATCCACACTCTATAAGTTTCTGGTAAAATGTGCTGTTGATGTGCAAGCTTTGTGGAGAAATCCCCTTGCACCTTGGTGCCGGAGTAAACATACCTGCTTTATAACTCTATTCGAGTTGTAGAGTCTGTTTCTGCAAATCAGTGGTTTGGCTCTATTGATACTGATTTCTGGTTTCAAGCACAGGGATAAAGGATTTTCAAGGAGTAGTCCAAACCTTAAAAATTCAGTTCTGTGTTAGGAGCAAAAGCATAACAGAGAGCTGTGTAAGTAGAGACATCTCAAAAAGGCTTACCAGACCTGTAACAGCCCCAGGCAGTTCAACTCCCATCTGCTTGTGAAGTTGTCTTATTAGTCAGTGCAAATGATGACATTCTTGCTCTAGGTCTACTGTCAAACTGTCAGCAGGCTGACATCTTAAATTCATGATGAAAATAAATATAAAGGTAAAAAAATCATTCTCACTTATTCTTGCAGGTTTTATGGACTCTGAGGTTACAGAACTGGTGGAAGATAAAATGAAACAAATGACTAAAGAAGCCCCCAGTGTTCAATCAAACTGATATAGGCCTGTAAGAAAACAAGTGGAAAGCATTATTTTAAATGAGAGGTTTGTGCAAGGCTATTGGAGACTTCACCTGTGTAGGAAAAATCTGCAACAAATAGGACCGATGTAAGCACTTCTGTGCAATTCAGTTTGTTATGCAAAAGTTTTTTGTTGAGACCGCAGAGCAGAGGATGAGTTACATTTGGAGATAGCTGACAGACATAAGTACCAGAAACTGAGAGGAGTTGTCTAGACTGGCAAAAGTGATATGGCTCAGCACAATACGTTGAATTTGATAGATAAAATGAAAACTGGGTTAAAAAGTCTATCAGTCAATGAGTGAAAGATAATGGATTCTTTAAGGAATTGGAAGTATAATTTAGGACATCAGAAATCCATTTCTGACCCTTAAGCGAATTTCCTTGGTGAAAGGCCATATTTCCTCAGGATATGGTCTCCTCTCTATCCTGAGTTTTTGTACTGATCTCTTCACTACAGAAACAATCTCTCACAATGCATGTACCTAAAGAGCCCATAAACCTTTACCTACTGTTTTTGTTTATCTTGAAGCATGAGTAATAATAATAATGAGCATTGCATCATACTTTGGTTTTGAGGGGAGTCCTGGGAAGTGTCATTATGTGGTCTGTGAAAATCAGCTTTTAACAGACAAGGCAGAGTAAGAAATAATTACCTCCTGTTGTCTTTTATGTCTTTTCCTGTTGTTTTAGACTAATGAATTTCAGACTTTCTCTTTTGAATTGTAGCAGGTGGGTCAGTTTCTTGTCTGTCATACTGAAAAACCTGTTACTTAAATAATTTTACTGTTTGGAACAGGGAAGACTGAAATAGAGCAAAAAGGTGTTTTAAAAAGTCTAAATATTCTTTATATTTAATCAAAAGAGCTTAAAAACTGAAAGCAAATCTTTCAGTTCTAAAATGAATGAATTTTTCCTATTATCACTTTTTTAAACTCTTCTGCCAACATATTTTGAAAATAAGTATTCATATAAAGAACTACCCAATAATTGAACAAAATGTTTGCTGAAAGTATTTCAACATTCCCTGGAGGAAAAGCAGAAGCAGAAACTGAGAATTTTAGTCAAAACTAACAGGTGGATGATCTATTGCAGTATTTCAGGGACTCTTTCTAAAACTTTGCACATTCCCTCCAGTTATTCATTGGGATCTTACCAGTATTCCTTTGGGACAGTAACTGATGCTTATTAGATCCATAAAATATTTCTATGCACAGGATATTCTCATCTTACTAAAATGTTTGGTTATTTCAAGTTTCCCATTCTGTATTGAGCTGAAGCGGAAACCTCCTAAAGACCAAACTCATAGACAGAGTGCTTACTGAGCTGAGGAAAAAGTCAGTATCTTGGCAGCTTCAGAGTAGGAAGTCTGACTGTTTTCCCCACACAAATGCCCTCAATATCCCTTGACTAACAGGCTACATGGGAGAGGGGCCTTTTTTCTCTGTTGCTGGACAATAATTCCATCCTGGATTTGTGTCATCATCATGATGAAAGACTTATCAAAACGGATACAAGTCTGTGAAAAATTTTCTTTCCATGATAGAAAGACTATTTTGTTAGAAACTTCCCCCTTTCCCTAGATACAGCTTTCTACAGTGTGCTGATGGTTGTGCACACCCTATTTAAGATAGAGGAAAGAATTGTTTGCCCATTTGTTAATATTATTTTTTTTTTCCTTTATTCTATTACCTTTCTCTTATCAGCACAATCAAAGTTTACTATTTGAATTTCAAGAGCACCTGGGATCAACAGGAACATTGTCTTAGTGTCAGGAGGATAGAAGGACAGAAATATGAAGCATTTTTGGAGTGTTTTTATTTTTTCCTTTTTCTTCTTTTACCAACAATAAATATCTTTGCATCCTGTTCTTGGATTCAGTTATTCACTGAATGTACCTTGCAATATGAACTGATACACACACACAGATACACACAGACACATATAGAGATAAAGATGAATCCTGATGCTGTGTAGGAGTTGGTATTCTTACACTTTCAAAAGATGAAAGGCATTCTTCCTAGTGCTTGTTTTTTTTGTTTGTTTTTTGTTTTTTGTTTTTTTTTTTTTATTCTCCTATGTGTCTATCTATTACAGTATCCTAGTGCATAGTAACAGACCAGGTCAGTATTTCCTTCTTCAGAAGAGACTTTTTGGACAGAGAGTCTGGTGATACTCTTCCTACACACTTGAAATGTCCTGAAATGGATGCAGAGCTTTAAGAATCAGAATAAATTCAAACCCCTCCACTGTGCTGGCGTTCACACACCAGTGTCAACAAATCACTTCCTGGAAATCCATTCATTCAAAGGTGAAGGTTACCTTCCTCTTTGGATGTCTGCTAACCATAAGCAACACACCTTGGATATGCTGCTCATACAGGTATGCACTATCAGCTTGTAGATCCTTTGCCTTCACAATCACCACACTCACTAAGCATTCTCAACCCTCAGGATGGCACTTGACGCAAAAAAATCTTCTCAGCTTTTTGATTTTAAAATGACAAAGAAAACATTCACATGATAAGGGACAAAATGATCATAGCTTTTTTCTTTTGTGGAACAATTACTTGTTGATCCTACCCACCTAAGTAGTTGTTTATTTAGTTAAAAAATAGATTCACAGTGGCTTTTAAAATGCCTTTTAAACTGATCAAGAAATGATGATACTCAATTGGGTTTACTTGTTTATAAAACTTAAACACTGACTGAAGAACATCTGTACTCATTCTAAATTAACTGAAACTGTACAAAGTTTTTACTTTCTTCAAACTGAGAACACAGCATAGAGAACACAATGATCTAATAGATGTACATATTAAAATAGTACATAGTAGGTATTCGCTGAGTCTGTCAAGCCTGAATCTTTACACAATCAAAATATCCTGTTTCGGAATGTAATTGGAAAAATGGCTGATACCAGTGGTACTGATTCCAATCTTACTTGCCATTGTTAAATCTCTTTAAAATTTATCAGATTTCTGCTAATAAAAAATTAGCAGAAGTGAGATGAGAACTAGCCCTAGCTGGTACTCAATACCTCTTAGCATTAGGATTTTGTTTCATAAGTTCACTTGTGACTTCCATATTATCCTTTCTTTACAATAGGGAGATTTAAAATCACCTGATTGTGTTTCTTTATGAATAAATTATTCCCCTTCCCTACCTTACAGAAACCTTGGGGGAAAAACAAAACCAAAATCCACCACACTTAACATAATCACAGAATAGACCATGTCCAGACCTCTCTTGCATATCTCCAAGGAAGGAGACTCCATGATCTCTCTAGGCAACCTCTGCCAGTGCTCCTTATGGTCAGAAGGACCTTCTTGTATTTCAGGTGGTGCCCATTACCTTTTGTCCTGTCACTGGGCACCACTGAAAAGAGTGTGGCTCCCTCTTTTTTGCATCCTTCCTTCAGCTAGACATAGATGTCATCCCTCTGAGCCTTGTCTTCTTGAGGCTGAGAAGTCCCAACTCTTTCAGCCTCTCCTGATATAAGAGATGCTCTAGTTCCTTAATCATCTTATTGGCCCTTAACACCTTCAAGTCTTTTATGAACTAACAAAATAACAATACTTGAATTCTTTAAGCATTGAGTTCAACTACCCTCTAAGAAAGAATAATGGTTTATTTTGATACAGAAATTGGGGAGAAAAAATAGGCATCATTTAAGATATATTTTACAGTGGTGAAGTCTGATATTCTGAAAAATTAACTTTTGCATCCAGAGCATCCAGGACAAAAAAAAAGGAACCTCAGAGGGGTATGGTAAATGTTATTTTTTATTAGTTTTATTACTCCAATTACCTTTTATTATCATTGCATTATATTGACTCTCAATTTACAGATTTTTTGGATGATTCAGTATTATAAATACAGAGATATATATGAGTGTCTACACTGAGATAGTCCTGCAGGAAGGGGGAGGACTGTGCAAAGGCAGATTCCTCATTAGTGAGAAGTGTTCAGAAGTTCTCTTATACATGTGTATTAAGTGCCCAGATTTCTAAAAGAGAGCCTGTTCTGAAGGCTGCTACTCTTCTCATAGTCCTGACTAGCTTTTTGTCCCCATCCCCTCAACAATGAGACTAAGAAAATCTACTCAGTTTCCATCAGCAGACTCTGCTGTAAGTAGTAGACTCTGCTCTGAGCATGTTACTTCTCAGGAATGAATTGACATCAGATAGCATAAAGGCGTATTGAGGAGATGAGGATCCAACAGGCATTTCTCTTGTACACTTTTTGGTAGTAAACATGTTGCAGCTACCATCCTCTTCCCTTCTGACATCTTCCATCAGCACTATAACTACCTGTTATAAAAATATGGCCAGAGTCTGATCTTAACATAATATTAGCAGAGGTGCTGTTACTATGAATTTTGCAATGAGAAGAACTGAGAATAAAAACAAGCATTTATATAACCTAAATCTTTCTTCCTAAATGCCTCACATCATTGTAAAACAGTGATGGCTTTTAAAAATAAACTTAAATACAAATATTATGTGAAGTTGTGACATTAGCTGTCTCTTTATATAAGATTCAAAATAGACCTCCATTAGCAGACTCTGAAACCCGATCACAGAAGTAGTGAATGATCAGTCTTTTAAATTTATAAATAAAAGAGAGCAATTAATTCTTAAATATAATAGGCATCATTACGGAAGATATGGAAGAAAAAATGTTAAAATTAGCAAAATGTAAACCACCAGTTTTGTATAAATATGTAAATGACACATTAGTATTGTTAAAGGAAGACAGGAATAAATCTAACAAATTCACAAGGGAGATATGAAAGGATGGTATGTTACCATTTCTTGGTGTAATGATCATTAAGAAAGATGATTGTCTTTCACAGTTCAGAGAAAGGATACCAATTCAGATGCCAATTTAAATTATAAATCAATCTCCATCCTACAGTTCCAATGTAAAGTAGTCAAAACACTCATTGATTAAGTACTTAAGAGTTGTGAAGCAGAATTCTGGAATAAAGGAAACTTAATTGTATTAGAAGTATATCGCTAAACAATGGTTTTAATTTACAACCCATTAACAAAAAATAAAATAGAAAGAAATGTTCAACCTGAAGCCACAAAGGAAGAGTACTCTCCACATGAAAGCAAAACAATGCCTAGTACGCAGTACACGACAGGAGATGTTCAGAAATGTTTAGTCTTACCTAATCCTGCCAACCCTGACAGTTATGGGTAGTCCTCAGTTTAGGAGAAGTTCTGGCTCATTTTCTGGAGTCTTGGCTCATTTAGGAAGTCATAAGATAGTTAAATTTAAAAGTGAAGAACATATTTTAAGACAAGATAAATACCAAGTGTTATGTGTAGGAAGACTGAACCAAAAACTAAGTTATCACACATTGAGGTCCAACCAGAAAGGGAGGCAGTTCTCTGGAAGCCCAAGGTTCCTTTTCTTTAGTTTCTGCAGTTACTCTCAAAAACTTGCCTGCACCTTTGCCTCCTTCCTGGGGATTTTTCATGGGACCACATTCATAAAAAAAGATGGAAGAGAGGGAACTCTCAGGTCTAGTGTCCTAGTAAGCTTCCAGTGTCCCATAAAAGCTGGATAGAAGCATACAAATCACAGTCAGTGTCTTTTGTAAACCTTAGAACAAGGGACAGTGCCCTTCATTTTAACAGGACTTTTTGCTGCATTTGTATTGGAGTATTTAAATTAAACTTTGCCTTTCAAAGTACACAAAAACTCCACTTGAGACAATGCATCCTACGACTCTTGAGGTAATATTTCAGGTAAGTGTACTGCATCAGCATCAGAGACAGAAATAAAACTTTGTTGTTTTTTTTTTTTTTTTTTTTTGGGGGGGGGGTTAGTTGGTTTTGGTTGGTTGGTTGGGTTTTTTTGGTTGGTTGGTTGGTTTTGGTTTTGTTTTGGTTTTTTTTTGTCTTTTGCCTGTTATATATCAGTTAGAGGTCCAGGGCCAAAGCAGAGTTTCTCTGAACTTCATTAAATGTTCCCCACTAATATGACCCATTATCACAAATAAGATGAGAACATATTCTCATTTTCTCATTCAGGATATTCTGATTTATTCTGGGGAACTATCAACCTTAGAACATCCTCAGAGTACTGAGAAGACAGACTTTCAATCACAGAGCTAGAGGATTCTCAGCTGGTAACAGTGATTGGTTAAATATCCTTGAGCAAGACAGCACTATTATTCATGTTATTTGACAAAATTAGTGTTTGGTTACTTGTCTCAAGAACAAACCATGGTTGTAAGAGAAAGTACCTTGTGTTTTGAATATTGTTAGTCTGAAATCTTATCAAAGTTTAAGATTAAGGCTAGAATTCTAAGCCAGTATTTCTGTTTTGTATAACATATTGGTATTTTTTTCATAAGTGAATTGCGTGGTTTCTCTGATGTCCTAAGCAACAGATGTCTCATTAGCACCTGAGCTATGCCAGCTCCTGTGGAAGGCTGCAAACTGATTAAACACATGCTCCATTTTTTATCTCTTTATGAGTCATTACTTAAAGGTTTTATCACCAGATTGCCATACTTAATTACATGTAACCATAATTAAATATAAATATCTGCAGACCTGGATTTTTGTTTTTGCTATAACTTCAATAAAATATTTTCCTGTTTGCTAATGATGTGCTATAGGAAAGGAGAGAAATAAAAAGGGAAAGAGGAATAAAAAAAAAATTATCAAATGTATATAAAATATCTATCAAATATCCTTCTGAACTATTTAGAAAAGGCACTTTTTTTTTTTTCTAGAAGAGGATGACATTGTGTGACAAATATATAAGGCAGAAAGCAATATTTTGATATTAAAAGATGTCACTTGTTATCCACCACACAGATATAAGCATGTAGAAGTCATGCCAGTCCTTGAGAAACTCAGGGAGTGAGTCCTCTTGGAACGATTTTGGGCACATGAAGAAGGCTTTGGGAATTGTCAGTGTGCATTTACGAAGGCTAAACAATGTCTAACAAACGTCCTCATCTTCTATCATAAAATAACTAGGTTTGGATGGGTGGAGAGCAATAGGTGTCATTTACCTTGACATCTGCAAGTCTTTTGATGCTGTCTCCCTCTATATTCTTGTATCCAAGTTGGGGTGCTATGGTTTGGCTGAATAGACAACTAGCTGAGTAAAAAAATGTTGGATGGGTGGAGAGCAATAGGTGTCATTTACCTTGACATCTGCAAGTCTTTTGATGCTGTCTCCCTCTATATTCTTGTATCCAAGTTGGGGTGCTATGGTTTGGCTGAATAGACAACTAGCTGAGTAAAAAAATGTTTCCATGATTGGCCTTAAGGAGTTAATTGATTTTACTCTACCTGGATGCACATGACATGTAGAGTACCAGTAGCAGGTAACCCCCTTGAGACCGTCCTCTTCAACATCTTTATCAGTGATGTGGGAGAAGTAATGGAGTGTTTGTTCATAAAGTTTTCAAATGGCACGAAATTGGGATCAGTCAATACATTGAAGGATGGGGCTGCCATCCGGAGAGACTTAGTGGGGTTGGATGAATGGGGTCAACAGGAACCTTATGAGATTCACAAGGACATGCAGATGAGTCATGCACAAAGTCATGTAAATGAGAAGAGGAAATCCTTGCAGACATATAGGCTGGGAAGTAGCTTTCCTGAAAAGGCCCTTGGGGTCGTGGCTTGCAATGAACTGAATGTGAGCCCCCAGTGTGTCCTGGCAGCAAAGAAATATCCTGGGCTCTATTAACAGGATCATATCAGTAGATCAAAAGAAGTGATTATTTCCCTCTGTTCAGCTCTCATCAGACTGCATGTAGATACTGTGTGCAGTTTATGCCCTCCCAAAGAAAGACATAATGATAAACTAGATCATGTTGACCAGAGGCTGACAAACATCTCCTGTGTTTGGCTGAAACATTTTTCCTGTGAGGAGAAGGAACTAGATATCATTCATCCCGGAGAAGAGACAAATTCAAGAAGAGCTAGCAGCGGGCCACCGTAGTACCTGGGAAGAGGTTACTGCAAAGAGGAAGCCACACTGTTCATCATGGTGGGTGGAGGGAAGACAAGAGAAAACAGGTATAAAGTGAAATGAAAGACCTTCACACTGTGTATGAGGAAACAGTTTTTCACCATCAATACAGCCAAGCAGTAATGCAGGTTGCCCAGGGAGTTTGTGTACTCACCATCCTTGAAGATTTTCAAGACCAGACCGCATAAAGACCTGAACAAGATGGTGTGATCTTATAGGTGGCCCCGACTAAGTTTCTTCCAACTGGAATTTTACTATGATTCTAATCTTTACCCATTTAGGAACCTGTCAGTATCTATAGCCATGCAGGATTTTGCTCACACAGTATTAGACTTTTTGTCACCTTGAAAATGCTACTCACAGAGGACTGTGTATTTTTAAAAATATTCAGGTTAGTTGGAGATTCAAGTGACCTTACTTTGGTACATTATGGACACATAATGATTGTTAAGTATATCAATAAAATTGTTTCTTTAAAAGGTTATGAAAAAAGCACATACAGACAGTTTCTAGTTTTCAGAAGTTCCCCAGGTACATATTCTACCTAAAAAAAATTATATAACTGTTAAGAGCACATTATTTCACTGAATTTACTTCACCAAGAATGTTGGTATAGCAAGAGCTATGCTAATGTTTTTTGAATGCTTATAGGCTCAGAAGGCACAACCTGAGCTGAGTGTTGCACAGTTCATTAAATGTGCCCTGCTGTCTTTTCTAGCTGACCTGGCTCCTGAGTAGTTTCCAAACATACTTATAACATTGGGGTTTTTTTCCTCAGGCTCTTTGTCTAGCTGATAATACCTCTTTTGGTAATAAAATATGCTTATTGCATTCCGTTTGTTGAGTGTGCTGTTATTCCTTACTCTTTATGTAGGTCAAGGTCTGGGAAACTTTTTCTCTGAGTTTCAGCCCAACTTCTGTTCTGTAAAGCTGAATTAAGTTTGTAGATAAAACAGCTTCTGCTGCTTCAAATTCTACTCCTAGTCCATGAAAGATGTCATTCTAATCTCCTTTTCCATCTCCTCTTGTTATGTGGGTTAAAATAAACCATCAGTCTCAGAATTGTGTATTAAGTTTGAATTGCCTCATTATAGCAACACCAAAATGGGATATTTAAAAAGAAAAAGAGAAAAGTAAAAAAAAAAACTGAAAACTTTCCATCGCTGTTCAGTAATGATTTAGACAGCCCTTTAATCTAAAGTCTCTAGACAGGCTCTAAACTACATGAGACTTCTGCAATGTGTGGAACAATATTAAAATACATGATGGGATGTCATAATGTAAAAAAGCTGGAGTTTGGGGGAAACTAGAAAGAAAGTTAAAATTGTATTGAATCTGACTCTGTTGAAAGCGATGTGAATTTTGTTCCCCGAGATTTCATCCATTGTGGGAGAATTTTTCTTAACTGCTGAATTAGTTAGTGGGTTTGGGTTGATGTTTTGAGTGAAGAAGTGTATCCGTGTCCCCATAATCTGGAATGCTTCAGAAGTGAGGTTGCAGTTTGATGGTAGATACAGTCCTGGATTAGGAGTGCTGTGTAAACTGGACTATGTCTGGGAGGGGTACAGACTGCTGGCCATACTGACTCATTGAGTTCATGTCCACTCTAAAGCAAGGAACTGTCTGTTGCTTCTGGTCTGTATCAGCAACGAAGATGCTCACTCGTATGTTTTTGGATGTAGGAAACTTGTCCTGGTACACATAAATTGCTGAAACCACCGCTAATAATCTCCACTAATTTGTTCAAGAAAAAGAGCAAAATATCCTTTTTATTACTTCAAAAGAGATCTGAAATTGATTATGATATGTTAATTGCCTGCAAGATAACAAGGATTGTATGTTAAAAGCTGAAATTCTTTATAAAAATAATTTCAATATTATATAATTAAAAATAGATTGTTGTGCAGTAGGTAGATAAATATACTGTTAAATGAAAAATGCTTTCATTTTGTTTAATTTTTTAATTCTAGCAAGAGGATAAAGAATAGGATGTTTTTTTAGTGCAATGTTTCATTACATACTTTTTTCCACACAACAGCTTTTAAGTTCACAAACACAGAAGTGCATCTTTGAATTGCTAGTGGTAATTAGTGTGAATGAATTAATATGTAAACTGGTGTTTGCTAGGGAACTCTTAAATATATACCTCTGACATCTTTACAAGCTCTTTAAACTTTCCCTGGAAAACATCAATGTTTCAGATGACAGGCTGTTAAAGACAGTCTGAGTATAATTAAAGACACCTGCCACCATTTCCTCATTTAAGTGTTTGAAGTTGGGAAGGAAAGAGCTGATTTGAAATATCTGGGAAAATGAAAGGGAATAAAGAAAACAGAGAGAAAGTGAAAAGCAAGCCACATCATACTATCTCTCTTTGTGGAGACCGTCTGCTTAAATGGTAACGTGTCCTCCCATTGTACCTGGCAGTTACAGGCTTTCTGTGCTCACCTGGGGGACTCAGGTTTCAGAAAGTGAGGGCAGTTGTCTTTCCTGGATCTTTGCCTTTCTGAGTATGTGAAGCCTTTTTGTTCTCCAAACCACAGAATCAGCAGTGATGTCTTCAGAAGGAGTTCTAAGAGCTTTTTTTTTTCTGGTTTTATTACACTGGGACTTCATAGCACAGTGCATTGATTTTATTTAACACTTTTATAGGCACAGATAGTGGCTTTATGCTGAAGCTCTTAGGGTTTCATAGCTCTGCCTCAGTGCGTAAGTAACTTCGATTGGCACTAACACCACAGCAGTTATGCAAGTGAGGTGAGGAGAGAATAAACCATATAATGAAACTAATGAATAAATGGTTGATAATAATTTAAAACATCTATAAACTGCAATACTTGGCAGCATAGATGTCTAAGTGCTGGAAGATGTATTCCAGATATAATTTTTGAGAGTACTTTCTCACCCCTGTGTGCTAGAAGAGATTCTGAATGCTGTTGTTCAAACGTTAGAGAAAAAAGTCCCACAATTTTGAAAATATGTGGTCATCTTCATGGATTAAATAACAGCATCCATTAGATATCAGGGAAAATGTGTATCCAGGATTATACAGGACATAAAAAAAAAAAGAGCTTTAGGAGGCTGGAGTCAGTAAAGACTCTACTGACATTCCTAGGACCAGTCCAAGACCTTCCAGAGAAATTCTCTGGAGGAGGTCATATAAATAGAAATTTCAGACACTTGCAATCACATCCTTGGTGACTGCAGTCATAAACTTTATATGATCATTGAGAAGTACTCTGTCATCATGCACATTTAAACTCATCTATGTAGACTCAACAAGACAAATTAATTTGGCAGGATCTCCAGTCTTCCTTAGCCAGGCTACTTCTAGTATGTGAGGTAGATGGAGCAGAGCTACAGCAGCTTTGTATGATGGATTTCAGGCTCTCTGCTATTAAAATTGGGTAAGACTATTCCACATTTCTGAGATTATGATGATGATTAATTGATTGTGTGACCACTGAATATAGGGATAGACCTCCTACAAATCTTCACATATTGTCAAATACAGTATCCATTTATGGAAAAGAATAAAGAATAAAAAACAAAACAGGCAACAACAATGAAAACATGGGTAAATGAAAGACAGAAAGTAGGAAAATGTATGTGTCCAAGAGATACTTCAAAGGTCTTTTCCCTTTAACGCTATGAAACCTAAGACAATAAATTGTCTCTTTTCTATCAAAGTAAAGCATTTCTACTTTCTGAAATCCATTTCTGTGAATGTATCTTACAGATATTTTCTAAATTGGTGTTTGTGTTGCAGCCAAATCACCTTCTAAGGGCTGAGAAAATCTAATGATCTCCTGTAGTTAAAACAATCCCTCTTCTAGTGACATCATCGGTATTAGCAGTTTCAGAAAAATACCTAATACTTAAAAACCTGTTTTCTGTGATGGGATCATTGATTCACAAATATGCAGTGTAGACATATTACAATAATACAATAAATACAGATTTAAATATCCTTTTGATAAAGGTTGCAATGTTTTTAATGCTCTGCCATCTATCTGAGGGTGATTCTTTCTTTATTTTTCTATGGTTTATAAAATATTGGTGTTCAAGGTGATCTAGTTTTGGGGAAATGGTTTTATTCTCATATTTGCTTTTGTCCCACTGTTTGCCTTTTGGATCATTTTGAAACAGTCTTTCACAGAGTCAGGTGTGCTGAAATGAAAGGAAAAAAGATAGCCAAGCTCATCCATTCTTCCTGTTATAAATATTAAAAGTCTTTAGCTTGCCCCACTGGAGCACAAAGAACAGCTGTAATGGTGACATTTACAAAGCAGATAGTTCAAGTGTCAGCTAAAGCGAACTGTTACGGAGCTGTACAAATTGGAAATGGAAGAGCAAACTGTCAGTATTAACCAGGAGCAGAGCCACGTGGAGATTACACTCCCAGATTTAGGTATCATGACTCATTTTTTTGTCCTTCCTCCAGTGTTTTGAGGTTAATTTTCCTTTTCATGAAAATTCAGTGCTTTACAGAGGAAATAAAGATGCTATCACTCCCTCATCAGTCAGAGTGGTCTGGGGATTTTATTTCTGTGACTCGATATCACAGAATAATCAAAGAGAATGGATCAAGTTCTGCTCTGTGGTGGCACAGCACACTGTGCTCTCAATCACACCCTCTTTTTCCCAGATGATACTGGAAGCAATGTGCTGGGGAAAAGTTCCCTTTCCTCAGTCAGTATCAGTTCTGTCATTAGGAGACTGTTTCTTCATAGAGAGCCATCACAATGCAGCTACCTAATGTTGTTATCCTAGGTTATGAATTATGATGAATGAACAAATAGATGACCAATGAGCTCTCCACTGAAGACAGGGTGAACTGCTGAAATTTACTGGTTTGTGTTCGGGGGGAGGGGACGGGGATAGAAACCACGTAATGAAGTACTAGTTTATCAAGCAAATCTGGTTAAGATATGTAGTAAGAAGTGAATGAGAGATTACTTTAACCAGTAGATTAAAAGTCTGTAAATCCTCAGCTGAAATGTGCAAACAAATGATTCAGCCACACACTGAAATAAAGAGCAAGTGCTGGTATGAAAAGGAAAACTCAGACTGATCTATTAACCTGTTGGTGTTAAATCAAGCTAAAAGTGCTCTTAGAGAACCAATTCTTAACAATTGTGGGTAACCTCTTCTCCATCGGTGTGCATACCTGGTGTAGTTCTGTTCTGTACCTAAGGAAGCGCTAAACTCAATGGAATAAATGCATCTGAACTGGCCTCTATGCTAGGAAGAGAATACATGAAGCAATCCCAAGAGAAGCTGGCAACTGAGAAAATACAATCAGAACACAGTGCAGTTGCAGTGTTAAACGTATTTGTCATGATTTACTCACACACTGTTAAACCTCACGTTCAATTTATATGGGATAGTTAGCATGAGCCCTAATATCAGAAGTTAAATATGGGTCCTTTATCTGGCCAGCAATATGGACCCAAGTACATATTTCCTCACCTTTGCAACCTATGCACTGGATTTGACTCTTCCTACTCTTCAGCTGACTATATAATTAATGACTTACTCTTACCGGATTTAAAAAGCAACTTAATGAAAGATAAAAAGGGAGGGAAGTTATAATTAGCAAAATAAAGGACCAAGTTATATATTAAATGTCTCTGAGTCAGAAAAGAAAAGTGTAAGACAAAGTATAACATCCAATTACTGCTCATTGTGCAATCGAAGGGAAAAATTTACAGGACTATTTCCCACTCTTCGAGTGGCTGATTTCTTTTGAATGAAGGACAGATCTGCAGTCACACATGCTGTATTGCATTTCTGCACAAAAATATTTCATGGCTGTAGGAAAGCTTAAAGAATGTCGTTCTGGCATACATTGCTTGATTTGATAGGAAACGTCCACAGAGATTGCTGCAAAAGGAAGAAAGTGAATCATCAAGACAAGAATGGGAGAAAGACCTCTAATTCTTTGAACAAGTTGTGTCAATATCAAGCGTGAGAGTTTCCAAAGCTAACAAATGGAAATTATAATGTTTCCCCCCTTTGTAAATACTGTGAGATCTACTGATGAAAAGAACACATTAGGCTAGTATGAGTATCAGTAGTATGATTTCTGAACATGTGGTAGTAGCAGTAAGGGATTCATACCATTAAATATATGCATTTTCAGATACCATGGTAATAAATGGGTCATATAACATTATAGATTCTCAAATGCATGAGTAATTGTTCTAGAAGTGGTTTCATTTCATCACTTGTTCATAAACTATTCAGGGTGATTAACCAACTATTCGCAATCAAACACTTGCATTCACTCTGTACATTAAAAAAAAAAAAATCATAAACATGTTTGTCATACTGATTCAAATAACAAGGATGTTCAAGAATGTTTTGATGTGCCTCTGGCTATTTGGCCACAGAGTACAGCATTAAGCAGATTAAATGAATTCTTCAATGAGAATTTTTGTTCAACTCTAAAGGAAATTTATTGGAAATGTTACAACTGTATAAACTTGAAGCAGAAATGATATTAAAATGTGTAGGAAAAATGTTGAGAATGCATTATTTGTTTATGAGGCAGAAAGGAAAACACTTTCACTAGTTTGCAAAACAGGCCCAAGATTGAGACACACGCCTATGTACCCAAGTGTAGGGCACAGGGGCAAAACCTGTGTGAGGGAACACTTCCTATTGTATCACAATTAACATTAAAAAGGGAACAAATATCTTACCATATAATAGCAGCGTTGCCAATTTACTGCTGCTCTTTGGTCAGTCAAGCTTTTTTGATTAGAAGAAAAGGAAAGGGAATGATCTTGTAATACAGATTCCTGCTTTTCATTAACTTTTTTCCTTGTCCTTATTTAACATCAGTGAAGCACAAAAATGAAAGAAAAAAAGAAACAAAATAATAAAAATATTTCAAATTAATGTTTTGAGATAGAAGTAGTCTGGAATTTATATGATCAGAAGAAAGACATAACCGGGTTTTAAGTTTTATAAAAGTTGTTAAATATTATTATATCAAGTCTCAAAAAAATTTATGCCTTTTCTTAAAATCACAGTGATCTGTGCAGTATGATTGTGTGAGGATCCTATTTTTTCTTCTTTTGACATTGTATTTACAAGATACAAATCTGAATACATGAACATATTTTACAGCAGATTAAGCATTCCAACCAAAAAAGGAAACAAACATGTCTGGATTTTTAAAGCAGTATTGTTATCCTTTCTACAACCTGATCTCTAAAAATCTGTGAATTAGCAATATTGATTTCAGTCCTTTCTGAAAAAGTAACTATTTCTTTTGCAGAAACATTAAGACTTTATGATACACAGAGTTTCTCAGTTATTCAGCATTAGCTGAATCCAAACAGTGCATGGTAAAATGTAATAGAATAAACGAACATGTCTTTTAAAATTGAGTATGTCGTAAGTAGACTCTTTATTCTCCTGTTATGAAGTGTCATTTGCACATGAAAAATCATCCATCTTTACATAAAACCACTGGAGTTAATTTTACTCGAAATGGGAGTTCTTTGGTACAATGAAGAAGACTGCAAGGAAGCAGAGGCAGTCAAACAAAGTCCTGCTCAGAGGAGTCTTTTACAAACTCCACATTTGCATGACTATAGAAGGAGAATTTCATACCTTCTGGGGACTTAAATTTTGATACGGATGGTCCTATAGTGTGCAGAAATTCACATCAATGACTTGAATTTTGCCTCTTTCTACGTTGGGCATATCCAAAAATAGATTGTGAATCCTCAAATGTAGTCTTTATCTCAAAGAGTTGGACTTTTTTATTGCAAGACATTAAAGTTCATGAACATTGCTCTGTGGGATTCCTGTCTGAACTGTGCTCTTCTGTTATTTTCTAAGCCACGCCATACAGCACCTATTCTTTGATTTGAATGGGCATTCATGCTTTTGTGGATGAACATACATAGAGTAATAAGTAACTTAAATATACATTCTCTGAATTTTAGTGCACTGAAACTCCATCTCTTGAATATGCACAAGGACAGATTCATAAATTTGTGATTTTCATATAACAAACCCTGAAACTGAACCCCCTTAAATCCTTTTGTTTTGTTTTGTTTCTGTTTAGTACACATATATCTGGGGATGGTATATTTTTAGTATTCTTCACAGAGAAGCAAACATAAAGCACATACAGAATGTGATGGTAGTTGACACATGATTCATCAAGAATAAACAGTGGCAGATGGAAGCTTGCAGATAAACTCCCATTGCCTAAAATAAGCTGCCTGGACTCTTACATATCCACAGGGAGTCACACAGGAAGGTTACAGGGAGGTCAGAGTCCAAAAGATGAACATATCCATGAGAGGTGATTGAGATTCTGCTTTGACCATGTCTAACAACTGGTGTTTTCTGTAGGATTGTACTGTGAACCTCACACACCTTTGACATATTTATAATATTTTAACTCTTGAAATCCTGTGATTTTTACATTCTTACTTATTTGAATTACTACTTAAGTCAACTAAAAATACCTAAGAGAAAAAGAAAATCATATATTTTTAACCTCAATAAATTTCAGGCTGATCTCATAATTTTTTAAGCCTGACATGGCTTTTGGATACTTGTGGTCAGCAGTGCTGGGAAGGGGAAGATAGGGCTAACATTGCTATTGTAAGAGGGTTCCTCACTTTCTGAGGTTATTATCCTGATCCTGAGGTTGTGTGTGTTAAAAGAAAACACTTCTTAGCATTGTGGTATTGCCTTAAGCATGCCATGGTGGAGGTTCTTGCTATGTTGATTATGGTCCCTCTCTTCATCCCTTTGCATGGCTCTGAAGCTATGGTACTTAGCAGGTGAACTTAGAAGCAGCCTCCAGTGGAGCTGCTTGGCTCTGAGAGCAGTTGTGCCTGACAAACCATTGCCTTTCTCTAAAAGCTTGTTTTAAAGTTCTTTCTAACCAACAGGAATCCCTGTCTGGATCAGGTCCAATATCTAAATTTTGCAGCTCCCATTCAGGCTAATGCCATAAATGGAATGATGCATCTGAGTCACTCTGTGGAGTAAAAGTAGCAGGGTCAGGACCTCAGACAGTGAAGTTTAAACCATGCAAAAACCTCCCCTCGTGAAACAGTGAATAGAAACCTCCAAATAACCAAACCAGATGTTACAACTTGTCTTTGGATTCATTCGTTACCCTGCATTTTGTAGGAGGGTTTGGATTCTCCCTTGTTTAATGTAATCTAACAGTGATTATGTTTAGTCAGTAAATTTAAGCATAATCTACACATGTTTATGACAAGTTGAGATCAATCTTATAAGGTATTAAAAATTCATTACATTTAAATATTCATTGTTAGAAGAAGCTGGATTTCTATTTGTGATAACAGAAATCAGTATGAGCAGGCAGACAAAATATATTAGGAAAGAAATTCGGGAGAAAAAGAAAAACAATGCAAAGTCTTTGTATGTGTCTGATTTACTAAAAAATGCATAAGGACAATGGATAGGATACGGAGTTGACTTTGAGAAAAAAATATTAGTTCACTGCAGAAATCAAATATACCCCATCAGAAACACCTCCCTTATAAGCACAAAGGTCACACGTTTGTAAAAGAATCCTTGGTGGTGTTTCCTCAAGCAGCGAACATCTGTCAGTTTTTATCTCTGCCATGTCCCCTCAAAGACAGCAGATAGGCTGTGGGGCAGTTACACTCCCTGAAGCATCCCATATTTCCCACTTCAGGAGCACAGTGTAGCTCCCTCCTTTCCAGACACTTGAGTTTCTTTTCATGGGAAATCTGGGCAAATGGGGGGTTTGGGACCATTCCTGTTTCTTCCCATTATGCAGTTGGGACACAGCTAAGAGACACATCTGGGTACCAGAACCACAGAGGAAACACAGCTCATGGTATTGACACAGCTGCAAATTTTGTTGATGTAGGAAGTAACATAAACATATTCTAATATCTCAAGAAGCCTAATTTAAATGCCTGGAGACAAAGTTATAAAGATATAATTTATCTCATAAAGGAAGACTGGAACTCCAGAGGCAGAGCATATGAGAATGAAACATAAAGACTTTGACCATTCTGTGATCAAATCTATGCTTATTGATAAGGTGAAACATCTTACTAACTGATGGTTGTGAGATCACCTCAGCCCACACCCTAACAGAAGTGCAAGAACATCCTCTAGACTTTTCATGGTTCAGAATCCAGAGTAGTCTCAAGAGTTCAAGGACAGAGAGAGGCATGAAGAATAAAATGTGTTTCTAGTGATGTCCCTCCAGAGCAACACTGGGCTGTATTTGGAAGGTAATATGAGGAAACTTCTACAGCTACAGCTTCTATATTTTGTAGATAAAAACACAGGACTAGTTGTCTGGCATTCTTCAGCAGTGCTAGAATTACACTGCTTATTACAAATAACATTAAAATCCCCATATAGTTTCCTAATTTATTTACCAAATAAATGAAAAATGATCTCTTCAATTTATTAATAACATTTTTACATGATACCTCAATTAAAAAAGTAATTCCAATTTAAATTGGTGTCATCAACAGTGATTGGTGTACTTTATTGATTGATCACTTACTAAAAATAATCCATCCATAATGAATTTAAACCATTTTTTTAGACAGACTCAGAAAATCAATAACAAGACAGAAAGTGTCATGAGAGAGGAAGCTTCTGTCTTCTTAAAATATAGATGCTTGTTCCTGCCTGTAGACTTTTGTTTACTGTTGACCTAGTATTACATTTACCAAAAAGTAGATGAATGAAAAGGAGATGATAAGAAAATGAAAGGTTTTGTAAAATGGGAATAAGTGGAAGAAACTTTATTGTATTATAATAATGCATAGCACATTCTACAAAAATTATTGTAAGGAGAGATGGCTTGACCCAGACAAGCACCTTTAGCAACTTTATTTGTCGGAGAAAGAGCCAGTTCAGTTCATGCTTAATGAGTGATTATGATTTCAATCTCTTCAGAATCATATATTAAACAAAGATATCTCTGACAACACATCAGGCATCTCCCACTGATACTCCCAGAGTAGTATGGAAAAAGCCCTGAGTTTCTGCCTTTCCTCCTTCTCTCATCCAGGAATATTGCAACCAAAAGCTTGTAGAGGTCTTAGAAATGCAAAGAGACAAAGCAAAAGAAAACCATCAAGTCAAATTACTTTTCATTTTATACACTCTCATTTATTTCTCTTGCAACTTGCATTTAGGCTTTTTGCCTCCCATTTTTAATGCCTGCCATGTCTCTGCTGTAGTTTAATCTGTTATTCCCTCCACAGTCTAACCAGAACACCCGTGTTCTAAACTCCTCTCTTAATAAACATTTTTATTTCCTTTATAACTTCATCTCACAATCTTTCATCTCACATTCTTTCATCTGTGAACTATCTTAGGCTTTACCACTACTCTCTCCCTTGGACCATCACAAGGACATGGGCTTACATAGGGTTATGGAAGACGTGGGACAAGTCACTGCACATCTTCTGAGCCTTAGTCCATTACCACACCATTAGTATGGACTAATTAACCTTAGTGGAGTCCACTTTCACTGTGAGTTAAGCTTGTCTTAGTCACAGCTGCCTTTTGGATTTAAAATCACCATGATTTTTCAGATGACATTGCCTACCAATTGAAACAGGCCGATCACTTTTCCAAGAGGTGTACTTGTGCTTTTCAGTATACAGATTTTTAGTGTAATACCTGCATTTTAATTTTGGATTTATAAGGATACTTTGCCATTTATATTTCAACCTCTGTGAGTATCATATTTTAATGAACACTACTGATACACAATGAATGCTATTTCAAAATACAGTCTAAACTGAAACAAAATATGACAGAACCAGTGAATATCTTTCAAATATTTCTTGAAATGCAAATGAAACAAGGAAATATTTGCCTGTCCTTCTTAAAGGAATTCACATCCAAGTGGTGAGGCATCATTATCTTTTACCCTAGAAGTTTAACTGACAAAACCAGAAGAAAAAATGTAGTCTATGATGATAGCATGGACACAAAGTTAACTACTGAACTGTTACTGTATTGCACCTGTAATACAAAATGCCAGTAATCAATGGTAACATACGAAAAAATAATCTTTGCCAAGAAAATCCAACTGTATTTTCTATCTTGTTTAATATTCATGCTTTTATCCTTTAACAAAATGAATTCCTATACAGGACATTATAAATTAGGTTGATGGAACATCTTTTTCCCAATAGCATCTTGGTGTTTAAAAAGCAGTAGAAAGACTTGTCAGGGCAAGAAGTAATATGTAATATTAAACAGTACATGGGTTAATGATATTTGAGGGAGAAAGGGTGAGGTTTAGGCAAGTAACTGAGGCAGAAGTCCACAGGTCAATTCACTGGAATTGTATCTGCGAGCAAATCTCCACAGCTGGAGTTTAGAGTAGTTATTTGTGTGATTGTTTTGCGGGTTGGTTGTGTTTGGTTTGGGTTTGGTTTTTTTTGGTTTGTTTGGGTTTTTTTTCTCTATTTTGCTTTTAATTCAATCTTTAAATGGATCTGAGGTTTATGAAAGTGTTTGGGTTTGGGTTTTTTTCAGGCAACTGGAGCATCAATTTTTTCCTTATTGAATGAAAGCAGACTGAACATCATCCATATGCACAGAAACTCATGCTAAACAGTAAAATTACTGATGCAACACGGCAAACCAACTCCTGCGTCTGCATATGGAACCAAAGGCTCTGCCACAGAGCCCAGCTGCTCTCAAGGGCACATACGGCAAAAGGAAAGGTGATAACACTTAAGTTTTTGATGCATGCAGGTTATCATGACTAATATGACCAATACCTGCTTTCTAAGGCAGCTGCTTCATGAATAATCAATGAGAGAGCTGTGAATAAGCAGATGGATTGTAGCTGATGAGTTCCCTCTGGGCAGGCATAACACAGTTAGCAGTTATGTATAACAAGTATCATATAATACAAGAATCCCACACTGCAGGCACATCACTAGAAGTGGATAACACCAAATGCAGCTCTGCATGGGCTAGTGTATGAAAAATGAAGGGTGACTCAGAAATGTCAAACCCAGAGGTGAGTTTGCTTAAGTGTGTGTTTGTGTACTTTAAAGAAATAATGCACCATGTATAGAAAAGGGGACAAATCCCTCCCTCAGTAAAGGAACCTGAGAACACATTGTATTAAGTGCTATAAATGTATAAGGAAACTGGCAATTACCAGTTTTCTGCAAGAATTGCAGGGATTAAAATAGCTGATAGATATTTGTTTGATGTGTTTTTCAAATGAAAAGACCAAGTGAAAATACAGTTCATTTTATCTTCATCGGTGAATATGTGTTCTGTGTCATTCATTTAAATAAATACAAATACCTTTTTCACATACTTTTAAGGGCCATGTGAAGAAATTGGCCTTGTAACTAAAGCACTCAGATAGGACTCATGCATTTGTCATCATTTTTGTAGTCTTCTTTGACCTTTGACAGGTCACTTAATGTGGGATCTCATTTTAAACATCAAAAGCTAGGTTGAATGGTTGTTCCAACCTTTTCTGTTAGATACTAGATACTGACAGTCACTTGCAGAGGGTGATTAGCATTCTGGATTTTAAGATACTTAGATTATTATTATTTTAGTTAATGTCTTTTTCAGATCCCACCCTTGCTCCAGATTTTCTCTGGATATTTAGACAGGAGTGTCAGTGAATGTTTATTTGAAGACCTGTAAAAAGGGAATAATAGCAAGAACACAATAACAGAAATATTTGTTGTTACACTGTGTATCTAGATTGTTAACTTTTGATATATGAAGGTTATCTCTTAAGTTGTATAGTATAATAAGATCCAGTGTAGATTGAAATATCTAATTATTATGTCATGTAAATAATTATTTAATTGCTTTTGTCCCACAGTAGCCAGGATGGCCCTAGCCATTTTAATAAACGAAATAATTAGCTTTTTATAAATGCTTTATGATCAGCAAGAGAAATATGTAAGTAGAGAGGCCCTCTGACTCCAGGATCTAAAAGTTCATTAGTATTGATTTACTCTTTACATTTTCTGCTGAAGTAGATGGATCAAATCAAACTGGTTGCTGAAGAACAGTCATGTCTTGAGAGAAAGACAGAAACGGCTTAAGAACATATTTGTAATTACTTCAGGAATAAAAATTTAAGACAAATCTCCCCAAACTGAAAAAAGAAAGACGTTCTATATAGACAATAATTATATAAAGTGGACTTTAGCCAGGATACTGCGTTAACACCAAGTTTTGAAGGAAAGCACCATAGAATGTTTAATGACTATAACTGATTAAAAGGTGAAGTTTAGAAGCTAGCTTTTCTAGTTATAGGCAATTTAATTTTTCAAAAATGCTGTAAGAGAAAATTATGAACTACATCACTAATGTACAGTATTTTCTGTGACATGATTTTATTCGTCATAGCTTTCTCGATACAGTGGTGATCTGATCCAATTTTATAAAATGCAAAATGCCCCCCAAAATATAGGATGTTCTGTAGTCATCATGCACTTCACAAATAGTATGGTATATTTTTCATCTTGTAATATCCAGTCATCGTGACACTACTATATCACAATGATGACAGTACTATGACACAAATATCATCTCTTTAGACATCTTGGGTGGGGTGGAGAGAGAAATTTTTGTAAAATGGGTCAATTTTTTTGTAAAATGTGTCAGAGTTATGTAAAAGTCTATCTGCTTAAAAAAGTATTTCTTATACAATCAAAATATTCTGTGAATCCACAGTTAATATTATTATTTATCTCTAACTTTGGTTATGGTTTATATTCTCAATTTCTTCATTATCATTGAAAATACGAAATGCTAAATGACTCAGCCTGGTTCCCCACTGCACCTAAAGTGCTATCCTTGTAGGGCACTCAAAAATCTTTGCAGTAATAAGTGCTATATGGCTTATATGTCCTTTAATGCATCCAGATAACCTGTTCTTGTTTTCTAGCACTACTGCTGGCTTAAGTGCTCTAGCCCTCTCATGCCATAAGCACAAGGACAAGAAAGAGTGTCTGTCCTCCTTGAATGGAGGCCAAAGATGAAAACTGCTCTCATCTTCCTCTTTAATTCCCCTCATCTGTTTTTAGAGAGTTAAACAAATACTTACTTTAGGAAAACTCTGTAGATTGAAAGCAGTGAGATACTGTACGTCATCTTCATTACTGAAAAAAAAATAAGGAGAAATGTAAATCCATTTGTGGTTGCCCAGATGAATGGGAAATTATCTGTGTCAGAACCTGTTGTGAGTGTAAGAGACCATAATCATCCTAAAACAAACAAAGAACTTCAGCAAAGAAATTACACCTTAATGTAACAAAAGGGAAGAATAAATAAGCAGAGAAGAACCATGAAAGTGTCCATAAATAGATCCTTTGATAAAGTTAATAATTAATCTGTCTTTTATCTTAAACACAGAGTTCTTTTATTTATTGGAGGAAATGCTACCTGGGAGATAATGTGTTGATAAGAATAATCCAAATGTTTTCAGCAGATGGTTTAAATACTATCTGACATGTCCCTGCCTGCCAAAAATCAATACAAAGTGCTGCAGTCATTCTTTTAATTTTCAAGTTATCGCCTTGCTGTCCCTCCTCCCCCCTCACCCCATTTTCTCATACATTTTGAATAGTTTATGAATACAAGAGTAACACTGAATTCTCTGTGGAAAATGTAAATAGTAAATGGCCTCACTGTTTCTATAAATGAGGCACATACATGGAAACACAGAAACATGCATGCATATTTTTACACATACACAGCTTGGGCTTCAACAGACATCATCTTTGCACTTTTTGCTGCATGCTTTTTTACATTTTTGTCAAAATGATGATATCTCCCCACAAAGCTAATTTATTGTTACTAAATTGCTTTAACACAGAGACTTGGGGCTGACTTCAGAGACCTTCCCCAAACTTTGAATATTTTAACATCTTTTAATTAGAGGTCATCTGCTTAAACTGGAATACAGTTATGAGCCTGATACAACCCTGAGTGACAGTAATCAGAGGCGCTTTTTTTTTACCCACTTTATGTGCAGAATAAACCATTGTTCTCTGTATAGTATCAAAAGGGTTTTTTTCATAGACTGAGTTCATTCTCTATGTAAAAGGAAAAATTAAACTGTTAGTCAGTGCTTTATTTTTAGCTTCTCCTTTCTGATACTTGGAGTTGTGCTAGCTTATGACTCATTCCATTAAGGGTTTACATACCATTTTTATGGGTTCTACATAGGAATTTCAGTCTTTAAAATGTGAAATTCACTCCTTCAGGTATGACATGACAGTCACAGCTTTGTTACAGTAAGACACTCTATAGGATCCTTGTAACATATGGTGATAATCCAACTTTTTCAATGTGCTAGACGTGCAAGCCACATGGCTGGCGACTTTCAGTTTTGAACATGAGTTTAAAATATACCTTGATTTAAAATCTGTTATTAGTTGTCATACATATTAAATATTCCAAACTATGAGTCTTCATTGTGATGCACCTAAGGCACGTGGCTGAGTCTCGCAAACCACTGATCACAGAAAGAGTGTCTTCTTGAGCCAGCACTTCCATTTGCACTGATAAAGTTGCTTTTGCCATTCAAGGCTTGCAATAGTGCAATAAACATCTGAATGAATAAACATCTGGATTTAGAATCATATTTACCCCTAAATATAGCTGATAAGATACAGAATATTATATGAGACGGTCCTTTCCCACTGTTGAACCCATGGCTTGAGTGCCCTGACATGGGTACACTGTCACCATCGCACACAGTGGGGACATCTAGGTTTATGTCTCTTCTTTGACTGGCTTTGGCACACTCCCAGGTGCTGGAGAAGCCACCACCACTTGTGAAAACCCTTGCAGTGTCATGCTCCCCTCAGCTCAGCACCGCTGTAAAGGAGCATTACTGTCTCTGTGCCTTCCCACCTGCAACAGCTAAGGTAAATTTAACCCTAAATTCTAATGGGGGAGGGTGGCAATCAGCCTTTTACACACATGGATTTTGAAATCTGAATATCTGGTTAAGTTATAAAAGCTTACCTTCTACAGGATTTATAGAGCAATGGCAAAGTAAACAGACTATCTATTACAGGCTAGCCATTCCTGTGTCTGCAGCAGATGTGTTAATCTCACAGCTTTCAGGGAGTAATGCGTGACCATTAAGGCATCCCTGCACAAGTTCTGCTGACCACCTGTCATTTCTTGGTGCTACTATTAATGGGAGTGACATTATAGTTTATGAGAAATCAAATTACGATGTAGTCAGGAAATTAATGCTTCAGCACTTCATTGTAGGAGCAAAGGGTAACAACCTATGTACTCTTTTAATTAGTTATTCACCTGGATCTATTTCATCTCTCAAAGCAGTGTGTGATGTTGATGATAACTTTACTCACAGCACAGGAATTTCCTGATGTCCCTGAAAAAAAATTGCTGAACATCTCTAGAAATGGCTGACTTTAAGAAGTAGAAATCCTCTAAAGGTTCAGATAGTCGATACTGTGTTGGATTTACTAGATGTTAAACAGAGTAGCATATTCACAGCCTGAGCAGAAGAGGTCATTAAAACATTATCAATACCTTCATTGGAAGTTAGGCAGAGACAGATCAATGTAGCAAGGTTCATGTGGAGGAGTCAAAGCAGCAGTCAAACACAGATGAGAGAGATTCCTTTTGGTGTGCTAAGGTGTTTGGTGCCTGTTGAAAGATGAGGCTTTCTGGCACCCAGGGCAAAAGACAGAGTGCAAGTCAGCCTTAATTTAAGCTACCCTCAACTGGCTAGCCTGAGTGAGGAAGGTAGGTTTGGGGAAGGCATGATGGGATGGTTTGGTGAATTTAAAATTGTATCTGAACAATAATGAGGCTTGAAGGTAATGGGTACATTGACAACTTGAATACTGAATACCTAATTTTGTCATTCTACCTGCATTATAACAGAATGAAAATTACAGTGTCAGAAGAGATACAAACAGTGAGCATGCAGAAGGAGTTTGGTTGAGTTCCTTTTCCCAAGAAGAAAATACAGTGGTGTCTAAGAATAGCCTTTGCATAAAGAACTGGAAATTTACTTTTAAATGCAACTTAAAACAGGTCACTGAGCTGCTTCATTTGAAAGAGAACAGTGTCTCACTGCCTGCTCTGTTTAAATATGTGAGGAAAGAGATATGAATTGGACATGGCATTATAATATTATTTAGGGAAGATTACAGAATGTACAAGGAAGTTAGATTGCATTAGGTTTCTGCAACTTCACTTTGCAGCTAATGACTTTTCTCATTACAACCATCAGGATGATTATACTGATATCACATCATTTATTCATGGTCAGCTTCTCTTAGTATGGACATGACCAGACGTTATGCAAGTGTCCATTTGTGGCATTTTTCTTCCACCCTAAAAGTTCACATAGGTTTTTAATAGCTATTAGATTGGTTTTAGCACATTTTTGACTTGTAAGCAGAATTTTAGTTAGAATTTGCTGTTTATATAATAAAAGACGTTTATACCAGCCCTATCTTCATCACCAGTGTGGTCGGTTGACCCTGGTTGGATACCAGGTGTCCACCAAAGTTGGTCTATTACTCCCCCTTCTCAGCTATACAGAGTAGAGAGAATACATCAAAAAGCTCATGGGTTAAGATAAGGACAAGGAGACATTGTTCACCAGTTAGTGTCACAGGCAAAACAGACTCAACTTGGGGAAATTAATTTAATTTATTGCCAAATCAGAGTAATATTCAGAAAATCATTGTAAGTTGCTATAAGTAAATAAGTTGCAAAGCAGGGGATCATTTCCTTGTATCACTCTTACCCCCCAGAGGTGCAGGGGGATGGGGAATGGGAGCTGTGGTCAGTTCATCACATGTTGTTTCTCCTCAGAGGGAGAGGACTCTTCACATTCTTCCCTTGCTCCAGTGTAGGGCCCCTCCCATGGGAGACAGTCCTCCACAAACTTCTCCTATGCGGGTCCTTCCCACAGGCTGCAGCTCTTCATGAGCTGCTCCAGTGTGGGTCCCTCCCACAGGCTGCAGCCCTTCAGGAACAGACTGCTCCAGTGTGGGTCCCCCATGGGGTCACAAGTCCTGCCAGCAAACTGGTGCCTGGAGCACCTCCTCTCCCTCCTTCTTCACTGACCTTGGTAATGCAGAGTTGTTTCTCTCACATATTCTCACTCCTCTCTCCAACTGCAATCAATTGCTCTCCTACTTTTTTTTTTTTTTTCTTTTTCTTTTTCTTTCCCCCCTCTCTTAAATATGTTATTCCAGAGGTGCTACTACTGTCCCTGATGGGTTTGGCCTTGGTCAGTGGCAGGTCATCTTGGAGCCAGCTACCATCGTCTTCATCAGACATCAAAACCACCCTTGTAGCTCCCCCACTACCAAAACCTTGTCATGCAAACCCAGTACAACCAGCACCATGATGATCATTTCTTGCCATCAAATCAGCTGTCTAAGGAAGACCCATGATCAGGTGTGGAAAATTAGTTCCTTCCTGTGTGCCACAAGTGTTTGAAAAGAAAGTCACTTATTCAAATATAACTCTGAAAATTTCTCTCCAGGAGATGACATGTGATGTGCTGAAGAGAATATAAAAACAAAACAGCAACAAATTCTAAGGGAATTCATGGAGGGATTTTTGTTATAGTTGCTGCTGTCAGGTAAATATTTCATTTATTCTTACACAGTATCAGTTAGGAAATTGTCAAAAATATATATATCATCTGAATCTTTCACATTTACAAGAAGGTGGCTGAAGACTTCATAGATTCTTTTCATGTTGCTTTAGGTTTTATTTCACTTGAAAACCTTTTGAATCTTGACGCTCTAAAATCCATCTTTGTATTCCTTGGTTTTGTTCAGGTTTTTTTGCTTAGTATGTGTACTGCTGTTGCACTCTGTGGTGTTAGACATGTTTGAGGCTCCACTGTTAGAAGTAGTGTACAAATAAAAGCTTTTCAGTAGCCTACAGTTTAAGGCCCGGCTACTATAAGCAATTGGAAAAGAAAGTTATCTAGCATGACAAGCTTAATATTTAAGGAGGTGTCTTATATTGCGTGTATTTTACATGAATAGCCTGTAACCACAGCAATATGAGCAGAAATTAGGAATAATTGTGCATTTGGCCATATGTTCATTTTTAGCCTTTACATACAATCGTGTAAAAAAGCACACACCTGTCTCTGCAAGGCTTTCTGTATTTTCTGCTTATGGTATGAGATTGATCCTTTCCACTGGTAGGAGTAGTTCTTAAGAGACTCTGTGAGGCTCCAGCTGAGAAATGTGTTCCCCTCAACAGACATAACATTTGCTTCTGTGCAGTGAAAAAGTAATGTTATCTCTCTTCTGCAGATGGGGACATGAAACATACAACCTGAACTGCCTGATGTAACTATTTAAAGTAAATGGAATGAACTCTGTAGTTTCTTCAGAACCTCTTGTCCAAAGTCCTACTGAAAGAAGATCTAAAGAAAGACCTTGGATTTCCTGCTTTCTTTACAAACTGCTTTATTTTGAGTCTATTTTTTCATTTTTAGTAGTCAGCAGTCCATATTGTATTCCCATGTGGATGTGAATTCCAGTGAATAGGATAAAGAGTCCAATATACGTCATCCAGTTGTGTCATCATGTGTAAATTTATTTTTTTTTAACTTAGGATGAACTGATTAATTTATTCATTTCTCTAGATGCTTTTTTATGAGTGTCATGTATGCAGAAGGTAGCCATCTGATTTGTTTTAGGAAAAGCTCAAAGACAATTCTGAAACTGTAAGCATTTATATGCAACTGTATTTGCTGTAAGTAGACAAAGATTATGTAGTTCTTTTGTTCTTTCCAAGCATTTTTTGTCCTTTTCTGCTCCATGTTCTTTAAATATTTTTCTCACTTAGAGAGCTTTGGGAACACAGCCCCTTCCTTGCAGTGCTAATTAAGTTCACTCATTCATTGTAACAAGAGCAGCAAGCAAGGATGAAAAAGCTGAAATAAATTGTCCCCTGGCATAGAAACTAAAATGTTGCTATGCTTAAAAATAACTGTTCTCCTCTTCTCCCCCTGTTTGTTCTTATTTTAAGAACTTAAATCTACTTTCTGAAAGAAATACAATTCTATCAATACTACAATCTAGACAGCATGTAGACCATTAACAGCATTGTGCAGTATATCCTAATGTTAAATTCAGATTCACAAAACCTTTTCCTTGAGCTAATAATTAGATTAAAATTATAGCAGCAAAGCCCCTCTTTTTACCTATTAATACATGAAATTTAATTTTGCTGCTTGAAATCCATCAGTTCCAGGACATAGCATTTATATACCTTTTGATAGTAAAATTAAAGACATGGAAAATTGCTGTGACTTTACTTCTTACTACTTGAAAGACTGCTATAACTCCTGAAACAGGCAGTTTGCAATCTATTTATGATGAGCTACATGGCTAATGGGTTATTGTTTCAGGGACTAGGGATAGTTAGAAAAAATACTGCTCCGTGATCTCCATTTTATGTGCCAATGGAGAAACGAGAAGGAATTTATTCTGAAATAACCAAACTTCCTTTTCTTCGTATTTCCATATAAACTGCTTGGTTTAATATTGGAAAATAAGCACGCTGGAGGAAAATCTTATCACTTGCAAACTGTTACTCCCTTAAGACCATATCTTCTATCAGAGACAGTATTTTAGGTTAAGTTCGGGTTTGTTTTTTTTCTTCTGCTTATAAAACAGTATGATGCTAATAGTATTGAGATTGCCCAGCAGAGGACAGGTACCATATTGCTCTCCAGATTATTCTGTAACATCTCTGAAGGTACTGATCTAGTATTTTAAAATAAGATTTGCCTTTCACTAGTTCTATTAATACAGAACAATCATTATTTAATTTTCTTTCTTTCAGGCACTTTTACAGATCTTGTAGCACATATTCAGATATTCAATACTGCAGATATTGAGTAGAATTCTTTCTATTCCTTTTCTCACACAGTGTTCTTCTAGGTGATGTGTTCTTCTAGATGATGGATAATCCATGACAATGCTGGATTTGATTTTCCATGGAGATTCCTTGCTGGTTTCCCTGAACAACTCTGTGTCACAAAGAACTCTCTCTGCTTAAATACTTCTCTCTAATCTAAGTGGAAATTCATTGAAAAAAATTAAGTACATTGATATATATGTCAGAAGTTTTTAAATTTGATTTTCAAAACTATAAAAAGAATGTTCTACTTTAGTGCTACCTGCACTTTTCTGTGATCATTGCAGCAGTGAGTGAAAAAATCTAGCTTGACTGGAATCTGAGTGGGTAACACTGATGAAGCCCGCAGGTACATAAAACACTCCAAGAGATATTCCAATGCTGGTTTTCTTGTAATGACAGTCTCTCCAAATGACTGAATACAGTCTAGTTCTATAGTCAGAATATTACCTGAGTCCTGAATAAATAACCAGGGTCTTTCCTTTTACTGGAGAGTCAAACAGTAAAAAATATTTTCTAAACTGGATTAGTTTGCCTTAAAAAAAGGAATGTTTTGTCTTTCTAAAGGGCAAAAAGTACAATTATATTGTTTTCCTTAAGACTTTGACTTGCACCCAGATGACTTGAAAATAACAATGGCCTATGGTGTATTTCCAGATGAAAACATACTAGAGAAGGGTTAAGAGAAATGATATATAAAAGCATGTAAATGGGAAAAAAAAAATTACAGAAATGTTGAATTTGACCTGGACAATATGGAATGCAAATGTGAATACAATCTAGAAATCTAGATGAAGCCTTTGTGTATCTTCCAAAAGACAGTGTCACTCATCCAACAGGCCACCTATGTCTGACAGATGATATGTAAGGACCACAAAAGATTGTGGCCTTATAAGTTATCAACACCACTGTCTGCTTTTCCTTTCCCCTCACCTTTTTTGTATCCTGGCCAGCTGCTATACAGGCTGAAGCCTGTCCCGTTTAAGTTACAAGACATAATCCATAGGGCTGGTATACATCTGGTGTGGCAAAACTTTCTCCTGCAGACTTTTTAACTTCCTTTGCATAGATTTATCTCTGAAGTTTTTCCAAGTATTTTTATTATTTTCTACAGCATATATTATATATATTTTTCTTTTATGTGGCAGATTATTTTTTCTATTTCCTACATTTATAAAGGCAAAGTACAAACTTGAATTTAAATGTCTAAAAGAGTTACAAACTAAAAAGACACAAAAATTCAGACAATCTTAAAGGTCTGAAAATCAGACCTGCCTCTATGTAGTTGTGTATGTGCACCAACAGTAACACTGTGTCTGACTCAGTGAACCTGAGTGAATGAACACAATGCAATTTGAGACCTGTAAAACATTCTTTTCAGAATAAGAAATAGACATCTGTTTTGGTTTCCAAAAGTCCTTCTTTGAAAGAGTTATGGTACAACTGCCACTCATATGTGGACTATGATTCACTTAATTTAGTAATTTACATTATAAAGATGGCTCAAGGCAGTTCGCATCAGAATTATTCCTGTAGAGTTATGTCTGAGATAAGCCTTAGCTAGAAATTTAGACCTAACAGTGCAAGGCCAGTTTTCAATCACTGATGATGAATATCTAGGACGAGCAATGTTAGACTTGCTATTGATGTCTGAACAAAAGCAGGTCAGGGTCGTAAAACATGTCCAGCTAGACAGTGTCCATTAGCTGTATGTTCTGTTACTTGGAGGGAACCTTCAGAGGGCTCACCCAGAAATAAAGAAGCAGAAAGATGAAGCATGCATGCCAATACCAGATTTTGTAGGGAAAAAAAAAAAAAAAAAAAAGGCACCAGTGCCATAAGAAGCTCAGCATACACAGATTTCTGCATTTATGCAAACATCTACTTAAGTGAGTGAGTTAGACTGGGGAGTCTTCCTCCCAGGATCAGGGCCAGAATGAACTGCTGGTGAGAACAGGTGGTATAAATACAATGGTGCAGAAGGCAGAAAATAGGAGAATCAATTATGCTAGTTTATCATACAGAAAAACTGACAAATCTTTTGACTGCGATTAATACCATCAGTGTGTCGGCAACAGCATCTTTGCATTTGCATCCAGGCTCATTATATAAAAAGGAGACAAAAAAATCTTTGAGTTATGTCTGGTGACAGAATTGGAGAATTTATGAGCATGAGTCAGATGTGGGAGCAGGGAAGAATGTTACTTATGTGATGCAGGGAAGGATGATCCTCAGGCTAGATGTATGCAGACTGGTTTGTGTTTTTTACTAAATTCTGCCAGATGCACAGTGCATTTCCAGAACTGTTTTGGTGCAGTTGGGAATCTTCTGTGTTAATTGCTGCCTGGTTTTTGTCATAGTAGAACGTTGCTTTGGCAAGGCCATGACACCCCATCAAAGGAGGATGGCTATGCTGTGTGCTTCTCATCTATCCAGCTCTGAAAACAAGTGTTGCATCTGCTTTTCTTTCAGAAGAATGAACTACTGCAGCCATACTTCTATAATGTTGAATTTACAGGTATCCTGTGGCACAGACGTGTTTCAGGTAACAAGGTGGCCACTGTTAGATACAGCTTCCAACAGTGCCACCAACAGTTAAGTCACACCTCTTTCCCTGCCTCTTCAGGCCAAAATCAGGTACATTCCCTCTTTTCCAATGCTCCTCTTGTTTGTACTGCTTGAGGGCGACATCCGTGCAATGAAGCCCAACAAAGTGGGAACCTGAAGAGGTGTTGCTGCACACACACCTACACCCTGTTCTCTGAGAGGTGACACATTTCTTCTCACCATAGTATTTTATCAAGGGTGCCTAGAAATACCTTGTTAAGGTCAAGTCCCCATGACAGGGAAACGAGACAAACACTGGGACAAAGACAGGAGTCCCAGCCTGCTGCAGCAGCATAGGCAAGCCCCTTGTCTGTTGCTGAGAAAGAGCAAGACCAGAGGAGGCAGAGACATACCAGACTTGAAGAGACTGTAACGTTATGCTGAGTGGATTTGAACCACCTCTAAGAAATGCCTGAGGGACTCTGTCTTGTTAGATGTTTTGGCAATGTTTTCATATACTGACTACACTGCATCAGGGTCTGGTTTGAATGTTCCCTCTCAAGCACAGTTCAGCTCCCTGAGCAATGAATTTCCAGCTATGGCTACAAGGAAATGGGAGTTAGAGAAGGAAAGGAGTGGAAGAAGTTCATGGATTCTATTTCATTCCCTCTTCTAGCAGCAGTTCGAAGGGCCAGTGGCAGATGAGTACCATCAAGCTGCTCTCAGCATGGAGTGCAGTGTTTTCAGATGGGGGAAAATGAAATATATGAGTTAGCACTTTGTTTTCCAACATCAACACTGCTATGGGTGTGTTCATGTGAGACAGATGAGTGAGGAGAATGAGGGTAGGATTGGAGTGTTTCTGTCTTCCAGTGAAGGAAAAGAAAAAAAAAAAAACCACCCCAGGCCAGTAGAGTAAAATGCATCCTTATCCACTCTGATTCCTTCACATATTGTTATTACAGGAGACTTTTCCTTCCCTCTTACCATGATCTCTTGTTATTCTTTCTGTTTGCGTGGCATAAATATTCCACATGGAAGTTGGGAAAATTTCCTTCTAAAAACTGAAACAGTTACACACCCTGAAAGCACAAACAGGTATGGATCTGCCTCTGAACTGATGTTCTCATACAATAAAAGTTTGTTCCTGCAAACAAAAAGGATTGGGGGCTGAATATGTGTTATCCCTGCCTAGAGAAAGAGGAGATGAGGGGGAGACAGAAAAGGTAAGGGCATGCTATGGGTCCAGGTCTGAGGTCCTCCAAAGTACATGTTCAGAATTTCTCCTGGCATTCTCAAAGATGGTGTAATTTGCACATCTGGTGGCCAGTGCTGACCTCAAAGTAAGAGGTGGATGAAAAAGAGTGTGACTGGAGAATATCAAGAAAGTTAGCTTAGCAACCTTAAAGAGGATTTGGTGAAGAAATGGGCAAACCCTTACACACCATCTGTTCGGTAATCCTCAGGAATTATTTTATGGGAAATATCATGAGTCTTTCATTGTGGGTCTAGCTGGTACAGCAGTTTGTAATGGGATGGGTTTTTTGCCACAGGACCTTAGTGTCAATAAATGTACTGCTATCTAATAACAGTACCTCCACAGATGGATAATTTTAATTTTAAAAGAAAACAGGTGCATAGTCTTACATTCTTGCAAGTATTCCTTGCCATTCAGACCTATCTATTGAGTTTATTTACACAGAAACCCCTTTGTTTAAACTTAATACATTTCCATTCAAAGAATTAGTTTATAAAGTGGGCATGCATCAGGACAGGAGTAACATTTGTGGTTAGAGGGTGCACCACTGGAAGGTAGTGGTATTTGCTGAAATTCCCAGGATACTGAGCTTATTTATTTTAAATGAAAGAGAACAAACAAATGTACAAGCAGAGCACCATGGTAAAAGGCACAGTTTGACATAAAAGACTGTCAGGTACTTTTTCAAGAAACAATAACCATTACACTGGAATCACAAATTCTGAAACTGTTTATGTAGCTCAGTGGAATAAAATTTCAAGATGCCTATGACTAGTGGGATGAAAATTTATAATAATTATGACACTACAGAAATTACATTAATTGTCAAAGACGATAGGGAGGTCACTGGCAGTCAAGAACAGTCTAAAGTTAAATCAGCAGCCTAATATCATGCCTCCTGGGCTTTTGGTCCAAGTATGAGATGCTGCTTTTTCTCAGATACACTGAGAAAGTAAGCAGAAAGTATATCTCTGCAGCCAAAATAACCAGGACACTGACTTCTGCCTTGTCCATACCTTCTGAATCCAAAGCATGATATCAAAGTGAGCTTCCCAAACAGCTTCTAGGTAGCATTTGTTTAGTAGTTCTTTAAATTAATTTTCAGGTGATAGAAATCATTGATTATGTATAAAGTCCATGATGTCACATCTGAAAGGCTTGGCTGCAAGAATTGTATGTAAGGTATTTTAAGGTTCTCTCATCTCTAATACATTCATTTGGAATAGAGGGGGAAAATAAGTTAAAATTATTAATAAGTGAGTTTGGTTGTCATGGGAACCAATTGTCTCAGGTGTTCTGTTCCAGTATAGCTATTAACCCCTAGTCTATATTTATTATTCAAGGGAAATAATTGACTCAAAAAGGAAAATCGGTTGTCACAAAAAAGACAAGCCACTGTGCTTAGTTTGAGTCATTTGCATGCAATGAAAATGAATTAAGCAGGATGAATCTTCTTCAGCCCTAAAATTATTTACATTTGGGTTAGTGCTCTATTTTTCTCAGCTTTCAATATTATAGGACATCAAAAAGAACTGGGATAGCAGTTCTGGAATGAAATACAGTACACTACAACTACCAGGCTCTGACTTAGAGATTTATCATGCTTTTTAAGTATTTCACCTAACTTAAAGCTTATTCCATTATATACCAGGTGGCAAAATCCACAGGAAGATATTATTAATAATCTGATTTTTCTTTCTTTGGAATTAACTACTATTTATTCAAGTTTGTAATTGTGAAGTTACCCCACTTAACCTGACTGAACAGAATGAAGGGGATTGTTCAGTGAACATTTTAAGAGAATTTGCGCACAGATGTTTCCCTGATGTAATATTATCTATTTTCAAGGAATCTACATATAAAGTTATATTCTTAAAATATCAGCACTTCATGACTGAAAAGCAACTCTTTCTTTCTTTGTTTGTTTGTTGTTTTTTTTTTTTTTTTAATCATTCTAGTTAACATTTATTAAAAATATTGTAATGTATTATCTCACAGATGTACTATATGTTTTCTTCTCTATAAAGTGTTGGTCTTCATTTACTTTGTCTTTTTTTCCCAGTACCCAATATTTTTTAGCACTGAATCCCATGACTGCAGTCACCATTTTTGTTCTTGGTTCCCTCCCTGAATCCACATCTATTCAACTTGGCATGAGATTTATGTTTTGGCTGATGGCTGCTACTCTGCTAATTTATTTTTTATACTAAATAACAACAACGACAACAACAGAATTTATACCCCTTCATTTTTTAACCTGACCCTAGAGTAAAAGCAAGTATTTTACTTGCCAGTTTCAGTGATGTTTTACCCATCATAAAAGAACCATAAGGTATGCTTTTACCTAGGTTACCAGAAATTATGGTAAAATTACCTCCTGGTTGCTTGAAATAGATTTTGGAGTGATTAGTCAGGAGCTTAATTTTTTGGCTTTGATTTTTGCTAATAGAGTGGTTTAGAGGATCAAAAGTAGGATGTGGTTGTGTCATATTTAGAAATATTGAAAACTGAATATTGAGTTTATTTGTAAAATGTTGTCAAACATGCCCTGTATGTATCTACACAGAAAGTAGATACAACATATAACAAACAGAAATCTTTATTTACAGAAGTACTGTCATGCACCTGAAATCTTGGGATAAATGGTGATATAAGTAAAAGTACTGGCTAGAGGAAGGTGGGGAAGAACCCGGAACTTATCCTTTGTTACAATATTTCCTATTCTGCCTTGTCCTCTTTTGCTCTTCCCAGTTAATAATGTATGTATATTGGATAACCCTTAATGTGAACTTGCTGTTTCTGAGAAAACAAACAAAAATCACATTCCTAAAACATAATCTCCTCTCTTTTCACTCTGTTTTTTTTTTTTTTTCTTTTTTTTTTTTTTCTGTTTGTGTGTTTGTTTGTTTTTTTCTTTTTACTCTTTGTGTATTTAATGTTATCACTGCTATTATTTAGTGGCACCTACTATTGACATGGTAGCCAGATTCATTGATTCATTCTGAGAATTGACAACACTTTATATAGTATTCTCAGTAGTGCAGGCACCCACTAATCTTTTCTGCCACAGAAGGTCCCTGTAGTGGTAGTACTGTTCTCAAATCAGATTGCATTTTGCAAATATTGCAATTTATCTATAGGTGGCAGCAGACTTACACTGTAAGGCCAAACCTAGACTCTCGATTATTTTCAATTACTTGTGCATAATCATTTAATCTCTGTAAAGACAGTATACAGAATAAAATGGATGTGGAGACAAATACAAGGGTGGATTAGGCCATAATTTTAATAGCTGAGTAAAAAATAGGAAAAGAACAAGAGAGAAAAAGATTTGAAAGGAGGGAGAATGTTCACACAATAATAAAGTTTACTTTTCAGATTATAATAATTTACTGTCTGCTTTTTACAAAGCTATCATTTGGGAATTAACCTACATATTTGAATAACATCTTTTTGCAGCTGGGCTCCACAAAGTTTGAACAGATCTCTGATGCTGATATTCTGTATTGTTCTTTTCATCATAGCATATTTGAGGCAAAGCTTTTCTTAATCCTGCCACTAGGAAACCACTATGAGAATATTTATGATGGGATACCTTGTGCATACATCATAGAGCAAGTGGACATGCTTCAAGGGACCAGTTAGCCTTTGTGTTAGGTTTCAGTGCTGAAAATGGCCATTGAATGTTCTATTGCCATGGTATTATTATCTTCTGGTCCTTCTTAAGAATCATAAAAGAGATTAAATTCAATTTATTGAAAGGCAGGCTGTTAAACCCTTGATATGTGCTGCATTGAGTGCATCAGATCTCACAGTGGAAAATGGATTTCTTATGGGACATAATAGAAGATAATGAAGGTAAAAACAATTATAGAAACTAGGGTCCAGTGATTATCAGCACCATCAATATTTGCATATTAGGCCCTAAGGATTTATCCATAGGACATCTGGTTTATTAGTGAACTTACATGAGCCAAAGAGTTTTGCTATGCATTTTTCATTGTTTTTAAAAAAACTATATGAAAGAAGAAAAGTGCACCATGATATTTTTAGGCTTTCTGAACTTCAACCAAATCTGGTCAGGTGTATTGCAGGTGAAAATAGCCACTGTACTATAAAATTATCTGAGACAAGAACAGCATATGGATGAAATGTTTGCTTTTTCCTTCTCAGGTGATTTATTGGCAGTGAATTGACACCAAAGAACTGAAAATGCCTGTTTTGACTGGAGGTGTGTACACACATAAAGGAAAGGTCAAGGGCAGAATCAGTCTAATTTCCAAAATAGTCTAAGCTAATTTTTCTCCGGCAAAGTGAGACTCACCATTAAAAATCTCAGTCATATCAGTACTCGTCACTCCAGGCAATCCTCATAGTTCATGATGAGAAAGCTCAACTTGCTGGTATGAGCATGCTTCCTGGCATTGGGGTCAGTCAATGCTCTTGACTTGTTCTTGATCTGTGATCCTGATTGCACAAATAGGTCAGGTCTGTTCAGCATGTAGCTGTCTGAGGCCAGAGGACAGGAGTGCATAGGTGAGAACTACCCACTGGGCTTATAACTGAGACACCTCATGGGCATGTAGAAGTCAAATCTGGAGGCACTGGGAACATTGAAGGTCACAGCCAAAACCACTCCTACAGACTAGGTAACATCTGAGGCTCAGGACTCTGGGTTTAGGAGACTAAATTCTCACTTTGGAACCTTAAATATTTTCGTGTTTGCAATCCTGGATTACCTATTTAACATTAGATTTGCTAGGACTGAGTCCTTCAGTTTGCTGTAAATGAAGAATTCCTTTACCAGATTGAAATTTTTTTGTTTAGAAATCTTAGGTATCTATGTGGCCCCAGTATAGAATTTGATATACCCTATTATATATATTGTACTTTAACAATAACAATAGGAGACTCTGTAGAGACTATGAATCTGTCATCAAAGGCAGACACAGGTATTTTTGTTTCTTTATAAACAGGTTTTCCTCTTGAGTGTCATACCAGAGCAGACGTTAGGTGGCTTAGAGTTAACGCAAAGAACTGGAGATCAGCTCAGCTAACAACATGCACAAGTCTTCATGGCCTGGCATCTAAACTCAGGTGTCTTTCTGTGTCTTTCTGTGTTGTTAGTTCTTAACTTGCCAAAAAAGTCAGGATGATCTTTTTCCAATATCACTTTTTTCATTATTTGGTATGACATTCTTCCCATCTGAACTACAGTGATAGGACAGATACAGTTTTCACATACTCCACTGAAAAGAAATTTTCCTGTTGAGAAATCTAAGAAATGTCATGGTCTGCAGAGATGAAGCTTCTTAGAGTAATGCACTTTATTTCATTTTGTGGTAGGTAAGAAAAAATTAATTAAGCTTTACCCAAGAGAACGAGTCCATAGAAAACTTCTACTCTACCCTGAGAATTATCTTGGTTCAGTGGCTGGAGTCCTTTGAAAAAGCCCGTGAATAAATCTTCATCGTGGAGATGGTAATGGAATATTAGTAGTTTAATATTTAGAAAATCTTCACCTTTATGGCATAGGCATAAATGCCTGTAGTGGTTAGAGGTGTTTCTGAGTAATCAATAACATTGGGAAACACTGTCTGTAGCCCGTAGGACATAGCTTCCGTAGATGAAGTTATGTGTTTACCACATAACGTATGTCTTGCAGAAAACATATTTCTGCAAGATTGTGCCCTTTCCCTCCTGAGAGCTTTCTGTCCCCATTTCATCCCTCTTTGGAAATATACAGAAATTTTAGAGGAATAAAAAATTAGGAACTGGAAGGTAGAGACAACAAAGATACTAAGCTCTTCGAATTCAGCTGCTGGGGTACCTCATCTTTAGGTGTTTTGACCCCAAGGTGCTGTGTAGAAGAACCATGAGTCTGGTGTATGCATTTTCTTTACTGTATTCACATGCCTCAATGCAGAGGGGTGCTTCCCTGCTGTCTGAGATCCAAGACTATTAGAAATAGGGAAAAATTAAGTTCTGTTTTCTGCTCAGGCTGAAAAGGCTCAGCTTAGTATTCTCACTTCTAAAGGAGTGCCTTAAATAATAGGTTTCCAGTTGTCTTCTCCAAAAGCCATTTACAAAGATCCGGTAATGGTGGGAGTGATCCTCTGGTTAAACAGGATCCATAGCCCTGTGCCAGCAAATAGAGATGACCTCTTCTGCATCCATATTGGAGACGCTGAAGATGTCTCCAGAAGTTCCTTGCTTCTTACCAGTTGAATGTCAGCTCAGGAAGTTTATTCAAAGCATCAATCCAATAGTGTAATCTATGACAACTGATTTTTAATTAAGTGGATCAGACCTTCCTCACACAAATTTTCTTACAACAAGCTCTGTAGGGGGATAACCTCTAGAGATAGGAGATATAACAGATTAGTGGATGACTGTAATGACTGTGCAGCTGTTTACTAAGTGAACACCTGGCTTAAGCCCTAGTCTTCTGCTCCTAATACAGAGAGGACTTCAGCAGTCCATAAGCAGATTCAGCTTTCCTTCACTGCTGTGCTCCAATTAGACTGAAAAATATCATCTGTCATCCTCATGGCAATCAGCTGCTTCTCACAAAATCTCATAGTTTTAGTTGATTATTCTGCTAAACTAGATCATGGTGTCTAAAATGAAACAGCTGAAAAAATTCACTCAGCAGGGGAACAAACCCCAAAATGGGAATATAGCGGATAAAATAGAAGACAGTGCACATTAATGTAACTACTTGTAGGCAGAGTTTTGTCAAGTGAGTGTTTTGGTAGATAAATATTTGCAATTTGTGCTATTCATGCATTATAAAAAAAAATATTTCTTTTAGTGTTTTTATCAGTTTTTATAATAATAAAATGAAGGGTACTTTACAGACAATAATGCTTTAGCACATTAAATGATATATTTCTCAGTCACCTCTTCTTGTGAAATCCACAGAATATGTTTCTTACATGTCTGACTTTGCTAGTGCAGAATAACTAAGAGCATGTAAGGCAAAAATCTTAAAAAAAAAAATTAAACACATAAAATATTTTTGTTGATATGTTTGACCTTCATAAAAGTCCTCTAGTAAAATTTTTATACTTCACGAGTAAAGTTGGCTGCTTTTTGTTAACTCTTCAGTTCCAAAGAAAAACAGAAGTAAACACATTTCCGGGGCCAGAAATAAGGACATTTTTATGTTTACAGGGAAATTGAGAAAGGTAAATTCCTCATTTCTTCTGTCAGGTTTTTGCTTCAATTTCAATGTCATTTGGGAGAGAAGAAAATTTGGAGCGGGAAAATCTGGAGTCTTGGGAGAAGAATTAGAAGAAGAGTTAATTTGGTTATGCAAAAAGATAGTTCTTTCTTTATATATCCTCGGAGTGCTGCTAGCAGGGGTGAAGGGTAAAGGATGTGAAACATCAGGAATAAATAGGGTGAAAAAAAAGTTAAGCATATGAAAATAGACAGTAATTTTTAATGTTACGTGGGATAATTGGTTCCTTCTTTCTTCAAATACAGGGTAAAAAGAGATTCCAGTGAAACATAGAAGTTATATTTCAAATGCAGATCAGCTTGCATAGGGGATTCAGAGATTACAGGCCCAGCTCTAATCATCATTGCCTCACTTGTCTAGTGAGGCTGTCCCATCAGCTGTCAGCATATTGGTTTATCTCCACAATTTAACAGAGTGCTCTTTTTGTCTTTTCCAGCACACTGATGAATATAACTTGTAAAAGCAGGGAGCAGTGGAATCATAAATGCTCATTTTTCTTAAAGAGCATGTGTTCGAGTAATTGCAATGGCTCTGATGTAAAGAAGCAGAGTGAAAAAAGGAACTCTCTGATTACTAAATGCCATCCTATGGCCAACTATGTACTTCTGTAACATGCACAGAATTTCAGAAGCATGTTCTTTTTCTTAGGAGCAATAGAGAAATTTGAAGCCCAGACTGCAAAGAAGTGAATGCACATGAACAATTCCAAAGAAATCAGTGCTGTAAGCCTTTCCTCAGACCTTCAGGATTAGACTGATAATAGCAAAGAAATGTATGTTTTACAATCCGTGGAGCCTATTAAAACCAGAAATATTTCTGAAACCTAAATGAAGTCTAAACCTCATCTGTTAGATTTCATCTAGGTTTCATATAACAAGGAAATATTGAGTTATTTATTACACCACGTTTCTTGGTGCTAAACAGTCGCTATTATAATTCATGAGCTTCGATAATGTGCCCACTAAAAAGCTTTTCTGAGTTTTTAGAAAGCCTGTTAAAGTAAAAAATACTCTAGATAAACAATTCATAGAATTAAAACCACAATATGTTCTGAACCAACCAAAATTATTTTGTAGAAACAGAGATCTTTCTGAGCATTTATTCCAGTTATTATTGGAAGCATAAACATTTTTAAAATGCTTTAAATATTTTTTCATACTTTAACTGAGACACACAGACTACTGGAATTTGGTCCATTGTCTTCCCCTTCTGACTTAATTCTATCATATCAAAACCACTAATAATTGCTGGAGTAACAGTGAAAGATGGATATCCTACATATGACCTTCATTTCTTATAACAACTATATCAGCAAACTACAATGTTCTCTCTACTCTGATGTATCTCATTGTAAAACCTTTCTTAGCTTTCAAGCTTATTCTTTCTAAAAAGCCACTTCCAGTCTATCTATTTGACATGGGAGCCCTGATCCTGCTATGTCCTGGGCTACAGTCTTGAGTTGTAGAATAAAACCTCTTAAGTTTGTGAAGGAAGGCAATTTACAAGTTTATTTCATTAAGAAAATGCTGTTCTGTTTGATATATCTGGACTTATCTATTTTCGTGAACTAATTTTTAAACAGTGGATATGAATCTTCTACCTCACTACTACTCAAAATCATGAATCATACCCCTGAACCAAAAAGCTAGAAGGTATTTTAAACCAATTGTATTCCCCTTTAATAAAGACTGAGAAAGTCTAGGTCCTGTGCAATGTCCAGAATCGTTCTTTGAGAGACTTGTTTGAAGATGCAGTATTTTATTTTTCCTTTGGACACATTTTTAGAATTCTCTAAAATGAACCACAGGTAACTGGAAATCAGAATAGCTCTAAATTAAACCCCTGTTAGAGAAAGATAGAAAGGTGCAAACAGTAATGGGTTGCACCCTCCTTCTTTTTATTGAAAACTGTAAGAATGGCCACATAGCTTGGATCAGACAAACCCAAAAAACCCAAACCACCACAAAAAACAGCCCAGTCTCCTCCCCCTGAGAATGGATGAAAGTAGATGCCTAAAGAAGAGTATAAAAGCACAGCATTCACAGATGATACATCCATTTAATGTTTTTTAGACTAAGCATTTTCAGTTCTGGGGCTCTCCCAGCTCTAGCATGACTACTATGCTCAAAACCCCTTAATGAAGCAGATGTGCTTGCCATGTGTTACCAAAACAGACCTTTAGCTCCCACCATTCTTTTTGGAAAGGAGATAGACAGCTCAATGACCTGTTATATGGAGAATCATTTCCTTTGGAAATTGCCTCACATTAGCTTCATCCAATGCTCCATTGCTCCTGTTTTGCAGGAGAGTACAAACAGTTGATCACCATCTATCATTTCATGTAATTCATGATTTTGAAGACCTATACCATATCACCTTCAGTTTTTTTCATTTTAAAAAGGGAATACAAGCTTACTAGAAAGAATCTGCCCCATTTTTATGGACTGTCAATATTGTTTGCTTTAAACTTTCTTCAATTCTACTATGCTGTTTATGAGATGGAGAGGAGCAACAGAAAGTATTGAAGATACTGTGAATTTATACAGTAGTAAAGTAAAAGCACAACAAACAAACAATGTTGAAGAAGAGATGTCAAAAGTTGTCAGAAACAGTTTTACTGGTTTAGCACTGTACCTTTATCACTTTCTCATATGTGGGAATACCCCTTTGGTGTCCTGAGGACCAGAACATTTGGATTAGTTTCTCTATCAGCTAAATAGCTAAAGCAAACATTTAAACTTTTTTTTTTTTTTTTTTTTTTAATTCATTAACAGGACAAAAAAATGTTTTCTGTACCTCAGAAGTCATAAAGAAATTACTTTCTCTGCATCCCATCTGTGAAGGTGTGTAGTAGGCACACCTGTAATGAGCTGTACCTCCCTTCCACTGGCCATTTTTTCATGCTGCTTCCACCTGCAGACACTCTGCAGGCTGCCTGCTGAGAATTTACTTGGGTGTGCTCAGCTACATGAAGAACATGTAAACAGAGCCAAAGTACTTCATACTACAGTGATTCCAGTCAACAAAATATGTACAGTTTTAAACTGTCAAAAAGAAACAGAGTGCCTTTTCAATCATCTGTATTGATGATGTGATGCCTTATATCTGAAGATTCACTGGATACTTTTTGTTTCACTGAAAATATTCCTGAAAGGTGGAATGATTAAGCTAAGCATACCTGTTCTTTCTTCTTTTGTTTCTCTGTATGTGAAAACATTTACCTAGTGTTTTACCATTGGCAGCTTTGTTGATGTTGGTTTTGGCATATGTCCTCTTCTAGGCTTGATGAATAGAAATGTGCGAGAATAGTTTCATATGGCCTAAAAGTGGAGTAACATCAGGCTGTAAACAGTAGCATAAAAGTTTGCAGTGTAAACACATACAAGATGATAAAATGAGCCAACTGATGATATTTCATGGATTTATACTAGTTGAAGTTAACTGATCCTCCTCCAAACTCAATCAGCCACAGTTATATTTGGAGTTGTTTATAACATTAGTAAGTTCTAGAGAAATAGAGATAAAAGTCTGATTGATTTTTTCAAATCGATATTATCACTTTAAAAATAAAACTGAAATTTAGTGACTAATATGTATTTTCATAAACAAACTTATAATGAGCTTTGAGAGCAAACTTCCCACTACCATAGACAATTTTATAGCGATTGTAGGACTATTCATAACACTGCAAAAAGAACAGCAAAATATATTATAGGAGTTTGTAATTAACAAAAATTAAAACTCTTAAGCAAGGTGGAGACATTTACATATAGATTGTAGTTGAAAATGGTGATAGCTATATGAATACTTTATGATGTTTTCACAATATTGCCTGTTTAGCTCTTGTTTTATTTAATTATTTTAAGATGGGAGATATATTTTTAGTAATTGTTATTGTATCACTCGATTACAAGAAGCATGTGTTTTATATGAAAGATAAACACAGTATTCCTTAGAGGAAAACCTACATCAAGGAAGATGAAGTGATTGTGATTTTCTCTTCTGAAGGAAATTAGGTTATTATGATCATTTGATGGAGAAACTAGACCATAACTGGCTAAACCAAGGAACTGTGCCTTACTTATTATTGTGATCTGATTTTCTAAAAAACTCCTGAAGCATAAATGTTCATGAATTTGCAGAAGTATAAATCCAACAATTTTTGCTGCAGTGAGTATAAATATGAACTGGCTATTAAGCTATCTGGAACAGAGAATTAAATCTAAAAATCCTTTATTAATACATCTTGATCTCAGAGTGAAGTATTTGTTTAAATTCATCATTTCAGTGGAAGTTTTTTGTCATTGCATAGGATGACAATCACACGGACTTTTAAGTGTAAATATGTAGGACCTCCCAACATTTTGACAATGCTTCAATAAAATGAGAAAGGAAAAACATTGGGCTATTAATTATGTTTTGGTTTAGATATAATTCTTAACCAGACTGGGGAAATATAAAAAAAAGAAGGATATAGCAACAACAGATCAATGTTTAAAAAAAATTAAATTCTATAGGAGTAAAATGGTGAATATATTAATATAATTTTTTACATACTTGAAATAATTTCATTTTAAAAAAGATCATCCTGCCAACTAGAAATGATAGTGTGGTCATAAAAGTTCAGCTTGTCCTGAAAACAGAACAGTGTTGGACTGCATATAAACTTTACATTGACTGTGTTAAATGCTGTAGTACTTTCAGTATATTTTAAAGCATTATCACCTTAAGTGAAGTTTGAAATGATCCTTACTTCGTAAAGAATATTGACTGGTAGAAGCCTGAGCCCAACTTTTTCCCTGTAGAAGGCTGTCAGACTTCAAATTTTGTCACAGTAAAAAATGACATTTACTGTTCTCTTTCTATGTTCTTGGCACTTTTTTTTTTTTTTTTAAATAATGTGAACTCTGACTGTGCCATTAATGATGATTTTGTTAAGTCTGCTTACAAATGAAAGACTGGTGGGTGAAGGTAGTAGGATTTCATTTTCTTTTTTTTTTTTTTCTTTTGAGGAAGTAAGTTTTTCATTAAAACATTAGCATGTAGGCTGATTTTTTTTTTCATATTTCTGTATTAAAATGACAAAAAAATCCATATAATTTTACAGTTTCTCCAGAGAGGATAAAAAGTAGTTTAAAAATATTTTTCATGATTAGATGTCACTATTCTTCTGCTGATCTACCTTCTTCCATGAAGATTTGAATTGCCTCGCCTTCTCATCCACAAAAAAAAATTACGTTGCTTCTATCAACTGCTGCTAAGTGCTATGTTAATCTAATACCTTTTCCTAATGCACATATTAGTTTTTTTCAGGCTTAAGGAGGGCAGGATTTAATTTACTTCCTAATGTGGTATTTTCTGTCAGCTACTACTTTTTTTTTTTTTCTTTGTTTTGGGGTTTAATAAGTAAGTCCCAGCTCAGAATAGCAGTCAGTAGACATAAACTCCCTTATGTATGCATATGGATTTCCAGGTCAAGACATGTTGTATGTAACATTTACCTGACATTCCCTATCCATCTAGGTATTGTCTGTAGTCACCAAAGAGGAATATATGCTTCTACAGTGTGATTCAGGTCCTAGGGGGACTAAATTGCCCTTGGTAGGTACCTCTCTGGTTCCATTAGTAAAGATGTAAGTGGGGGCATGTTCCAGATTTACACATTTCATGCTTTACAGGAGATTGAGGTTGTTTTTTTAGAAACTAACTTTAGACTCTGGGTGTCATCATGGGGATGAAGAAAGCTATATGACAATGACTTCTAAGGTATTTTGCCCAGCCAGTTTAGTTTGTTTCTTTAGCAAACATCTATAATAAAGTCCAAGTCAAATACTTCATTGTGGCAGTCAGTTCAATATCAGATGAATGGAATCCACTCTGTTTCTTTCCTTGTCTCTGATATCTCAAAAAAAGCAAGCTTGACTTTCATATCTCATGCCTCCAATGCCTGGCACAATTAATGCAAACACATTTAACATACCAAGAAATGGATGCCAACCACATTAACTATTACATTTTGTCCCTTTTTCTGTTTCTTTCCTTGAAAAGCAGTGCAGTTCATGCTGATTCTCTGAGGCGTTTATTAAGATCCTTAAAAGATGAGAGATGGGAAGCATCAGGATAAGTACTGTAGACTTCATGGCCAGAAATGCAATGAGGCTTTTGAGAATATTTCAGGGCATTACTTTATTCATGAGCTAAAGACAGTGACTGCTGAGTGAACAGTGATCATAATAGTATACCCAATGGGTTTGAAGCCTCTTGCAAGGATATACTAAAAGCTTTTAATATTCTCTCAGCTTGTAGAAAATCCCTTCATTATTTGGTATGTTAAATGAATGCAAAGTGCACTCATCTAAAAATCTATCTGTCTAAAAATAATATTTTTTGGAAGAGCTACTTGGAGAATAGAAAAGAAGAAAAAAAACCCAAACTCATACGCTTTCACAGAAAGTTATTTTACTGCATATGCATTAGCAAAACTGAAGTCAGCATAGGGTGTTTTTTCTTTTTCTTTTTTTTTTTTTTTTTTTTTTAACATAAGGGAAAAGTGTTGCATGTTAGAGATGCTGTCAGAGAATATGGTGAAGGAAATAGAAAACCAATCACCAGCTCTGACAGAAAACTACTGAAAATGGTATCTCATTTCACAGTAACCCTTGTCTAGTGTGAGGTACCAATGCAAAGTAGGCCACCATCTGAAAATGTATAGATTTTAAAATACTTCTATGCAGTGAGATGATCTCACAGGGCTTTACTACATATCACTTTAATGCAGATAAAATTAAAAGTAAATTCAAGAGAAGAATACTTATTTAACTTTCAGAAGATCATTCAATAACAGTCAGGTTTGTGGAGTCATGGTCTTTGGCCACCTTCCTAGTAGGTGTACCATGAAGGACTGCTATTACCAGAAGGCATTTTTTCCCTAATGAATTGCTGCAAGACATGTTTAGATTTGGGTCACTGCAAACAAGGAGTTGCCAAACCTAATTGCCTCTGGATTTAGCGATATCAGTGCTTGTAAATATGTCTCGCAGCCTAGCTGCTTTTAACATGGAAAGAGAATATTTGTCTGGTAACACAAAGAGAATACACTTAGACTATCCTTTGCCTCAACAGGTAAGATCCATTTTGTCAAAAAAGACTGAAAAAGGCCTGTCCTGTATTACTAGTTAGTTTTATTTTAGCTTTGAAAAAATGTATATGTACTTCTGTTCTAAAAAGAAAGAAACTGTGATGTCATTTTAATGTTTTTCACGTCATCACTTATCTACTTAAATTTGACAACATGATGAGATCTTTTTGCCTTCAGAATTGTGGCATTCTTCAACTTAACTTGCAGACACACAGAGTTCAGAACCACACAAAATTGCCATCCCTTTAGAGCACTGGTTGACTCTGTAGTCATCTCTGTGCTCCCTGCTACACAAAGGTATACATGACATCTCTGTAAAGTTTGGACAAGTGGTTTAGTTTTCCGTTCCTTCAAAATCTGCCAGGAGACCTTATCTTTAATTTACTTCCTCTGCATGCAAAGGGCATTTGTGATTATTTATCTCTGCAGTGGTTTTGCAGTGTTAAGATGGATGCAGTAACAGGTCATTTTGTGTTGCTGGGTCTGTAAAGTGGTAATGGTGTGCTGTCCCCCCATAGGTCCGAGGTGCGTTTGTACTGTCTCTCTGCAGCTGGCAGAGCAGGATGCAAGTAGGCTTGTGCATTGAACAAGGTCCGGATTTTTAGTAATGTGTATTGCCTGCTCTGATGATAAACTCATCTCAGACTTGGGAGTTGGGCTGTATACTAAGATGCAAGACCAATCAATAACTTTATACTATGTTAAGAAATTAGGTGGTGGGGAGAACGATGCAGAAAGGTTGATTTCAGTGCAAAAGAAGGAGGTGCTATTAAGTCCTGTATGTATACATGTAAGGTGTTGTGTTTTTGTTCTAGAGTGCCATGTGGTCATACAGAGCATAGTTATTGTGCTATATATTCTAGTATAGGTAGAATAATTTTCATGTACCCATATTGCTGAAGAGTGGGATATACTTCAAAAACCAGCACTTATGTATTAATGTAGACCCAGATCCTCAAAAACATTTAAGTGACTAATTCCAACCAAAATATAGTTGGGTACCTCAGTGCCATCATGGTGCATTCGTACCATTGATGAACATCTTGATGGGTTTCAGTAAAGACGGTGTTTGACTATGCTATTGATGTTCAATTTACATTGTTTATGAAATGGGTCTTAATACATCAGGTGTTTAATAGTGGCAACTATAGACATGTAACATACGGATTATTTATCCACAATCTTTGTCTGTTAGTAGTTACAAAGAATTAAAGTAGTGGATACTGTGAATTTCAGACTGACTACATAATATATTAGTGATGATTCACCAGCCCAAAACACTAGAACACTGGAGACAGTTTTATATCCTTGCTCGAGGTCACTGAGAAATACAATTCCTCTATCTCAGGAAATTTCATTGTTTACAAAAACTTGGTATGAACCCAAAACAAGATCAAACCTTAACATTCCATATCAGCAAAAAGTGATTACTTCTGTTTTGAGTCTACTGGTATTTTTAGACCTTTCAAATTTGTTATTGATAAATACTTTTAAAATTTAACCTTTTTTATCAAAAGGAAATATTTTTTAATATCAATAAAATAAAGGATTTTCAGACTGTATTATTGAAACCCAGAAAGAATTTTACTTTCATGCAGGAGAAAACATGGACTGTCATTAGGATAGAAACATCATTCTTCACCCTTAATTTCATAATTTGGAAGTCCACAGATGAAAATATCTTTGAAAAAGAAACATCTTTGATTTGTTATTGCCAAAAAAGACATTTTCAATTACTTATGCCTGTATCCTTAAAGAATTTAAGTCAGTTTTTAATGGCACTGTTTTGTTTGGTTGGGGTGTTTGGTGGTTTTTTTTTTTTTTTTTTTTTTTTTTTTTTTTTTAACCATATTATATTTAATTTAAAGGAAGTTTTTAAAGTGAAGACAAAAAAGACCAAACTTTTCAGTGACTTATGCCCTCATTCACTTTTTTTTCACTGGAGTTTTCTGAAATGAGAATTGGCACTAGAAATGTCAACTCATTTGCATTTATGTTGAACTATTACACCATTAAAATGTGAATGTACCAATGTTAGATAAGAGTCTTGAATATCTGTTTGTTATTGGCCAGAACATGAATAAGAAGTTGTCTAATAAAATGCTGATTCAGCAGCAATGAACAGAAAGCCTGATGTTATTCATTTCATGATAGCAGAAGTCAGGAAACATATGGAAATGAGAGTTTTAAATATTTGAAGAAGTCAAAGGTGCAGATTTTGGAAAAAACACTTGACTTTCCATTTTCTCTCATACTTTCCTAGAATACATTTAGGAAAAAACATCTCCTGTTTCTAAAATTTCCAGAGGACATCCATATTTTATTGTAGCAGATTTGTCACTAAACAAACTTGCCTAAAGCAAGTTTCTGTGTTCTGAGCCTCCAATAATATTTTATATGTGCCTCATATTAAATGCACCCCACTATTCATCTGCAAGTGAATATTTCCAACGGCAAATGTTCAAATCTGATGTCTTTAACAACATTTATTAAACAAATAGTTATTAGTATTGCACTTTGAACGCGTTCTTTCCTCAATTAAATAATTCTTGTCAGACACTGTTTTTAAAATGTTTCTTAAAGAAGTAGTAACAGTAACAAACCTTATGAATTTCAAAGATAGCTTCCAAGAACAGTGCTCCCATTAGCTTCCAATATTTGCCTTAAGCTTTAGAGTAAACTATGTTGCTTGGATTACTATATAAAGGGGAACAAGAATAAATGTTTTTAGATACTTACTGAAAAGTAAAGAAGGCTCTATTGGCAATATAAGCAAAAATATAGGTAAAATAAATATGAAAGTAAATATTAAACACCAAGTACATGACAACTAGTTTTATTTAAATCAGTTTGGATGCAAACTTGGTATTTGCAAAAAAAAATATAGAATTTTAGAAGACTGATGGGATCAAAGAAATTGTAAAAACTTTATGTTGCAGAACTCTTGGAGAAATGTAAGGGCTTCTGTGCCCTAACTGAGGAATTATAGCCAATCACTTTTTTTTTTTTTTTTTTTTTTTTTTCTGAGTAGATTCAGTTAGGCGGATGTTAGACTTCATTGATTTGTTTCAGCACTTAATATACATATGCACAGAACGATATTTTATATTGACTTAAGCAGAAAGTACAGCTTATTGTATAGCTTGATAAACTAATGTTTTATTTTTCAGAATGCCAGTTTCATACCTCCTATCCATAATCCTGATAAGTGTTCTATAAATAATTTGTAAAGCAAAGCTTTCCCAGATGGAAAGTCTTTGAAAATTATAAAGTCTAGTTGTGTGTGACTGATAGTCTTTCCATTTCAGAGGATCTCAAGGTATTTTATATCTGGATAGGACTATGAAGGTCCCATTTATAAAAGTTTAAAGTCAGTCATGTGTAACAAAATTAATGTTTTCTTTTGTTTAAAAGAGCAAGGCACTAATAGAATAGCTGTAATTAAATAAAAAAAAAAAAAGTGAGGAAAAAAGTGTCTACTTTGCATTTGTCTTTGTTTTGGTTTTGTGGTTTATATAATATTTAGTGCATGAACTGTACTGATGTGATTTGCTTAAAGATATTTGAAGGAAGAGATTAAAAAATTGTAAGGTCATCACTGTCATATTCCCTGCTTCAAATAGAGTACACAATATAAAGAAAATATTTATTTATAGTAATTTTAATGGAATAGATCTCATGATCTCTTGATCTATGGCAGATGTCAGAACAGGAAGTGTGTAATGCCTGAACTGTCCACAAGTTTGAGGTTTGGAGATCTTTGCATCTTCATAGGTGGCTCAGTGCATCTGGTCTTTGTTAGTAGTCTGTAAGAATTCCCAAATCTTTTCTCCTGGAGTCTTACATTACAGAGAAATTATTTCTAAATTATAACAAAATTCTCAGGCAACTAATTTCCTGTTTCATAAGGTATTTTGGAAATATCTATTAAATTAACTAACGTGAGAAGAAACCATGCACATATGCTTATATAGTGGAGATTAAATTCAACAACAACTTGACAGTTTGTGGCTAACATCACCCTCATACACATGCATTCTTGTGACTGCTAGAGAGTTAAATCCAAATGAAATTAGTAAATGTTCCAGCTTTAGACAAAGACACTCTATGGTGAATATTAATAACTAAACCTGTTGGAAGTATATTCTTTGTGTTACAAAATGCAATGTTGTTAATGCTAGAACTAGCACAGAAAAACCTAGAAGGATTTGTATTCAGACAGGTGTTCATCTCTACTAGAAAAGATCTCATCATCTGTTTCATCTCATCATCATAAAGACATGAACCTTATATCTCTAAGGGTATAAATAATTCTTCCAGTTATGTGCCTTATTCTGTTCTACATTGGTGGCTGCTAAGAACAGATTATCCATCCATCCATCCATCCATCCATGCAACTACCTACCTGCCTATGTATCTACATACCTATGTACCTACCTACCTATCTATCAATCAAACAACACAGAATCATAGAATGGTTTGGGTTGGAAGGGACCTTCAAGATCATCTAGTTCCAACCCCTCTGCCATGGGCAGGGACACCTTCCTCTAAATCAGGTTGCTCAAAGCCCCGTCCAACCTGGCCTGGAGCACTTCCAGGGAGGGGGCATGTACAACTTTCCTGGGCAACCTGTTCCAGTGCCTCACCACCCTCACAGTGAAGAATTTTTTCCTTACATCTAATCTAAATCTACCCTCTTTCAATTTAACCCTGTTACCCCTTGTCCTATCACTACACTCCCTGATAAAGAATCCCTCCCCATCTTTCCTGTAGGTCCCCTTTAAGTACTGGAAGGCAACTATAAGGTCTCCTTGGAATCTTCTCTTCTTTGTCTGAACAACCCCAGTTCTCTCAGCTTGCCCTCATAAGGAAGATGCTCCAGCCCCCTGATCATCTTTGTGGTCCCCCTCTGTACTTGCTCCAAGAGGAACATGTCCTTCTTATGTTGGGGGCTCCAGAGCTGGATGCAGTGCTGCAGCTGGGGTCTCATGAGAGCAGAGTAGTGGGAGAATCACCTCCCTCAACCTGCTGGTCATGCTTCTTTTAATGCAACAAGGATGCAGTTGGCTTTCTGGACTGCAGTGCATATTGCCAGGTCATGTTGAGATTCCTGTCATTTGCTGAGGGTACATTCAATCCCACTGTCCATGTCATTGACAAAGATGTTGACAACGCTGGTTTGCACTGACCACTGAGGAATGTCATTGTCACTGCTCTCCACCTGGATATTGAGCCATTGATTGCAACACTTGAGTGCCAGCATCCAGACAATTCCTTATACAATGAATGGTCCATCCATCAAATCCATGTCTGTCCAGTTTAGAGACAAGCATCTCATGCAGGAGTGTCAAATACTTTGCACAAGTCCAGGTAGATTACTTCAGTTACTCTTTCTTTATTCATAAACACTGTAACCCTGTTGTAGAAGGCCGCCAGATTTGTCAGTCATGATTTGCTCTTAGTGAAACCATGTTGACTGTTACCAGTCACTTCCTTATATTGCATGTGCCTTAGCATATTTTCCAGGAGGATCCACTCCATGATCTTGCCAGGCACAGAGGTGAAATTGACTGGCCCATAGTACCCTGGTTCTTTCTTTTTTTCCCTTTTTAAAAATGGGGGTTACGTTTCCCCTTTTCTAAGTCACTGGGAACTTCACCGGACTGCCACAATTTCTCAGATATGATGAATAGTGGCTTTGCCACTTTATCTGCTAGATCCTTCAGTACCTGTCTCATCAGGTCCCATGGACTGGTGCACCCTCAAGTTCCTTAGATGGTCTGAAACCTGATCTTCTCCTACAGTGGGCAACTATTCTTTCTCCCAGTCCCTGCCTTTGTCTTCTGCCTCTTGGGCAGTGTGCCTGGAGCATTTGGTAGTGAAGACTGAGACAAAAAATTTGTTGAGTACCTATGCCTTCTCCACATCCTGGGTGACTAGATCTCCTCTCTCTTTCCGGAGAGGGACACATTTTCCCTAGTCTTTATTTGATCACCAATGTACCTATAGATTTTTTTGTTGCCCTTTATGTTCCTGGCTAGACTTGATTCTATCAGGGCTTTGGCTTTTCTAACCTGATCCCTGTCTGTTCAGACAGTTTTTCTGTATTCCTCCCACGCTATGTAGGCTTCCTTTATATGGACAGTTTTTCTGTATTCCTCCCATGCTTTGTAGGCTTCCTTTTTATGTTTGAACGTGTCCAGGAGCTCCTTCTTCATCCATTCAGACCTCCTGGTGTTCTTACCTGACTTTGTCAGAGTGCATCACTCCTGAGCTTGGAGGAAGTGATCCTTGAATATTAGCCGTCTTTCTTGGGCCTCCCTTCCCTCCAGGGCTTTATCCCATGGTATGCTGCCAAGCAGATCCCTGAAGAGGCCAAAGTGTGCTCTCCTGAAGTCCAAGGTAGTGAGCTTGCTGTGCACCCTCCTTGCTGCCATAAGGATCTTGAACTCCACATGGCTACTGCAGCCAAGGCTGCTAGTGAGCTTCACACTCTGATGAGAACAAGGTCCAGCATAGCACCTCTCCTTGCTGGCTCTTCTATCACTTGGAGAAAGAAGTTATCATCAATGCATTCCAGAAATCTCCTGGACTGCTTATGCCCTGCTGTGTTGTTCCTCCAGCAGATATCAGAGTGGTTGACGTTCCCCTTGAGGACCAGGGCTTGTGAACACAGGGCTGCTCCTGTCTGTCTATAGTGGGCTTCATCTGTTTGGTCTTCCTATTGGGTGGCCTGTAGCAGACTCTGACTACAACATTTTCTGTCCCTGCTCTCCATTTAATCCTGACCCATAAAATCCTGGTCTGTTTCTCATCCATCCCAGGCAGAGCTCCATGCACTCTGACTGGCCACTGACATAGAGGGTGACCCCTTTTCTTCATCTCCCCTGCCTGTGCTTCCTAAAGAGCCTGTATCCTTCCATTCCAATACTAAAGGCACAGGATTCATCCCACCATGTCTGCCTGGTGCCAATCGGATCATAGCCCTGCAGATGTGTGTATGCCTGTAGCTCCTCTTGTTTATTCCCCATGCTATGTGCATTTGCATAGAGACATTTAAGTTGGGCCCCTGATGAAGCTCACTTACTGGCTGGAATTCCCTTGTGTGGCTCTTCAGGTGCTCTCCTGCTGACCTGTGACCCCTCTCCAGGCTCTGGGCCTCTATTTGCTGGCACTGGCATCAAGCTGGTGTGAGTGGGATGGACCAATCCAGGCAACTTTAGTTTAAAGCCCTCTTCACCAGCTTGGCAAGCCTATGGCTGAAGATGCTCTTCCCCTCTCTGACAGATGGACCCCATCAGGCCCTAGCAGACCAGGTTTTTCAAAGTGAGTCCTATGGTCTAAGTAGCCGAACCCCTGGCTGTAGCACCAGTCCTGTATCCATGTGTTGATTTTCCAGATTCGACTGCTCCTTTCAAACCCCTTCCCTTGGACTGGGAGGATTGATGAGAAAACTACCTGCACCCTGGAGTCCCTTACTGCCCCTCCCAGAGCTCTGTAATCCTTCCTGATACTCCTCATGCTGCTCCTGGCTCTATCACTGGTGCCCACATGAAACAGCACCAGTGGATAATAGTCACTGGACTAGTAAGCGGCTCAGCAGTCTCTCGATGACATCCCTGATACGAGCCCCTGATAAGCAGCACAACTCTCCAGAGCATGCATCTGGGTAGCAGATGGGTGCCTCTGTACATCCCAGAAGAGAGTTTCCTACTCCTGTCACCCATCGCCTTTTCCTCGTTGCTCTGGTTGTTCTATGGGGAGCAGCTGGAGCTGCCTTACTCAGCTCCAGTGTCTCTCCTGAGGTGACGGGTCTTTTCTCCTGAGTCTGCAGGGCAGTGAAGTGGTTCTGCCAGGGCACCTCAGGCTTCGGGGGAAGTCTCTTCCTCCTGCTGGTCCTTGCCGTTGCCAGCTTCCATTCTTCGGCGTTACTGCCCCCCTCCCTCTCATGTGTGCCGCTGGGGGTTTTTGGCTGTGGGTCCAGTGCAGACTGCACTTGGAACCAGCTGTCGAACTCCTCCTCCCGCTCCGTGATGCTACGCAGCCTTCTCAGGGCCTCCTGCAGCTCAGCGCCTGCTGCAGGACACCGTCCCCTGGGCACAGGCTTTGCAGGCAGGTCTGCTGCCTGTCCCTGCCCCGGGAGAAAGGTCCAGGCCCTTCCTGCAGCCCGAGGCCTGCACTGCAGCCTCTCCCCTCACAGCTCCGTCTGGGGGAGGCATCGGCCGCCGCTGGGGTGGACGGTGCAGACCCCCGGCCAGAGCTGCAGCCCTTGCTCTCAGAGGAGCGCCCGCCACCCTGCCCTGAGGGTCTGGCGGGATGGGTGCCCTTGGCCTGTGTAAACGTTCACAGAACGGTCATTCTTTCCATCTATCTATTGATTTATCTATCTAGTGTTTCTATCTAATCTAGTAAAAGTATGTTTTACAGGTGACAGAGTGAAGGATAACCCATAGTTTGAGATGAGACAATAATTTTAATTTGAGATCTTGTGAAATGTCTGTTTGTCTGGTAAAAGTGAGGGAAATTCTTCTAGTTGAAGATTTGTAGAAACCTACTAAGCAGTGGGGACAGTTTAGGACCTAGCTGGAGATACTGGGAGCTAACTCAGTGATGGCAGTGGTGTTTCTTGGAGGTCTGACAAAAGCTATTATTCTTTTACATTGCTGTTGGTTGTATTCCAAGATATCCCATCAAGCACACATATTCACAGGCTGAATAACAACAACAACAACAAAATATTTGAGATGTCATTTTATCGTGCAGTAAAGGAGCAATGCTATTACATATAGTGTGAGATGATGAAGATGAGCATGTGATGTTATGTGTATAACAAATTCAGTGTTACAGAAATTCTGATTACACACTGCAAACATGCATATGTCTCTGCTAATCTACCCCAGATCCACTGAACAAAACTGTGACAATGAGGATCAGTTCATGTTCATAGACAATCAGACATTGTTGAGAGATTTTCTTCGTGAGAAGAAACGGACATTTTAAAATTCAGCTATTCCAGTAAAACTACTGGTGGAAAAGAAATTAATTTTGAATTGTTTTTTTGAATCTTGTCTTCCATACAGCACCATACTACCAAGCCCTTGAAACCAATGAAAGTCCTTAGTACCAAACCCTATCTGCTCCTTATTATCTCAAAATGCATTTATTACAGATGCAATGAGGTTTTCACAGATATGGTTTATTCATATATGGCTCAGAATTGACTCCCAAGCATTTATTTGGAAATATACAATTAGCTCACAGTTAATTGTTTTAAATTGCAGGCTAAATTCTTTTTCCTGTCTTTCTTTCTTCCCTTTTCTACAGCAATTGGTTTAAAAATACACTATTTGTTAATAAAAATGAAAATACAGCAAGGGAAAATAGACACTTTATTTAATTTTGAAGAATCACTGGTTTTTTGCTAAGACTTTTGCTGCTAGTTGTTGGTTTGTTTTTTGTCTTTTGTTTTTTTTTTTTTCCATTTGCAAAACATCATTTTGTAACACATGCAGATTTGTATCATCTGCAATGAGAGTTTTATTAGTTCTTTCACAGATAAATATAGTCAGTGTCTTCTGGTTTCCATGCTGAGCTTCAGGTTAATGTCAAAATATTGTGGAAAACACAGAGCTGCTTCTGATTCTTAAGAAAGCTCCCATAGATTTCTATGTTGCCATATCAAAATCTGCATCTTTATACTGACAGACCGTCAGCTTTTGATGCCTGATATCCGGTGGAAAATTTCAGATAGGAAACCATTGTTTCTTGAATTCTGGATTTATTGTATTATTGGCCTCATATCTCTCTCATTATAATAAATTGATATTTTTACCTTTCTCTGTCCTGAAAATTATCCCTACAGGCTTTTTGACTCAGAGCTCATGGAAGATTTTCATTACAATACACTGATATACCTACCCCAAAACAAACGTCAATTTAAAATAGCACTTGTAGAGCTATCAGCTGAATTGCATATTCCAAATTACTAGAAAATGTGAATTTCTGAATAATGTTGGAAAAACACATCTCCAAAACTTTTACTGACATCCTTCTGCTGGATGGTGTTGAGTATGGTTTCTTTTTTTTCCTTTATTTTTGACATAAAACTCTCTTATGCTGCCTGCCTGTACATCAGAAATGTTTCCTAGTACACTGTTGTTCAATGTTCAGGTGATCAGGCATCTAGGAAAAAAGTAAAGAGAAAAAGTGTGAGTGTGAAACACTATAGGTAGAGATCAATTAAAAGTATTTAGAATTCAGCCTAATTTAATTTAGGTCTGCAAAGGGAAGCAATTATGCTGGGAAGGTACTTTCGTTAGAAGCACATGATAGACAAAAAGGGTGGGGTTTATCTGCTGAAATAAGGGAATGTACATTTGAGAAAGATGCTTGAGGTTTCCTCTAAGATCAGTGGGAAGGTGTTTGGTGAAGTTAATCACATTTAAGGTTTGATTCATCCTTCAGTATATGCCTGCTCTGGACAGATGATTCATTTGTTAAAATATCTGATTCTTTTAACTGGATCTCTATTGGCTGTAATGGGACATAGTGCAGCTAGTTGAACTATGGACAAATATGGTATTACACATGTCTGAAGTTAAATGTGATGAATCCCATTATTGGAACAACTCCACTGTCTAGGGTGGAAATTAAGTACAGAAAGAAGAATATACTAAACATCTAACAGAAGACTCTGGTCCACATTGGGAGCCCATAAACGGAAGAGATGAAAAACCTAATCAGCTTTAAAACTGAAGCTGGTATAAATATAAAATAGAAAATATATAGAATATATTTATATATTTAAGGTATTGCAGAACATATTGTAGTGAGAGCAGATAATAGGACTTGAGTGAAGATATCCTTTCCTGTTCTGTGTTGTATTCAAGTAAGTCTAAAGAAATTGGTTCTGAATTGCGGTATGAATATTCATATAACCATAAATTAAAGCTTCCCCAATACTTTAAAAACTGCTATTTCCAGTAAAAAAAAAAAATCCTGCAAGTAAATTTAGAGCAAGAATACACTAATAATGTGAATATAAGTGCTACAATGCAACCAATGAATGTTATATTTTATCCTAACTAATACTCACAGAAAGGAAATTTTTTTTTAGATATATTGCCTAATTTATGTATGCATTAGCTGACTATCCTTATACTTTTCATCGTAATTGTTGCTTTCAATTCCTTATCAGAGCTGGTCAGATAACAAAAAATCCCTCATGAATATTTTAATTAATAAATAGAATGAGTTGCTATGGTGTTATTCTGTGTACCTTATTGTATATTATTTGACAATATTCTGACAATTGACACTTTGTTCATGAAAATGAGTGCAAATCCCACAAGTGCAAGCCAGTGTGATTGCTCATCCAAAAGTCCACACCAGTTACATATTCTGCACTTTCTCTAGTTGTCACTTGTCACATGCCTGTTTAAAAAGATTCACATATCCATTGGGCTCCAAAAAACAGTACAATGAGACCTAAGTATCATATTAAATATGATGAAGGAATACCCCAAACTAACTGATTGTTCTGAAATGTGAGACTACAATTAATTTAAACAATCTGATCTATGATTAAGTATTTACAGTATTAATAATTAAGGCTGGAATCAAAGTACAAAGAATCATTGAAGTAAAGGAGAGAGCCTACATGGTTAAAGAGAAACCATTTTAAACTCTTTGCTGGTTTGTAATAAAACTTGTTTACAGATTGTAGTCCTGCTTGTCAATGATGCTAGAATTAATGAGCAAGGAAGACAGGGAAGATGCAAGAAGCTGACAATTATTCTGTGTTCATTCTGTTTTATACAGATGCCACTGGGGCAGGCTGGGAGTAAACTCTCAATTAAACTTAATATCCACCACAAAAGAATCAGTAAATCCAGGTATTTGAACAAAAGCATAAATACAGACCAGCCTGTGTTCTTATCTTAGAAGCCTAGATAAAAGTACATGCAAGTAGAAATAGCCTTCTTTTTACTCCCTGCCACTGCTCGTGGTGATTTTCCCTCACCACCCTGAAACAGAATCTCTTTTTTTTTGACTCCTGTATGTCTAATAATTTTTGTTCCATCCGCCATCTCATCATTGCAAGAGCTCATAGTTGCAATAGTTCATCTTTTTAGAGAAATATTTCAGGTTTATTACCTTTGTGAAACAGGATTTTGAAGATCTACAAACTAATATTCTGTTCTCTAATTGCTTAATTTTTGAGAGAACAATCTCTTTAATGTCTGTTTCTTCATCTTTAAATGTTAAGGTTGGTCTGGATTTGATTTAATCTCCATTATAACTTTATAAACCTTGCACTGATTGCTTTGATGTTTCCTTGGATCTAGGGAGCATACACTGAGATTTTAAGGCCTTTTCAGACGACAGATCTTTGAAGCTTGAAGTAATTTTTGTTGCAGTAGGATGTACTCGATCGGCAGCTATTATGCAGTTTCCAAGATGTGGTGCCTAAGCAGGGTGAATGCACACCAAACCAACCCCAATCCTCAAGACACATGTTTAAAAATTATTAAGACAAAAAAGTGGATTTGCTTGTAATTTTAATCACATAATCATAGAATAGTTTGGGTTGGAAGGGACATTAAAGATCATCTAGTTCTAACTCCTCTGCCATGGGCAGGGGGACACCTTCCATTAGACCAGGTTTCTCAAAGCCCCGTCCAACCTGGCCTGGAGCACTGCCAGGGAGGGGGCATTTACAGCTTTCCTGGGCAATCTGTTCCAGTGTCTCACCACCCTCACAGCAAGGAATTTCTTCCTTACGTCTAATCTAAATCTACCCTCTTTCAATTTAACTGTTTTACCCCTTGTCCTTTTTTCCCATTTTAAAAATGGGGGTATGTTTCTCCTTTTCCAGTCAGTGGGAACTTCACCTGACTGCCACAATTCTCAGATATAATGGATAGTGACTTAACCATTTCATCCACCACTGACAAGCAGGATCACGCTCTGTAAGCAAATTATTGTTATTTTTAACAGAGGTGAGCTAGGCTTCTTTATTTTATATTTATTTGACATATGTATCTTTAAAGATATGTATCTCATGAGCCATTTGAACAGCTCATCCTAAGAGGTAAATTCTGTTGTACTTGCAATCTGTCTTTACATCTGTGCTTTATAAGTTTAGGCTTACTTCTAAGAATTCTGTTATAAAGAGAGAGACTCACACAGGCAAACTCAAAAGTTTCTGCAGGACCCTATTTTCTCTCCTATGTTAGAAGGCTTAGTGATCTGCCTACCTTATTTCCTACCAACTTCTCCCCCTCATGTTTAATATTAGGTGCTAGAAAATGAACCATGCCTGTGAATGCTTCTTTATATAATGAATAAGTGACAAAGTATGCCACTTTATATCAAGGATTTTTGTGGTACTCTATTTCAAATATTTCTTCTCCGTGTTAGTCGTGGTGATACAAAGACATGAACATATAAGAGAATGTTTTGCACCTCATGCTGAACTATTGTGAATATTAACAGAATTTCACCCTATTGTTAGTATTAAATTTTTCATGATCATGCATATGCATTTTATCATCAAGGAAGCCAAATCTGGCCGCATCAGTTTCTACTCTAGAGGTCATTGGAACATCATGAAATACATGATTAATTTAAATCTGATCATGGTCTTAATCTGTCTCTCTTCTAAACTTGATGGTGTCTCTTCCTAAGAGTTTACAGAGATAAAACAAAAAATTCTTTATATATTAGAACAAAACCCACAACAGTTATCTCTTAACTTTGACCTTTATAAAAAGTTAGAGAATAACAGAATGAAAAATGGATCTTTGACTCTGTTATTTTTAAAGACTTCCCCCAACTTCAGAATTGCGCAGTCTCATTACTCCTGTGGTGATTCCATGTTCATAAATACATTTTCACTAGCCAAAAGAAACAATGGAAAATAAAGAAAACATAGGTTCTGCTTGATTAAGAGGAAAATTAATATAAAGAAACCACTCAGAATTATTTTTTTAATTAAAAAAAAAGAAAGAAACAAAATGAACATGAATTAATCGCCAAAAAATAGACAGTAAAAAAGACAGCATTTTCTCTAGCAGTATTGATGGCAGAAGCGGAAGCGAAGAATATTCAGGAGAAAAACAGCTGGAGCAATCATTACCTGGAGATTTTCTAATTGGTAAAGGCTTTCCCTGAGTGTTTACAAATTTGGTGAGTAGCTACCAGACAAAGACACAATTTCAAACCTTGTAGGTCCCCTGTTTGGTAGAAAACACAAAGAAGGTAACTGCAGATTAAGCCCCAGTTCTGCAACTGAAAGGAAAAATTGCTGCAAGCATTGGTGAGATTCTGCACCTGCCTGTATGTGTCCCAGGCCTTAGATGTTTAGTAAAACACACTGATAAACAAGCTTTGCTGCGTATGAACTCTGCTCGTTCTAGGAAGCACTAGAAACCAAATCTTCTTTTTTTCTCTGATGCCAATCACATTTTTTGTCTGCATATCTGTTAAGTCAGTGACTACAAGCAGTTTATTTAAGGAGGTTTGGTCAACTTACAAATAAAAGAGTTCCTAGCAGTAGATGAATTGTCTGTTAGCTGCCTGATTGTCTTGCCCCTTGAACTGGCTTCATAGTGTTGATTTCATGCAAAAGTGGTGGGATAGGAGAGTAACAGCAGAGCACAGATTTTATTTAGCAATCTGTATTTGAAAGTCATTGTATTAGCACAGTCTGATACAGTAGCAACACATTTGCAAATAAAAGAAATATCTAAGGCTAGGCATTTTGAACATACATGTGTCAAAAAAAGCAGTATAAGGAAAAGTACCTTTTCCTTCTCACTTTATGCCCTTATCCTCTAATTGGCAGGTTAAATGATCACATCTTTTACTTAATAGAAGGTGATGTCATTGTTAAGGGCCTGATCCATGTAAAAGGGGACTTAGGCAGCACTGAAGTGACCAGATCTGAAATACATCTGAAGTCTCAAGTTCATGTATCACTTGATCCTAGAAGCCCTAAGTGCTTAAGGTTTCTAGAGTTTTTTATGCTTAAGTGTTCTACATATCTAAAAATGTCATTCCTGACAGGCCTGACAAAGCCAAAACTTTTTCACACACAAAGTAGAAGCAGGCTAAGCAGGATAAGGCTAATATTTGTTTGCCTTAAACTCAGATCTAAGGACATTAAAATATGTGACAGTATGTAGACTTTTTTAAATATGGTAACATTATCAATAGCAGAACGATCAATAAACATTTTGTATCACAGCTAAACATAAAAAAATATATATAACTGCAAACAGGCAAATGGAGATTTGTAGTATATTTGCTCTAGCATGGTATTTTGTGCAAGTAGCAAAATCTAAGGTAAGAACAAGGGAAGTATGATAAGAGATGTCTGATGAAATCAGGATGACTCTTCTGAACAAGCAGGAAAGATACTTGGTGAAACCAGGACAAGTCCTGCTCCATCCCCAAAACTATGAACTATGTCAAGAGCAAATGAGATTACCCCTTTTCTTTTGTGGAAAATGTTGGGCAGAACAAAACATGAGTAAGGAAAATAAAGTAAAAACAGTCATACTTGGGCCACAGTTTCCTTTATGAAAGACCTCTCAGTCCTGGCCACCTCTATCTTAGTGGTTAGGTACCTTAGCCATCTCCCCTCACTTTCACTAACTGAAGGTGTGTGGTATTATTCAGCTTCAGCTGATTTAGGATAAAACTGTTGAGGATTAACTGTTTGAATATGTAGTGATTATTATATTGACCGTGTGTGCTGTCAGTGAATGTCAGTCCAGTAAAGTGTTGAAGTTTGAAACTAGTCTGATTTATCAGTCTTTTAAGCACTTCTATCAGAATGTTCTCTAATATATGCAGTATACAAATATATTCAGTCTGTGGCACAGGCAGTCTGTCTGTCTTGCTGATTTACTCTGTAGTGGAAGAATTGTTTCTTAATGTGTGTTCATAGTGTGCAAAAAGCTTTTCTCAGCTGATACTTCTCGTTACTACTGTAGCACAATTAAATAAGAACTATTTTTTATTGTATTAAGAGAATACTGAAATCTCACCCAAAGCAGTTATTTTGTAGATTTGAATTCTATTATAAGGACAAATAAATAGCTCCTGTTTAAATGCATCTACAAAGACCTAAATGCTTCATTATAAGAGGTCTTTAAGATGGAGCTTTATTCCTTTTCTGGCTTTTTTTTTTTTTTTTTTTTTCTTTTAATTATATATTATGCTCTGACAACAGCAATACAGTACATGGATGTGTTTTAGTTGTGCTGCAGATATCAGCATATGGGTATATTTAGCAAATCCAACAGCACTTCACCACTCATTCTCAGAACATTTAAAAATGTACAAAAGTGTGAAGATAAACCCCCTCAGAGAGCCTCTTGTCTCCAGTGGCGCATGGTAGCAGCTCTCTGGCAGTCTCAAGCAGCATGGTCCTTGTACTTTTCAGATCAATTTGTCTAATGAAATCCAGCAAATTACAGATTAGAACTGGTGAAGTATAAAAGAATAAAAAGCTCAAGATAATTTTCAATGAGGTTTTTTTAAATTTTATATGTGTTTTGGAATACATATATAAAGTGAAGTGTTGAAGCCCTTGAAACCCATTGTGCCCAAGTGGGGGAGAATTTAATCTACATATTTCCCCTGGGAAAGAACAGTCAGCATGTAAGGTGTGGATGAAAGTTGGGTGGGGAAGAGCCTCACTTCAGAGTGGCCGAAGAAAGGTATATAAATGGGATTGTTTGTTCTCCGGCGCAATCCCACCTTTTTCTTACCCCTTGCTTGCAAGTTCTGGCAGCACAGTTCTGAAAGAGCTTTGGCTGAATACAGATGGTCTCTGAAAAGGCAATCTTACATCTCTCTCTGATTTGAGTGGAAGCTAGATGCTGTAGGCTGTAACTTACAGAATTAGTCTAAGTACGGCTGTGACAGATTCTTGAACCGGTCTCTGATTTTATAATGTGATAGATTCTGGATTCATAGACGCAGGGACTAAGTTATAGCTAGTCAACTACACACCTAAAGGTCCTATTCAAGGAAAATGCATAAGTACAGCTTTAAATCAACCACATAGTTGAGATCCATTAACATATGGAATTCCTTAAGTCCATGCCTAATATTAAACAAGTACTTAAATATTTTGCCAAATATAGATAGATTACTTGCATTGGAATGATGAAGAGCTTTGCTGCAAGAGCACTTTGTAGAAAGAAAAGACAAAGCCATTACTTCCCCCATTGCTAACGTGCCACGATTTGCTTCTGAGAATATTTCAGTCTGCAACCTGAAGGTAAGAAAAGGCTTTTTCGGTCTGCTGATAAGTGAAACAAATATCTCTGTTCTAGTAAGAATTAAAGCAGATCATTATGAAAGACCACAGGAATTTGGAAAATGCCTGGAGAACATACGCTTGACTAGGGATTTCTGTATGCTGAGTTCAGTTAGGCCCTGAATTTAATCTCCTGTTTCCTCCGTCAGTTCTTGTCTTATTCTATGTCATTTTCCATCTACTTCCTCATTCTTATCCACCTGAGCCCCCTTATTTTTTCCTTTCCTGTCTTGGATTTGAGAGTTACTTTTTTCTTAATTTCTTTCCCTCATCTTTCACAGCAGTTTTTATCTGGATCTTCACTAAATTACTCATGCTCTTCACATCATATTTAATTTCTTTTCTTACTAACCTCATGTCTGTCCTACTTTTGCTCCAGCAATTCTCTCTGCCCATAATAATAAAAGAAAAAAAAACATGGCATGAGCCTAAACACCGATCCATGATCCTCAGCATGGGTTAATAACCACCAAGCTCCCAGGAACAATTTGGTTCATCTCTGCTCATACTTTTGTGGGCAGTATGGAGGCACGGTTCAGGCCACAACAAATGTCAAGGATATTCTCCATAAGTAGCAAAACAAGGCCAGACCCATTTGATCCCCTGTCCTACAGCCATTCAACACAATATAACCTGACTTGGATCCCTTAAACATCTCCAGGCTCCCTCATGACACAGATCAGGGTATGCATCTGGCTTTTTCTGCTGATAGGTTCCCATTCAGCCCATACATTATTTCAGATGTTTTGAACTGACCAAATATTTATTTATATTTTACAGTGCCTTAGGGCTTCAGCAGTACTACATGGGGCTCAGAGAGGGCCCAGGGCCAAGCTCTATGTCATGTATATTTGAATATTCCACCTTAGAAAGTGCATTGTGGTTGTGAGCCAATCTGTGCCACTTGGTCTCAAATGAGAAACCATTCTCACTTGTACTACGTACTAGTGTAGATTTATCCTAAGGACAGCCAGGGACTTGCAAATTTATCCTAAGGATAGACAGGGTTTTGCAAATACATCTTGTTTCCCCAGCTGCATCCTCTCTTCAGACACACCTATGAGGAGTGATGGGCCAGAGGGTCACCACAGGGGAAAATGGCCTGGAGCAGGCTGCTTCATTCTTCCCTTCTGTTAGAAGTTACTCACAGTGGTCATAGCAATGTATCTCTGACTAGTCACCCTAATGTTAAACTTCACAAATCTAAGTAGCTCTGTCACTGAACAGGCCCTGACACCTGTATGTGGGGTTGCAATTAAGCCTACCAGAGAACAACTTTGCAAGAGACATAGAAATGCAACAGTCAAATTGCAATGATGCTTATCTAGGGACAAGAAGATATTTTTGATGGGAACTTAATTTATGTGTAGGGATATTACCTGTTGCCTTGCTTTTGCTTTTGCCTAAAAGGAGAGTTTATCTCCCACTGAAGAACCTCAAACTCAGTTTTATTGTTTTTGCTCCAGTAAGGACTACCTGACAAAGCAGAATTGGTTGCCATGGAGTCTATCTTTACTCCATTTTAAGAGAGCAGCTATTTACTCTAATAAAAATATTTGTACTAGTAGTCAAACACACACACACACAAGTGAATTTTGAAGTCTGTCATTTCAGCCTGCGCTTAAGCTTCAGCATTTCATTGTTATGACTCTCTTAACATCCTTATTTTATCAGCTTGCTCATTATTTTTATGAATTTTCACAGATTAAATGTGGTTGCCCACTTTTCCTAATTTTTCTCCCTAAATCTGCAATCAAAAAGGCAAAATTCACCAGCTTAATTTGGATTAACATCCTTCTTATAAATTCAGGGCACATTTATATTGTTCCCAAACACCATATTATTGTACCTATAAGTACAAGAAGCACCAGTAGATGGCTCTGTAATTCCTGAATTATAAGCAAAGAAACAAGGGAGGCTTTGATAGCTTTGACTTTTTCAAGCAGATTTGATTTGGTGACACCAGTGACAGGAATAAACTTCATGCCGACTTGCTGAAATGGGACACTTTCATTTGTTATGCCACGCCGTTTCAAAATGGCCAGTCTGTCCTTGACCCACATCAACCTTGAGGACTTCTGATGGAGCAACGGAAATGCTGTCGTTCTGTACAGGCAACAGCTCCAAATAAATCAGCAGCAGGATGACACCCAGTTTATGGGAGAGGGCAGAATTACTAAGCATTACCATGCCTGCTCACCGCAGAGTGATAAACATGAAGACGTGGATACTGCTGCAGATGCCCAAGCCCAGCAGTACTGTACCCTTGGAAATGGGAATAAATCTGAGCATAGGAGAACTGTGCTGAACATATGCATGCACTGAAATTAACTGCCAAGCACTCAGAAAAGGTCGATTCTGTTTTGCTTAAAAAATAAATCTGCATGAGAATGGAAAGATAAAATCAGGAAGGGAATGCGCTGTGAAAAACCTGCTTTTATTAATCAAGAAATTTAATAATTTGTTACAGGCAATTTGGATGTAGTAGGATTTCCTCTCTGCACAGCTCCCATTCCTGAGCACTGAGTGTGTTTGCAAAGGAGATTTTAAGTATGTTTGTGTGCTCTGGCTGAGGTCTGCTGGGCCCCCTTGGTGCATTCTTCCACAGGCTAAACTCCTTTGAATATGTGTAAAAATTACCATACAAAAGGGAATTTTCAAAATTTTTATGTGGGACTCTGCACCCAATAAGAATGTTGTCTGTATCTAAATGTGAACAGAGGTATCTAAGTTAAAAACGTAGTGAGAAGCCTTCTGGAGTTTGAAAAAGAGCAGAGAGCAGTGCCATTTCCAACAAAGCAGTTTCATCTGTACCAGCTGAGATGGTTATTTGTATGTTTAAGTAAATCCAAAACCATAGGAAATCTGGTATAACTGTATTCTGCAACATTACATAGTATACACATTGCTAAGTGACATGTCATGATTAAAAAAACCAAAATAAGTTAAACTTAAATTTACAACTGTTATTTTTTCCCCTGAAGTAGATCTTCTACACGACGATTATTTTATTTCATATTTCATAATGAAATATGTTATTGGTAAACTACCAGAAAATCATTCTAACTGTTTCTCCAAAGGAAATTTTTTATTGACATTTTCCAGCTAGTCTTAGTGTGTGTTTCAATGGCACATAAATACTGTCTCTGCTATTGTTTATCTGCTTTAAAAACATATACAAACTGTTTTAAAAAGAAAAAAATCATCCATTTAATACAAATGGCACAAATATGCGAGGCTGTTGATATTTAAACATCAACATTAAGCATTATGTGTTTATGTCGATAACTCACACATAAGCAAAATAATGATCTGCTACGCTTTTTTATAGAACCAAGATATTTTCTAAGGCCCTTACTAGCTTCCCTTGCCATTGGCAATGATTTTCAGAGTAAAGAAAGTAAGATTACAATGGAGAAAATTCATATAAAACAATTCTTTATTTTGCTGCAGAGAAGCTGCATATGGAGAGATCATTCCATTTATATAATGCAGTAAATTTTTGTGACCTTTTATTTACTTAGGAAAAGCTAAAGTATCTCACAGAATTCAGTATTCAGCACTGGTATTATCTTGGGAAATAATGCTCTTTAAATAATCTGAGGCACAATATTAATATGCTTTATAAAGTACAAATACAGTCATATTTAGCTGGGTAAAAGACAAACCTGAGTTTAAGGCAATGTGTGTCTTCTCAAAATTTTTATATCCCAAAATATATTTTAATTTTTCCTTAATAATGACAATTAAATAATTTTTGTTTCTATTGAGAACAATATTATCAGGGTAAAATAGCTTGAATTACATTACATTCGCTTAGTGCAGGCTGTACTAATAGAATAGCTGATGTGTGGCAAAATACTTCCCTGATAGCTATATTCAACTTCTGCCCTATGGCAAGTCTGAGATAATTAGATGGGAATATGTGAATCCAACATGACTCTTGGATTCAAATATATAGGAACTGGGCAGAAAAATATACCCTTAGGTTCAAGTAAATACAGCCTATGTACCTGCTTAGCTGCATGTGGTGTGATAGCCACTTAAGACAAATATATTATTTGGTAATAGTTTATTATCAACATTTGACTTCTTCATCCTTAATTTGTCATGTGACAGATCAGTATCAGTTAAAACAAGCCTACTTCTGAATCTTCCAGCTTTAACCAGCATCATGGAACTGACAGAGGTTGAGGAAGAGATGCTTCTTCATTCATTTCTGAATTACAGAATTATCCTTAGCTCCATTCCTGTCCTGGATCAGGAGCATGTTTGAACATTGCAGTTATATTACATTTCAAGACACAGCTGAAACCTCTCAATGGAGACCTTCCAAATGTTTTGGAAGTGTTTATGGATACAAAAAAGAACACTGGCAACTATTGTTATCTTATTAAAAAATGAAACAAAATCATGTGCATAGACACACTGATACATATGTACATACGCTTACAAGCTAGCTACTATACATAATGTGATTGTTTGCCCTGATTGTTCTGGGATTTTGGTGTGAGGTTTTTTTTAAACAGAAAAGGTTTGCGGTTTAACGTTTTCCTGCTTCTGAACCGGCTGTATTCTTCTATCAAGTGAGATTAGAGAAACTCAAAGCAGATGGTATAAAGTAACCAAAGTGAGAGATGAAGCAAATACTTCAATACTAAGAATTGCAAGAAAGCCATTCTATCTGCATCATGCCAGGACACTTCTCAGCCTACATCCACACTATAATTAGGTATCACATGGGATCCATGGCTAGTAATGCTTTCACACAACAAGCTCAGAATGATTTAGTACAAAATTTAGAAAATGTACAGATGGACAACTTTACTTTTTGGCACATTAGGGAGTCTTTATTTGAAAAATGTTTTGATATATATTTTTAAAAGCTCTTAAATGTATACACATATAACAGCATAAAATCATAAATATCTAGTCATTTGCCTTAAAGTGTATCTATTTTTTACTGCTGTGTACATGTGCTCTGCTTTATATAAAAGCAAGTTCATGCACTATACATCTCTTAATATCATTCTTGATGGCAATATTGGGTGAGAAAACAGCTTTTCCCCATAAAAGTTCTTTGTAAATGCTTTTTAAGGAACACTCATATTTGTGTAAATGAAAAGTATGTTTCTCTAGGGAACTGACTGTACCATTGACCGAATGAAGAAAACCACAGACTCCACAAACCCTGCTAGGAATGCATGGCTAATGACAGTGTATTCCTTCATGAGCCAGAAGGAATTATATACCCTATCCAGACCTCTCCAACAAGGTTTATTTTATTGATTTCAAGAAGCTGAGTGAATTCAATGACACAAATAAACACATTATTAACATGCAACAACCACAAAAAATATAGGTTTAGATCAGGTCTCCAATATTTGCTCAGTTGAAGGATGCATTGGCACCTTACCAACAGTGCAGAGGTCACATATAATTTACATAAAGTAGATCAGATTTCCTTCCCTCTCCTTTTTTAAGGTAGGGTAAGATGCACAGATTCATCTGCTCAAGCAGATGTTGGTTCATAGACAAATATATGTAAGAAAGTCATTGGTCAATTGATAAAGGGTCTATCATTAAAGGTCAAAATAACGTGACCTTGAAATACAGGGATTTTTCCTTTCCTTAGTTACAAACAGGTACCTGAACATTGGCAAGGTATATTACATTCATTTTGTTTCTTATTCATGATTGAAATACTGCTATATTTCTTTCTCTATGGAAAAAAAAAAAAAAAAGAAAAAAGAAAAAAAAAGAATCTAGAACTTCTGAATTAGGAACAAAAAGCCCCTCATACATTAATCAAACACTCAGGTTCTCTACTGAGCACCTTTACTAGAGACTCTCTTCCTCTTGTCCACCTGGGCTTTGATGGGGAGACATGATGACAAAGAGTAACAATGCATTTGACAGTAACAAGCATATTGAGACACACTGTATACTGTCACCAGTATGAATTAAAGATACACGTAAGAACACCAAAACCAAACTGCAGCATTCAGAAATAAATCATTAGCAGTATAAGCATAGTTCTTTAAAGGAATAAGTGGAATTCTTATATGAGGTTTTAATGAATAGTAACTGTTTTGGAAGTTTAAATGATAACAAACTGACCATTATTAAAAGGTATCTGAAGGGAAGTGATATGTAGAAAGATGTTCTTTTAAAAGCTATGAGTGTGATCATTCCTATCTCCTAAATTAAATAACACAGTTAGTTGAAAATACACGATTTTATATTTATTCACAGATTAAACACTCAAAATGTAAGAAAAAATTATTACATCCTTGTACAAAGCTAAATGGTTGAATTCTTGCTTTAAGTAAACTGCTGAACACAATCTTATTTATTAATTAGAAATCAGCTGAACCTACGATTAGTTATAGAACAGCTGCTGCTGCAGACCCACAATCAAGTGTCTGCTCTTGAGTGGGCAAGGGTACTGGCTGTGGGAATTTAGGGTAATAAATTCTTCTATGTTACTGAGCTGAACTGTTTGCAGATCTGCCCAGAAAATACTCCAGAAAGTGTCAAATGACAGTTCTAGTAAGAACCTATTGCTGTTAACCAAGATTTAATAAAGAGACTGAGCAGCAGGTGAGGACTTGGTATAACAGTAAGAACATGTATCTTCACAATGACTGAAATAGCCCTTGAGTACTGTAGTGCAATATATCCAGCCATGCTGAAAGAGATAAGGAATGCTTCTCAGTAGCAGACAACAGTTATTTCAAGTAATTGCATGCCCAGAACAACTTCTATCCAAAGCCACAGGAGCACTATGGGTTGCTTTTTTTTTTGCATCTTAAGGTTTACCAAAGCGGTGTCCAATAACAGACCACAATTCACTGCAGGAGAATGCCAGCTTGCAGAGCTCAGGAGGAGGAAATACTCATAGACTTTGCTATGTTATCTTAAAAGCAGCAGACACAGCACTTAAAAATACATGCTGAGTCTGGAGAAACAAAATAATCCTACTCTACTAGCTGGTAAACACTGTACAATATATATGTGCTCAAAATTCCTGTAGCTGGAGATCTTATTAAGATTTTCTTTTCTCAAATTTGTCTTCCTTCTTGACTATGTTTTTAATGAGGAGGTGAAAAGCCCAAAGCAGTAAAGCTCATGGTAATTTTTTAAAATGTAAATAATTAGGAAAAGAATATCATGGCAGCCTTTGCTTGAGCAATTTAGTATAAGTGTTTGTGAAGGGGTTATATTTAAAACTCACTAAATACATATCTGCTTGTATTTTACCCTCAGGAGAACATGGAAAACTCAGCTGGAGAAACCCAGCACAGTTTAAAACTGAATGTAATTGAGAATTGTTTTCTTACTGTAGAATTGAAACTTTGTCAATTTTTGCTATAACAGAACCAATTGGGATCAAACCAGCAGCAAGAAGATAGATGTAGCCAGTACATAGTACTAAGCTGCAAGCTACTACACAACTGGCAATTGAAATAAAGATGAGTATTCAAAAGTGACTGCAAATGCAATGCAGCTGGGATAGCATGTGGTTAAACAGGTGAGTGAAGGTCAGGAAAATACCATCTAAGATGGGACAAAATGAACTCTAGGCTCCTCCTTATATGTTTACAACATCAGTGTTCTTTCATCTATCTTTGAAGAAATCTATAAAATTTAATATCTTAGTGCTCTGCATATTAAATAACAAACCTTAAAATTCAAGGCACTGATGATCTATGCATAAAACAATGTCAATTTTGGATTAAATGACATTGGTCCCTACTCTCTGTGTAGTTGCTCCCTTTGTTTTAACAGCAGATCAAAACACTTAAACTACATTTAGTGTTTCTTTTGAGAAGGAAGAACAATTTTTATGGTTGGACAACTAGGAAAGGAATCAGATATGTAAATTTTACTCTAAACTCTGCACAGCAACACACAGACTGCTAATAAAATATTTGTAAGCCTTCCTGAAAAAATATTATTCTCTGCATCATAGAATCCCTTCATGGGCTTATTTGTTTGTTTGTGATGGTAGCTTTTATACACTACTTAAGATCATGACTGTTGTATGATTTCACATCATATACAATAGCTTATTTTCATCAGTACTGGGATTACTGCTGTATATCTAAATGATAATTTCTTTTCTCAGCCCTGTTGGCTTAAAGATTTCTTCCTCAAAGGCTCTTTCAGTTCCTAGCTGAACAACCACATGAACAGAACTGAGGTGATGAAAAGATGAGCTAAAGGGCTTTCACAGCTCTGGGAACCAGATCACCTGCTGCTATGCAGTGTCATAGCTCTGTGGGGAACTTTTCCCTTGAATTCAGAGGAGTCAAGATTTCACTGATGGAGACTGCTGAAATACAATCCCAATGGAAAATTATGTTGCTTGACAAGTTACAGTGCATTTTAACATTTTACTATGACTGCAATCCAGACTGATAGCATAATTTATATGTTTAGATTCTACAGTATTTGTTATAACAAATGTTTTGGTGTTATGCAATACATTTGACACTGCATTTATTTCTGTGTCTTTTACTTCCTTCTCATATGCTCTGCGTATTGTGTCAATTATTCGAAGAATAATACATATATCTTTGAAGAGTGAGAGAGTACATATGAAAATATGCACTAAAAAGTGTGAATTCATACAATATATCTGTGATCATTTTGGACTGTAAAAATCAAATATAAGATTGGATGAAAAAGATTTGATCGTTTCTATTTTGAAACTGTCACTGCCTCCAAACATTCTGCTGGCTTATCTTTAAGTATTTTCCATATCTCTGTCTAACTTTGACAAAAACTCCACTTCTTTAAGATAGATCTGTTTGAGATTTACCAACAGAACAGCTCTAAGCAGTTGCAAAATAAAGTCTAATTTGCTGTGATTTCAAAGCAAGAAAGAAGGTGTTAGAAATAATAATAATTATTCATAATAGCAACAGTAACAATAATGATTATGCTAATAGTAATAAGCATAATAATTAAAAGTATTTGCATTTCAGTGGAACACATACATTCCAGTGAGAACTCATGATGCACTGAATTAGTACTTGAACACATCATGACAGTATCTGAACACAATAGGACAAGATTTAATTTTCATGAGTATCTAAAGTCACGATCAACCAAAAACTGTGCTGTTGAATATATTAGAGCTCAAAGGGCATTTAAGGATCAGAGCTTCTCCTTTCTAGTGCTGGTGGATCCTAAGTTTCCTATGGCCACTGTTTTTTAACCAGGAAGTATGAGACCTATTTTAATTTCCTTCCATATTCAGAAGCACATCAACGGTGGCAGCACTGAGTCAGGTTTTATAGCTCATACTTTAAATCAGAAAGTAAATAAGCATCTGCCTTTCTAGCAACTTGATTTCATAGGTAGTTTCTGAACACATTTCTGATGTACATGGAAAAAAACCTGGCAGGATTAACCTAAAAGTAGAGTTAGCAGTTTTTCCTTTAAAATGGTACTGGTACCGCTCATCACATCTTTGTGATAAGTTATTCCAGAAATTTGCATAGGCTCTGGGATAGCAGAGTTCAGTTGTCTCAACAAGATTTAGAAGACTCAAAGTCGCATTTCCCCAGCTTCCACAGTAGTGTTGTAAAACAGCAACAATCAACTGATAGTTACCTTACTTTGGCATGAAGACATTCACAACTGTTTTTTTGAAACCACTCCATAACACTCCTCCTCCCCCTGCAAAGAAATCCTGGAAATCAGAAATAAGAGAGAATAAAGTGTTCTTGTTTTGTGTTTAGGGTACACACCAAGGAGAGGGATAATCATAGAAACATAGAAACAGAGTGGGTTGGGTTGGAAGGGACCATGAAAATCATTTAGTTCCAACCCCCCTGCCATGGGCAGGGACACCTTCCACTGGACCAGGTTGCTCAAAGCCCCGTCCAGCCTGGCCTGGAACACTGCCAGGGAGGGGGCAGCCACAGCTTCTCTGGGCAACCTGTGCCAGTGTCTCACCACCCTCGTACTGAAGGATTTCTTCCTGATATCTAATTTAAATCTACTTTAAATCTGTTACCCCCTGTCCTATCACTACATTCCCTGATAACGAGTCCCTCCCCATTTTCCCTGTAGGCCCCATTAAGTACTGGAAGGCAACTATAAGGTCTCCTTGGAATCTTCTCTTCTCCAGGCTGAACTCCAACTCTCTCATCCTGTCCTCACAAGGGAGGTTCTCCACTCCTCGATCATCTTCATGGCCCTCCCTTGAGCAGGTCCATGTATTTCTTATGCTGGGGGCCTCAGAGCTGGACACAGTACTCCAGGTAGGATATCACGAGAGCAGAGTAGAGGGGGAGAATCACCTCCTTTGACCTGCTGGTCACACTTCTCTTGATGCAACCCTGGATTCTGTTTTCTACGCTGAGGATTGTTTATGTACTTTCAAAGAAAACATGTATCTGGCAAAATGCGTAAGTGGCCTGAGCCGGGAGAGGAGCACAGGTCTCTGCTTCAAAGTATCCCCAGGAGCGTAGAAAAATAAGGTCTCAAGTGATCATACTGCTTTGTATTTTCAGACCTAAAAACTTGATTTAATTTCTTCACTGTGACACACCTTTGACTGAGATGGGGGATAATTTGATTATGCTCACTGAGCCAGTGGTGAAAGCACACACATACTGTTGCTCTTTATATCCACAGCCTTCCTCAGTGGATAGAAGCATCTGAACCTCTGGCTTCCAGACCTCTTGAAAAGGTTTTAAACCCCAGATGTCTGTGGTAGGAATCAGGTGCTTCTGAGAACTAAGTAATATTCCTAATTTGGATATTTACACTTAAAAATCTCATTTCCATGCAAAGTCTTGAAACTGTGCTAAAAACATTATGGTTTTTTTTCCCTTTGGTGCAATAACTTAGTAAAAGGAAACAGAGATTAATGTACTGAATTAAGGTGGGCAGATAAAAAATTAGTAAACATGAGATTGGGATTAAAGTGGAACATTAAAAATTAATTTATTTATTAGCAACATTTTGGTTTATGTTTACTTTTGGTTCCAGATTCATCTGGCTGGAAAACTGAACATTCTGGATTCCATCTCTAAGTGAATAGACCACTGCTGAGCTCTCAAGGAGCTGAGGTTTATGGAAGAGTGTAAATTTAGTAGGCCAGCTGCCAGAAATCTGTCTCAACAAAGGTGAGTTGACAAATAATCAAACAAATTTTGAAAAGTTTATAAAAAATGACTTTATTCTGTGAAAATCCCTTAATTTGATGAATGAACAAAGGCCAGTGACCCCCCAAACCCAGTCACTTGCTTTGTCAACAGCAGTTCACATGGACAAGTGATTCTGTGGAGTAGTTGTTGGGAGCACTACATAAAAGAGAAAAATCAACTCATTGCATGTACTTGCCAGGTATATGAAAAAAAATGTTGTTCTGCTGCACATGGGATATGGAAACAGAAAACCTCACAACCTTCTGGCCAGAGCCAGACTCTAACCACAGCTTTCACAACTAGGACCACACACTTTCATTGCTTGGTGTGAATGTGTCAAGAAAAAAAAGACTTTTAAGTCGCTCAGACAGCCAGTACATCTGGCTTTTATCCTTCTCACTGCCTAACTCAGGAAGGAATATGGTTATTTTTAAATCTAAGGTCCATGTGTGGAGCCAAATAAACATAATTCTCCAGCTGGTTCAAAGATGATAGGAAAAGATTTTAAATGCTCTGAATTGTATAGGTTTATTTATCATGTGCTAAATCCTCTCCCCAAAGGAATCAAAGGCCTCATTTGTTCTTCAAGCACTCATTACAGTTTTGTTCACCCTCTGAGAGCCTCAAAAAAACCCAACCCGGAAACAAGTAATTTCATGTACCAGAATACAAATAGTAAATTACAAATACTCTTCATGACCAGCTCATGGACACTTTATGATACCTAATATATTAATGAATTGGGACTTTTTAAGCAGCTTTAAGACTTAGTTGAATAGAATTCCCACCATGATGTTGTAGCTAAATTATGGCAAGAAAGAGGGGACTGAAACTCCCCAAAATTGCTGTTGATTGGTTGTTCAGCTTTTCCAGTGACCACAGTTTCTTTTGCTTTTCAACTCCTCTACTCAAATATTTTGGGTGTGGGGTTTTTTTTGTTTGGTTGGGGTTTTTTTTGTTTGTTTTGTTTCTTTAAAATACAGTTACTATTGAAAATAATCCTTTAAACAGTGTTTGGGAATGGATATATGATTTTGGTGGACACTGCAGGACTTTTTTGAAGGTGTTAACAATCAAGTGACTCATAGCCCCTGGTCCTACAACTTCTACAGATGCTACAGCTCCCTGAATAGATTGTGCATGACTGATTTGCAGCTAATTACAAATGCATAATTCACTTGGATATATGTTTGTACACTTTTGCCAGTTCATTTAGTGAAAGACACTAAACCAAAAAATGGCATGTATAGTCTTATTTAGACAGGTAAAAAGAGTTTCTTTTTTCTAGAAATATTTTGTACATTTGCAAAATGAGGTTTGGTCATTACATTGAATGACTGAAACATCTGAAGTTTTGCCTGATTAGTTTAAATATGTACATTTTAGAGGATATTAGTACTTAAGTATAGAAAGCTGTAGTGGTTCAATTATCCCTTCTTATTTCTTGACCATTTTGGTTAGTGTTCTGTTTTTCATCTGGTCTCAATCATGTTATTAACTTTAGCAGGTATAATAGAGAGACCTTGTAGTATACTAAGTAAATATCTTCTTTAAACATCATTTTAGCAAAGTAAACCCAGACAATTATATTCATATTATTTAAATGGTTGTAACATTTAACATGCTTAACAATTCTTTCTGGATCTGCCCAAATGGGATTTTCAAATACAAACCAGATGAAAGCAAAATGCAATATAATAATCGAGGGCTCATGGTAAAAACAAGAGTCCAAAGCTCAGAGCTTTACTTGTACCTTTTCTTGTAGGGAAAGTATGTTTCTACTAACTTTGCCACTGTTTGAAAATTTCAAATCAGAGATAGTTTCCTTTTTTTTCTTTTATTTTTTTTCTGTGAAATTGCAGAAAGGATCAGAGATATGTAAATGCTTTATCTTGTGTTAATCTGCTATGGGATCTGTGGCAGTTTGCCTGTTCAATGATATACAAATTTATAGCATATACTGTAAATGCCATCAATTTGTCATTAAATAATAACCACATCTGCATCAGACATATCTGATGCTTGTTATCAAAATTTGTTCCTTATATTCAGCCTTCCCAAAATATTTCTATTCCCCTCTTCACTTTCTGCACCTCGTTGACTTATTGATCATGCCTTCATTAAATTAGTCTTTTCATGTAAATCAGAAGACTAGGACTTTTATTTTCATGCTGCATATTATTCTTTCTGGTCTTCATCAGTGATCCCAGTCATTTAAGTGAAAACAGGTGAGATTTTTGGGGGAAAGGAGACGAAAAACAGCAAGGCTTTGTGACTGCATGCAAACAGCTAAGGATTTTTTATTTTCTTTGTTTGGATATGCTATTATCTTTTGAGATGCTAACAATCAGATCCTCAGCCCAAGTTAAATCCCTTTCTGCTACTCTAGTTGTGTACAGGGTACACAAAGTCAAACTGAAGGAGCAAGCAGAGGTTTTTTTTTCTTCTCATCCAAATCCCCTTCCCATCTGGTATTAATCTTGAACTCACACCCTCCGTCATACTGTGGGATGGGTTTGGCCCCAGTCCAGGATGAAACTTTTTGTTCCCTTCCCTACTGTCCCCTCTTACTCCCTCTCCTGTTGTGCGTACAAGCCCTGCAGTACTGGGTAAGCTCAGTAAGGGAAGTGAAATACTTGTCCTACTGTGAACAAGCTGTTTGGTCCATGAATAAGTTTCTCATGTAAAACTATACATGTGATTTCTTCACAGAAATAGTTCAATTCACCTACCATGTTCTCACTGTTACAAGAAAAAGGATTTCACTGAGACCATCTAGGTGAGCACCAAAAATAAGCAATTAAAAAAAAAAAAAAAGCAACAATGTGCAAAAAGATGAATTCCTTGGGTTTCTTCTGAGCCTGTGAATGTTATATGGCAAGCCCAGAAGAGGCTCCTATACAGGGATTTTTTGAGATTGTTGGGCCTGATTTTAAGCAGGTAATAAGACCATAGTCTCCATAGACGAGGTACCTGCTTTAGTTAATGATTCTTATGCTTTAACAAAACAGTAACCAGTACATTAAAAAGCTTTGTAAAAGTCCTCAGATAGTCTAAGTGAAAGAGATTACTTTTTAAAGGAATAATGATTCATTATTATCAAACCCTGTGAATCCCATGGATAGCTGAATGCTCTCATTGAAAGGAAGTCCCACACTCTAGCCCAGAGGTAACCAGATTCTTCTACAGATTCCTGGCAGGAAAGAGGGAAGTATTTCTATGGCAAGTAGGTTTTTGAGTGAAAATCAGCCTGATGCTGCTCAGAGATTTGGAATGTGAAAGGAAGTGCTGGAGGTAGAGATTAGTTATCAGAATCTCCATTAAATGCTCAGAAAGGCATAATGCAATTCATCACATGGACTGCTCTGACACATATATGGTCCATATGTATATGTGAGCATGTATCATACCAGATCTTTTCCAAATCTCTGTACTCTGTTTTGGATACAGTTATTATATACATGCTTCTTGTGATCATTGTCCTCTCATGGAGCACAAATACCTTGCTCTTTTAAATACATATAACTCTTACAGTTGTAGTCAGTACTACAGTCTAAATGATGGCTATGTCAAATGAGAAGCTATATTCTTTAAATGAATTAGCAGCACTTTCTCCTACTGCCTTCTTCAAACACACACTTCCATGGTCACTGGTAACTTGTAAAATATTTTCAGTCTTCTTCTATAGCATGTTTTAGATAACATATCAAAAAAGAATACTTATAGGAATATTTTCCTGTTACTCATGAGGGGTAGTATCCCAGGCCTAAGTCCCTGGCAAGGTTCCCATTTGCTTTTGATAGGTCCAGATTTAACTAAAAAGGGCTGCAATCGGGAGACTTTGAAAGTGACGTCTGAGCCTCATTCCTCTGCTGTCTGGGCAGGCTTTTCCACGCAGCAACCTACACAGTGATGAAGAGAGTCTTTGTCAAACCAGCTGGCTGTGCCACAAGTCTGCTTGTGTTCCTAAGGAGAAGCTTGTCTCTGTGTCTCAAAGGAATACCAGTCTTTTCACTTCTAAACATTTTTTGTTCTTCATGGATTTAAGTGTTTACATTTCCTTGTCCAACCACTAATTCTGTATCCTTGCTGGTTTTCTCATCTCTGGCTCATAGATGCTGTTCATATTTATAGCTTGTGGACAACAACATCGTCAAGCCTCGTACTCTGGACATTCCTTGACAGAACTTTTCTGACAGGTGACTTTTCTGTTAGGGGATTTTTCTTCATTTTGGCTCCACTCCTAAACTCTCCACACAGTCTGTCTGGACACTGGAAGCACTCTTCAGACAGACTCCAATAAAATCTCCAGATTTGTGCTCACTTCTCAGTGAGATATTTGTAAACATAGTAATGTTTTCTAATATAAACTCACAGTAAAGTTCATTTCTTTAGTGAGATTGAAGGGAAGTGTTAAGTGAAATTTAATGTGAAAGTATATGTGAGAGATTAGAGGGAGTCTAAATCTTGCTGTGAAATTGTGCTTCTATATTACAGGGAGACTCAAAAATTGGATTATTTTCAGTTCCAGAATTAGCACTTTGTTTCTTTTAAAACAAGGCCAACATGTGGCAAAAGGAAAGATTTTGAGTTCTGGTACCTGTATGAATTTGTGACTGATCTGAAAGTCTTCTTTGATTTTTCTATTGCCTCAGACCATAAGGTTTTGGAGTTTATTTTACCTAGACAAATATACTGTTGAAATCAGTTTGTCTTAGGATAAGAAACTAATCCTCAGATAGACAGCCTCATGAAATGCAATGTTCTAAAGTTTCTTACTATTCCACAGAAATAAACTGAGCTGTAAACAGAATTCTTATGCTACTTGGGTAAAAAACTGTCATTTTTTGGTTTATTTTATTCTGGAGAAAGACCAGACAACTGCTTTAGAGGAGTGTTTAGGGCACTCAGCTGGGATGACATAAGCAATTTCCTCTCCCCGGGCCTAGGCATTTAGTTCTCATGTTTGATGTCCATATTCTAATCCCTGGGATAGGTGTCTACATGGATGCCAGTCCAATGGTAAGAAGTGATTGTTTTTCTACTTTCATTCTGAAATTGTTTTCTAGACCAATGTTTTTCAGAAACTGATACATTTGAGATGAGACTGAATCTTTGATGCATCACCACTTTCTGAGAGGAAAATAAAGAGTGTTTTGTTGCAAAATTCCTTACTACACAACCCTCCAAAAGTCAACAGTAACTCAACAGTGAAAGAATGTGGTGTTCATAGAATAAGTTGAAAGATAGACAAAAATGGTGGAATATACTATGAGAACCGCTGCGTGTTCATTGTATGATCTTATATGAAAACAATTCACTTTCATTTATCTTTCTCATAATGAGTATATCTAGTCCATAGTAATTTATGAACACAATACATAACCCAGTTATTGAGATATTTATCATATGAATATATTGGTTACATTTAATAAGGAGTAAGCAGAATGTGAAGACAAGCCATTACTTTGTGAATGATTTCGGACAGGAATGAGATGATGGCTGAGTTATTACCATGAAGGCTTTGCTGCTTGCCTTCAGCCACCTAAAAATCTTTCCCCATTCAGAATCAGGCAGCAGGGAACTAACAAAGCTAAAGAACTATAGCACTTACAAAAGAGGATACTTCACAAATATCTAATTATATGGATAAAAACAATTTTTCTGATATCAGAAACTGCCAGAACTGCCTGGTCTAAGTCTAAGGGATGGTAGATTATAGCTATTATGGATATGTGTGGAGTTGGATTATTTTTTAATAAAATTAACTAAATGCTATGTTCTTTTATTTAAAGTGAAACAATATTTTGACTTATAAAAGTTGTCTTGGCAATTAGTTAATCTCTGGTGACAGACTACTCAAGGGAAGAATTGCCAAATAAAATTGCTTTTGTTGGTAAGCAAAACCATATACAGAGTACTGTGGCCAAAAGCCTATTCTGAAAGTGAGAAAATCGTGTCATTGTTCCCCAGGACAGGTTAAAGCATTTTGGATAAGACCAGAAGAAGGAGAATTCTAAATTATCCTTGTAATCCTGAGAGAAGTGTTACCTCACTTTTGGAAAAAAAAAAATACTGCCATACAGCAATTTAAATCAAATAACACCTGGTCCACTGAAAGTCCAAAGCAAACCTCAATTAAAGTGTCAGAATACCCCAGATAACCTGTTCTCAGTATCTCCAGTCTGACTCAGCTAGAAGTGGGGAAAAAGTTTAATGACTTTTTCCAATCCACCTCTATAGAGGCAAAAACTCTTCATTTCCCTCCTTACTTTTAATCAAATGGAAGACATATTACAAACTTTGAAAAGCTCGTTCAAACAACTGAAAGCATTTTCAGCTTCTTCTACTTGTTAGTTCAAGTGAAACATGCTCTGTGTCCTACTTAGGAACAGAAAATTGCACCTTAGCACTCCTCATAGCTACTGCTAATTGTCACAGGGTTTTTGATCGTTATATAATGCTATAGATAGATTTTGCTACATACACTGTACTGCTGCTTCATAAAGAACACAGCTATCATTTTCAAAATCACTGTCTGGATGTTGCTTCTAATTCACTGAAGTGCAACTGAAGTCACAATTTAGTTATACTTACACTTAAAGTGGGATATGACATGACAGATTTAAGTCCCCATTTAAATATTATTTATTTTTAGTAAACTGTTACTGAGTTTATAAGGTAATTGTTACTGTAATGATAGGAGTACCACAGGAATTCTCTGCCAAAGTTAATTTAATTTGCATTTTAATATACTAAATCTTCTTTCCATTAATAGTGTTGATACAGGAGTTTGACAGACAAAATAAAAATGTGGGTGTGTTTGCGGATACACTCTGAAATCCACTGTGGCATATAAAAGCAAATGAGAATCCTCTTTGGCACCATTATCCAAATGCCTCTCCAATTCTTTTCTGTGTAAGGTGAAGGCTGTGCAGATGGTTGGGTATAATTCACTCAACAAAATGACTCAGAGATGGGAAGATACAGCCCGTGTTACTTGAAACTTCATCCTTCTCTTTTTGCAGTGTGCTGCAGGAATTTACTGCCTGGAATACTTTATTTCTTAGAATTTTAACAACGTAGTCTAATAAGATGCCATATTTTTCCAGCAAGCATATAGTTTTGCTTCTTCAAAAGGCATCTCAGAGAACACTCTGTAACATAGTTACCATATCTGCATTTTGAAAGAGAGCGCTGCAATACAGGTGTTAAAATGTCATTGACAGCATCAGATTTGTAAACTTTTGTATGTGCCAGCTTCATATCAAACACATCTAATGAAAGCACAAACAAAAGTATAGAGTTACCAGGAGAAGGCAATAGCTACCTGTATTAGATGTGTTTGAATCCTCTGTGAGAGATGTAATTTCTAAAGAGCCGTAATTGGAGACTAAAATCAATTTGTCACAAAGTCTCTTTTTTTTCAGTCTTTCTTTAAGTGTTATCCTTTTATCTGTCTTGACAGAATTTACCCAGCTGTTTTCTTGTGTATCTTAGATAAAATGACCGTATTTTCAAACTGCAGCCAAACAGAACAATTTTCTGATGGTGTTTTTATAGGGTTACGAAAGAGCCTCACAAAATGTATAGTGGTGTGCTTTTAAAGTTTACCTCAACCCCAGTATTTTCAGCTTATGATTCAGCAGTGACACATATATCTCTCATGGGATCTGAGGAACTGAGCAGTAGGGGACTTTTTTTCAGGAATTTGGTATTATGAATAGGATTCTCACATTTTACAGAAAGCTTTGAGATCCACCCTGAACAAAAAAACAACTTTAAAAATTAGTCTCTTTTCTTACCAGCCCGGGTTCTGCCACATTTACTGCTTTGAAGTATTTTACTCTGCAAGTAATGCCATTTGAAACAATGAGAGTCACAATCTGAACCTTGAAAAGAGAAGGGGAAACTTACTGTATTTTTTAGTAAATGAAGCTGAGAGTCCAGACAAACAAAACAGCTGGTTTAGAATCTGCCATCAATCTTATATGTAATGCATTATTCAGCTCAGCACTTATGATTTTGTATAGATTGTACACTTTCTCTAGATATTTTTTATGTTCCCTGAACTCACCACAGTATCTGTCTGCCTGATGATTTTTAGTGTTTCTATTTCTTCATAAGGTACTGCTTTAAACCCAGTTTACAGACAGAACTGAGGCACGGAGAAAGTGTTATGACCTAGGAGAACTATAAGTAGTACAAGTCATGGGCTGTAAGTAATCTTGCCTAACATTAGGTTGGTTGATTTGATTTTTTTTTTTCATCACATGGGTATCCACTGACATTTGAGACGACCTTGGGTATCCCACTTAACCTCCATTTGCCACCTTAAAGGGCCTAGCTCTCCCCTAGGTCTTGTAATTGTCCTGTCCAGAACCCCCCAAAATATGTCATAGATACTTCAGGTGATCTCAAGAGACACCGGACACCAAGCTGTACACAACTGAATCAAGCCCTAGGAGTCTAACTCTCCTCATGGTATCAAAGCTCTCAGGATCAATCAAAAGCAGTATCTTCATTAACATTTAGGATGGCAGTTCATCTTCCCAGATGTGCAAGTCTACAAATTCTCCTTAGGATAAGGTAGATGATAATGGGAATCATACTGAATTTACTGATTTGCCCTTCACTGACTAAAACAGAAGCTTGGGCCACAATCAAGACACAGATAAGATGAATACTAACCTGAAGACTCTGAATGCTGATCTTCATCTCTTGGCCTGTTTGCAGTCAGTACACTTCATAAAAAAATATAGTCCACTGTAATCAACAGAATTTGGTGGTTCCGTCAGCATTTTTAACTCCAAAGTTCTTGGTTACTCATCTGCTTTTCAATAAATTCACAGAATTAAGCTGGACTATAACAGGCAAACAGGCCATCAGTGAATTCAGTGTTGGGTGTGATGATTAATGAGGACAAGCTGCCCCTCCATCATCTCAATAAGTCCTTTATGTAGGGCTGTGTTTTAGACAGTATGGACCAGTGGGTAGCTGTCTTCGCACCTCTCTTGGCCAAATAGTGTCAGGGAAGGCAGCTGGTCTGCCAACAATCTGATTGAAGAGGAGTTTGACCTTGACAAGATTCCAGTGTACCCTTGAGAAAGGGAAGCTTTGCTTCAAGCAAATAACTTTCCAAGGAGCTGAAGACTACACAGCAGGATGAAGTAAGCAGGGGAAAACTGATAAAGGTTATCTAATGAGAATGTTAAAAACAACTTTTTGACCAATTATATTGTGACACTCTGGCACCTGAAATATATAAAAGTGCATGCTTTAAATAATAAAACTAACTAAACTAGCTGCTTATGCACCCATGTGAGTGTGTGTGTGTGTTGCTGTGTCAGTCTCTACAGCGACAAAATAGAGAAAGCAAAAAATTATTCTAAACAAGTATTATAGAGTAGGAGCTATGAGGAGAAAAATTGAGAAATAGAAAGGTGTTTAAGAGGGTACATATGTCTAGAGTGACTGATCAAAGAAAAATGGTAGATGTTTCTGTTAGTCAGAAAGAGAATGGGCAGCCTGAAAGGCTAAATCACTAAGTCATGCAAGACACATAATTTTGTTCCCAGATTCTCCTACCAAACTTTTGTGAGCTTCCCCACATGACCCACTGATCCAATCAGGATCAGTATTTAATGATTCAAAGTCCCTCAAAACTGTGCTATTTATTTCAGATTAATCTCCATGCATACGACCATGCAAATTCTTCACATTGTTCTTGTGAAAAATTGCCTTATAAATAGTCCTGGTAAGGGAGGCAGAAGACGTCTTAAGTAAAACTTAACATGACAAGTATGCAGATAATGTTATCAGGCTCAGCCAACGTAGTGTCAGATTACAAATCTCATCCAGCATCTTTGCTGTCACGTGTGATTCAATGTTTCTGGACTTTGTCAGCCAAAAATAAATCATCCATTTGAAAAACGTGATGCTGTATCTTAGACATGGAAAAGGTTTGTGTACAAAAGTGGCTTTGGATCTGATTTATTAAGATCTCTTTTTGTCTCCAGAGGATGACTGGAACACATGCATTTTTATTTTTTTCCTCCAAAATGCTCATTTATGGAAGAACATGTTTCAGCCCCTAAATGATTATTCTATGCTTGTCAGTTTTAGATTGCGTCACCAGTTACGTTAATGATTTCTGAAGTGATGCTGATGCCTCTGAGGCTGCCTGGCAGAATTGCTAACATAAAACTAATGAGTATCCCAGCATAACCCTGCACTGTTAGGACATGAAAGGGAGGAGGGAAATAAATTAGAGACCTGGGTGTGTGGAAAGAATATCTGCAAAGTCACTTTATGGAATCTAGAAAAGAAAGTTAATAACCCATAATAATTAGGGTTTGTAAGAATATTTTATTTAATTCCATTTATAAATATTTTCCACTCAATCAAAAACGAAGTCTGGGATATCTTGTAACCAAAATCTGAATCTGATATAATCTTTAGAAGTGCATAGAGTAGAGAAGTATTAGACCACAGCAGCTTTTATCTGCTTTTTTCATTCTACATTTTAAAGGCTTCACAGAATCTTTGGGTACAAAATGATGTGGCACCACTGTAAAGTGACTGTTGAAACATATATAACCTGAAAGTGCTTGATATAATCAAAGTGGAAAATGGTAAATTAAACAGCATTAGTCTGAATCACCCTATTATTAAACTATTAGGAAGCTAAAGACATTACAGTTTATTGTTTATAATTCCTCAGCCTCTGAAGCCTTATTTAGCATTTCACATTTTCCAGGTCAGTAATATGTTGATTTTTTCTTCTTAATAAAGTCATTAACCCCTAGCTATTGTGAGAATTTACCATATATAAAAGCTATGGCAATATTTGTCTAAAAAGTAACTATATCAAGCAAACAAAAAGGAGGCATTAAAGCTCTAGTCTGCTTGGCTTTTGAGTGCACAGGTTAACAGGAAATAATTTTTATAATTTGTGTCAAAATTTCTGAAATGTAGTGTAGTGTGTTATGCAGTCAGTAAAACTGCATGGTTATTCCTTGTGGCATTAAAGTCTGTTCATGTCTGAGATGGTTTCAGAAGAAAGCTGATAGCATTGTTCCAAAGATGGAAATAAATTTATAATAATACAGACAGCATAATTCAAATCTCCTGGGTAGTACTTCAGAATTTGACACCTCTCTGAGATCAGCAGCTACTGATCTTGTGTAATTTTTCTTCAGATCTGCATATTCATACTAAATATGTAAATAGAGAATAGAGAATGAACAGTATTTTATGCCTGTGTTTGAGGGCTGCAAAAGGAAAAAAAGAGAAAGTGAAAAAATGTGTGGAAGAGTGTTGCATTATAAAAATATTGATTAGATATTAATCATATATATATTTGTTTTAAATCAACAACTTAGTACTGGAGACAGTCATGATAGCACTGAGAAAATGAGGAACACAAAACCCAGAAATAATATGTGGAATTCATTTCCCTGGGGGTAGGGGATGGCAGAACGATCAATTATTTTCAGAGAAAAAAAAAATTCAACATTTCTATGAAAGAATATTGTGAAAATTATAAGGTTTGGGGTTTTTGTTTTACTTAATTTATCATATTTCTTGCACTTTCAGTTTGACAGGAAATTTAATTCCAGCCAAAATGTTTTAAGCAAAAGTTCTGCAATTTCACAAATATTAGAAGCTATGCAGGGGAAATAGCCTGAGAAATTTTTTTAACTCTATCCCTCATTTAATCAGATAGTGATTTGGTTTACCTATTCAAATACGTTATATTAAAATAACATATTGTCATTATTTTAAAATAATAATGAAGATCATTTCTTTTTTTAAAAAAGTGATTTTTTTTTCTATAGCATTCTTTTTCAATTAAAAGTAAAAAGCTTATAGGCTTCTCCGGTTAATATTCATTCTTCTGGCTCTTGGGAATCCTGCATTTGAGTTAAGACATAATTACCTAAAGACTGACACTTTTTAAGGTGACTCTGTACTGAACATTTTAAGAAATGTAATTTTTTCATTCCATTATTTCTTTCTAGTGTTCATACCAGTGCTTCTTTATTCAATCACTTAAGCAGAGGTAACTGTAAGCTCATGCAGTATTTTGCTTTTGTGAAAGAAAACTGTAATAGATTTGTATCTGGGTAGCCTTTTATGAGTCAGCAGAGCCTACCAATAGTGTGGAAGATGTTTAAATGACACAGTAGTAAGGCAAGCAGTAGGAAAGTGAATGGTTCTCGGTGGAATGGGGTTTGAATAAATAGAAAGTTTGAAGGTCCTCAGGTGAGATTGGGAGACAGTTAAAAAATAAGATCCTGATTCACAGCTTGTAGGTTTTACCTTTGACTTCAGCGCATGCAAGCTTTTGAAAGACTATTTAACCATCTAAGACTTCTGAAAAAGAAGACTCCTGTAGAAAAAATGACCAGAATCATAGGGAAGGCACAGGGTAAGTCAATTTGGGATCAAAAAGATACAGGAAGAATCACTAGACCTAAATCTGTCTTATGTTTAGTGGTATAGAAGTTCAACTTCTGGTACCAAGTAGTTGGTCATTTGCCTTTCAACATAAGCAGTAGATGTAATAGATACTTCAAATTAACAGTTAATTCCTAGTCTCTGCAGATGTGAGATAATTGTCTCTGAAAGTACCTTTTGGAAATTCTCCACAAAGAAAATTTAGATGAATTGCTGATGGTAGAAAACTGTGAAGAGTGACTGAAAAAATGGTGTGTTGTGCTAACATCCAGAAGACCTCAACGGGCTGGAGAAATGGACTGATGGGAACTTCATGAATTTCAGCAAAGGGAAGTGCCAGGTTCTACACCTGAGAAGGGGAAACTCTGGGCAGCAGTATGTGCTGGGGGCTGACTAGCTGGAAAGCAGCTTGGCAGAAAAGGACCCGGGGGTCCTGATGGACATCAAGTTGAACATGAGGAAGTATTAGAAGGAGTGTTTTTAAAAGTGAAAGTCTTTTAAAATTTTTGTCAGTTTTATCTCCAGTACCAAAAGTTTCTGTTATATTACATCCTCCAGTTTCCATCAGCTACTGAAGAATTAATTACCAATACACATACATTTAGATATGTGATGATTTACTTGTGATTTTTCACGCTCTGCCAAGTGATAATTTTACCTTGCAGTCCTTATCCAGTCCTGTCACAGTTGAATGCAGCCATCTGTAAGATTACCTGGAGGAAATACAGTCTTAGCAGAATAAAGGAGAGAGCTCAAAGATAGTCCTACCTAAAAAGCGATTCCAAAAGTAAAGCTGGTAATGCTCTGAACAAATAAAGGGAGCTTACCTTGAATTTCAGTTGCTTCAACTCTTTCTTATATAATGATAAATCACTGTTTATGCTTTGGGTTGACAGCTGAGTGAAAGTGTGTCAGATATGGTAAATGCATAAAAAGTTTTGTGCAATGGATAAAGTTTGCTGTCTTGCAAGTAACAGGTTCCTTGGAAATAAATCCTGACAGGAATGCATGTAAGAAATCCTGTACAATACATATTGTATCTTTGAATATGCCCTACATGAAAGTTCTTACATTAAATAAACCCAGTAAGATTCTACATGCATTTTTTAGCATCATGTAGATCAGAAGATTAAACTTTTTCTTTTTTTTTTTTTTTTTTTAGCTATATTGTTAAATTCAAATAGTGGGGATAAAGTTTTCACTGATTGTCAAAAGGTACTTACAAAATCCTCTAGAAAATTGTCAAAATAATAGAACTGCATCGGGAGAGGTTACTTTCAGTATTTAACCTTAGTTTATTTTTTCTCAAATTTATTTATCTGTTCATAAAGAATCACTAGGATTAATATTTTTTTTTTAAAATGCAAAGTGAAAACTTACGTATAAAAGAACACAGAACCATTACTGAGTTAGAAAGCATCATTGACATAAACAGCATCTGAACATATCTGTGAGGTTAGCTATTAAATAACATCAAGAACCAAGAATCTGTGCCAGACAAGTTATGTTAAAATTATTAAAAAATATAACAAGAGAAAACCTGAGAACACATTACTCTATGTCATTCTGAAACAGCAGATGAATATCAGGTTTTATGTGGTGAATTAGTTGCATATGCCTAATCAGCATATTTATGATAGAGTATTCTGGTTCTTTGCCATCTTCATCTCTCCTCAGTGGTGAGTCTGTGAAATAACAGTGGTCCTTACAGTGGCTTTTTGTATCTAGACATCTCAGATACAGTGCTCACAGATAACTCCACAAAGGGATTTAATTACATAATCTTAATGGTTTATGTTATTAAATGTTATTCACTTCAGGAGACTGTTCTGGTTTATTTAATGCACACACAAAAAAGTGCTCTGACTGCTTTATTCTGTGTATATATATGTGTGCATATACATTTAGGAGACAACATTTCTGCTGTTCCATGTTCACAGTTTGAGCTGTTACTGTATTTCCACCTGTATGTCAGTAAAGGCACTGAATATAGCAGAATTCCCACAGGAACAAAAATTTGCACTCTCAGTCTAAAAAGGGGATATAGTTTTTGATCTTCAGACTAATTATGCCAAAACAATTCTGTTGTAGGAACAAAGTCCCAGTCTAGCAAAGAATGTAAGTACATTAATAGTTTTAACCATATGCAAATCTCATCAGTTTCTATGAGAACATACATGTATTTTAAATTTCTTCATTCACACGCATCCTTTGTGGACTACAGTTTTTCAAGTGTGAGACTTGTTATCCTTAATTAAAGATAATTTCATATGCTCTGATTAACAGATACTTTCACATATATGCATTTAAAGCTTAGATATATGCTGGCATGAAAACATTCTCATGGGACATACCAGCTGCACCCTGTTCCAACTGAGTTATTTCCTAAATCCTTGGTCATTCTACAAAGCCATTGGAAACTCCCCAGTAAGTCATATCTTCAAAGGCTGGCATCAGCTTGACAGAAAACAACACTTTTAACTTTTGCTTAATAAAGAGAGGGGGTTACAAAACTGTTTAGAACATTTATAAAGCTATTGAAAAAGATACACTACTATAAAACAGAAACTTTATAATAGCTGGATATGTCATGGAGTGGACCCAAGAGAAAGTGCATTACTAGTTGCTGCGATTGAGAGACGATACAACTAATAAATGCAGAATTCTATGGTAATTAAGTTTGAGCTGGGTCATATTTTTCTTTTAATTAACAGAGTGCAATGGAACTAATTTTAAATTAATTCTATGCAAAAGTATTTATTCTGTTCTTTTCAAATATTTCCTAGTGCATTGGTTTTGACTGAGATAGAGTTAAGTTTCTTCACAGTAGTTGTTATGGGACTATGTTTTGGATTTGTGATGAAAACAGTGTTGACTATGGAGACATGTTTAGCTATTGCTGAGCAGTGCTTACACAGCACCAAGGCATTTTCTGCTTCTCCCACCACCCCACCAGAGAGGAGGCTGGGGGTGCGCAAGAAGCTGGGAGGGGACACAGCCGGGACAGTTGACCCCAACCGACCAAAGGGATATCCCAGACCATGTGATGTCACGCTCAGCATATAAAGCTGGGGGGGAGAAAAAGGAAGTGGGGGACGTTAGGAGTGATGGCGTTTGTCTTCCCAAGTAACTGTTACATGTGATGGAGCCCGGCTTTCCTGGAGATGGCTGAGCACCTGCCTGCCCATGGGAAGTGGTGAATGAATTCCTTGTTCTGCTTTGCTTGCAGATGTGGCTTTTGCTTTACTTATTAAACTGTGTTTATCTCAACCCACGAGTTTTCTCACTTCCACTCTTCTGATTTTCTCCTCCATCCCACCAGGGCAGGAGGGAGTGAGTGGCTGTGTGGTGCTTAGTTTCCAGCTGCAGTTAAACCACCACAGCTAGTAAGAGAGTGGGCATAGGATTTCCTCTATATTCATACTGCCATGCAGGCTTCCCAGCAAGACTCCCAGTATCTTTGAATTCATACCACAGTTTGTGAGCCACTAAGTTATTTTCATAGCTATTACGTTGCTGTTATATATGGTGATGGGTTACCTATATGATGGAGTTTTGGAATTCAGATCTGAAAGGTACAATTATTTTAATTTCCCCCTGTTATCTAAATTGAGAATTATGTCCTGTGGCTGCAAAGAGCAATAACTGCGTGATATAACTGAATGACAGGAGATGAAAAAGTGCATCACAAAGGACATGAAGAATGGTGCAAATTACATTACACAATAGTTTTCTCTCAATTCAAGAACCAGGAAAATGTAATTCAGTTGAGAACTTACTTACAAGAATAAACACAAAATGTGTTGGATACCTGAACAGTGAAATAAAATTAAGTCAAGAAGTCACTAAAACTTGAAAAAATAGGACACATTTAAGTGACATATAATATCCAGCTCTTCATCGGCTAGAAAATAAAGCTGCAAATTTTTCTTTAACTGTCAGCAAAAGATTCCTTAAGAATTCTCTAAAGTATCTTTACTCAGCTGTGGTCAGAAAATACAAAAGTAAATGGACCATGTTACCTGTTCTAAGTGCTTCATTGAAATTATAGTTTGTTATCTGGGATTTCTGGTTTTGGAAATCAGTTAGCACAGTGTATTTCTTCTGCAGTTTTCTTCTCTTTCAAAATTCCATGAAAAAGGCCATCAACAGTGCTTACTAAACTTAAAATAATAACAATCACCTTACATTATGTGTTACAGAAAACACTATTAAAAAAAAAAACAAAAACAAACCAAAACCAAAACACTATCCTATCTCCGACAATTTCAGTATATTTTGCTTAAACTGCAATCTGATATGTACACAGGTAACTTTTCTGACCTCAGTGAAATATGTTTCCATACTGGTACCTTTCAGCAAACAACAGATACAGCCATGCATCAACACTTGAATTTCACTCTAAAGAATGCTAGAATAACTGGAAATACACCTAACTCACACCATAAGGATTCAGATCAGCCCCCACATCCCAATTTCCTCCTAATCAAAGTGAAGAAATTTCTTCTCATTAATTCTGCAATATCTCTGAAAATACTAGTAAGAAATAGTCATATGCATTCACGAAACCACAGTATTAGCAACTTTAGACATTAATTAGAAAGACAATATGTGTATTTTTAAAAAGCCTAGTTTGATTACATAAGTCATGAGTATTCAGATTGAGTAGTGCATTCTTCTACAGTTCTTGTCTAGGTTTGGTCAGAGTTTTGTGCTGTGGATACAAATTAATGTCTCATGAAGCAATAGGAGACTAAGAAATTAGTCACTGGATCACCAGTCCAGCTACCTGTCCTGAAAATCTCTGATTACCTACCTTGCCTGGTCTCATTTGTGTTATCAGTGTCCAAGACAGAATTTGCCCTTAGAATTTCTCTAAGGTAGAAAGGAAGAGTCCCTGAGCTATGCTCAGTTGTGAACAAACAGGAGTGGGGAAAGGATGTTCTTATATTTCAACCTGTAATGGCTGACTGATTTAATCTGTACAGAATATCTGGTGTTTTAGAGCATACACCTAGAAACGCCTAGAGTGTTCTGTCCGATCTCATAGCTATAAGAAAATCTGAAAAAGAATATAGAATGGATAAAAGCATTACTCTTTCCAAAAACAACCGCAAAAGTTTCAGTGACTTTCAGACTCATGATTTCATTCATGATAGTCAGTTCATGCAAACATGTATGGACACATATTAATGCACACACAAAACCATATCTTTCATGTACTTTGCTGTACTCTTATCATTTAATTTGCTGTATGTTATGTTAAGGAGTTGAGGAAAGAAGCGAAGAGAAGGGTGAGTCTCATGCAAGTGGTAGGTGCTGCCCATGAGAACTCTTTATAACACTGTTGGGGTTTGCAGGTATAAGGCTGTAACAGCAACAATCTGAGAAAACCAGCAGGAGAAAAGAAATTTACAGCCACAGAGTCTCTGGGAAAACACTGCCTCAGTGGCCTAAGTGAAAGGATTACAGTGTTATAAATAGCAAGTCCTTAGCGTTGCTAAGGCTGAGGCACCTAGGGTGCTGTGAAACAACTTCCATGTATAAAGTAACAGCAAATGCTTTGCTCCACTGTTACTAGAACCTCAGAGCAATCACTTTATCAGGGATAGTAAAGAATTAGAATTGTTCAAACTTATTGACTCAATTTCAGACAAACTTCCCAGACCCCAGAGATCTACAGAAAGTCTGTAGCCTTCCCACTTATATCAAAAGACTTCTAGAACGTATACAAATGGCTCACAACCCAACAGAAAACATGTGTTTCTCTCTGCTGAGGGAGCTTGCTTTCTCAGTGAAATTCCAGATAATCAATTCTTGAATATCCCAGAGGAGAGAAAAGCTCTTATTGCTCGAATCATAAGAAATTAACCATGGAGCAAACATGTACCATATTGCAATGGAATGTCCTTGTGCTTGCCAACCAGCACTAGGAAACAAACAGAAGCAAGTGTGACTTTGCAATGTCAAATAGGAGATATTACATCTGCCTAAAAACTTCTTGGGAAGTCTTATTTTACTCATTCTACATGCAAGATCTCAAGATTCACTTGTATTGCCAAGAACAACACCGTCTTCTACTTCCCAGTACACTGAGCCTAGTCAATGCTGTCTGAAACTAGGCAGTTCCCTTACTGACTTCCTACCCATTTGAGCATCATGAGAAGGAACTCAGATAGGATGATTCAATGTACATCAGTGTTATGACTTCTTTCTTCTTCTCCACATACCCATTCTTTCCCATGCAGACATAACTTTATATGTGTACCCTGCAAGGGTGTTGCACTGCAAGATAACCATTTAGCTTAGGCATTGCTGAAACCATAAAGAAGGAGGAAATTTTTTCCCTGGCCTACTTTATATGAAATAAGCCACTGAAATGATGACCATCATAACTTCAGGGTTATTTCCACATTTAAATGTTGAGGAATCAAATATGCAAAGAATAGCCTGACAGCATATTTAATGGAAACTTTTTTCTATAGATTACTGTTCCATCTGTAAAGTAGCAATTAAGCACATGCATGCTTTTCAATGGCTAGAATACAACTCTAGGCTTGAAACTCAAGTTCTGCATATAAAGAAAGCCTTTAGTATAATGGCTTATACATTCTGGATAGAAGAAATGGTACAGCTCATGAAGAATTCTGGTTTATCCTCATGTCCATTGTCCTTGACTTCTCTAACTCCTCATCTGAAACAAATGCGTCAATGCTCTGCCACGTATCTGTTTTTCCCTCTTTGGGGTAAAGGCCAGCTGCAAAGATATATATCTTCTCTCCATGTAATTATGATTTTTTTTTCTGATACAATAAGGAAGATGAGCTTGTGTAGAAATTCATCTCCATGTATATCCAAAGCATAAACTTTTGTTTTATCATTAGAAACTTGATATTGCATACTGGAAGATTAGTACAGAAAGCAATCCATCTCCATTCACAGCATAGAAATAATGAACATTTTTTTATCTTGTCCTTTAGTCTGTCCAATATGTACTCTGTTCCGTTTCATCCTTTGTTTTTGACCAAGGGTATATATAATTTTATATCTGCATCTTATATATCAGTGACATCAACAGGTCCTCTCCAGTGGGCTTAGATTCAAACCATTTGCCTGTCTCAGAAGCTAGTTATTTTCAGCATTTAGGGCTTTCCAAGGTAGTATAGTGTACATGGTAAAAGTGCTATTTTTTTCTGATAGTGGAAAATTACTAAAAATTGTTACACACTTTTTTTGAAATTACTTTCACATTGATGGTTTTTTAGAGGACAAAGTACATACCTGTGTGTCTATTTAATAGGTCTTGGCAAGACTGTGTGTGTGTACATGACACATTGGTATCTGCATGTGACATCTTATGTGCAAGTGCTCTGAGGATTTTAAATACAGCTTTCAATACAACATTCTTGCCAAAGGATATTATGGCTTAAATCTCCCTGTTTCTCTATGAAAAAATATTATTTTATTTTTATATATAAACTCACACTTGTAAAGGCCCAGATTTGCCTGGCAAACTCTAGGAAATTCATGGTAGGAAATCAGTAACCTGGGATCCCTCTGTTTTTAGGCAAGGTTTGTTCTCCTGTTCTTAAAAAGGCTGCTGTTTCTACAGATGCTATCATTAATATATATATTTTGATGAAATTTTAATTTCTGTGACTCAACGTTGTGATAAGAAGTAGAACTAAAAGTCAGGTAAACTGGTGCACAGGAAGTTAAAGAGACCACCTCTGGCCCCCATAAAAGCAAAGCTTAAATATCCTACTTCAATTCAATGATCAGACATGAGTCCTGAAATGTCATGTCCTGTGCTCTAAGAGCTAGCAGAGGTAAATGGTAGGCATTCTTTTTCAGGGGGCAGCATTTGTAACACATGTTCAACCCAATATGACTGGGACACAAGAGAAACATAGTACTACGGAGGCTGACTCAGGTAGTCTGTGGACAATTCATCTGAAATGGATTGTTACAAAAGTGTGCACTCTCATTCATCATCTACTCATTGGGGGCTAGCATGGCAGTCTCACTGAAAGAAATAACAAGGGTGATTGAAAGATGCAATTCTCTTTCTCAGTTCAGGCTTTGTACAGTAAGAGTTGCTAATGGGTAGGAGATATGTTTTGAGAGATCATGTGTGTCTTAAACTACTTCTCTGAGTGGTCAGATCCAAAGATGTCTTGAGATGTTATCTCTGGATTATTTTTTTAGAGGGATTGTCTTTACCCCTACACTGAAATCAAACTTCTGACTAGAAAGTGCATAAAGAATCTCAAATATAATAATCCATTTTACTGTTGCTGAAGGGAAATACATATATATTTTACAAATAAAGGGAGAACAGAAAGTGTCAGACGAAGATGTTTGTCACTAAGTATCTCTAATTATTACTGCATTTTCAAGTCAGTTTTCAGTTCCATTTATGGAACTGAATCCTTTAAGTCAGGAATTTACTGGAAATATAGAATATGATTACTTCATAAGACACAATATGTAACATGGGAAAAATCTTTAATACTGGAGACACTGCTGTCATATTAAGAACTTCCATAAAAATTTTAGATCCTGGTTTTCTCCCTCTGCCCCAGAACCCCTCCAGAAGAAAATCTATTTAAGAATACTTTTTTTCCTTAACAGGCTCTAAAAACTAAAGAAATGCAAAACAAATAGAAAAGTCCTTTTTCATATGTTATCCATGAGAAGATAGAGAAATATTAAAAATTTGAAAATATGTACATTCATGATTGCTTTCACAGTAAGAGAAGATTCCCTCATGAGTTGCTTTCTTGTTGGAGGACTCTTGTAGTCCTTACAGTTTGACAAGCAATGTCACTGTGCTCCAAGTTAATCTATCTTTATATAATGACAAACAATCAGCAATAGGAAAAAAATTATCATGTAGCAAATGGCAAAACCACAAATCAGACAGCTACTGATGATTAATTTTCCCCTAGATTTTCCCAAAGGTGGTCTGTGAGAAAAGAAGAAAAAGATTCAAGCTCTCTCTATCCTTCCTATAGAGACCAGAAAAATTAATAAATAAATAAAAATTCATAAACTTAATTATTTCTTGTATTGGTTTTTAAAATGCAGTATACTTTTCACTAAATAATTATCATTGCTGTGATAGGGAAATTTTAAGAAATAATCAACCAAGTTGTTGGCACAGTTCCTTTCTTTTCTCAATCTGGCATTGCAGCTTCTGTCCGTAAAAGGATCAGGTTTAGGAATTATGCATTAGCAATCTGGTCTTGAAAATCTTAACATAAGTATTCTAGAAGAAAGTATTTTGTGCCCAAATAGGGTTTGTTTTTTTCTGAAGCATGCCTGGAGTCATTAACAGACTGTGACATTCATCACAGAGATCACATCTAAAACCTTAATGTTATTCCAGAAAAATTGCTCTCTGAATGCTATTTGGAACAAACTTCAACTCTTAATTGTCTAGGAGGATCTCTCAAGACAAGTATCCATTCCTTCAGATGTCCCAAATGATGAATATGCTAACGAGGAACAAACAGGGAAACACTCCTGAAGTGAACATAACTTGTCCTTACACAGATTTCATATCTTCACCACAAGCCTGTGCAAGGGTAGAATATTGCTGATATACAAAATTAACTTGTCTGTTTATTAAAAACATTTTTTTTCCCTTTTATTATTTTAGCAGTTCTTGGACTCTGCACAAAGCAGGCTGCCTTGACCCCGAATTAACAAAGAACAGTTTATAATTTAATAGCGGCACACTTTGAGAGGGGGAAGATATTAATTTGTATTTCTACAAATAGGTGGGAATTAAAACTACCTTTAAATTTCTGGGCAAAAATTACACCACTACTACTACCTGGTAATGGTGACCTACTGCATGTTTTCATAGAATCATAGAAACATAGAATGCTTCGGATTGGAAGGGAGCTAAAGATCACTTAGTTCCAACCCCCCTGCCATGGGCAGGGACACCTTCCACTAGCCCAGGTTGCCCAAAGCCCCGTCCAACCTGGCCTGGAACACTGCCAGGGAGGGGGCAGCCACAGCTTCTCTGGGCAATCTGTGCCAGTGTCTCACCACCCTCACAGTAAGGAATTTCTTCCTTATATCTAATCTAAATCTAGCCTCTTTTGGTTTAAAACTGTTACCCCTTGTCCTACCACAACAGTTCCTGATAGAGTCCCTCCCCATCTTTCCTGTAGTGTCCCTATAGCAGTGGAATTCTGCTATAAGGTCTCCCCCAGTTCTCTCAGCCTGTCCGCGTAAGAGAGGTGCTCCAGCCTTCTGATCATCTTTGCAGCCGTCCTCTGGACCACCTACAGCAGGTCCATCTCCTTATGTTGGGAGCCCTAGAGCTGAACACAGCACTGCAGCTGGGGTCTGATGAGAGCAGAGTAGAGGGGGGAGAATTATCTCCCTCGACATGCTGGTCACACTGCTCTTGATGCTGCCCAGGATATGGTTGACTTTCTGGTCTGAGAGTGTACATTGCTGACTTGTAGTCAGTTTGTGATACACTAAAACACCTGAGTCCTTCTCTGCAGGGCTGTTCTCAATCCTCTCATGGCCCAGACTCTATTTGTGCTTGGGATTGCCCTAATTCATGTGAAGGACCTTTTACTTGGCCTTGTTGAACTTCGTGAACTTTGCACAGACCCACCTCTCAAGCATGTCCAGGTCCCTCTGAATGGCACATCCCTTCCCTCCAGCATGTCAATCACACCACACAGTTTGGTGTCACCAATGAACTTGCTGAGGGTGCACTCAATCCTACTATCCATGTCACTGACAAAGATGTTAAATAACACTGGTCCCAACACTGACTTCTGAGGAGTGCTATTTGTCACTGCTGTCCACTTGTGTCAAGGAGAAAATATTCTCCAATTAAAAGTTTTTACCCAATTCCCGTAAGAGAATTTCAATGTTATTTTGCCTAAACTCTGTTGTTTCCAGATCATGCTTTTCCTATCTCACTTGTGGGCAGCTCCTCCTCTCATTGCATGGAGTAAAGCTTATTTTCCAAGGACCTGTTGCAGATCCTGCCTTTACAGGAGATTTAAGCTTGTCTTGCATTTGCAATGAGAAAAGCTGTGTAGAAGCAGGAAGTGCCATCTTTGACGAAGGATATTTCTGCAGTCAGTGAGGGATATTAGAGGATTTCTGTGTAGGGATCTTGACATAAATTTCCTTTTACTTCCAGGCATTACTACCAAAGAGATGTTAATTTCCAGTGAGTTAGCATTTCATTTTCATGCAGTTGTTTAATGTTACATTCCTTTCAGAAATTGTACCTTTTCAACTAAATAAAACAAAAATGAACTGTGTGAGAAACTGGTTAGTTAATATCCCTGTGAAAGCTTCAAACCTGTGTGTAGAAATAAAGCTAAAGTAATGGAAACCAACTCAGTTAAGTAAATAAACCTGGAATTCACAACTGGAGTTGTTCTGAGATGCCTGTATATCATTACAGATATGCTATATGTTTGTAAGTGTATTTACTCAAATTGCTTCTGCTCTGGTATTCTTTTGACATGAGATCCAAATTGCTGAGAGAACAAAGGTCAAATTCTGTCTTCAGATAGGCACGTCCAGTTCCTGCTTGTTTAATGAGAGCTGAACTTTCAGGGCAGTGCTGCTTCCCAAGTGTTGACAATGCAGCTGAAGTCTTGAAGCAATAGGGTCTCAGGAGAGTCTTTATTCTGAAAATTTCACAGAAACTTCAACTGGGGTGATTCAGGAACCAGAATCAATTCTGGCAGAAATACCAAAGCTTATTGTCATCTTTTTGGTTATTTGTTTTGAACAGTAGACCATAAGAATATAGTCAATATTGTTCTACTGTGTGACTGTACTTTTAACATAAGCAAAGGCTCAGCCCTTAAACTAGAAATAAATTCATTATAGGGTGAGCTATAAATAAAAGGATGATAAGGTGTTATATTTTTCATCATAACACTCCTCTTTGTTTTGAACTGATGAACTTAGGAGTTAAATTGTCTCTGGTAGAACCTCTGGGTGGGGGAAAATATCTTTACAATCTTTGAGAAACTCTTGTGTTTACCATGGATAACTGTGTCCGAAGTGTGGTTTGATAGACATGTCACACCAGTGGATTTGCTCCTGTATAAACTGTATGACTGGAAGAAACCTTTGGATGTGAACTTAGAAAATGGAGGAGTATACTAAAGTCTTGAAGAGTTATTCTCTGCAGAGTCACCCTCACCAAGCACTCTCCAAACCCACACAGCTCCTGAGTGACAACCTGCCAGAAGGACTTCGTATTCTTCATCCCAAGGCTGCAAGCAGGAAGCTGGGGACTCCTTCACTGTCTGGTTCTGCCAGAATTGTGAGGGTGTAAGAAGACTTTGTTCTACACTCTAACCCTACTGCTGTCAACAGATGCCCATGAAGGAAACTGCATTTTAGCACAAATTGATAGGAAAATGAGGAAGAAGATGCTAAATATGTTGAGATGGACAGAACTAGACTTTGGCATCGTGGTTAGCATGTTGGAAACGATATCTAGCAAAGGCTGCAGGGGCAGAAGATCAGAGGAGAAAGGGGAACTCTAGAACAAAAGGGACCCCCTTTGTCTTCTCAAAAATAGTTGTGAAACACATAGATGTCATCCAACTGTCATGGCTATAGTCATGAATAAAAGTGGCACAAATCTTTCCTGTCTGTGTGATCATGATACAAACATTCATTGGAGGGTAGTGGAGGAGGAAGAAATTAATCACAAAGTAATGGGCTGACTGCTGTGCCACAGCTGTGAGCATGAGTGGTCTAGGAAATATTACATCAAAAGTTTCATAACTTGTCAACATTTGTGTTCACCTAATACAGGTTCTTCAAATGTAGACTTTTATATCTGAGGGCAGCCCTACGTGGAGAATGAAAGTCGCATTTAACTCCAAAAAAATTAAAATATCTCTAATAGTGGGCACCCCAAGTCATCAACTGAGTAAGAACTGAGTAAGTCTTTATAGAGGAGGGAACTACCATCCAGCTTGTCCCCATCATCTGTTTCACTAGTCACTACATCCACTTTTTTACATATGGATCCAGATCTGCATTGGTAAATGGCACTGAAAAAATATTTCATAGTCTTATTGCTTTACTGTAGGCCTTGATATGATTTCAGGAGACTGTTTCTTCCTTAATGTTCTAGGTCAATGCATTCTCCTGAGGACAGATTGAGACTATAAAATTGATAGAAATTTTTTTTTTTTTTTTTTTTCAGGGAAAACTTTTCACTAAGCCATTTATAATATCAAAAGAAAATGCTTGCCAAAGGCTGACAATTTCACCATGAAGAGCAGCTGCTTTAAGTTGCCTCACATTCTTCACTGGATGATGTTTCAAAAAAATTTCCTTAATCCTTAAAGGCTCTTTTCAAATCAAAACCAATTCTTGGTCATTTGAAACTGTGCAGATCCTCATTTCTATTCAAGAGGAAGATCTTCTGCCACATTGTTCACTAGTACATCTTCATGTACTTTAGTATACTTTTGACGTATGAGAGGCAGACCACCATGATTTTGCTGACTTCAATGATGGAAACAGTTTCTGTCTGGAAAACTGAGGAATTTATACATTTTCTCAAATAAGCACAAAATCTTTCTAAACTGCAAACCGTTCTTGAAATGCTTCATCACTTCAGTTCCTGAAAAGCAGTCAGGCATTTAAGCCATTTTTGTTCATATAAAATGTGGCCATATTACTTTTGCCATGTGTCAATGAGTACCTAAATATTAACAGTTAATTAATTCAACTCACTTCTCCCTTCTACCTGTACAAATGACATGGCATTCACAGAAGACTGTGGCAGCAGTAAGACAGCTGAAGCCTGAAAGCTAGTAAGCAGCCCTTATGAAGAACTTCTTAAATTCAGCTGAAAGTTCTCAAAGGCTGAATCAGAAAATTACGTTAGGAAGGAGAGATAAGGTAATTTGTTCAAAAATGCATGCCTCTCTTTTCATTTATAATATACAAAGTAACTGTACAGTTGGGGCAGTTAAGTTAGCAATGTGAACAGCAATAATTCAGGCGGTAACACTACTAGTTTGGAAAGGAACAAAATTGCTTCACTGTTTTTTAAAACTTGGGATTTTATTATATTGTTTTCAAGAAAGTTTCAAAGAGAATGTAAAAAACCCTCTATGATACTTTGAGAAATATAAAATTAATTCTTATATCACCCAGATGCAGCCTTGATACCAGAGTAATGAATTCATTAGCAAAACCCATGGATTAGTTTTTCTTCATGTTTCTAATCCGAGACACTTAGTTTAGGTAGCTAGATCCACAGTTTTGGATTTGTAAAAACCAAACAACTTATGGTTTCAGAAAGATCTTATATAAACAAAACACAAATGAGGTTTCCTTTTTGGCTCAGAAATGAAAGAGGAACCAATCTGGAACATTAGATCTCTCAGCAAGCACAAGTGGCCCAGTTTAAATCATTTTACTGCATGTACAGCTTCATCTAGGTGCATGCAGCACTTTTCCAGACATAACAGAAGTATATCACCAGAAAGCAGGAATACAGATTTTCTTGTAGGATTTAAATTCTGTAAACATAAAGTCATAGCAGGTGTTCATGACAAATTTATTTAACACCAAAAAATCTAGTATTATTTTGGAAAGTTAAATCGGTCATTTTGAGTCTGAATCATAGTCATTGTTTATTTGACATCTTTATAGCACAAATCACTTTGAGTGCCTCTCGGTAAACTCAGTGCCATTGCAGCAAGTCATAAGGAATGTATCATTACCACCATTTTACAGATTTGAAGACCAGGCACAAGGAAGTCAAGACAGCCGCTGTTGCACAACAAGGACTAAAAACATATAACCAGTTGAAGAACTGCTCAAAACATTGCACTATCTGCCTGTTTTTCTGTAAACCTAGACTCCAAGCTTCACTGTAAGTGTAAAGCCATGAAGCACTTCATTTACTGTTTAGCACCACTTATGCTACCAATACAGACTGCTGGTAATTTAATAGTTGGAGGTAGTGGCCTTAACCTTTATACAGTTTTTTTTTCTTTGGGTTCTAGTTGTTTGGTTGTTTTTTGTTTGTTTGTTTTTGTTTTTTTTTTTTTTTTTCCTCACTGCCATTAACTTACTGGCAAAGTCTTTTTCTTCTGTTTTTTTCTCTTTTTTGGGCCCACTTTCCCTTCTGATATTATCTATATCTACAGGTGATTTTTTTCCTCTTTCTTTTGACTTCTCCCAGAGAAAAACTATGTTCATTGCTGATACAAAAATTTTATGTATGGACACATACTTATCTGGTTTTGATTTTTATGTTTCTGGATGTGGGGGATCCAGTTGTTTTGGATCAAGATATATGTCCTAAATAAACGGAATATAACATAAACAAGAGTCTTCAGTTCTTTCCAGTTTTAATATTTTAACTTACATCATCCACTTGCAACTGCAGCTGTAAGCTTTCATTATAATGTAATTTTGACATTACAATTATTTCTCCAGAAGTTAATGTTGCTGCCATGATAAATAATAAAATTACCTCAACAAGGTAAGAAAAGTCCAGGCCATTTTCTGTGGTTACAGGACATGTGTGAATACATCCTTCTCCCTGTGTTTGCCTCAATAAATGTCACGAGTGATAGAACAGTTGAACTTCAATGAGATTTAGATCTAGAAGTGTGAGGGAGGGGAGAATATTACCCAATGTTTTACAACAACATGTTTGTGACTAATGGCGTTGTTCAGAATCATAAATAATGAAAGAAATTGGTATTGCAAATGCAGTTTGTCTAGCATCTCTCAATTATGCAAGCACTGGGTATGTATCAAGTTTATGGTATTGTGTAAATCTTTATTAAACACTGTAAAAGGTTTACACTTTTTTAACAATATTCAAACAGACCATTTAATTTGCTTACAGCCCTATCAAAATAAAATCCCTGTAGGGTATCTAGGCAGCAGTAAACAAAATCTTTCAGGAGCTTGCTGCTGACCTTTTTATAACTGTTAGGCTTCCAGAAACTGTAGGGAATACAAAGCTTGCTGCAGTAGCTTCTCTGCAGCAGCAGATACTGACAGATGATGTTTCAGAGGATGTGTATTTTCTTATAGTATGTGTTAGCTCATGATGTACATACTGTCCATGTGGACACTCCCATGGCAAGTGGGATAAGAGTTGTTCTGAAAAAGCATCAGGAACTGAGGAATGCAGGTCCAGATTGCTGTCCAAAGGCTCCCACTATAGTTCTTGGGTGACGCAGGTTCACTTAAAGCTGAATTTCGTAGATACTTCCCTATTTGTTAGGTGAATCTACTCACAGAAATAACTCTGTCCTCACTGTCCACAGTGAGCTTTGGGCATCTAAACACCCTTTCTTTGAGTTGCACTACAGAGTATATTATCTGCCTTTCTCCTTCTGACAGGGAATTGAAAACCAAACACAAGCTGTACTCAAGAATAGCTAAGGCCTTTTATTTCAGAAAAAGAAGGAATGTGTTCTAGGTAAAAAGTAAAATCAGGACAGTTTCAGAAAGACTATGATAATTATCTGCACTGATTTTGTATTTTATCCAATGATTGTTAATAATTTTCACCTCCTGGGAAGCATCCTAACCCAAAGGACTCATGCATTACTGCTTCCTCTGCCTATATTTTAGACTGTTTTAGTTTAATGTTTGCACTGCATTTAAGGGATGCTATTAAGAAGGCAGACTGCAGATGCCCCTGCTCAACACTGCTCTTGGGCTGGTTATAGAGAATTCAAGTACAAAGGGGGAAGCGTGCATGGATGTGAATTTAAAATATGGATGTCTTGGATCCTGAGAGGGTAGTTAATCTGAGTCACTCATCTCTGGACTGTTTACTCTAGACAAGAAGAAATGGCAATTGAAATGCTGAAGGGCAGGAGAGTGTTTTGTGTTGTGAGTTTTGTGAAGAGAGTGACACCTTTGAGAACCTCTGAGTCAGATGCCTAAACCCCAAAGTGAAATGGGATTTAAAACAGTTTCCTGATGTCAGCCTCACTTCCACTTGGTCTAGCTAGTGTCTTGGGCAGCACTGCATGGGGTTTTTTTCTTTCCAGGGCACTTCAGAAGTACCTGTGTTTTGCTTGTGTTAATAACATTATGTTTCTAATCCATTTCTAGTCAAGAATGACTTAACTGAACCAAATCTCCACTAAAATCATCAGTATTGTCATGGATTAAAACTGGACAATAGCACCCATATCAAGTTTGCCCAGTTCATTACTCCAGGAGGATGATTACTCTATTCCTTGTCCAGCTAAACGGACGTGCAATATTATTGGCCTAATGATTTAAATCAAATACATATTTAAGTGCACTACTGGATTGGTTCCAGAGTCAGTAAATGGAGATTTCAAGATGGAAGTGCTACAGAAGTACAAAGGATTATAACTACCGCCATTGAATAAGTACATTATGTTCCATTTATTAATGTATTTGTTTATAATTTTAAATGCATTTTCCCCTGCTTACCTTAACCTCTTAATAGAAATGTTTGTTAAAGTCAGGGAACAGGAGGCTGAAAATCACTGTTTTAAATATTAACTAAAATTCATGGAGTTTAAAGCCACATATTTGAAGAATATCTAAGCAAAGCAATCTGTTGATTGGTAAGTTTGCTTTCTCCTCTGAATATGCCCAGTGACTATTATACCTTTGCTATTTTCAATCCATTGGTGATGCATCATTTGTGCATCAGCATTTCTTTTACTACTGCTGATGCTGCATCATTTTTCCTTAGCTGCACAGAGCTCCATTTTGCATTTCAGAGTCTATGTTTTAATTTTAAGTCATTCATGGCCTTTATTACTGCTGTATGTGAGTCTATGTGAGTGCCTGTGTATAGATATGGCAACATGAAGAATTTTTTTCAGTTCTTGTATTTTTTCCATTAGCTTTAGAAAATACTTTTTGGTCTCTATGCAATACAGACATTTTATTTTATTTAAATGCAGTTGAAGTAGACTTGTAAGCAATTTTGGAACAAAGATTTACCATGGAATAAGAAAGGTAATAATATTTTACATTTAGATAAAACTCATCAAAGTAGTTCACAATCTGCCTATGTGCAGGAGTAGTAACGTACTGCAGGAGTAGTAACATATTGCAGCTGCCTCTGAACTTGTGCTTAAACAAGATGGCTGGCAAGCAGCAGAGACCAGTGTTACAAATGTCATATAATGTGATATAGCCTTTTCTTTAAAAAAAACCAAACCCCACAACAACAACAAAAAAGATACCTTCTACTGTATAGATTACGAGTATTGTTTTTTCTTTTCAGTGATATTCAAACAAATTATCAAAAGGTTCCAGAGTAACACTTTTCTGTCTTCTCCTACCTATAAAATATTTTAATTATGCTTCCAACAGCAGTGATTTGAAATCTAAAGGTCTTCTAATTGAAATATTCTTTTCCTTTAAAAACAAATTTACAGACTATTTTATTCCCAAACTTAGTCCATATGTTTCTGGTTGCCTCCTTTTATGTTTGTTATTGGATATTAGAGATCAACCTTCAGGAATACTTTGTATAATTGGATCATAATGATCTTGAATGTATGGTATGAAACTTCTTAATGGTTGAGGCATGAGTTTTTAAGGTTTTATTTTCCTAAACATTTTCCCATTTCCAAGTGAGTTGCTTTGATCAATAAGGAAAAAAAAAAAAAAAAAAAAAAGAAAGAAGATCTGACTCTGGAAATAAATTCAGATTGGGATTTGAGGTAACAACTAACAGATCCAATAAAATCCTGAGGTGGTATGTGTATGTCTGGATACATGTGAGAGATCTGTTAGCTGGGCTAAGACAATATGAATTAGATAGTGTGAAGAATATATTTAGTTCTTTCAAAGGGGATGGGTAAGGAAAGAAAACCTCATTAATGAAAAATGGGGCTTGGTGAAGGTGCCCACTCCTAATGTTAATGACCACCTTTCCTTCCAGGACATTCATCTCACTCTCTAATCTAAGAGAATGGTAAAATCAACTAGGATGCAGGTACAATAAAGGAATTGGTCATATTTAATGGGATGTAGGTGAAATCTAGGTTCTGTTTAAAATATAATTAAATATTCTTCACTCAACTTCAGCCTTAACCTAGCAGCTCCTAACTTTCGCAGGCATCTTGGGATTCATCTCACCAAATGTAGGTAGTTTTGCCTGCATTACTTATCTAGTCTTGCCTTACAGTCAGTTGAAATAAACAGATACTTCTAGGTCACATTTTTCTCATTGTAAGCCTAGTGTTTACAATAGATCAGATGAATCACACTCCAGAGAGGTCCACTTCTCTTCATTGATTATGAAAGGAGCCTAAATGTCTAACGTTAGGGGAGGTGGAATCTATCCCTCAGGTCCTTGCAGCAAAAGGTGGTGCCATGCAGGCACCATTCAGCATGCTCTGGGCTAGCCGTCTTGTCTACCAGGGCAGTTTCTAACAGTTCTGGAAACCAAGTCATCACGTTAGTATAGTCTCCTCTTTTACTTGCTGGCATTCCTGCATTTGGAGTGAATGTTCAGCATTAGCTTGGTCCCTGTGTGGAATTGCAGTGCTGTTACAAAAATAACCTCCAGTTTCCACTTGCGGGATGTCCAGATGTTGGAAGCTATGCTGCTGTTCATGCTGGACTTTTTTAGTCTTCTGGCTTTCAGGTTCAAAACTAGATCATTGATGTAGGCCTTCAGGCTTCTTTCACAAAGACACTTAGTCATCAAAGCTATTTCTATGCCAAGCAAGCTACTAGGGAGTCAGAAGTCACCTGCACACCAAACTTTGAGCAGAGAGAATCAATGAATCTGTGGATCTCCAAAGATAACAGAGCTAGGAACTGCTGAGTATAAATGCTTTTCATGGCTCTGCAGAGCACATGCCCAGAAATCATTGCAGAATAAACACAGAAGCCCAGCTACCTCAGGACAGCAGTCATATGGACAGCAGAAGACACAATCAACTGTAGAGTTAGAATGAAAGATCTGAAAAAAGAAAAGATGAGGGAAAAGAAAACTGAATCTATGTACACACACACACACGCCAAACTCTCTTTTCCACACGTTAACACACTGTTGGCCACAAAACACACTTTCAGTGTTCATCACAGTCCAGCACACACAAGCATGTGTGTATAGGAGCATCTCTCTCATGTGATGCTCCTACATCTCTGGGTGGAATCAATCAAATATCTCTGATTTATGGAACCAAATTCCTGACAAGCAAAGATATCTAGAGGCTGCATCTCAGCTGTTATTTACTTCCAGATCTTGATAAGTCTCTTAAGAACTGAAGACATTGTTTAGTTTTGAAAGTGATGAAAATTGATTAAATTAAAATAAAAAGTTTATAATTCTACAAGTCAATGTTTTCCTCCTGATGGACCTGTGATGAGGGGCTGATTCTTCAAGCACAGTAATTCACAGTCATTCACCTTCACAGTCATGTTTGTGGAAGAAAAAAGTCCAAACTCTATTTTCCATTCTTTGAGATGCCTTTTATTTTCTTCTCTAAGTTGGGTAATGAAATTCAGACTATGGCAGATTGCTATCTGAACCTGCATTACAAGGAAAATTTGAACTAGTGCAAAAAGACAGAACAATACCTATTTATAAATACATTGTCTTTAAAGCCTTCTTCATAGGTATAAAGTCAGTTCCACTCTGTTTTTTTCTCAGTACAGAACTTCAAGAGAGTGGTTACTCTATTGGGGTTTTCTTTTCTGAAAGAAAATACTTTTACCCTAATTTTTCAAACTGTTTATTCAAAGACTAATGCAAAATACATTTCCATATTAAACATAAGACTCTAATACCAGTGCATACCTGAGTAATAATGAAGGATTTAGGTTTGCTTATCCAAAGTTTAGATGGTAACTGAGCAACATGCATTAACATGTTTGACTTTGAAACAAACATATTGGTAAGACATATCAAGATAAATAAATAAATAAATAAATAAATAAAGTTACATAAATAAAGTTACACTGCAAACAAGAATACTTTGGCTGACCAAACAATTGAGGAGGTATAGAGTAAGATAAAATACAGTCTCAAGAAAGTTAGAATATGTATTTGTGTATAAGGAACTAGGGTACATTTTCACTACCATGAAGTTCTCTTTTATAATTATTATATTTTTGAGACTTCACACACATTTAACCTTTACACTTTCAGTCCACAGAATAATTTTGTAACTCCTGTACTTTTTCTTCCATTTTTTGATATCTGATAAAAAACACTGACAGCAAAACTCTTCCAAAGGTGTTAGCCATGATTAATTCACCACCTCCTTGCTTTTCTATATGAGAATTTCAGGAGCTTTTCACCAATAGCATCATTTCACTTTGAGCTGATTTTCCAGTACTGCCCACATAGCCTTTAAGCATCAAGGCTTTTCTAACAACCTTTATGTAGCAGTAGAGAATGTGGTGGTGCCATGAACCCCTTGTTAGTGGTGCACAGCTTTGCAATCCTAATAACCTCAGGCTATTTAGTGATATGCCACTCTAGTGTAAGTCTGCATCTCGCTGTTATTTACCATTCTTCTTGCCTGTCACATACTGATTTATTTTTTTTTCAGCAGCAATTTTATATTTATTCCTAGATCCTAGATAAAAAAGATATTGAATAGTGTCAGATCGAATACCAGCTCTTCTGAAAACATTCTCATTCAGTGGTGAGTCTTCATTGACAGCTACTTTTGGAGATCCATCACTTTTTATTCCATTTAACATGCTTTATTTGGATACACTATAAAAGTAATTTTTAAATACATACATGTCAGATGGTTTAAGTCAAAAGTTTTACAAAATTCTAAACATACTCTGTCTGCAACAGTATCTTTATCAGCTAAACATGTAATCCCATAAAAGAATTAAAACAGGTTTTTCTGACAAGGTTTATTTTCCATAAAATCATTTTGACTGGCATTAATGGTACCCCTATCCTCTCACTCTTTATTAACTGGTTACTGTATTACCTCTTCTATTATTTTCTCCAGATCGGTGTCAGACTAACCAGCTGGTGAATACCTTGGTTCTTCTGCCTGCCCTTTCTGCAGTCTGGCACATCCAAAGCATTGATCTATTATTCAGGAGTATTCCAAATATCTGAAGAATATTAAAAATAAGCATTACTGGGAAATTTTTTAAAGTTGAGTCTGATGTTCATGCTTACTAGCTGTTAAAACTTCTTCAGTTCTAATAGGCTGGAACATAATTCATCATCCTCTTAAGGATAAATACAACATCCTATTTTTCTTCCATGTAGTGTAGACATATTTATCAAATACACCTGCCAGCTCTCCATCAACTTTTAATAATTTGACCATTTCCATTTAGTACACCTAAAATGGTGCAGGATTTTTTTTTTCATTATGCTTTAGAAAACAATTATTCTTTGTGGTTAATAATCAGCAACATCTTCAGTGTTTTGGGATTTTTTAATCAGCTTTCTACACTTCATAACTTTTATTTTGCCTCCTGTTGTCCAATTTCTCCTTTGTAATATATTGCTTTTTTAATTTCTTATGGATGCTTTCGTAGCATCATTGAATCATATTTAAATGTACAGAAGATTGGCCCTTTTTGTCATTGTGCTTCTATGTTCCTGGCTGTAATCAGTGTGGCTTCGCAAAGACTGCAGATTATGAAGTATCATTTAGCAAATGGCAGAGCGCAGGACAAAGAAGTGTCAAGACTTACTCTGTAGAAAACATGATATTGCTCAATTTTTTTAACCCATCACTTAATTAAACAAATATCTTTAGACAGTCTTGTCTGATCATGTCATAACCTTTCTTATTTAAAAGTCAATGTGCAAAAACTATAAAAAAACCTTCTTCCTGGCAGAATACTGTATTTAATTCAGAATTGGTTTTGTAATATATCATTCCCTCTGATCTGGAATCTGATAATCTTTGGTACTGCAAATGCTTATGATTAAATCACTGCTCTACTGAAGACTTTGTGGTTTTTTTGTAAATCAGTTATTATGTTTGAATGGCTGCAGAATCATTACCAAAGATCCACGCTTTCAATCGAGTATGTGTGTGTATTATGGCAGAGAACCTGGAAAAGCTGATATTGGATTGATCCTCCTTATCTGCACTGAACAGTTCAAATTCTGTAAACCCTGGGGTAATTTAAGAAAGAGTTAAAGTCAATTTAAAATGAAACACCAGCTGGATTCAAACTGAAAAATTCAATTGAAGTTTTACTGTGAAACAACTGTAAAAAAGAAAAACCACACAGCTTTAAAAACCTTTCTGTAACTGCATCTCAAAGCAGTTCATATTAAAACATTTGTTTTCCTCACCTGAAATCTCTGATTCCATTTTAAGAGAAGACATGCTCCAATTTAAACCTTCCTATTTATTTATTTATTTATTCATGGTTTTTAATACTGGGAAGGCTATAAATCGCTTCTAAATGATGACATTTTCAATTTTATAATCCTGGTGCAGACCATCTATGAGAATAGCTCATGCTCTGAAATATTAATCTGCTTTTTTTTATATTTTGAAGCTTCTCACTTGTGTCTGTTAGCAGTGTGTGTATATATATATATATATAAAATACATATGCACACATATGCATACAGTAAAAGTACCCTGGACAGATTAAGACAGTTCTTCAGGTCCTGACATAAAATCTGCCAGTCCATAAAAATCAGACCTTTACAGTTCAGTTGGACTCTCCTGCATCTTTCTGGTCTTTTCCAACCAAGACCTATACTCTCATGTCACAAGGAAATTTATTTTCTATAGTAACTTAAGGACCCATCAAACACAATAAAAAAAATCGTTTAGACCTAAAATTCTAATTATTTATAATTACAATTATTTCCATTAACAGAGCAATTTTAATCTAGATAGATTCCAAAGTACTTTACAAATTATGTCTATCATAAATAACAGCCGTTTATGAGTGGAATGGTTCCGTTCTTGCTAACCATTTAAACTACATAGCGAATTACAGAGATAGAAAATAATTCATCAGGTTTGTGAAAATAGGTGTTTAACTAAATAAGGAGGAGTTCAGTTTAAACAGCAGCACTTATACATTGGCAGCTTACCAAAATTTCTGTAAAAATTGCAAATGCTCAAGAAGTCACCTAGGATAAAACTGTGTCTGGTCAGACTGGACTTCTCCCATTATAAATGTGTACCTTCCCCTGGGAACTTCATCATATCTCAAAATTAACCTGTCCATCTTTAGAGGTATTATTAATGGTCTAAGCAGGCATAATTTTTTTGGCTCATGAGCTTTGACAGAGGCATGTTCCTAAAAAGTGCAGGAAAGCATGTTTTGACAAGAGTTCAAGACTTTTACATGTTGCATGTGTTCCTACTTGTGTCATGTACCAAGGGATAGTCATAAATACTTATCTTTACCCTTGCCAAGTTCAGCAGACTCCTGCAGGAGGTAGGTTCTTGTCATTGACATTAAATTTCTGTTATGCAACATCCAGTAGAGAATCCATTCCAGTCTCAAAAATGTGCCATACTAATAGCTAATATATAGAAGTAAATCCATTCATGTTTAATAAATTAATACTGAAAAAGTTGACTGCAAACCAGAAGATTTTTTCTGTTCAGTGCTATATCATTGATAGTTGTTAGTAATTATATTAATTTCTTTCATGAGAGAGGTTTTGTTCAATATAAATCATCAATCAGAAATCAACACTAGTCTTAGAAAAGTGAGAAAAGAATATGTATAAAACCCCTGCTGCACAGTTGCCTTCATGTAGTAAACATGAAGGAAGGTTGGCAAAGTCTTTTCATGGAAAATTTGCGCTTGTCAACTTGATAAAGTAGTCTCAAAACAACATTCAGGCTTTCTCAAGTTCAGGAAAGTTAACACTGAATGATCATGAGGAAAAATAAAAGAAAATAAAAGCACTTTTTAAAAGATGTCAATTTGAAACAGGAGACCAGTTATAGAATGATGTTCATGAACAGAGGGGAAATACTTGCTCAAGGTGCATAAAGGAACTCCCCTGACTAGAAGTTGCACTGCTGTCAGTTGCTAACTACAATTTCTTTAGTGAATGGGCAACTGCACCATGTTTCTGCTTTGGATATGGCAAATCTTAACAAGATTTAGTACCTGTAGCTCTGAATTTCAGTGATGGTTTTCAGAGAGAAATCCTTGGGACTGGAGATTGAAAGGACTTTAATCTCCTAGGACTGTTTCTTCCAAAACAGCATTTAAGCATCGTGGGAAAGTATATTGTTTGTGTTTTCAGTTCCATCAGTAAAAGAAGACTCAGTCTTTACGACAAAGATTCTTGCATTTGTCACACATCTAAATTTGTTAAACATGGGAAGACAGACTCTGTGTTTCTCATGAACACCAGTACTCCCATACAGAGAAATCCATATATACATACCCAGAAAGACTACTGGGAGATATGAACACAGACAAGGGGGACAGCAGAAATCATCTTTTACAAAAGGAATGATAGTACAGACTATTTTGCACTGGAAACACTCTATGGATCAGATTAAGAAGTCTTGAAACAGAAAGGGTAATAGTATTGATTTGAAAGAATGTCTGGTTAATTTTTCACAAGGCGTAGATTCCTCAGAAATCAATAACTTTCTGCTGTATCTTTATTCTTCAGAATAAACTGTGCCTGTCTAAGAAACTTGATTCCTAAGCTCAGTTAGATTCATAAAACATTCACAGACATACACAGCACAAAAGAAACACAAGCTTTCCCAAGCAGCATTGAGCATTTAACCCCAAGGTAGGACAAAGTGAATTATTCCTCCCTGATATATTGTTGTCCTTGCACAGATGCGATTTCTTTTTTTTCTTTAGTGCTATAATTTTCTTTATTTTTGTTGGCAATACACAGGCATCTACTCAGATATTCTTTTAAAAGTTTCCCTTTGTCCCACAAATATTACATTTACCTTATCACATTTTACATTTTTAAAGCATATGAAGGAAACACACTTACAAATCATACAAGCAGGGATGCACATGGCATGCCTGCTAGAGTAGGCTAGCAAATGCTCTTTGAAGAAACGATAACACAGCTGGAAGGACAACAAAAGGAAGAAATTGTAAGAGATCAATGCAAAATCAAGGAATTTTACCTAGAGGAGGCTCCACCTTGAATAACACTCTGTGAAACCTAGCTGTGCTATGTTAGATACTAAGTTAATCTTTCTGCTATCTGTTTAGCTCCATTGATTACAGAGCACCTAGAGAAAGAAATCTTCTGAGATAAGCACCTGCATTTGCATGGCTGAAACTAAACCATGCAAATACTTTTACTCTTTCTTTGGAAAGATGCTGACTATGACTACACAGCCATATTTTACACAAGTCCTGATCTCAGTTACAGTTTTCCAAGTGTATTAAATTTGCCTTTGCATCATACAGTTTACTCTGTGCTCAGCTGTCCTCCAAGCAGATTTTTTGTTGTGCCAGGTGGACATAAAAAGCAATGAAGACACATATCCTGAGCAGGAACCTCTTCAGCTCATATGAAAACCCATAGCCAAGAGTTACATTCTGAGTAGGAGCCTTCCCTAATCACATGAAAACCAGTCAGGCAGTAGTCACTGCCATTCCTTTTCTTAAAGGCAGTGAATTAAATGTCTTGTGAATGGCACTCCCCTCTCCTCCTTAATCTGCCTGTCCCTTCCACCTCAGAATCAGTCTATTACAAACAATGAGTGAAAATGCTGGCAGACAGGACAATTTCACATCAACTGGACCCATTTTCTGCAACAATTTTGATGTCTTTCTCCCCTCAAAATTAATACTTTAAATGTTTTGTAGATATTCATATATATTTGGCTCCTTTTGTTATCAAAAGACTATTAAGAGGGTCTGTAACCAATTTGCTATGGCAACAGGGAAGGAAGGAGAAGCAGTTAATTAGCACTAGAAAAATAACCCCTCCTCCAGACACTGAACAATGAAGCCCAGGACTGGGATGCAAACCTTCAGTAGTGGATGTCACTCTTACTGTTACTTAATCATCATGTCTGCACAGGCACAAACACATCCTTACAGGTAGATACAAGGCATGTCACAACATACTTTGAAGCTTGAGAGTGGACTCAAGAGTCCATGTAGCTACAGCAAACTTGGAGAATGCTAAAACTGTTGTAGACTTAAGCAGATTTATTTTTCCACAGAATCAGCAGAGGGTATAAAAACCTGGATACATCTTCAAACTTTCCTATCCCAAAATTATTTCTGATGAAACATTGCAGCAGTGAGGACTTTAGCAGCAGAAATTACTGCAGTTACAGAAATTTCTATTATTTTAGGTAACTGGCCACACTGTTGGTCAGAATATACAAAACAAAATCTCTACATTCTAAACCATACAGTTTTATTTTCTTTTATTAATTCAGTATAGTACCATCTGAGATTTTAAGGGCTTTTTCAGAAAACTTACAGCAATGGGTTGGAAAAAAAAAAATACCATTAATTTAATTTTCAATTATTACATACTTTTTTCTAGATTCTGATCTTTCAAATTTTATGTCGCAAATTTCAATGACCTTTTAAAAAATTCTCTGTGGATGTGGAACTCAGAAATATAAGTCTATTGCTTATAAACTCCAATACTTACCGTTATCCTCTTTAGGTAGTATCTCAAGGGCAAAGTATAATAGGTTAGGAGCAGGAGTGTGAATAAGCACTGAGCTACATCCGTATCTGCCTAGAGTGCATTTGTAGCTAGGTAGATTCTGTAAGACTGCAAAGATTGCTTGAAATCTTACAATAATAGATTTTCTTATGAGCTATCTGTAATTGCCTAAACCAAATCTCACTTGAGTTACATCGGGAAACAGCCTTTCTCACAGTTAGGCGGCACAGTGTTCCAGCTCACATCCATGCACAGGACAGTAGACTGACTTTGCATCCTACTGCCATCATTAGAGAAAAGCTATCCCACAGATGAGCCATTCAGATATATTTTTATTTCATCATACAGGAGGTAAAATTCCATGACAGTTTCTAATCCTGATGCTTCAGACAAACGTAAGCTATTGCACTGATTGTGGCACACCCCCACCCCCCCACCCCCCCTTTACATTCTTACTTCTTAACAGGAGAATGATGGAAACAACCTGATACCCAAAGGTACCAAATTCCATGTGGAATAACATGAGGTCCTAATTATCTAAATTGTTCCAGATAAAAGATCTCTGACCTCTATAGATCTGCACTAAGGATGAATTTGGGTTTAGAATTAAAACTGCCACAAGCCTTACTTTAAGTTTCAAGATGGAATGAAGCCAAGGCCAGTCAAAACCCACAAAGTTTCTCTTGGTTTAACGTCAAGTCCTTAAGCTTCCTGTGGTTTTCATGAGAGCACATACATCAGCCTGGGATTAGCAAAAGGGAATCCACATTTTTGCCCTTCGATACCTTCTGATGCATTTTATGCTTAGAGGAAAATTCATGTTACCCATAGGTTACGTTATGAATATTTTGCAGAAATCTACTGAGAATAACTGGAGTATATATATTTTAAAACATCATACTATGGTATTTTTATTACTATAGGTGCTTTTTCTATAATTTTTCCAAGTACCATTTGAAATCTCTTATTGTATGAAAGACTGTGTCTTTGAATTTCAAATAAGAGAGGACAATGCATTTTCAAACTCTATTTTTTTTTCATGATCATTGTCATTGAACAAAGACAAAGCTAGTTTTTAAACCATGTTCTATAATAACAATGGGAACGAGAATAACATATGCTGAATGCATAAGCAAAATGCCAATGACTGGAAGATTAAGGCTTTCTCTTGACTTCATGCAAAACATTTCACAGCTGGTATTTCAGCAGAAGTGTGCTTGGTGCAAAACCTTGTTGCCAAGGAAAATGTTTCATTTTAACAGCTTTTTCTCTTTATTGTGTGTTTGTTACAGAGTACAGAAGGGTTTACAGAGAATATTTTGGTTTTAAGAGTATAGAAAATATACTGATTCCTTTAACAGACTTTCTCAATTCATCTTTTTCTTCCCTCAAGTAAATTGCTTTTATTTTCTTTTCTAGATGGAAGAGCACATTGGGTGTAGAAGTCAAAGGACATAGAAAAGATTGACTTTTGTTGCTGATGGCCAAATGCATCAAATATCAGCATGTACTGGACTTGGAAATCAGTAGCCCACCTTACTCATGTCCCATCATTCCTCCCACCTCTTCCCCTGATCCTCTCCATTCCAAATCCACTACAATGCTGTCTCTCTTGTCTTATACCCTGTTGGCCTATCAAAAGCAAACAAGATTCATTCTTTGAATCTTTTCCCAGTTGAAAGTAGTGATGCTTCGGAGTGGTGGGTGAGGGGGGAAATGAGAATGCTTCTACTCAAATTAATCCTTAGCCAGTGCTTCAGCTTAGCGGTTATGGTAACAAGAGCTTCAGCTTTCAGAGTGCCAACTGTTGGCGCTCTGGAGGTCAGTGTTAGAACCTGATTACTTTCTATAGGGTCAGTGTTTCACCCTGAGTTTATCGCCAAATAGTAAATATATCAGAACTGTTTTTCCCTACAACGTGGAGATGATCTTTCAAGACTTCTGAAGCTTGTTAGTAGAAAAAACAAATAGTGTTTTTCTGTGGAATTCATCATATAGGATATGCAATTCCCTGCAAGAAATGTGAAAAATTAAGGCTTCTGCAAGTATTTTTCAGTCTGTTGTTGTTAAGTTTTCTGCAAGCTAACCAGCATAGAAACTCTAGATAGGAACCTACTACAGCTCTCTCTGTTTCCCTTTATGCTCCACCAAAAATAATTTTCTAGCTGATATAAGACACAGTGCTCGACTTGGGAGAGGGACATTCAGTACTTCACTGCTGCAGTTTTGACCAGCAGAACTTTTCCGAGGCACCTGAGAAATCCATTAGGTATGGAAGGGCCAGAAATGGCAGTGAGTAGCTAATACACCACAGACAGTACCACAAGGTTGTTCTTGTTGCCAGTGTCAGATTTTAACTTTTTTTGTTGCTTCTAGCTGCATTCAATATCAGAGGATCTCTTGGGCAACACGGTACCAGTGACATCTGAGGGACCAGCTTGGAGTAGGCGGTTTTAAAAAATTCAGCCTCTTAGAATTCCTATAGTTACATTCATAAATGGATCAACTCTATCATTTAGAAGATCCCAGATGCAGTGAGAGTTAATGTAATTGTAAAGGACAGCTACACAAATGAATATCTGAAGAACAATAGAAACAGCCCATGGGAGTGAAAGAGCTGGTACAAAAAGATTAAACTTGAACTAAATGCCAAAACCAAACAAAGGAGAAATATGCTCCAAAACCACTTTGTGATATATAAAACACTGATCAAGAATACACCCCAAAAAAATGTTTGGATTATTACCTGTGATAAATCAAGCTGGTCCTCATGTTTATGAGCCTCAGCTTTGTACATCTTTCACAACAAATACTGAATAAACCCTACAACTGTATTAGTTTACTATTATTATTGCAATATTTCTAAAATGTAGCCTACTTTCATTTTTATTATGCTTCTAGATCAGGATAAGTGAAAAATGCAGTCTTTTTATAATTTGCAGCACCCAGTAGGAGATACACTACCATAGGTTCCTGATCTTCAGGATAAAATTTATTATACTTAATAACTATACTGATGAAAATGGTGTTCATGAAGCTAAGGTCTGAATATTAGCACTATTGTGCAGACAGAGGTCATACAGAGTTCTCAATAGCCCCTTTAAGCGCACCTTAATGCATACTTAATCCCCCAGCTATTACAGGCCTAGAGTTTTAACACATTGCTCTGCCAACTTACATCAATCCTGGCCTGTGAAGTGTCCCTTGTTATTCCTGTTCCACACCTTTCTTTAGGAGAAAAATAGATGTAATTCTTAATGGTTTACTGAAATCTGTAATGTTGATAAACTGCACCCTGGGGATCACATTGAAGCCATTAAAATTATTTTCACTGTGGGTCCCAACTCAGAATTGGATCACTAATCCTCAGAGATAAAGGGCATATAGCTGATTTAGCACTTTAGGTCCCACTTTTTTCTTTGATTCTATTATTTGTTTGCTCTGTAACTTTCATCTATTTCCTAGAGCCCTGAGCATTCAGAAAATCTTGCCAATATGACTGCATTCAAACATACAGGGTCTGGATGATAGCTCTAAAGTGTTCAGAACATACCTTCATTATCCAGACTGGAATTAACTGACTCTTTGTAACCCAGATTATATCGATATGAAATAAGCTATTATACAGTAGGAATACAGCATTTTAAAATCTTGTGGAATGGACACAATGTTCACTAGCTTTGTATTGATTTCTCCAAGGAGGAATTATGATCAAATCTAATTTCAAGCTGAGTTAAGTTTCACTAGGACTGAATAAACCTTTCCATTAGTTCAATTACTACACACCAAAGAGTGAGATAGCATTCAAAGAATGGCAGCTTGTTCGGAGTGATTTCTAGATCACTGAGTTTCTCTTAAAAACATCTGGTAGGATTTACCAATATACATTCAAGAAAACCTCAAAGCTTGGTGAACGACTTTAAAGTTATTCCTTTGCTCCTTAAAGCTAGCAACTTTGACTTTCATCACTTCTTGTTAGTAGAACGTGTGTGAGAATATAGATATTATGTGTTTTTCTTTGCATGTCTGTATTCTTTCTCCTGCATATGTATTAAGAGATTTTAAATACATGGAATTTCTAAATTAGAGAGGCAACTAAAAGAGTGTCATTTTTCTTACAGTTGAAGTCTGGCAATGAATTCAATGACTTCACTATATCCTTAAGGGATACTGAGTGTGAGGAGGAAACACCTCTGGAGACAGATTTTGAAACATTGCATAAATCATGCTGTCCTGAAACAGTGGATGTAAACTGTTTTGATGGTTCACTGAAAAATGTTTCAGTGGCCATTTGGTATAAGAAATGCTGATTTCCCCCATTTCTGTTTGCCTTGGATGGGACATGTAAGGACTGGGAAATTGATTAGTGGTTTGGGAGAACTTGAAAGAAAACAAAAAGGAGAAAAAAGTATAGCAAAGGAACATGACTGCAAGAGACCTGCTATGATTCATTTGGCTTTGCCATTTTTCCATAAAATATTTCCAGGTATCTGCAACAGCATGATCTTATTGGAAAAAATAAAATAAAATAAAAAAAAAAAAAAACAAAAACCAAAAACCAGTATATAAAGTACAGTGTGTGGTTATGGGAACAAAACCCTGTGATGGCTAGATATCTTAGTACAGAGATATTCAGGGTGAAATCTGCAATTTTGTGATTGTAATTGTATCACAAAAGATGTACTATAAAATATTTCCTCAACAAATTTCTTCTTTGGACCAAATTCTTTTATTCTTCTGAGGTATAGGTAGAATATCCAGTTTGATTCTTACTGTAAACCAAGCTACTACTAGTCAGAACATATCAATCATCAGGTTCATACTGGACATTATGAAGCATTTCTTTACTGAGAGGGTGGTCAAACACTGGAACAGACTTCCTAAAGAGGGAGTCAATGACCCAAGCCTGTCAGTGCTTAAGAGGCATTTAGACAGTGCCCTTAATAACATGCTTTAACTTTTGGTCAGCCCTGAGGTGGTCAGGCAGTTGGACTAGATGTTCATTGTAAATCCCTGTCCTGGTTTTGGCTAGGATAGAGATAACTTTCTTGAGCTGAGAGAGAGCATAGCAGGTGCACCCAACACAGATTTTGGCCAGGATTGAGTTAAATCTCCTTGAGCCGGGAGGGAGTACAGCTGGAGGGATGGGCCCAGATCAGCCATTGGAGCATTCCATATCACGTGATGTTATACTCGGTATATAAAGGAGGTGAGTTCTCTCTTGCTTCCAGTAGGTGCAGTGGGATCTTCATTCTTGTGGGATCACTACTGGGAGCTGGCGTTGTGTTACAATCACTAAACTGTTTTTTATTTCAGCCTATGAGTTTTTCTTTTTTGTCCCTCCCTTATTTTCCCGGACTGGGGAGAGGGTGAGCGGCTGGCTGCTTGGTGTTTGGCTGCCAGATGAGTTCAAACCCTGACAGTCTCTTCCAACTGCAATAGTCTGTTTTATTTATTCTATTGATCTGTTGTTCCTACTATATCCATATTTCTTTAAGTATTAAAAATATTTTTATGTGAATGTAATTGTTTATGTGTATTATTGGCTGAAGCCCTCTAGTTTTTTTTAACTACATAAAAGTTAAATACAACTTAACTACATAAAAGTTAACTACATAAAAGTTAAAGAAGCACCAAAGCAAGATTCTTTATATCGCCTGTCAGACAACTCAAAATAAGATGCATGTTTAGCTGGAGAATGGGCCTTTTTTCATGGAAACTCAATGAATGAAAGGTGACCAAAAGAAATACAAGTTTGTTTTGTTGTTTTGTTTTTGGTTTTTTGTTGTTGTTTTTTTTTTTTTTTTTTAAAAAGCCCACAACAAGACAAAAAACTAAACCCCAGGAAACAACAACACTTTATAAAATCCTTAGTGAGATGGGGGGAAAGGTATTGGACAAGTTAGCTGTGAAGTAGTTATCACAGTTTTTTGTGATATTTCAAGTCTACTTTATGTACAGTTGCTGCTATTGAGCTGATCAATGGGAAAAGTGAAAACAGGCCAGAAGGGACCACTGCAGAATCTAATCTGATTGCCTCTACACTTGGTGTACAATTTTACATTGATATTCCTTGACACAGACCCTTGTGTTCTGTTTACTGAACTGAAACAAAAGTAGGGCAACTACGAGGACCTGGAAATTTTAGGAGAGACTAAAATTAATAAATTTAGGATAGTAATTAGAAGTTTTTTCTGGTCACAAAAGAAATGAAAGTCTGAACCATCTTCCAATAGAAAAGAATAGTGAGAATAACCCCCTCTCCCAAGCCATCTGTAGGCAGTGTAATGTGACATTGTGAATTGCATGTATAATGCACTGTGAAATAATTGTTTGCTTTTATGGGAATTGGATTCACCCACCTTGAAGATTCTTGTCAGTCTTAGATTCCGTCTGTCTTTTTGATCACATAAGTAGGAAGGGTGTTCATGCCTTCAGTTCTTGTCTGAGACCGACACTCAATTTATCTTCATTACACAACCATCTAACCCTACCATTTCATTATTTTTTTTTTTTCACTTCTCTGTGGACTGATTTTTCATGTGTTCATCTTTTTTTTTTTTTTTTAATTTGCAGTTTAGTGAAGATTTTCTAATCAGTTCCATGTTTTTCACACAAGGTTTTCATGTCTTTCAAGCCAAAGTAGGATTTAAATTTCGTAACATTTAAGTTAACAGTTAAGCTTCTAAACTCTCATAGAATAATAGATTCAATTTCAGACATAAGATATTTCTTCATCACTATTTTAACACAAGGTATTATGATAACAGGTGGACACTTGGCAAATCTAGATACTTTACTGTACGGCTCTGTGCATTTTAACTAAGTCTGAGACACCACTAATATCATATGATGGAAGGGTATCACATAGTAACTTTGCTATGTCATGTTGGTAACACAGTAGCAGCTAAATAAATACAGATGCCTAATGGAGTATGCTGTTAGAGCATTGTATATCAAATTAATGGCCCTATTTATAATTTGCATTAAATTTTCTGTCATCTTCTGTTAAGACCAGAGGCTATTTTTTTAAAGTTAATATGGAATGTTCTTTCTATTCACCTTCTTTTCTCAGTCCCGAGATTTAAGCACCACATCTTGAGCTGACATAAATTGTATCACCCTTCTGAAGGCAACAAAGCAATTCCCCTTTACACTAACTGAAGATTTGTCCAAACAAAATGAAGAATCTGATCCCTAAAGGGAAGTAGGTGCATAGTTCCTCTGACTACAGTGATAGCTGAGAGTGTGAGAACATTTTTGGATTTAGGCAGAGGTAGCTTATTTGTACAACCTGCTTCTGTAATTAGTGGTGAAACTTTATTTCCATATATTAGGGAAAGCTATCTTTTCAGAACCATTACAAGTTGCCAGGCTACAAAAGGTAGGATGCTAGCAATTATAAATAAGTCCCTTTCCTATATTTACAGTAAAAAGGAAAAAAAAAAAAAAAAAAAAAAAAGGACAATCCTGAGTTTTAAACTCAAGAAAAATGTATGTTCATGTGCAGTATTAACATTCTGTATGAACTTAAATAGCCATGCCTAGCAGCACTACAATTTAATAATTCATTATATCATACTGTTACTGTACTACTTTCTTGCATCTGCAAAGGTCTAAGTATCAGCACTGGAAATACCATATGATATAAATGATCAAAAATATTTCATAAATAATAAAAAGGCACACTAAGAAAACAGTTCTGGACACTTATTTGACTTCATATAGTTTCTCCCTTCACCTAACAAATTTACTGAATAATCAAAATGGGTTTATAAGCCCTTAATGATAGCATGAAGTCCCAGGGTCATTTATCCACATTCAATGTGACTTTTACATAAACTTGAAGTCCTGACTGTCACAATGGCTTCAGATCAGCTTACGGTACCACTGTACCATAGTAGCAGATATGTTTGCAATTGTACTTGTTCCACCACCTCTCTAACGAAGTTCGATTGTCTTGAGGGAGAAGTAAAAAGCCAAATTAATTTAAGGATCGAAAAAGTGTTTGTCTCAACAAATTAAGAGAAGATGGACAAAGTGGACAGTATGAGATCTTTAAATAAGGCAAATCTCTAGGGATGAATTAGTTTGACTATACCTTTCATTAAGACTATATCTTTCATTAGCATACAAAAAATAGAGCTGCCAAAAGTACATAATAATATGAATTAGTGTATCTATTCATGTTTTGGCTGTTTCATCTCAATCAACATTAACTTAATATTAAGTCAACATAAATCTAGCTGCTTTTCTCAAATGTGTTTCATAACCACTTCCCTGCAATGAAGGATGCTTTCATTTCACGCTTCACATTGCACAAAGGGATGCATTTACATCATGCCTTCCTCATTTCACCTCACCTCTCAACATTGTTATAATTTTGATGACTTTTTATCCTGTTTCTAGTGATATGAAGCCCATAACTGTGCTCATGGACCAGAGGTGAGGAAAAATACTTCAAGTTAACAGCAATCTTGTTAGTGATTTTTAAGAAAGGGAAAGAAGAGGGAGGTAAGTATAAAGAAAACCTTATTTAAAGAATTCCATTAGCATTTTTTTTAGTTTTAAGATTATAGAAAGGTTGTTTCATTAAAAAAAAAAATGCTGTATGGTGTAGTAAAATATCTCTTTAAAGAGTTACAAAGAGTTACATTCTGGTATAATCTTAATTCAGTGCTTTTAGATTTGTATTTCATCTTTCCTCCTTGCTGGTAACTTTTCTCCAATAGTTTCTGTTAGTGTATTCAGACTGATTGAGAACTGGAGTCATAACTCTATGTACTCTTCTATTTTGATTTCTCATCCAGCTGTAAACCAAAGTTCATTAATGTCAATATTTGGAAAAAAAAAAAAAAAAAAAGGCTTTTTAATATTCTGAAAATCATAGAACAGCAGAAATGTGACGTACGGCATAATCTTGCAAGGCAGCAAATGCCCTAAATTCCACACAGCAGTATTTCAACCTACACAGGTCTCTGAGGACTGGAAATTCCATGTGAAACTTTTCTGTACTCAGAAATATTATCTTCTGCAATTTCTTGGTGGGAATTTGCTGGCAACTTTTCTTGGAGTACCAAAAATAAAATCAACATTTGAGAAAGAACAGGTGTTGATAAGCTTTTTAAATCCAAAAACTTTCTGCGTTTGTTCTCCAAATATGAAATGACCTTCTACCAAATGGTCTACATAACTTCTTCCCACCCATTACTGCTAGAAATACGTAAAGTGGACACACACTCACACACACACACTCACACACAAATCTATAACGTTTCAATTAACATTCTCCAAGTCTCTTTTACATTTTGTGTTCTGATATTTATTTAAGATAGAAAAAGCTGTCAAACGGGTGTCTAGCTAGGCCCTTCCAGACACTGAATTAGTGTCAGGTCACCACGTGAAAGCTGTAAGGCTCTCTAAGTGCATTTCCTCTGTCTTACCTCCATCTCTTCATAATGACTAAATCATTTCTTCAAATATATTTTTTTTATACTCAGTATGTTTAATAGATGAGAGCAACAAATTAGAATAATTTAAGGTACCCCTGAAAATAATGTTGCCAATGGTATACCCTTCTGAAATAGCATGTATGCTGACTTAAATTGCCAGTTATCCTAGGAGGTAGACGGATACAGAAAAAGGAAAAAAGGCAATACTGCCATTGCTAGTGTAACCAAAGAGAGGGAAAAAGGTAAAACAGGACATTCTCCTGACTGCAAATCTGGAAATGGGTCTAACTCTGACATAATATTGGTTTAATAAAAGTAGGTTTAACCATAATATAATTCTAACATAGTGAGCAAAGCACACCCATCAGTTCATTTGAGATTTCTCAGTACTAGTAGGTACACAGAAATATCTTACTTATGGACTGACTGGGGTCATTGAAACACCTACACTGTTCATGACTCATGGAAAATAGTTCTTGCTTTTCTTCAACTCATTCACAAAAATCAGCCTTCTCCAAGAATAAAAAGTCATCAAGGACAACAGTTCCTTCTTTCAGTGGCAAAACAGACTCTTTCTTCCAGTAACATGTAATTCAGTACAATGATAAAGCCGATCCAATGCATTTGGTTTTAGACCTGTGCCAGGCTCGGACAGATAATTTATAAAGCAAGCCTACGGTTGTAAAAAAGAACATTTCTTTCTCGTTTGTCTTTAAACTGTTTGAACATTTGAGAGTTGTACTGTTGTACTGAGTTCATGAATTGCATTCTACACAACGAGCATTATGTGCATTAAGGTACCAACCCAGTACAATACATAAATATGACTTTGACTTTGAACATGTGACTTGACTCTCTGAAAGACTGGCCAGGGAATAAGATTTTTCCTGAAGTTTACACCTCTAATTTCTATTGAACTACCTAAGCAAATGACAACAGTAAGCAGAGAAGGTCTCACAGCTGCATGGAATCTGTTGTTCTTGAGTGGGATTTTAACTTTCTTCAAATTTAAGGGCAACAAATCACTCAAAGTCTATATTCTCATCAGCCTGATCTAATCTCAGCACTTTAGTCTTGTGGATGCTTATATGCTAAAAAAAAAATCCTCTTTTGGCTCAAGGTGCTCATCAGCCATCTGGAACTGCTTCCCTAGTCTCATCCATTATGTAAATGAGATGTACTATTTTTTATGTTTCATCTACTGACGCTAATACATTAATGTGGATGTTACAGCTTGAGCCCCTGAGAAGGAACTGGCTTCACATCACTCACTGGCTTGAGATCACATCCCATTACTTTTAATGGCCCTGTGGCATTTAAGGTCACTGGATTTTTAATACAGCAGATTTCTGTGATGTCAGTAAAATGGTAGCTACCCCTTCTCATTTCCTTATCTTTTTTTTTTTCCTCTCCCCATTAAATTATAGTATTTCAGACCATTGCATATCTCATTTGTTCTCATTTGTTCTATGAAACTAATTTCTTCATTTACCTGCATGCCTTTTTTCTGTTTGAGAATAAAATAGCTGAAAAGATTCTCCTATGTCATAAAATAAAGCAAGAAGAAAGCAGGAATTTGTTAAAAGAATTAGTAGGGAGATTTAGACAGGAGCTGAAAACCAGTTATGTTCAATATTTCATCTGTCTTTGATTTTTGATACATTAAATGATACAAATTCAGTCTTGTAATATTATAGCTGTGTAAACAGTCCTTAGTCACTTGAGTGAGTAAGTTGAAATCAATGTGTAAATAAGAATTATGGCTCTGTCCTTGCAAAGCAGAGTTTGAAAGTGCTGCAAACTCAGTCAGTCACATTTATAACTGTGAAGTACCACGCGGGATTGAGCCCTGTCAGAATAGGACAGCAGACTTTGATGGAAACAGTAGGCATATTCCAATTCAGTACCATTTAACTTTTAAATGAAGACTCGCCACATGTCAGGGATTTAACACACTTGTTCAACATTCCAAATCACCTATAGTGTAAAAGAGGAAAGAAAAGTATGAAGTACAATTAAAATCTGTCATTTAGCATGGATAATTTAAAAATTATTTTCCTGTATTAAAAAAAATGCTTGCCAGATTCAGAGTGGAGATGAACTTTAAATGTAATATGAGCTTTCAGTGCACTTTATGCAGAGAATTATCTGACTAGAAAATATAATCAAATTGGTTTTTTAAGTTATGGAAATCCATTGCAATCAGTCAAGAAAAGTAAAACATGTAGCTATATTGAATGAGGTAAACATGCATGTTATTAATAAATAATTTCAAAACTCTGCAATTTTTTCTTATTCAAGTGATTACTTGAACAACCCCAGGATCTTGAGCAGGACTACTTAAATGAGAGGGGACAAGATGGTATTCCAGCAACTATTCCTTTGATGATGATAGGCTTGATAGAACATCTCCATTCATAATTTTTAGCATTATTTGAGGCTACAGCATAAGATGCATTTGATAAAAATACACCAAAGTGAATGAACCAGGTGGATCTAAATTTGTCCATGCTGAGGTTGGTTCATCAGATCATAAATGTTTGAGATTAGGACAGGTATAAACATATTCCTCTTTTGGGCTATTCTTCCATTTTCTTGTTATATATCTGTATTTACTATATTGAAACAAATGATAATGTTTTGCCTCAAAGTAAATTGGAGATAAAAATATATTTTTTAATTCTCCATTTTATCATAAACAATATTAACAGACATTTATTTGCATTTTCAATTTAAACCCAAAATGAGAATGACAGAAAAAGTTTCTGCAAGAAATTATCTCCTTTCACATCCTAGAAGAACAAATTCTCTTCACTGATGTCAGCAACTATAAACACCATACATGATGAGATTATTCTGTATGACTAGCTCACATATGGTCTATAGTTGATTCAAGGATGGATTAGATGCTAGTATTTTCTACATATGCACCGATTTTTTTTACACGGATCTCCAGTTTAGCAGGGAGAGAGACACATTAGCAAACAGTATTTATTCTTGTTTGGTAAAGAGAGGTTTTCTTAAATTTTAGCTCTGCTACTCTTTATCTGCTTTTCCACATTATTGCTGCACATTGTTACTTTCATGCTTTCTGAGTTCAGTCGCAGGGGTGGCATTTAGCTTCATGGCTAAACTATCAAATTCAGTATTGTTCTTTACTCAGCATATCCTATTTAGAGTTTGATTGTGTGGCATTATATGATATGCACTTGCTACCTGCAGCAGTATCTAATTACAAGCACAGTTCTCCTCCCACAGAGTGCTGGAGACTTTTGAACAAAAGATGCTTTAACACTGACATCAAATGAGCTTGCAAAATTTAAAGCAGAATTGGTTTTAGCGTTTTGTAAGGGAAAAATAATGCTGTTTTTACTGCTGCTGTTTACTGTGTTGTTATTCATTGATGCTAAATGTCAGGTATGAAAAGTCATCGGTACCAATTAACAATTTAATTAGAATTGCAAAGATATCTTGTGCTCTTATTACAGGCAGCTGCAAAAATCTGCTACAGATCAAAATGAATTAACAAAGTAAACTGTTTTAAATACATTCTTCAAAGTTGTCATGTTGAAGTTAAAACATACTGACTATTTCTTGACTGGAAAATTTTATAGAACAACATGTGCATACAAACAGAAGTTTACCAAATATCATGACACAGCTGGAAAGAAACAGGCTAGTAACACATTGGTTTCAAAACAGGCTAATTTGATCAGAACTAAACTAATAGCTTTGAACTTCTGCGGCAAGCCCAGTTTGCAAAGTCAGATTAATCTCACTGAATTCAAGCTTGTGTTATACTTGTTCACAAAGAGGAACATTCATTAATTTAGATTCAGTTTGTGAGTTAGATATAAAATCCAAATATTTGAGAGCTGGGACATTATTTCAGTTTTGCAAAAGGAATCAGCTTTCCATTCTGCAATATACTGTGAAATAGATTGCTCCCGCACCAATAACCATAGTGAACACAGGAAGTAAAACCACTGTTTTGTACATCTCAAAATGTACTCCCAGTTTTCCATCTGCTCACAGTGCAGGATGGTCTCTTTTGGTCTGTATTAGAAGCAGAGGATCAAGTATCAGCATCCTTTGTATGTTGAGTGCTCCCCATGCCAAAATGTGGGTTTGCCTCCAAGCAGTGCTGATACCGGACGCATCTAGGCTTGAGAATGGGCTGAGAGTTATGCTTGAAAACCATGTAGACATATTCAGAAGCAGGCTGCTTTGGTTCCTCAGGTAAGTGAATTAGTATTGTATGGTTTTTAGTATTTATATATTTTTATTTGTTCTGTCAGGTTCTTCCTCCCATAGTGGAAGGCGTTACACTATCTGTACTTCCAGCATCATGGTATGATTTTAATTATCTGTATGAACAGATTTGAGTGAAGATGGACAGTTTTTCAACTCCAGTTACAGATAACAGATTTTTGTCTTTTTAGGAAGGATTAATGAAAGATAATTTTTATAACAGAAAAAACAAAAAGCTTGGCTTAAGATTTTATAAAAATCCAGCTGTTGTATCTATATGTACAATGATGGTATGACCATCAATCTGTTCAAATTGAAAAAAAAACCAACAAAAAAGTATGCAAGTATGGCTATGAAGATCTCTGAAGAATTGTTTTGAATTGCTGATTATGTGTAAAGACAAAGGGAAAATGGTTGGTGAAAGAAGCAAATCCTAAAGCAGGTCCTAACCTCTGCTTTCAGGCTGCGAAGATCAGTTTCCAATGAAACAAGGCTGCCTGCCTAAAGAGCAATTTAAGGGCAGATTTTGAAAAACTGCCAGAGAATATGTACTGGACTGAAGAAACCTCCCCAAAATCACACTGAAGCCTTTCTGGATGGATGGCACAAGCAGGTTCGACATTTTCACCCCTGTCAGTCTGCTCAGAACAATGATATGCCCAAAGCAATGTAAACACATTAGTATTATATGAAAAAGGTTCTCTACTCTCTGAGAAAATGGGTCTCTTAACTTGTGTTTGGCCCTCACCTTGCTTTTCTAACTTCAGATTCCTAATATGGTCTACATATGTTGTAGTTGGTGCACTTGCTACCAATAACAATCCCTAAATCTATCTGGTATTCTTCCAACAACCAATTTAAAAAAAAAAAAAAAACAAAAACCACCCTACTAGTGAAACAACTGATGGCTCATGGAGCAGAATTTCTGTGGAGGGAAGGACAGGGCTGGCTTCTCTTTCCAGTGAAAACAGCCTTTCAAAGTCATTTGTCCAAGAATCATCTGGGAGGTGTAAGTCTCTTATTACAAAAACACAGATGTTAGGACTGGAAATTAATTTTGTGGCTTTGTTTGTCACCTTCTGGAGTGGAATTAAACCCGTGCCCTGAAGACTGCTCTCTGTAAAGACTAGTCTGTTTTCTGTTTGCTGATATGTTCTTCCTTCATGAACATCCACGCAGTGTGAAAATGAAGCATATCCTCTCTGCTTCAATAATGCTGAAATCCACCGGTGTTTCTGCTTTCACAGAGTGGGAGGACGAAAAGATCTGGGTCTGTTGAAATCTCTGACAGGCATACCAGTGCCCCTTGCTGCTACCTCTTGTTCAAACAAAGCCATGTATATAATACAGAGGCAATTTTAAATATCTGCATTCTGTTAATCAACATCAGCACACATCACAGCCGCTTAAGCAAGTTGTTTTTTTCATTACATGACTCATTGCTGCAGGTGAACAGCACCTGAGAATGTACTGTCAGAACTGCCCCTAGACAGTGAGTTGCAGAGAATGCCCCTACTTTGAAAACACCTCATTCTCATTCTCTTTCTTTGCAAACAGTACTAAATTGAAGATTATTAGCTGCATAAAATCCAGACAGGGAATTTCAAGCTGCTGACATTGTGGCATTGAATATACAGAGCTCAGCAGCAAGACGCCAGCAGCAATCTGAAACAACCTTCCCTAGACCCCCCATCTAATAACTACAGATTCAGAGCATCATTGGATGTGCGACTTCCCAAGGTTATTGAATAACAATTCTATCTCTGCTAATAGTAGATGCTCCTAGTTCTCTTATAATTAGTCACCATGGAGTTTTTTATAAAGGTTATTGGGTTGAAAGTTATTGCTGTGATTTGTTTTAAGGAGGAAGGAATACACACACACACTTTCACACGTACATAGAGCAGAGGAAATTATCCTTCTACCGTTCATTCATTAGCAATAGTCACAGTTACCTCCGGCATTTTCTGTGTACATTGAGGGCCTTTTATGCTCTGCATCCTCTGAATGATTATTGCACTGGGAGAGGCTGGGACCTGAACATCTGCATCTCCCCTAAAGCCAGTTAAGTCAGTTCACTCTGCATGATATACAATGGCCACCTATCTTAAACACAACAGATATTCCTGGGTCTACTGGGGAGAACATTAAATCTTTCCTCCAGCAGACAACATGATGGTGCTTCCTGCTGCGGGTGAGTGAGCCTGTTTTCTCCACACTGTAAACTGCAAATGGCTGGAGAGAGCAGAGGTCCTCCTTAATCAATGGTGATCTTATTTATTTGGTTTTAAATAAAAGTTGCAAAACTTTGCCTGGTGATTCAACAATGGTGTGGTCAGCGAGCTGGCATGACATCAGATTAATGCTGTCTGTTTTAGACTTTCCCCTAAAGGTCAAAGGAATGAGGCGTGAATAGATAAACAGGCTCATCAATAATAATATCTTTTATTTTCCAGACTGATGAGCCGTAAGTCAGATTGTTAGCACACTGTGATGTGTGGATGCAGGCTGGTTTTAATACCCATAAAGACAGATGTATCTGCAACATGGGAAGCTTAAATTTTAGTTTAAACATTTTGAGGATGAATATTGAAATGACAGATTCCACAGTGCTTCTACCATAATAAGCACTGAAAGCCATAACTAACAAAGCACAGTCTGGATTTGGGTCCCAACTGGTCTATTCTTTCACTGATGAAGAAAAGTAGATCTCAGTTCTTGTGCTCTGTAGAATTCCGACAAAAAAGTGTTGGCTGGGGGGACACGTGCAATGCTGCAATAATGAGTGCTCTGCACAGTCTCAGGGATGTGGGCTTGCTCTGAATGCTCTGAATGCTCAGATCCATGCAAACACATCAGCATCCGCCTGCCACTGTCCTTGTCTTCACCAGTGACTGCATCACTTGCATTTTAATACAGAAATCCTCTGCAGAGTTAGTCTAAGTAGCATGCAGAGTTAGTGAAAATTAGTTCAATTACTCTCTCTTCTGGTCCTTCCAAAGTCTCAGAGAGAAGCAAAAATTAGGATTTCTGGCTGAACATCAGGAAACACACAAGCTCTTTTTTCCAATCAGGTAAGGCTCAGTGTTTTCAACATTTTCTGTTTGCAAAGGTCTGTCATGTGAATAACCATGAAGTTATCCAAACACAATAGATGCATAGCTCTGCAATAATATAATACCTTTTCTAAAACAACTAGAAAGCACCACACATTTTCCCAGTAGATAACTCTGGCTTCTTTTCCCAGAGTATTACATTATTAACAAGATTTCTTCCCTAAACTACAAAAAATAAACTCTTAGTACGTACTGCAAAATTCTCAGCTCACGTTTGCTAAACTAAACAAGTATATTTATAATTCTCAAATGGAAAGCCTCTTAAAGCCTCTTTTAACAACCTATACATTTCTGTCCTTTGACACTGAACTTACTTTCCTCCTTGTCTAAATCTACATTTTCACTTCAAAGGCTGCTATTTTGCATTCAGTTCCAGCATGCTCAGCTATTGTTTTCCCTATCACATTGTTATCAGATGTTCAGGTTGATGGTTATTATCCTGTGTCAAGAGAAAATGTAGTCAGCACAGTTACATGTGCTTTCTCCATGGGCAGCATGCATGGTATCATCCTAATCAGTGTATCGTTCAACAGTCTTCTCACCTTGTTTCCAGGCTTGATTCAAGATACATTTTTAAAACACAGAATCAGTGTGTGTGACATCTGTTCTTTACCTATTCCAGTCCAGAAATAATTTTAGAAGTTACATATTGCTGAGACTACTCATGATTCATTAAACTAATGTTCTGCTCCTGGCAAATGACCCGTGTCCTATGAAAGGATATAAAAAGTAGAAAGAAGATAGACTTGATTTTTGGGTTTTGGGTGTTTTTTTTTTTTTTTAAGTGACACCGGAAAGAGAAAATTTTCTTATGAAACATGAGGAAAAATATATTGCTAGCATGCAATGGTGATTTAATATTAAAAAAAACATTTTTGCTATGTGTTTCATCATCTTAGACAATGTCTCTTATCTTTCTTTAATTACCTTTTTTCATGATTAAGTGGTTTTTGTTTTTTTTTTTCTGACATGTCACTACAGTGTTCTGACATGCCAATAAATGTCTGCAGTTCCTCTGAAGGAAGAGTTAACAAGTTTGTGCATCTTTATATATGCACAATTATTTTATTAACTTCTGAATACTTTGAATGAAGAGGGTAAGAAGAAGCAAGTGGAATAGAGAAATTAGAAAATTTAATCTTCAATTCAAAGCAGCTCCGCTCTGAAATTCTTAACATGTTAATGGCAATTTTAAAATAAACTGTAAAGATTAAACAAAACTTTCAGAAATATAAGGTTATTTCAATTTATTGACCAAGTAATTTATAACAATTTTTCTTTAATATTTTTGGTTATATCTTTGTTGATTTCACTGTGTGATTCAATATGAAACGGCATGGATAGAATTAAAAACCGGGAAATATACTTCACGATCAGTTCTAAAATAAAATTTTGCTTTTGTGAAACCAATCTCTGCAAAATTTCTTTCCCACAGCAGTGCAAGTGTCCAAAATAATAACTAATTAGATCTAGAGATCAAGTTAACAAATATACAAAATCATGAATGTCCTTTTATATTAGGAATCATATCCCACATTTAATATCATTAGAGCAACAACATACATTACCAGGTGATTACTTGTTAATGTTACCATTACACACTTAAGTTATAAATAAATCTACAACTTAGTGGAATGATAAAAGCTGCACTTATTGAACTTAAAGTTATCATGTTTATAATTTTTACAGCTGACTACTATTTGGTTTTAATACGTGAATTCTGTCTGATTAAAAAACTAGTTTTCTTTGTTAAAAAGGCTTTATTAAAGATCTTTTGGAAAAAAAACCCAGAATTTTGTGTTTTCAAGGTTATAGTTTTCTTTGGTAAATTGCTGTAAGTATATGTGGAATAAAGGAGCAACCTGCAAAGTTCTTACACGAGCAGCTTCTGTCCCCTTACCTTGATACAGAGAAATGATTACGTGTTTTGAGACTTATTTATTTATAGCAAACTGCTTAGCAACTTATTTACTTACTTATAGGAACTTACAGTATTGCTTATAGTATTTTGAATATTGCTAGGAATCCTGCTTGCCCAGACTGTTCTGTGCAATTTTACCAAGGACTACTGTGTTCATAAAACAAAGCAGTTCACTGTGAAAATCTACCAAGAACTATGATGTTCAGCAAAATATTATGGTTTTGTCCTTGGGGAACAGGTGTGCTCTAGCTAGTTGTGTCTTGGTAAAGATAGTCATATATGGATGGTAGAAGTTCTATTTGTTCTCTTATATAAAATAGAATGAGTAAACCGGCTGAAAAACACTCTTGGTATTCAAGAAATTGGCCAAGAGAATCTGCACATGCTCCAGGGAAGGCTACGAGCCTTCCTCCCATAGACACCACCCCCTCCCCCCAACATGCCCACCGGGAGGCAATGCACAGCTGCAAAAATAACATCAGCCACTGACAGCAGCCTTTCGAACTAACCCAGCCTTACCCGTGCATATGTACGTTTGTGTTATGTAATCCAGTGAATATGGATATCCATACTCTATCAGTTTTTGGTAAAATGTGCAGGGGGCGTGCAAGCTTTGTGGAGAAATACCCTTGCACGCTGGCGCCGGAGTAAACATACCTGCTTTACAACTCTATTCGAGATGTGGAGTCTTTTTTTCCCCAGGTCAACCTTCAGAACTCCACACTCTGCCATCCAGTAAACACCACTGTTTACCTGCCAAAATATCAAACCCCAATATATTTCCTTTAAAAGGACTTAAAGCCACCTCCAGCGCTGTCATCCTCTTTCCCTCGATTAACAAAACTATATTCTCACTACAGGACATTTTTCTATCACCCCCACCACACCTACTATATTTATAAACTTCCTCGATGGTTTAAGTCCTAACTCAGTGGCTTGTCTGTTTAAGACACTAATTTGGGGCCCTGTATCAGTTAAAACCTCTAAACTTAGCCGTCTAGACCCACAGGGATATGTATGTAAGGTTCCCTGTCAGCAGCCCATTGGCAGGAATTCACCACACAGAGTGGGCAGCCCAACCCGCAAACCGCAGCTACTAGTTTTTTGACTCTCTCAACTCCCTCCTCGATACTACAAAAGGGTTAAATTTCCCTTCCTGAGGGAGTACATTGCCCATGTTTCCTTTTGTTCTCGAGTTTTCCCCTCCAGCAATTCCGCCAACTTTAAGCTATTATATCCACATAATGTTGCCAGGAGTACCCCTAGTACCAAGCCTTTCGACAAAGATGATTCCTTCCTAATAATAAAATGGACCTGATTTACCCCGGAGCGGTTTAAACTCTCTACTAGGAGGCTGCTCGGGGGTGGATCTTCCGACTGACTTGCCGAACCCTCTGGCTTCCATCCCGCCCCCACCTGGGTCAGTCCAGCCCATCTCTCGCCCATCAGTTGCCAGATCCTCTCACGCTCTGGCCAAAGGCCCCAGCTACGGTGAGGCCCCGACAACAAAGGCAGTCAGGAGCTGCTGCTCTTCAGCAGCCAAGAAGCCCTGTTTTCATTGGGTGGGTGCATCTGCCACACCCTTTCTTTGGGACCAGAGCATTAGCTTAATAAAAGAAAAGAAACACCTCTTGCTGCTTAGGATTCATCAGCACGTGCAGTTTTCCTGATGTTATTTTTTGGCATAGAAATCAGTACATTTTTCTGAAGTCCCTCGTGTAGACTCCAGGTTACATTGCTAGGCTGTACTGAAGGTGGGAATCAAAGAGCACCACACATCTTTGCTTTGTCAATGGAGTTTGCCCACCAGGAACAAGAATGAAGAGCCATAAGCTAGCTATGGGAAAGAGAGACCAAAGGAGTGAAAAAATGTACTGCTTTCCACAGCTATTCACTTGCACAGATTGAACAACAGCAATGAACTTCTGCTGTGATGCTCTCTGGAAAACACTTCAGAAACCAACACAGTTTGCATATTTTAAAGCAAACTGCAGCTTTGTAGGAGCTTCTCTAGTAGACATTTAACTGCTTGTAACCATTCTCATACCAAACTCATGCCTTGTCTAATGATTGTAATATGAAAGAGACTGTATTTGACAATGCAGTACTGCAGAGAGCCAAAGGCTGGCATTTATTAATAATACTTATCTGCATGATTTATTGTGCTATAATTGTGTATTTGTTGAGAATTAATCCCAAACTGGGTTACATTTGGTACAGCTCTAAACCTACAGCAATCCATATGATAAGACAGTGTTTGCTTGTCTATCATCTTTAGAGAGGTTTGGCCACTTGTTCCAAGGTACAACAACTATATTTGGTCTAAAGAGGAGATAAAGGAGAATGTCTGTGTGACAGATAGTTTTTTTTAGTTCAGCTCCTCAGCCATGTAAATAAGAGATCAGAATAAATTACTTATATTACTTAAATAAATTTTCATATACTTTTTACAGATACTTACCATAAAATCAGTGCCTGTTATCCCATTTCCTCTTCCCTCTTCAATCCAAATCAAACCTTTAAGAAATTGTGACCTTATTTTATATTGTTCATCTGGCAGAATAGTGAAAGATAAAGAACATGAGGTGAAAAGTAGGGGCATACTCCAACACAGTGTGATATATTGCAGGGATAAACAAAACATTAAATTCCAGTACTAGGATAAGTTGAATTTTTAAGACTTACTGAACTTTTTTTTTTTTTTTAAACATAAATTTTGCTTTGAGAGTACAGTTTCATTGTCCAAAGTCCCAGAAGAACCCTGACAAATATTTAGCGTTTAACTATACTGTTTAACTGGAGTCAAATGATTAGATGCCTACAAACAATCAGAAACACAGGTATCTCCAGAATTTGAAACAACCTTTGGAATCACTTCTTTGCATAATACAGTGTGAATCCATGGTACCTCCACTCCTGGCTGCTAAGGGTGTGTTAAATCCTTAAACAGAAATGAAATACATTGGATTATTAGCCATTATTCACAGTCTTTCCTGGTAGACTAGTAAACTACTATATTTAGCCTCCCAGGCTTGCTGCATTAATTATGGGCTTAAAAGCTCCTTTTAAGCACTTATTTTCATACTACTTTTCCTAATTTTTTTTGTTAAATAAAGAATTCAAAATCAAGATTTGCTGCATTGTGATCTATGCTTCACATCAAATTATTTAAGACTACTGTCATTTCCTTTCTTGACTTGAAGTAAGAAATACAGAATACTTCACCCACACACTTTGTCTTTCATACTTGGTTCATAAAACACTTTGCAAATGCCATTCTGTCAACTTATGTAGTTATTTATCTATTGATTCTGTCTTATCTGTATTAAGATAAGAATTGATATGGACATGCTAAGCTGAGGACTTTCACAATGCCTGTTGTTGTCGTTCAGGTCTAGTTTAACTTTTTTATAACCTTTAACAAAACCAACTACTTTCTTTAAATCTCTGAACTGTTGATTAGCTACTCTTTTTCTTTCCTTGGAAAGTGAAAGGTATCTGAGACTTACACTGTTTAACACATTACTAGAAGTACCAGATGTTAACTGGTCAAACCATTGTTATAAGGGAGCTACGGAAATTATGTTTCAGGAAGATTGTTCATCTTTCAGAGATTAGAATGAGATAATGCTATAGTGAAATGCACAGTTGAAGGCAAGTAAACAGCAGATTAAAAATGCAGCTAAGCATGTACAACCAAATCATATTCTCTCTTTTTATTTACAGCAAATGCAGAAATAAAGGTAAATATGGTAATACAGGCAATGAAGGTGAGCTGGTTAAAATGAGTATCCTCTTCAGTCTCACAACACAGTTATTAGCACCATGAAGAGAAGGAGTGCCAACCCTTACTGTCTTTCTGTATATTACTGAAAGAACTAATCTCCTTGAATGTCAGACAAACTGCCTAACTCTTAAAAGGCTGAAGTAGTCATTCAAGCACCTTTGATAGGGCATAAAAATTAGCATGTTTAAAGGCAATGGCACATTTTCAAAACTAGGTAGGCAATGCTGTAGTTTCATAATGAGTTTAAACCAGATTAAGCTGGCAGGGCTGCAGAAAGTGGCCCCATTGTTCTTCAGTAGCTCTATTTCTCTTTGTGTCAGCACAAGCATTTACCTTCCAGTTAAAACTAAACAGTTGGGGGTTTTGCCATGTTAGTTTTAAGTAAGATCAGTTCTCTGACCTGGTTCACTATGCAGCTGTAAAAAGCTTCCTCAGGAGGGGGAAGATGGCAGGGAGGTGAAAGGGGAGTAATAGAAACACTTCACTTGGCATCAGTGCCAAATGCTGCTGCTGCGGACTGATTGTGAAATTATAGCATAAAATGCAAATAGGTTGCCTGCCTCTGGTGATTACAGATGGGACCTCACTGACTGTCCTGGGCTATAGGGAAGTAGAAACCACCCTAAAGATGCCTGTACAGAGTAGCTGAAAAGACTTGCTTTAAAACAGTACATTTTTCATATAAAAATAGATTTCTTAATTAAAAGGAGAAAATTTTCTTCCCCCCCCCCCCCCCCCCCCAACTTGGACTACCTCCTAACATGCTGTATACACAGACCTAAAGAGTGTAGTTGTTTAATAGATATGAACAGAACAAAAAGAATGAATGTGGGACTAGAATGATGGTTGGACTAGATGATCTTCAAGGTCCTTTCCAACCTAGTTGATTCTGTGATTCTGTGAATTTTCAGAATACTAAGTGGATACATGGTGTGCTTATATTTTAACTATGCACAGGGGAACTAAATACACAGCCTAAGTCATATAGAAATATGGGAAAACTAGACCCACAATATATCTTGTCTACAGTTTCTAACAAAGGCTTGAGTCGTTTGGGATTCATATGGATTGATAAAATTAAAAAGGAAAAAAGTAATAAACTCTAATGGAAACCATGTTTCTGTTCTGTTGCCAGAAGGGATTACAATATTCTGAGTACTATATACCTATCAGAATGAAAAGCAGGAACAAAAAAGGGGAAAGAAACAGCATGGGGCCAAGGAAGAAAAACAAACGCACATTTGTTTTTGTATCTTACAATGTCAATGATTCAAAGGAGATCGTCTGAGATAACAAATAGATCTTTCATCTTTTAGCCCACCAAACAGTGAAAAACCTCAGACTATTGGCACAGTATTTTTTGAATAGGAATGGGGAGAGTGGAATCTCCTAACAGATTAAAAGCCTTCACTTAGTTTTCAAACAGGGCTTTCAGATGCATTTTCCGGAGACAGAAGATGGTGTTTGGGAGACTGATTTGCTTCTCTTCCCTCTAAAGATTTTGCAGTAGATTTCCTCTTCCCACTACAAATGCTCTTAAGTACAGTAGAGTTGATCCAGTTGCAGGGACAGAATTTATCCACCATTTAAGGGATTGATGACCAAGTTATACAGGAGTCTCTGGCTTCAGCAGTTTTTTTGTGTAGCTGCATTTTATTATTATTTGTAGTGTGTAAATTAAGGGCTACATCTGCTATGAGAAAGATGGAATTTTACTTTCCATGGAAATTTGCCTTCAACACACAAGAACACCAGTGAAATTCAAGGTCTGCCACACAGGTAAAACTCAAAACTTTCTGAGGTTGACCTTCCCTCACATCTTAAATGAAATTTGTCTAGAAGTGATCAGTAAAGACAGAAAAGTACTGAAAAATATAACAATACAGACAGCACTGTTTTATTTTACATTAAAACTTAATTTTGAGATTATCCCAAATCATGAGCTTCAGGCAGTAGTCAGATGTGAGGTTGATTAAACTAGCTTGGATAAGATCTGAAATATTTTGTCTTTTTGGTCCATTTGCTCTGTGCTATAACAGGTCCTTTCCTGGTTGTAAGTATGAACATTATTTATGGCCTCTGTAACATACCACTCACAACCGATGTCACCAGCTAGGTCTAGTCAAGTATTCAATAAATTTTTCAGAGAAATATTTTCTTCAAAACATGTTTGGCAATTGTGATTCTCAGGAAATAATGGTCCTGACTCAGCTTTGGGTTTTGTAGCTATGACTAGGAGAAGCCAAAAATCCCAAATTTGAACCAGATTCTTCTAACTTCACTTCTCAATGGAGAAAACAGTCCAAATGTATCCAAAATCTGGTAATTTCAATTATTATAATCTGCTTGATTTCAACTGTTTTTAAATCTGGCTCGGTTTAGGATTTATGTTTTCATCTTGCAATAGAAAAAACATCTGCTTTTATGAGATTTCTGATCATATATAAGAAGATTTCTCCAATTAACTGTAATGGGAAGATAGCTATTGTCTGAATAAGAAAATGATTCTTCTATGCTCCATCAGATTGTCTCATGTCTTTCTTAATATTAAGGTCCACTTGTTTTTGTCTCAAATATAAGAGCTTATAAGTACACAACTCAGAAGTAGTGACTCTACTTAGAGTCTTCCCATAATCTACTTAGAGCACTTATATAGACTATAGTCTATATGTACATTCCATTCTCTTTTACCTAAATCAGATGCCCTCATTTTAAAATGCACAAAAATATATGGGAATTTATCCCATTTAAAAACTGGATATGTCTCACATGATTATATCTAAAACCTGTTCATTAGTTTCACAAACTGTAGAACTTTTGGAATCTCAGATTTTGCCAGTAAATTTTCAATTTTTTTATGCCATTCCGTAGCCTCTAGTAATATGACTGAAAAGATAATTTCTGCTACTTCCCACATCCGTTCCGCCCTGCCCTGGACAATTTTCATGAAACAGGATAGATGCTACCACTGTTCTAGATTGAAATTTGATGTTATGCTCTACATAATTACCAGAACATAAAAGATATCAAATAGCAGTGAAAAGTCATATTTGATGAGCTGTTATTATTGTGATTATACATTTATAAATGAAAAATGTAGGGGAAATGCTGAGATATGCCTCTTTTAAAAAGTAGCTGGAGGAGTCTGGAAAAAGAGACAGTGTGCACATAACATCTGAAGTGTGATACTTTTGTTAAGTATCTTATCCACAAGAGGAAGAAAACTACTGTTACCATGGTAAGATGTTATTATTCATTGTGAAATGATATCAACTGTTAAAAGTAATTTTGTAAATCTAAAACTTACTGAACAACATAAGCTTCAGGAAAAAAAGAAAACTAAGAAAGCTTTTGTGTGGTCTTTGGCATAAAACCAAAACAAAATCTGGAGCAAATTATGGTTCATATAAACAGTAGAATCCAGGGTTTGTCTGACATCATTTATGGAATTTTAATTAATACAGAGACTGGTGAAGCTGTCAGACTACAGAGACTGAAGCAAAAAATTAGGAGTATGGAAATACATTGTGTACAACTCCATTTTATGTAATCTATTTTGAGTGCCATCTCTTTCCTTTATATATCAAAATAAAACTATGAAATTAAGGTTTGCTTGCCTCTATTGTTACTTTTCCTTCTCACAGAGATGTTTTGGCTTCCTGAACATTTATTTAGAGTGCAACATGATTAACATACCAAAAGATGTTATTGTGATATTTTTATAATGTTGAATGTCTAATCTTTATAGATGAATTTTTATTATTATTCTAAACTGATATTATGACATTTGTTTTACCCTACAGAAACCTTTAAACTTATAGGGATTATTCATTGTTTGGAAGACATTAAGATAGCCTCTGGGACTTTGAAAAGCAGGTGGAAAATAATTCAAAAAGCTAGATCCTGCTCTCCTTTGTGTTAATGTGAATTAAGCTTACAATGAAACAATTGGGAAGGGAAAAAGAAACCCCAAGGAATAAAATCAAATGGCAACATAAGTTCAAGTAACTAATGAGATCAAATACTGAAACTTTTTATTTTCTTTCTAAACTGTGGATGTTCAGTCTGTGTAGTATCTGAGCCCCTTAAACAGAATAGAGCCTGCCGTTAAAATGTATTTGTCATGAAGAGCAGTGCTATGGCCTTTTCAAAGGCAGAAAACTACATTGTGTCTTCTCAAGTTTAAATAGTAAATTTGAGGTTGAGGCTGCTCCTGGATACAAACTGAGTTTTTCTGAACTCATCCTTAGTAAGGTGTCAGCTTGACAGAAAAGATGGTCCGTCCCTCCATCAGTTAGCTAGGCTGATTTCTGGCAGCAGGAAGTCTATCCTTACTTACACATCTTCGGGAAATGCACACAGTTATTCCTGTGAAGACAGTAAATTACACCAGTCCAACTGGGAGTAAGCCATAGTTTATCTCTTGTCTTTTCATTACAATTAATCTGCTTCTATTTATGTTATAAAAACATAATGTACCTCATTGCTCTTTAGATAATTCTCCAATGACAAATTAGTGTTGGTGAGAAATGGTAGACAAATTCACTTGCCTTTCTGTTCTGTAAACCAATGAACCCTAGGGCAAAGAATTCAAGGTCTATAATGGCACATGCAGTCTCTAAAGTAAAAGATGGGGAAATAGTTTGAATTAAAATTATTTAACTAGCTTGACCAAGTTAACTAGCCTGAATATTTGTCTGGTTCAAGAAAAATAAGGTTAAAATGAAGGGTTAAATATGAAAAACAAGCAGAAATTGGTGTAAAAAAAATTAGTATGCAGGTCACAGGAACTGAGATGGAGAAGTAGGTCACATCACATCTTTAAGATGAAAAAATAAAGAAGAAAAAATAATAAAAAGGGTGTGGGAATTTCCTAGAAGAAAATTCAAAGGCAGAAACATAAAACATACAATGAGTGGATACAATCAGAGAAAATAAACAAAAGGCTTGAGTCAAGTGGAAATAGTGGCCTGAAATTAGAGCCATGTGTGACAAAAGGATGGAATAAATGTAAGTTAAAGAAACACTTTGCTTTATAAGATATTGGATATATGGGAAACTGGGTCTAATTGCTAAGAAAAAAAAAGTTGAATATAGAAATTAAAGGGCAAAACTACTGCTTTTGGTCAGCTGGTGTCAACACATGGTGTTAAAATGCAATGGAATAGAACAGCACGCTTGTTATTATCATATGCAACCAATTTATCAGCATAAAAGAGTAAAATATTCAAAGGCACACAGCCTGAATACAGACACAGACAAAGCCTAAAGCCAGCAACAATAGAATTATGAACAGGATAAAACACAATTAGATCTTTCCAGTATCTATTCCACTTCTTCACAGTGCCAATTACAGGGATGATACGTGGAGAAGAGGGGCTTCTTGACCTTAGAAGACATGTGGGTTTTTGCAAATAATATGTTTTCATCTATTCCTACCCAGTAAGCAAGACAGCTGAAACATTATTTAAATATGAAAGGGACCAAAAGATGGGTCAATGTAGCATTTGGTGGAGGGGAACTAAAATAAGCAAATTTAAGAATTACAGGTAAGTGTATAAGAAACAAGAAAAGAAACAAAAACCTGGAACTACAAATAACAAAAACCATGGAACTCAAGAGAGTTGAAGCTAGATGTTGTCAGTATTTAGCTCTGTAAGAGAAAAAGTTAAAGAGGAAAATATTTTTAGTCATCTGAGCTAGATAAAAGTAATGGAAAGTGGTAGAATAGGAATGGACAAGTACAAGATTAAGTGGCTTGATTAGACACAGATATGATAGCTCCAATACAGAACAAATAACAAGGAGTACTTCTTAGTTCTTTCAAAGACAGATCATGAAGGTACAGTTACAAAATATGAAAGACTGCTATATTATGCACATAAATGGCATTCGCAATCCATAGGACAGCATGCAGAACGAGATGTTATAACAGTCAAAGAAGCACAGTGAGAATTCAGATACACAGCTTGAAATGAACCATGTCAGAAACAATGAAAATATGCCAGGTCTGGTTTCTTTTCCTTCTCCAACATGATGGTGAAATAAAGAGCTTATATTTTCAGAGAGTGGATGGAGCAATACAGATTGTTAAGATGATAATGTCGCTTAAAAAGTCTGTGCTGCAACTTCCAATTCTAAGAATGCTCCACTTCTGTTTTATAGATAGTACATATATTATGTAAATAAATCTTTGAAACTGGATGTTCAGAGGACACAAGTGGCTTAGAAGACAAGACACCACTCACATATGTATAATTGCTTTAACTCTGGCTCGGATACTTAGCATTTGTTTTTGGTAACACACATGAAGTTTTCTGGGAGCTTTGACTCAGCTCATTAGCAGGCTTACTGCAGCAAAGTCAGTGGATCACAAAGCAAACTGTCTTTTACAGAGGCAGAAGGGAAACAGGCATGTGAAAATGGACTAATGTACACACTGCTAGCAAAGTTCTCAGTGTCACCACTCTATGATTGTACCTGGACTGCTTATCGGTGTAATAAAGGCATATCAATGTGTTAATAAGAACAAAACGTAGTCAGTAGGTACTCTTGTGCCTTGTCCGATTCCCTATATAAACTCAACCTTTGGGCTGAACTAGGACAACAGTGATGACAATACAAGTTTTAACCTATCTCTACATTTGAGCCCAGCACATATTTATTGTGTCTGTTTTATGAAGTAGGAAGTTGGTACATACATGCTGGCTGGCTGACATGCAATAGGCATTTTCCGGTTCACTGTGGAGAAACAAGACTTGATCTTAAAATTAGTTTAATGCACATGTGTTTATTTCACGCAGAAAGAACCTCTACCACTACAAATAAGCTGCTCCTGGGCCTTACGTTCAAGCAAAAACCGAAGGCACATTTGCAGATACCATGTGAGTGACGTTAAAAGCTTCCAGAGGAAAAAGAGGTGGTAGGGGAAAATCACAGTATTACTGCTTGTCAGCACTGGTTGTAGACTTACATCGCATTAAGTATCCTAATCAGGCTGAAGCAAATTCCAATGCAGTATGTTCCATGTATTTCTGGCCTTTTGCAATAATAGGCAAAGTAGACTCTTGTTGAAATACTGGTAAACCTACACATACTTCTTGCTCAATTTGTCATGACCTATTGCTAATCCTCTTTTGTCTCTTGAAACACATTTTTTTGGTCAAGCTTTGTAATTTAAAATCACTGGACAGTCATTTTCATGTTTGAAATTAAAATTGTAATATATTTTTAATTCTTAACATAAATACCATGGGAACAAAGATACTAAAGTATAATTTTCATTACTTACCTATTTATTTTTACAGAATTAAGCTAAAAGTATCATGCAAATTTTATACGTGCCACCTTTCTCTTTTAGGCAAACTTTAAAGTTTATCTTCACTTTTTAGAGTACAATTTAGTAATTACCAGCCATGCCACATTCAGCCAACGTGAAAAACCATTCTGCAGGTTGTCTTCATCCAGAACCATAAAGAATATGGAGTGAATAAGAACATTTGCCTGACAAAGCTGCCAGTGATGCACAGAACTGAATCTAGCTTGCTTTTGAGCAGGTGATGTGCATGCCTTCGTACTGACAGCAGAAAATCTTTCAAGTTGGAGGTGAACTAAGGAGATAAAATATGGATGCAGTAGATATGAAATAAGAAAAAAACTGCTCTGGAATACTTTTATGACCATAAATATGTTTCATCTTTATGTAAGACTAAATTGCCTCACCTCAGTATTATACATTTAGGGCTCACATAATTCCACAATGACATGAAACTGAGGTGCTTAAATTAAACTACGTTGTGCCGATATCTTCCAAGAATAACTTCTGTACAGTACAGTTCACACAGCTGTATTTTAACATTAACTGACAAAAAGAGAGCACAGACATAGATGCAAAAATAAGAGTGTTCCTAGCTCTAATAGAAACAGCGTGAGCTCTGTAGAGGACAAATAGGCAGCTTGAGAAACAGATGGGGCTGCTGAACACTTTCATGATAGGTAGCTGTTTCTGTTTTTTTCCTGACACATAGTTCACTGATTAGTTCATCACCGCACAAAGTATAGAGTTCTTCTATGTAATTGCCTAGAACATTGCTGTTTGGGGTATTTATTGTAGGTATGGAAAGCCATATTTCATCACCTTGCTTCTACAAAACCCCACCAGGCCTTTATAAATCATGACCTAACAAGTGATTAGAACTGTACATTTTGATGGCTATTTAAAATTTATCAAAAATTGTGGGATCTAATTGCTTGTAGAAAATGTGCATGTTTGACAAGTGCACAGAAAGCAAACAACAACAAACTCTTAAAGCAAGTTTCATTTGACTTTGTCTAGAGAGTCCTTGCCTCATTTTATATAATTTCAGTTTATATAATTTCAATTTATATAAATTCAGAGGTATTGGTATTTTAATACATTATTTAATCTCACTCAGACATGTTGAGCATACATGATAATATTCCATTAATGTATTTAATCTCAGTATAGTTTGGAAAATATAGTTTGGAGATTTGATAACTGGAGAGCTTTATTAGCACTTTATGAAGTCTCAAGATTTTTCATAGCTATTTCTATTTGCGGTTCCAATAATTTAAAGTCACATAAGACACTGCATTAAAACTCTAAAACCAATTATTTCAACTGTTGAACCTCAATGACATTTCAAATCAGCAATTTTGTATGTCTAAATAAAAACATTTTTTCCTGAACTTTCTTCTTGAAAATTAATGTATTTATCATTGCAATTTCCCCTGAGACTGGCAAATGCCACACTTTTCCATTTTACAGATGAAGAAATGCAGCATAAAAACAGAATTCCTTGCCCAAAATCAGACAGACAGATTATGGCAAAACTATAAACTCTAAATTCCAGGATGCCACTGTAGTCTTTGGATCACTCTTTACAGAACTACCCTCTCTGTCAAATATCAGCTTTAAACTTGTTGACTTTTGAAATTACTTGTCATGTCCAGCTTAGACGAGGGAGACAAGTGACCTAGATTTGTATATCCCCAGTGGAGTGGACAATGGTGAGGAGTCTCAAAGTCCAGACTTTTATTAACTTCCCACAATGTACTAATTGGATACAGGATAATTGGCTAAGTGTATAAGGAGTTATGGCAAGTGATATAGTATGCCTTGTGTTACTTAATGGTAGTGAGGGAAAAGGTGAAAAAGGAAAGGAGAGAGAGAGAGAGAGAATAGAGAAATAGAGATCACCGGTCAGGGTTCCTCAGTCCCATATGACTTCATCAGGGAAGCATCGGTCTTCTTCACTTCATGTCTTCTTTTCTCTTTCTCTCTTTCAGTCCTTGATCCCCTTCAATTTATACACTCTTTCCTTGGGTCTGTCCCCTAGGTCAACTCACATACCTATGTATTCCGTGTATGGGGAGGGGTAAGGTGCTTCATGGGATGATGTAATTAGCATGATCTTGTTGAAATTTATTAGTATATTCAGGGGTGTCAACTTTAATATGCATTTCATGGATAATGAAGCAACAGTCATTCACCAGACAGATGGCCCTTGAAACTTTACAAGATGCCCCAGAGCAGAACCATCCTGCCTTCACAGGGCTCCCTTCCCCAGGTGCATGGTGTGCTATCCAGGCAGCCTTATCAGCTCCAAACTCCACACTATCCACCCCATGACTATAGTTTTGTGTTTGAGACATTCCTTGGCTCGGAGGGTCTCCCTCCCTGTCCACCCCCCCCCCCCCCCCCCCCTTATCTCTCTCTGGCTGTTTTTTCTCACAGACCTGTTTCTCTCAGGCCCTTTTTCAGGGAGTTACAAGTCATCAAAATTTGTCCCATCCCTTGAAAATGACAAAGATGTGTGAAATGCTTTACAATATTGGGAAAAACAGGTGTTATTAAGTTTTCAACAAAGTGAAGTGAAAGCCCTGAAATATGAAAATGACAGCATTTCCCTCTAGTGGCTTTCCCAATATTTCTTAGTATCAATAAGACAATTTTTTTTCCTTTAGCTTTTCTCTTTTGGCCTATTATTTCAATACAGATTTTTTTCTCTCACTGAGTAACTCAGTATTTAAATTTCTTCCAAACAAATCTTACTTCTTCCATTCTTACTTTATATAAGAAAAATGAAGAGAAGGAAGAAGAAAAATTTTATCAGTTTTTTTTAAACTCTAAGACATTTGAGTAAATTATTTACATTCCCACATCAGTTTTAAAAAAAACCCAAACTATGCTGAGGATTAGAGCTCTAGCAGCAGTTCTTTCCAATCTTCTTCTGGTTTTCTCCTTCCTCAGTTCATTGCTAATCACTATACAAAGGCATTTGATCATCCTGAAAGCATCCTAACTCTCAGGAAAAAAAATCATTTTAAGTATTTAACAAAATCAGCTTTCTTCAGGAACTTAAAGTTGTAAAAACAAACAAAAAGAAATCAAGAATATAATTTAGATTTTCATATTTTGCTTTAAGAAATTATATATATCAATAAAAATATTTTATTTCTAAAACATGTATAGGATAAAATAGAGGAGGTTTTTTTAAATTTCGGAGGCTGGTAATTCAAAAGGCAAATAAGGCTTTACAAATAGATGATACTGAAAGCTTGGTTGTTGCTGGGTTTTTGATTGGTGGTTTTGTGTGTATGTGTCTGTGTGTGTGCATGCTTTGGGTTTATTTATGGTTGGTTGGTTTTTTAGTGTTGTTTAAAAATTTTTAAAAAATTCAGAATGAATTGCTTCTCTAGGAATATGAAATAGGTAAGCACCAACAGGTAAAGATGATAACTATTTCTTCCCATGAACTGAATTCACCTTTATTACTGTTAAATCAACAGATTTCTAACTCATTAGATTATTTCCATTTGAATCTGAAACACTGTTTTCTGATGCAGATCAACCACCTACCAATGCTTTTTCCTCTTAATTTTCAGTACAGAGAGGAGAGCTGGACTAACTTAACAATAACTTGAGGCTTCAGTGGACTCTGCATACCAGTCTATTGTAATGTAATATTTCTTCTTCATGCTATTTATTCCATATAGAGTGTGCTGTTAGAGACAAAAAGAGCTTTATTATGGCACTGAGCTTGGTTAGATTTAGGGATCAGTCTGGATAGGGTTGGCAGGAATATCAGTAGCTTCAGAAGCATAAGACGAACAGTCAAATGTTTTTTCAAGAAAGCCTCTAAGCAATTATGGTGACTGTATATAGCCTTTATTAATAACTTCTGTAGAGAGACCACACCTATATTTAGCACATTGCAGAGTATGTAGGGGGAAGGGAGTTCAGCCTATTTAGAATATATGTAGCTTTCTGCTTTGGCTTTTTAAACTTATAAAGCGAAGGAAGAAAGGAATCAGTGACAAAAGCAAAGATAGGAAATCGTTCCACAAGAATCCCCTCATAATGATAATCCATATTCAAATTTAGCTGACTGGTGGGATGAGAATCTGGTGGTAATTTAATGTTATTTCTTAACAGTACTATTCTCAAGAATATTAAAACATCTGTCGCTGATTTCATGTAACACTCAAGATGACTACGAAAAGTCAGTTATAGGGATCAAGTGAATAGCTGCTACTGGTACAGCACAGAGAACAATCCCAGCAGTTGACTATTCAACAAGTAATTTAGCTATAGCTCCCTGCACATTGCAACATTAACTGGTAACCAAGGTTTGTTCAAATCAGACCTCATTGAGAAAGGCACCTGGCAAATGATTGAAATGAGCCATATTCATTACAGATCGAAGTGACTGTTAATGAAAAGTAGTGTTTTAAAGATAACAAGGTAGCTTTCTGTGTTTTATCATATAGATAAACCACTAAGATGTTGCACATAACAGCAATTCTATTATTTTAATGAGAAACTCCCTAGAGTTACTTGAACATTCTTTTTCAAAACCAGCTCTAATTTTAATTAAAACAAAATAGCCCAAAATACTTAAGGTTATATAAGGGAAAAAAGATTGGAACCATCATGAATTCTGACATCTGATTGCAATCCAATTTATTTCTTACTTTCTAAACTTGAATGATTTATAATTTTGTTCTTCTATCTAAAGGGAGAATACGTAATTCTTTTTGAAACTCTGTTCTTTTAATTAGCCTTTGGTGATAGTTTCAGATTTAAAAGGTGTTCATTTTCAGAGTATTTTCTCCTGCTGCTTAAAGAAAAATGGAGAAAGATAGGATGAGATGAGGGCGCCTGCAGCTATTGCAGCCTCCTGTTGGCTTGTTTGACAAGATCTTACCAGTGCAGATGGGAAATAGGCTGTTGCAGAGATGGATATTAGTACAAGAACCAAAGGAAAAACACATCTCATACTGAGACTGATCAAAGATCAAGTATATAGGTATGAAACAAGAATAACCTTTTTAAAAAATCATGCCAGTCTGGTTCTTATGAAACACAGAAAAAGGAAAGATATCTCACACTGGGCTTGATCTAAGGTAAAGAAAGTAAATATAAGGCAAGAATTGCCTTTAAGATATTATGTGTACGAAGACAGTCTGGTCCTTACAAAACAAAAAATCCTACAGAAATGGATTTGGGTTTTTTTAAATCCAAAAGAAAGTAAAACTTCAAAATGTTAATGAAGTAAGTCTTGGAGAATGTTCAAGATGCTGAAGAAACTGGCAAATTAAATTATAAGTAGAAAAAGTTTTCAGGGTTCTTGCCACATGTCAATGAGAGGTTGGTGGTACAATGTATAAACACCACTAAGAACCTATACAAAATGAAAATCACTGCCTGTATATCAATGACCTACTCCTAATAAAATGCCTTTAGGGGCAATGAACAATTACCTAAATAAAAAAGTTAAAAGAATTTGTAATAAATGAAGTCATGCTGTCAGTAGTTTAAAAAGTGAAAAGTATTTTGAAGATTCCCAGGAGTAGGATGACGCCAACTGTTGGCTGCCATTTTCATTAAAACCTATTAGAAAACATTGGTAACACTAAGCATCAAAGTAGTTTCCAACCAGAAAAGCTATCTTTTTTAATGTCTCCATTTCTTAGCAATTAAAAAATATTTTCTGATATTTGTTCTATTTTCTGGGTAATGTGGTTGAAATTTGAGTAATTTTAGACAAGCTTTCAATAGACAAATATTTTTTCCATATCAACTCTTATATATATTGGATCCCTCAAGACAGATACCAACATCTGTACATATATAAGGAATAAATGTATTCCTATACTTAACCTTCTAGAGAGAACTGTATCTGCTGAAGTTGTCTCAATAGCCTATATTTTATGCTGGTATAATTTAGAAACATTTACTTAACATCAGTTGAACTTAAAATTTTTTATTCTCAGAGCTAAAGGACCAGTTTCTAAAAGACATGCAAGTAATCAGAAATCTTTGTAAGAACATGGATTAAATATGTACTTCCTGGTCCTTTTGGGAGAGTTATCTTCATGGCATGGAATACATCTCTTTATTTCACTTCATCAAGATCTTTTGAGTCAAGGCTTGCACTGCATCAGAAAACAGCATGATGGAGAAGGGGGAGAGAGAGATGAAATAAAGTTTTCATAAGGAGTCTCCTTGATGCATTTATGCAAGTGAGTAAATATTTACAAACTGGTGACTCATGAGCACTTTCACAAGTGAGAAAACTCTTTATAAAGTAGTTTGTTGCACTGCACTTTCTGTTTTGAAAAAGACAAATTTCTTAAGATCTGTATCTTGGTTTTTATTTCTTTCTGTACTGGTGTGGTAAAAATATTCCTTTTTAAGAATTTTCAGGTTTTAAATTTTAAAAATTTGTAATATTTTCTTCCTTAGAGAGAAAGAAAAAAAGAGATCTTAAAAAATTTTAGTAAGGTAACAGAGAAAAAGAACCTGAAGGTCTCTTTACACTAATGAAACTAGTTCTGGTCAGTACAGAAGCAGTATGGAATGGGAATTGAAATAGTTTTGAAGAAAACTCTATCCCTTTTTCTTTTAAATGTGTTATTGTTACTATATTTTCTCTGAAACATATTAATCACATACTTGTGAGTCTATCAGTTGTCTGGTGAGAGACAGCAAGTTCTTTTCGAAGTACATGGTCTTTCATGAGAGTTCATAGATTAAATTATCTTTTTAACATCTCTCCTGTTTTCCTGTCTTTTGCTTAGTTGAAGCAGTCCTTGTGATCTGTAGTCTGTACCACTAACTTCTTTAATAAAGTGAACAGGCTTTTCTTCTACTGAATTATTTTAGAATGGAGCAGTTTAGGCCTCTGTGAGAACTTCTATAGAAGATGGGAAGGACAATTATCTTCAGGAATTTCCTAAAATTCTTTTCAAACAGCTGCTTTCTCTGTGTATAAGAGAACCTGGGTTTTGGCAAGAATGTCAGGTATTTTCTATAACTGTTATAAAGACCCTTTCTCTAGTAAATTTGAGTGATGTTTAAATCTGGAATTATTAAACAAGCCTTAATTTTGTTCTACGGACATTCTCTCCCTTCTTTGAATTCTTTCAGTTTCTTTTAATTAAAATTAATGTTGTTTTGAGAATTTCCCACAGACAATGCCAATGAGCAAACCATTAAATACCCTTAGGAAACAGTGTGAAAGGAAACAGTTTTCAAGATCTACTATTAATAGCAGTGGTGAGTAAGGATCTGTTTTTCTTTCTGGAAAAAGCACGCAACGATACAGGGGTAGCTAAGCAATGCTGAGGACTATGCTAACTTGAATTGTTTTTATCAACAGATGAAAGTGGACATAAAAATGGTAATTTCAAATCAAAGAAATCTGCATTTGCATTCCTTAATGTCGATATTTTATTCTAGTTTTAATATTTATCAATACAATGAAGAATGGTCACTGTTCAAAGACCCTTTATTGTCCATAATTTATTTCATTTCAGTGATTACTCCTCTAGTGGTCTTCAGAAGTTGAAAATAACAGCAGTTACCATATTAATAATTAAGAATAACAATCTAACATTTAAAGTTTTCAAATTTAAATAAAGCTGTATTAGCGAAGCATTTGAAGCTTGTTGCTTAATGGTAATGGTTTCAGATCTAATGTCAGATTAAGTAACCATGGTGAACATTTTTCCATCTGGTAATGCAACAAAACATGTTAGCATTTTTCCAATAACAAAGAAGATAGTTTCTACAGCTGTATCTATATGTATCAGAGTTCAGAGAAGTATGAATCTCTGTGCACGTTGTTCAGGGCATGTAGTTCAGGGGAGCTGAATATGGAAAAATGCATTAACTTCTGGAATTATTTTTTTTTTTCCAGAAATGTTGAATATCAGTTAAGGTACTAGAAAAATACAGTGCTAGAAACAACAAAAGGATAGACATTTAATCTTGCCATTTAGTTATTGTTCATCATGGTCTTTCTGTAAGTGAGGTCTGAAGATTTACTCCCTGGCAGAACTGTGGCTGTTGAGAAGCCATGCTGTGGAAGTTTACAGAAAGAGACTGAAGCTCCAGTGCTTTGCCTGCAATTAGAGAGCTCAGTTTAAAGACCCTGCGAAAACAAAAAAAAAGAATCAGTTCTGCACTGCCAATAACGTGGACCAGACAGGAATGACAGAAGGCAACTGCCTGTGCCTGTCTGAAATTAAGTGATAGGTTTAAAACTACCTTAGGAAAAAAATCTAAACAGAAACAAAGAAATGTAAATGTTCTCACAACAAGAGTAAGGTTACATTTTCCATTGATGATTGTTTACAGATAACCCTGACTCATGCTTCATGTGCTCCTTTTCTGTCTTCATTTCAACACTGAATATTTACTGGGCCTTCTCATTTGTAAATTTTAATCATTTTGAAATACTTTTATTCAGCATTTTTGTTTGTGTTAGAATTCTGTTAGAACCACTGACTGAACTCATTCAGCTTTTGTTTTTCAAAAAGAGATGCAGTTCTAAACCACTCCCAGAATCTGCAACAGACTTCTCTTTCATTTTCCTAGTATTTAAGAAACAAGCATTCAATCAAACAAAAGAACTTAATAGGACCTAAACAATTCATTAATTGCTTTGTAATTCCAAAAAAGCATAGGAGATAAACAATAACAAGGGAATAAAACATGCAGCACCTAAGTGATGGGCAGGGGCAGTGGAAGGAAATGGGAAAAAACAATTCAGACAAAAGCTGGTGATTTTCTATTTAAGAATAAACTTGTGCATGCCCAAACACACACACATGAACACAAGATATGAGGGAAAGAGGACAAAATTTTTACATTTTGGTTATTTCTAACGGAGAAAGGAAAGAAATATCACGTATTAAAAAAAAAACCAACCCAAACAAACAAACTCAAATTTGCCTCCAAATGAAGAAAAAAAGCAAAGAAATAAAAGCTTGTACAACTTTTTCTTTGGCCAGATGAACTATATTTAGCTTCTCCAAAAGAAAGTTTCACTTTTTCTTTCTCCTGGATAGAAGCCAATGTCAGAGTGGTGTGTGTTGGTTTAGCACAATGCAGCTGAGGAGTGGTTAAGGGGCTTTATTGTCCTGCAACTGGTCCAAAAAAGAACAGAAAAGAATGAGCTCTCAGTTTTTGTTAGGATTTCTAATTGTTCAGCAGTCAAAAAAAGAAGAGCTCAGTACTTGCTCTCCATACTTGTATTGCTGGGATCTTCTGGTTCAGCATTCTTAGTGCAGTGTCAGTGGCTATAGAACAACATAAGCTGTGTGCAGCAAGCGGACTGTAGACTCAGCATGGGAAAGTGAGAGCCAAGCTGATTCCACTCATTGACTTTAAATCATTTTATAGGCCACTACATTTTGAAATTATTCATTTAAATTATGATAGATTGCATCAGTTTATATCCAGAGAAGCAATAAAGAGGAAGCCTACGTTCACCTCTCAATAATGCAGCCTCTCCCAATATTGTGTCTCAGTAATAGTAGGAATACTATCCCTTATGGCTTTTTTGATACTTAAAGAGCATTAGAGCTCAACAACATGCTATGCACTGGTAAACATTATTGTTTGACTGATGAGTCCACTTTTTTGAGGAATGATTGTAGTACTATGAAATCAGGTAATAAAGAGTTCAAGCACTACAGGTTTGCACTTAACTGCAGTTTATTATATTCTAGGAGTGATACAATAGTGTTGAAAAGATACAGTATAATTCAAGTGCTTCCCTTTCAGCACATAGTCACTGCTACAAGCAGCTACGTTTTGCAGAGATAGAAAAATGAGAGTTTGGAAGAGGCCTTCAGAGGTCAGGTAGTCAGACTTGTCACTTTCCTCCTTCCTTTCCTTCTATACAATCCTTTGGTAGTTGTCTTCTCCTGCTTAAACAAAACCAGTACCTTTAGCTCCTAAACAATTTAATGAGCCTCCGCTTGACTGACTGTAGTCTGACATGTCCTGAGTCACATTTGGGGAAGGCCGTCTTACATGTTGAATAGCAGGGAACAGGTACTTCTCTCAACTCACTAAAATACTGCAAAGACAGGTCCATGTGTTGTTAGCAAGAGCACACTGCTGGCTTTTGCTCAGCTTGCTGTTCACCAGAAATCCTTGGTCCTTTTCTGCAGGGTAGTTCCCTGCCCGACCATTATCCAGCCTGTAGTGGTGCTGAGAGCCATTCTGTCCCAGGCACAGGTCTTCACCTTTATCTTTGTTGAACTTCATGCTTAACAGAAGATTAAGCAGAAATACCAGTGTGGAAGGCAAACCACAAACCTCTTAGGACAGCAGCTTACATTGACTGTCCCTAGGTCCCATAACAGAAGAGTGTCCTTGACTACTTTTACTTGTGGCTTCTCCTGTGGCACTGGAGATGATTCATCAGACAGGTGTGGTTCTCTCAGGTGTCTGCCCTGCCAGAACTTGCTCTCTCACTCCTGTTGACACAGCCTTATATTTTTTCCACATCTGGAGATGGAGAAAGAGTCTTCTGGTGTCCAAGAGCTACCATCTTTCAGCTTCCACCACTGAGGAAATCTACCTATCTTGACCGTATCTTTTGGCAGTCCCTATTCTTGTGGGAGGTGGAGCTTTGATTATTCCTGTCTCTCCCCCACCCATAATTGAAAAAAAAAAAAACCAAAACCCTTTGATCTCTCATTTATTCCCCTTATGCTATACAGTGTGCTCACCACAACCCTCACCTGATGACTCAGTGATTCAACCAGAGCAAACACCACTGATGAAGATGTCGTCCCCACCAGCTACAGCCTTAGGGAAGAGCTACAAAATCAAATTGCTGTTGAATAAACAAATAGTCACTGCTTAACTAGGCTTTTCTCCCACTGATTTAACCTTCCAACCCTTAAGTAGTTTTTGCTTTTTTTTTCCCAAGTATGTTAAGGTACACCACATGTAGTAGTATAAATGCACCATTAAACTAAGAGTAAAAAGGTATTCCTAGCTCTGCCTTTTCATTTCCAGTCACACACATAGGGAATGAATATTTCCCTTCCACACATGCAGGCTTCTGGGGATTGGATTTTAGTGTGTCTCTGTACAGTAGGTAGCCCTCTGGCACTTCTTAGATCTGAACTTCAAGGTGTGACTGCTTTAAGCATGCGTTTCAGAACGAAGCTAATTGTCACCTCTTTAACACTGATACATGACATCATCATCATTTAAAAGTATGGTGGAGAATAAGTAAGAGAATCTGTGGATGATCACCAGCCAGATTACTTTAACATTTAGATGATGAGTCTTTGAGTATGTTTCCCATCAGGGTAAGTCTCTAAATGAATATCTACACAATATCATTATCGGTGAAGGAAAAGGCAGCAGCTGTATTTAATTAAAAATTCATACAAGCTTTCATAGTAAACATTCTCTATTTTACTTGGTTGTATCTTTTGCCCCCAGGGCTCTTGACCAAATCTGAATTTATTTGGAAAGACTGAATGCAAATGGTCCAGCCATTTTTGCACATGATGAGGATGAAAATGTATATCCTTTTTTCTTTTTTTTTTTTTTTTTAATATTATTCTATTATAAAAATATTTTCTTGAACAGCTATATAGCTGGAAAGGCTGTTAATTGAAAGCTGAGATTTCATTTGGCTTCTGAACAGTCTATGCTGAGGACACATGGCTGTCTATGTTCCAGTATTAATTATCTTGAATTAAGATTGAAAAATTGAGGTCTGCATGTAAACACCCATTCCTCACAAATAATTTCTTCTACATTTATAAAGTTGTACATAGAGAGTGGTTGTGTTTTATACCCAGGTATAACTTAACTTGAAAAGTGGAAGTTATACAAAGAGTAGGCTGGGCTGTATAAATGCTAGTTTCTTGGTATATATGGAGACCCTGAGAAACAGGATATAAATTGCATGATATTCCATCCTATGCTCACAAAAAGCTAAAAAATATTGGAGAATAAGCTTCTGTTGCTAATTTAGTTCTGTAAACAGATTGTAAAACTCAATATACTGTTCAATAAAGTACTCAACAGTCAGAAATTTTCCTTGTTAACAATGTACATGCAGTCTGTAAAGAAGTCTATGCTCCTTTTCACTCCAAAGAGAGGACTCAGCACAAGGTCCTTCCATCTTTTTTTTTTTATGGCTTATTCTATCACTAGGTGAAATATTGTTACCTTTGCAAACACCCACACTCCCCAAGAAAATTAAGATGCTTCTTGCAGAAACAAGATTATTTGATATTCAGCCTGATCTTTAATGTCCTTCTATATAAAATTTACTTAGTCCACCATAAAAAGGCAGAAAGAAATATAAGAGAAAAAAAATGAATTTTATGCCTCATGTTATCAGTTTCTGTATTTCACCCATTTTATATCTCTTCTTTACCATCTTCTAAATCCCTTCTTCTTGCTCTTTGCTCAACAATGTTGCAGCCTTTAAGATCTAAGTCTCTCTTGAACAGACTGTGCAATAAAGGTGTAATAAATTTACATAACAAAACCCAGTAAATCTGAGGAGACAAGTCAAGGTCCAGAACTTGGAGATGAGTGTTTACTATACATACCGTTGCACAGTGTG